>NC_080539.1:185538270-186157333 GCF_028640845.1 Ahaetulla prasina
TGCATACCTTTTATATACATTCTGTTTGAGTCTTCAGATTTCTGATGTGTTTCTTGTAAAAATAAAATATCTGGTAAATCTCTTTTAATCTTAAATTCCAATCGTCTTCTTTTAATCTGATTCCCTGTACCCTTCACATTCCATAACATTATTTTTATGACTCTTTAAACTGTAAATTTTTCAATTCTATCCCCGCATCTTCCTTTCTGTGCCCAAAACCCAACATTGAACTCCTAACAGACATTTAACATAAAAAAAAAAACCAAAGACAAAACAGACAATAAAAAACAAACAATCTTCTTCCTCCACATCCTCATCGGATCCGCCTCTGTAAAGAGAATGGGGGAGAGGGGACGTGCCAATGTCCGGGTCACTTCTTTCGGGCTGTCTATTTAAATTCATCACTCAAAAAAAAAGAAAGTGGTAACTCTCTCCCGCATTCAGCTTCGTATTTTCCAAGACTCTTATCTGCTTCTTCTCCTGCTGTATCCTCACGACTTTTCTTCTGTTCGACCAACACAGGTGAGATTTCTTTCCTCTTTAACCCTTTAGGGTCTTGCCCAATAGCCCCTTTTTCTTCTTCTGGAGTTGATGTTTCCACATGTATTCCACCCATCTTAAGCATTTGATCTTTTATCTCCATTAAATCCTCCTCCTTGATCAGTCCAAACTCCTGTAAATATAGTATTGCATCTATGTCTGGGGTAATTGTGCGCATCCTTCCTTTATAAAAAAATTTCAATTGTTGTGGTGGCCTCCAATTATATTTAATTCCATTATCTCTCAAAACCTTTGTAATTGGTTTTAAAAAAAATCTCCATGCCCTTTCTTCTCTTGATATATCCGGGAAGACTTGAATAGTCTTCCCTTCAAACTTCAAAGCATCTCCCATCTCTCTCACCTTGGCCATAACTTCCAGCTTATCACTAAGATTTGCAAACCTGACAAGCACATTCCTGTTGGAACCATTTTGCCTTCTATATCCAATTCTAAAAACACTTGCCAGATCTGTTATTGTAAGCGTAATTTGCGTATCAAGATCATTAATCCATTTTAAAACCCGCTGTTTCAAATTATCTACCTTTTCTTCTTGAATTCCTCGAATAACCAAATTGTGTTTCCTCATTTCTTCTTCCAGGAGACAAATTCTCTTGTCTTGCTGCTCATTTTTGTAAAATATCTTACCAATTTGCCGATCCACTTTTGCATCATGTACATGAATCTGCTCAAGTTCATCTTTAATAATTGTCATTTCCATTGTTTGCTTTGCAAAATTTTCATTCATTTCTTGTTTCATTTTTTTCATTTCCAATGTCAAATTATCCATACGCTCCGATAATCCTGCTATTTTTCCCCCAATTTTATTTAAAGCCGCAGCAACTTGCTGCATTTCTGAAGGTTGTTGAGTCATTTTAAAAAGTTTCCAAACTAGTATTTCAAACCACTTTTGCAGAGGGTCTTAATGAAGATCAAGGGACAGCAATTTTTTAATTGAAGCCGAAGCGGCTTATTTTGCACTCGAAAAATTTTTTCTCAACAGCTTGTAATTCATAGTCACTCCACAGAGAACACAGATAACTTCACAGCTTTCAAACAATAATCAGTGCCATTTTTTCTCCTCATCAGCAAAGGAAAAGAAAAAAAAATTACTGCTTCATTCCAACTTAAACTTCGGAGAAAAATTCTTTCCTTTTGTTATCTGTGATCATAAAAATGCATAAACAAGCTGTTAATTTCCTCTTTAAAAAAAATAGTCCGTTGGAAGGCAACGCCCAGTAAAATCCTGCTGCTCCGGTCAAGTTTTCCCACACAAAAGATCAATTTAATCTTCAATTAAACTCTTCTCATTAGCAAATTCAGTCTTTAATATTCACACCTTGGCCTCAGCAGTAAAACACAGAACACGATGTTTGTAAAAGCAAAAGCAAAAGACAGCAATTTATTCCTCATTCGTGTCTGCCGACCGGCTCGTCACCCCCACGCTGTAAAAACTCCATAATTCAAGTTTCAGATGACCTACCGGTTTTAAATTCAGTCTGCTGGGCTGTTAACACTTTCACTCCACGATTTATTAACTTTTTAGTCCATAAAAAGGCCGGTGCCGGCTCCCCCTCCTCCCCCACCCCCGCCCCCGCCCCCATCACCATCACCGGCCTTCCCTTCCCGAAGCCGGGGTCTCCCCGGGCTGGGCCATGACTGAGTCAGCTCATCCCCGTCACGCCGAGGCCGGATCCGCCACGTAAGGAGACGAAGCCGAACGCATGACAGGCGAAAGGGGCGGGGAATCGGCGGTGGCGGCAGGAAGGAGGCAGCGCGAGCGGCTGCTCATGTGCCCGGTGGCACCGAAAGCTATGGGGAGAGAGGAGTTGGGGGGGTTTTACCGTGCTGAGGGCTCACAGCCTAGCAGAATGTAGAAGCTGCAGCAGCACCCTGCTTGTCAGGGTGATGGAAGTGGCTGCTAAATTGTGGGGGGGAAATTGAATGGAAAAAGCTGGGATGAAGATGCCCCTCCCCACCATTACTTACCGGTGTCTGTCGGCGGCCGTGTGGCACTTGGATCGGGTGTGCTGCGAGGCCACCATTCAAGCGTCTCTCTAGCCAGCGATTAAAGCGCCTCGCTGGCCACACCGGTAAGTAATGGTGGGGAGGGGAGGGGCAAGGGGGCGAACCGGCAATTTAACAAACGGTTTAGCCGAACCGTCTAGAACCAGTAGAATCCCACCACTGATCTTATCCCATCTCTACCTTACCTGTTTCTGTTTAAAACAATATATTATTGTAACCAATCCTGTTTTTAATCTTAAGCATACCATTTCTGACTGATTAGGCAAACAAAGTAGGATAATAATTAAGAGGCTACATTTTAGCATTTGGGAACTTGTGCCTTCCTTGCTTCTTAATAAATGTTTCTGCTTCACAACTGTGTTATGTCTGAAATAATGAAGCCCTGACACAATGCTCCTGCCTTCTCCCAAAGGTGCCCTGACAATTGCATCAACTCACCAAAAAGCTGGCTTTAACCTCAATTGATTCAGTGCTATAGTTCACAGAGGATGATAAATGTGACATTCAATAAACATTATTGAATTGGGGTCCTACCTGAGGGAGACAACATTTCAGAATAACAGACTCTGGCAAATGACAGAGCTCTTTTTGTGCCAGAAAAGCAAGCAGGGAACAAAGTGAGCATGGAACTAAAAGGAGAGCAACAGGAAAGACTACTGGAGATACCAAAGAAAAACAGAGTGGAAAAAAGTTGTTTCTTTACATTCTGCAATGGGGCAAGAAAGTCTTAGAAGAAGAGGAACTGGAAGAATGCTTTGTTCAATAATGGATTTTTTTCTCATATGGTATCAATCGTTTATCAATTTATATAATTAATATGTAAAGATTTATTTATTTATTTATTTATTTACATTTATATCCCGCCCTTCTCCGAAGACTCAGGGCGGTTTACAATGTATAAGGCAATAGTTTCATTCTATTTGTATATTTACAAAGTCAACTTATTGCCCCCCCCAACAATCTGGGTCCTCATTTTACCTACCTTATAAAGGATGGAAGGCTGAGTCAACCTCAGGCCGGGCTTGAACCTGCAGTAATTGCAGGCTGCTGTGTTCTAATAACAGGCTTCTAACAGCCTGGGCTATTCACGGCTATTATATTAATATATGCTGTATACCATTTTATAATCATGGTAGCTATTTAAAAGTAAAGGAAAAGATTCCTTGCCCAGTCATGTCCAACTCTAGGGCATAGTGCTTATCTCCGTTTCTCGGCCAAGGGAGCTATCATTGTCCAAAGATATTTTCTATGGTCATGTGGCAAGCATGACTATGTGCCAAATGCACATGGAATGTTGTTACCTTCTTACCAAAGTGGTGCCTATTTATCTACTGGCACGCTTTCGAACTGCTAGGTGGACAGGACCTGGGGCAGGGACAGGAGCTCACCAAGTTGTGCTCAGGTCTTGAACTCAGCTCATCATCTTACAAGCTCAGTATCTTTAACCACTGAGCTATCACACCCTGTTTAAAAGTAAGGCCCACTGAAAAAAACACTTGAAACCAAAGCACATGGTTAAATGGACAGTTGCTCAGTATATATGTTTGAAAAAACCCTTCAGTTTGTTATCCCTAATTCATCCTCACAATATTCATTTAACAATGGATACCAATAGACAAAGATATGGACTAAAGCAGGATTTCCCAAACTGTGAGGTCTTCCTCCCTTGGGTAAGTACAGGCAGAGGCTAGGGGAGTTGGAAGTACCTTTTAATTGTACATTGAAAATAAATTCACCCTTCCCAAAGTTTCATTGTATTGTTTTCATTGTTCATTTGTGAGGTTTTCGAATGTTTGGATTTTAAGAGGACATGTGTACATTAAGATTATACTAAAGGGAAATATGATAGCAAATTTTTTAGCAACTAAAAATAGTGAAATTGAAGGAGAGGTCCAACCATTGAATGGGGTCCAATCAGGAGTGAAATCTACTTATCTTCCTTACCGGTTCGGAAGTACACACGCCGCATGCACAGTATAACCCATAAAATCATAAAAGGAACAATACTGCAGATACTAAAGAGCTGAAACAGATTACCAGTGAAATTTGAAACATGGCTTTTTTGGCCTTTTGGCTAAGATCAGTTTTAACTCATAAAATTAGAATTTAAAGTGGCAAAAATATTCAGAATGTAAACCTGAAAGCAGCATCACAAGTGTTATTAAAAGAACTGGAACTTCACCCACTGTTACACAAATGGGCCACCTCGGTTTTTTCTGGATTGAGATGCAGACAGCAGCTATATTCAGGACAGATGTTCAAGAATATAAATTATCTTGAACCCAACAGAGAGAAGAAACAGAGAAAAGCCAATCAAGGCAATTGCTGTTGGATTTGGTGCTTACAGGCTACATATCAGCATGGAAGTAAGTCTTCTCAGAATTAAGCCCACCCATCTTTTAATAGAAGCAACAGTGACATGATCTGAATATCATTAGGACTACATTATCGCCTTAGAGAGACTACTGCTCCTTCCGGAAGATAAATCTCAGCTGACTAGCATATCAGCTAGTGCAGTGTATCTTTAAAGGATGTTACAGTTTATGGATTGGTTTCCTGTGTAGATGGAGCAGAAATCATTTCTACCACAGAAAAGTCTCATATTTTATTTATTTATTTTTATTCTCTCTTACATTTTATAAGTGTAATCTTTTCAAAGAGAATTGGGTAGGGATCTGGCAGTGATCCTGAGAGGTGCCTTTTCTTTCCCCTGGATCATTGAAATTCTACCCTATGCCCAGGCACCCTTACATTGTTACAATGGACCTTTTGTTAGCTTTACCCATAACAACTAAAGTAATTTACTGTGTGTGTGTTCGTGCATGCGCATGCGTATGCGTAAGTATCTGTGCAGAAGCTATTTTCCATTGCAGACATCAATGATCAATAATCCACAAATCACTTATTCAAAGTTGGGCATTTGACATATCCTTTTTTAGTTTAGTTTAAAGCTTATCCACAGAATTTCTGTTATGAAAAACAAAAATATATCAAACAGGCTTTTTTTTAACATAAAGACAATTTAAACAATTGCTTTCAGATGCTTTCTAAATCTTTCAAAGTGTCATCCTCTTCTACGAAGTTAGCTACAAAGTTTGGATTAAGAGTTAGATTTAGAGTTAGGGTTAGGAAAGCACAGTTACTATTACTGCTACAAAAAACCCTATGGATATAAAGTTACAGCCATGATCCTCCTTCCAGTAGTTTTCAGCAGCTGTGAAGCACACAGGATGCACAAAGACTCATCATTTCCAAGTTAAGAACCAGGAGGACATCCCTCACTGAGAAATACTCATTTGGCTTCTTCCCTAATTGCAGTCAATGAGATGAAATATTGATGGAAACTCTGTTTCATTCTGCAGCCTGAGAGGACACATAGAGGCCATGGTGGATCTCTCCATGCCCCTTCTTACATGTTTGGGTGCTATTTACGTAAACTGTTTTTTTAAAAACAACTTCATTCCAATTATCAAACAATAATAATGAGAGATATTGCTAAGACTTAAATTCCATTTTCATTCATAATTCTTTAAAAATTGATACCAATAAATTATGAGACCAATTAATGCCAATCCTTTGTAATAAGTTCTCCTAAGTACAGTATCTAAATCACCAGAACAAATATAAAGCATAATAAATTCTTTAGCTATAAAGCACATTTTTTTTGCTATTGTCAGAGTTAATAACAATTTATCAGATTCATCAAATCTAAAATTCCACTGTATGAAATTTATTAATTCAAATTGCAATTGGGATGCATCATTCTGCATAGTCTTAAATTTAACAGACTTCCTTTTTAACAGCCTTCAGATGCAGTGGACAAAATCTAACATTTTTTATTTTACCATGTGTAAAATATATCCATTTTCTACCCAACAGAGATGTTATTGTCCGTAGCTTCCTTTATAATTACTTTGTTTTAGTGTTACCCATCAAGATAATTAAGATGACCAGGCCAAAACGGAAGAGGATTCTTGTAAATGTAATAGATGTCAAAAAGAATTTTTAACAAGTATTATTTGAAAGGCAAAGTAAAAATAAATTCTACTGGATGGAGCTGAATTTCCTTCTCTCTCTCTCTAAAGTGAGGGTGATTGGTTTTTCCATCACTACAATGCTGCTACTGCTATCCTAATCTTTACATATTGGAACATGTCTCTAGTTCATACTGACAGTCTTATGAACGCAACATAAAATTAAGGTTCTCCAGTCAATTAAAGATATCTTGTAATTTTGTACTTTGAGGAAAGCTGGCATCGGCCCAAATTCACTCGCATTTTATTATTTTACAAGTACCCTATTATTTGATGGCCTCATTTTTCACTAGCAGGGCTCCACTTCTTTCAGTGTGCAGTAGCATGTGATATTAGAAAACATTTTATTTTTCTAATCATCTGGTATTTTTAAACCTATTCTTTCTCTCAGATTTCTCTGTGAACATGCGATTAATATAATGGGGTAAATACTGGGCTGGACTTATGTGTGAATGGGCATTCTTGTGAGATGAGATATCTAAAGAACACAAATTTCATCGTATGTAAACTCTGCAAATCTCTGCAAATCTCTGCAAATCTCAGATCTAGTTGCTTGTCCTTATAGCATAGTTATATGACATATATAGTATGAATCCAGTTGGGAGGTCTGCCTGATGACAGAAAAGTAGCAAGCATTAGAGGAGGTCAGAGTTGAGAAGATGTTCAAGCCTCTGAATCTGACTGAAGCTCCTTCTCTTCTGCAAATACTTTTTCCTGCATCACTTCTGGGAGTAAGGGAACTGTGCCAAGTGATCTCTCTGTAGAATTGCCAGTTGGGTTAAAAAATTAAGAGGGTTAGGAAAATTATAAAGAGAGAGATTTGCTAAAGTTGTGGGGGGGGAAAGAATTGCAGTGCGGAATTTCCTCAAGAACCTGGCAGGTCTCTAGCCTTTCGGTGTGCTTCTAGGCCATTTCAAAGCAGAAACCCATTTGCTTATTGGATTATTATATTTCTGCAATAGCCTGACTCTGTTACAGCATATTAAAAGAAATTGTTTGTGTCATTTATTTAATTGGGGAAGGGGGCTTTTAAAAGTGATCTTCTAACAAGTATTCAAATAAGCTTCTAGGGTTTTTTGCATTTCATTGACTTTGATGTCAGTAAAATGGAGTCAATCTCTTGAAGTTAATTTGAATAACGCCATGAAGCAGATGTGTTCTGTGGTGCGCAGACAACTTTTAATTTCAATTCCAAAGCCACTGGTGCTGCAACAGATCAGATCTTATTAATTACAGAGTAAGAGCTGACATGGCAGAACAAGACATAACACAATCATACATCATGAGAACTATAGTAAAGATTTGTATCATGTGAAGAAGGGCAAGAGCACCATGATCATATTGGATCCAATTTGATAGGGAAAGCAAGTTATTGTCTTGGTAATATTAAGTATTTTTGAGAAACACAAGAGAGCATTATAGCACATTGAAGAAAGGTAGCATCCACCCTTCTTAGAAGAATGAAATATTCTAGGAAATATTAAAAAGGTAGAGTATTATATTTCCCTGGATGAGAAAAGGAGAAACATGTTTTTAAAGACAAAGCAGCTCCCTGACCCCCACTTCAGCTCCAGGGTGATGGGATTAAGACATGGCCCCAGGACCTGATAGGATTAACCCTCTACCCATCTAACAGCAGGGCTCACTGCATTGCAAAATCACCTAGGGACATTACATCAGCCCATAGTTCAACCAGACTTATCTCAGACAAACCAACCAGACAAACTCCTAGGATTTGCACTTTCCAGGACCTCAAACCATGTGGTCCTGTTTACCATTAAACCATCTTTCCAAACAGCCTCCATGTTTCCAGTGTCTTCCTCCCCACTTGGAATTGAACCCAGATGTATATTTCTTCCAACAACAGAAAATTACCCAGCAAAGATGGGAAAGAAAAAGAACATAAACACATCAAGGAAGCCCTCAGAATGTGTGGCTATCCCAAGTGGGCCTTCCTCAAATCTCATCAAATCCCTGCAGGGGCTCTCTGTAATAGACAATGACAAGAACAAACGAAGCAATGTTATCATTGCAGGCATGTATGGAATAAGGATCTACATCAGGAGGATCTTCAGCAACATAACATATGTGCCCACTTCAAACCCAAGAATGCACTAAGGGAGAAACCTGTCCACCCCAAGGATAAAACACCCAGATAGAAACTGAGCAATGTGGTATAATGCAGTGAGGCATGTGCAGATCTGTACATTGGGGAAACAAAACAACCACTTCATAAACACATGGCACAACATAGGAGAATAAACACATTAGGACTAGATTCAACAGTCCATCTGTCAGCCTCCACTCCAATCCTCACATATTTTTGTACAATTTATATTCAGTGGTTAGATTGTAATGGATTCTTTGTGTAATGTAATTAGTTTAAGGATGTAAGATGTATCACTGCCCTATTCAGGGTAAGGGAAGAGGGCCTTTAAGAGTGTCATCTGACATAACAGAAAGGGGAGGGGAGATTGATGCTTTGAATTCAACAGGAATGTTAGACTTTCAACGGACATTGCATTCCTGAGATGATTTACAGCCAGAGACCTGCGGAAGAAGATTACCACGGGAGGGCGAGAAGGAGCTGGCATTGGACCAGACCTGCTGACCTCTTGGGGAGAGGAGGGACTAATGAAGGGATATGGAATGTTAGCCATATTTTGTCTCAGATCCAACTTTATACTGCTGCAGTCATGATGTATCTAGTAAAAGATATCTAGTAAAAGATACCCACCGACCCGTACGCTCTCACAGAGAGGGTCTCCTCAGGGTGCCGTCCGCCAAACAATGTCGGCTGGCGGCCCCCAGGAGTAGGGCCTTCTCTGTGGGAGCATCGATGCTCTGGAATGAACTCCCCCCTGGCCTACGTCAAGTGCCTGATCTTCGGACCTTCCGTCATCATGAGCTAAAAACATACTTATTTATTCAAGAGGGACTGGCATAATAGTTTGATTTTAAATTGGGATTTTATTAATATTTTAAATATTTTAAATTTTAATTTTAATTATCAGCCGTTTTCATAATTTTGCTATATTTTAATTCGTTTTTAACTGTACATATTCTGTATTTTATTTCTGGCTGTACACCGCCCTGAGTCCTTCGGGAGAAGGGCGGTATAAAAATTTAATAAATAATAAATAATAATAATGTATCTAGTAAAAGTACTTTTCTTTATTTGCAAATGAAGTCAAGGTGTATTCTTTCCTAGATATAATCAGGGGCAGCCTGTCATTCTATATCCCTTCGTTAGTCCCTCCTCTCCCCAACAGGTCAGCAGGTCTGGTCCAATGCCAGCTCCTTCTCGCCCTCCCGTGGTAATCTTCTTCCACCAGTCTTTGGCTGTAAATCATCTCAGGAATGCAATGTCCGTTGAAAGTCCACGCTCTAACATTCCTGTTGAATTCAAAGCATCAATCTCCCCTCCCCTTTCTGTTATGTCAGACGACACCCTCTTCCCTTACCCTGAATAGAGCAATGATACATCTTACATCCTTAAACTATTTTACATTACACAAAGACAATCTAATTACAATCTAACTACTGAATATAAATTGTACAAAAATATGTGAGGATTGGAGTGGAGGCTGACACAGCCTGACATTAAGTTGGATCTCATAGCATGTCGACCAACCAGGATTTTAACCAAAATACCGAGGGGGCCGACAGAAAAACTTTGATGGGAAGCCAGCCAGCTGCTGAACTGGGGGAGGGACCGGAGGCTTTTCTTCTGTCAGTTTTAACCCTGAACTGGAGGATTGCAGAGCCCAGTGGATGGAGCAATTACAGCTGGAAGAAAAAAGGTGGCAACCAGATCCTGAAGAGCTTCCTTCTGGAGTGACTAAAAGGAAAAAGGGGAGAGCTAGACTTTCAGATTGGAAGGAGGAGCAGGAAATCAGAGACAAGCTCCAGTTGGACGAGGCATTGCATCTTTACCGTGAGGTGAAAGTGAGGCAAGCAGCACACCAAAGGTATGAATTCCCTATTCGGTCCTCCAGGGCGGAGGGATAAGAGGATGAAGAAATTGCCAGGGGAGCAACTGGGGGAGTTTCCCAATGCGTAGAGATTTTGGAACAATCAGAACCAGAAATCCCCTTCCCAGAGGCAGATGAGTCGGATGGAGGGCGTACACCACCTGCTGGCCAAGTGATGCTGCGCAGAGGAAGGAAAAAGCCTAAAATCCCCCCCATATCTGGGAAATTTGATGGAAATGCCAAGGAGCTAGGACTGTTCCTGGCGTTAGTGAATAACCATATGATGGACTGGGGGGAAGATTATTGGTCACAGGCAGCACTAGTTAGAGCTGTGACCCAAAACCTAAAAGGAAGAGCAGCTGCGTGGTTTGTGTCATTATATAGCGGCCACTCCCCCTTACTGCAAAACTACGAGCATTTTATGATTGCACTGAGGAGGAGGTTCGAGGACCCCCTGGCAGAGCAGAAGGCCAAAGGCCGGATGAAAACCATCAGGCAAGGGAGGAGACCAGTGGCTGACTACAGCCAGGAGTTCAGTGATCTGGTTCCCCTGATGAGAGGATGGTCGGAGCTGACCCTTGTGGACATTTACAAAGATGGCCTGAATGGAGATCTGTATGAATTGTGCCAGGCACGGGCCGCTCCAACCACATTGTACGGCTAGTACACCCTGGCAGCGGAGATGGAAATCGAATTAGTGACGGATCGTGGCCGAAGAGAGCGCGCTGGAAGGCCAAACCCTGCCCATTTTCCTAGAGGCCCTCCAAAGGACGCCCTTACGTCGAAGAGTGGGAGGCAATGCTCGACTGCATGCTACAGATGTGGAAAAGAAGGCCACCAAGCAGCCGACTGTCAGGTGAAACTGGTGCCTAAGACGACCCCTAGTGGTGAAAAGGAACCGGTGAAACCAGCTGCTAAGGCGCGAAAGCCGGCAAAAGTGGGAGAAGGCGTCGCCAAGAAGGCCACTCCCATCAGGGAGGAGCGTGGAACGCCGACCGAATCCGATGACAGCGAAACCACGTCAGAATCTGATGAAGATCTTCTGGTGAGTTGGACACGGGGTCCTTTGAACATCCCTGTCAAATTGCATGTCCCTTCTTTGGGTGATAAGGGGGAAATGCTAGCGCTCCTAGACTCTGGGTGTATTAGGTGCATCATCAGTCCCAAGGTAGTAGAGAAAATGGAACTAAAACTGAGAACCCTACATAGGCCCATAGCCTTTGCCCAGTTGGATGGCTCTGTGGCAGGGGGAGGGCCCGCCCATTTTGTAACAGAACCCCTAGAAATGATGATGGGAGACCATCGTGAGGTCCTGAACTTCATAGTAGCCCTGGGGATGGACCAACCTCTGTTGCTAGGCTTGTCATGGCTGCGGAAGTGGAACCGCCATATTAATTGGAAGACGGGAGTCTTACGTTTTTGCTCTAAGACGCTAAGTGGGGAGAAAAGAGCCACCAAGGAGGAATCTACCGTGGCCATGCCCCATGACGTGATGGGGGCAATGACGGAACGGATAGAAGGGGAGGAGAGGATACCTAAGGAATACTGGGACTTGCGAGAAGTCTTTAGCGAGAAAGCATCAGATGTTCTACCTCCCCATAGGCCTACTGACTGCGCAATAGACATACTTCCTGATGGACCCAGAGAGGTTCCGGACGGAGCTTGGGCCATTTCCTGAAGGTCTGGCCCACGACACGGCTGAGGAACTGGTTGCGGCCTGGGAACGGGCCGCGGCGGGGGCCTTAGATCGTGTCGTGCCTTTGCGGCCTCTGACCCGGCGCAGGTCCCAAACGGCTCCTTGGTTCTCCGAGGAGCTGAGGGGGATGAAGCACCGGAGAAGACGCCTGGAGAGTTCTTGGAGGTCTAGCCGTTCCGAGGCTGATCGGACACTAGTGAAGTCCTATACTAGGACTTACCTAGTGGCATTGAGGATCGGCGTTGCTCGCCTCCTCCCTCATTGCGTCGGCAGATAACCGCCCAGCCGCCCTGTTTGGGTGACTCGTTCCCTCCTTCACCAGGGGCGGGATGACCCGTTGCAGGGGCGTGCTGAGGAGTTTAACGTTATCTATCGATAAAATCGTTCAACCGGGACGGTCTGGACCAAAATTGCAGTGACTCAGGAGGCGTCCGAGGTGGTCTTGGTGATATTTTATGGGATGAGTTTGACCCTGTGGCTCCGAGGACATGGACAGGTTGTTGGGTAGGTTGAATGCCACCACATGTTTACTGGACCCGTGCCCCTCCTGGTTGGTGCTGGCCACCCAGGAGGTGACACGAGGCTGGCTCCAGGCAATTCACAGTGCTTCCTTGGTGGAGGAGTCTTCCCGGCCGCCTTGAAAGAGGCGGTGGTGAGACCCCTCCTCAAGAAGCCTGCCTTGGACCCGGCTGTTTTAGATAATTATCGTCCGGTCTCCAACCTTCGCTTCGCGGCGCAGGTTGTTGAGAGTATGGTGGCATATGAGGTTTCCTTACACCCGGATGAAACTGTCTATCTAGACCCGTTCAGTCCGGTTTCGGCCCGGTTACAGCACTGAGACGGCTTTGGTCGTGTTGGTGGATGATCTCTGGAGGGCCAGGGATAGGGGTTGTTCCTCTGCCCTGGTCCTATTAGATCTCTCAGCGGCTTTTGATACCATCGACCATGGTATCCTGCTGCGCCGGTTGGAGGGGTTGGGAGGGGGAGGCACCGTTTACCGGGGGTTCTCCTCCTATCTCTCCGATCGTCGCAGACGGTGTTGACGGGGGGGCAGAGGTCGGCTCCGAGGCGCCTCACTTGTGGGGTGCCGCAGGGGTCGATTCTCTCGCCCCTCTTGTTCAACATCTATATGAAGCCGCTGGGTGGGGTCATCAGGGGCTTCCGCGTGGGGGACCAGCTGTCGCTGATGACACCCAGCTGTACTTTTCACACGGGCCACCCCAATGAAGCTATCGAAGTGCTGTCCCGGTGTCTGGAAGCCGTACGGGTCTGGATGGGGAGAAACAGGCTCAAGCTCAATCCCTCCAAGACAGAGTGGCTGTGGATGCCGGCATCCCGGTACAGTCAGCTGCAGCCGCGGCTGACTGTTGAAGCAGTCATTGGCCCCTATGGAGAGGGTGCGCAACTTGGGCGCCCTCCTGGATGAACGGCTGTCCTTTGAAGATCATTTGGCGGCCGCCTCCAGGAGAGCTTTTTACCAGGTTCGCCTGGTGCGCCAGTTGCGCCCCTTTCTAGACCGGGATGCCCTATGCACGGTCACTCACGCCCTCGTGACGTCTCGCCTAGACTACTGCAATGCTCTCTACATGGGGCTCCCCTTGAAGGGCATCCGGAGACTGCAGTTAGTCCAGAATGCGGCTGCGCGGGTGATAGGAGGGGCCCCTCGTGGCTCCCGGGTGGCACCTATCCTGCGCAGACTGCACTGGCTACCTGTGGCCTCCCGGGTGCGCTTCAAGGTGTTGGTGATCACCTTTAAAGCGCCCCATGGCATAGGGCCGGGCTATTTACGGGACCGCCTTCTGCTACCGAATACCTCTCACCGACCCGTGCGCTCTCACAGAGAGGGACTCCTCAGGGTGCCGTCAGCTAGGCAGTGTCGTCTGGCGACACCCAGGGGAAGGGCCTTCTCTGCGGGGGCTCCCGCCCTCTGGAACGAGCTCCCCCCAGGACTTCGCCAACTCTCGGACCTTAGAACCTTCCGTCGTGAACTTAAAACACACCTATTCAGGTGCGCAGGACTGGATTAGATTTTTTAGTTTTTTAAATTTTAAATTTTAAATTTTGTACTGATTTTAATTGGTTTTGCTATTTTTAGTTAAATTGGCCGGTTAAATATTTCATTTTAAAATTATTTTAAATTTATTGTCTATCTATGTATTTTAATAAGGCTGTACACCGCCCTGAGTCCTTCGGGAGAAGGGCGGTCTAGAAATTTAATTAATAAATAAATAAATAAAATAAATAAATTCCAGGGGTAAAGCTTCCAAACCAAAAGCTTATCCTACGACCCAAAAAGAATTGGGGGAGCTACGTAAATTTATAGACAAAAACTTAGAGCGGGGGTTCATCCAACCGGCTAGGCCTCGTGTGGCCGCACCAGTGATGTTCCGAGAAAAGAAAGATGGCTCCTTTTGTCTTATAGTTGACTATAGAAATCTAAACGCGATATGCGCCGAAAACGTATACCCCATGCTGCTCATGAAAGACATGTTTATTTATTTATTTATTTATTTATTCAAATTTGTATACCGCCCTATCTCCCGAAGGACTCAGGGCGGTTCACAGGCACATAAAACATTTATATACAATTAAAATAACTATTAAAAAACTTATTCTAATGCCAAATATTAAAAATATAAATATAAATCTTAAAACCAAATTTAAACCCCTGTAAATTTAAAAATCTATAAATTTAAAATCTAAAATCTAAGCCAGTCCTGCACAGATGAATAAATGCGTCTTAAGCTCGCGACGGAAGGTTCGGAGGTCCGGAAGTTGACGGAGTCCTGGGGGGAGTTCGTTCCAGAGGGTGGGAGCCCCCACAGAAGGCCCTTCCTGGCGCCGCCAGACGACACTGTCTAGCTGACGGCACCCTGAGGAGTCCTCTCTGTGAGAGCGCACAGGTCGGTGAGAGGTATTCGTAGCAGTAGGCGGTCCCAGATAACCCGCCCTATGCCATGGAGCGCTTTAAAGGTGGTTACCAACACCTTGAAGCGCACCCGAAGGCCACAGGTAGCCAGTGCAGTCTGCGCAGGATAGGTGTCATACGGGAGCCACGAGGCTCCTCTATAACCCGCGCAGCCGCATTCTGAACTAACTGCAGCCTCCGGATGCCCTTCAAGGAGCCCCATGTAGAGAGCATTGCAGTAATCCAGGCGAGGCGTCACGAGGCGTGGTGACCGTGCATAGGGCATCCCGGTTCAGAAAGGCGAACTGGCGCACCAGGCGAACCTGGTAAAAGCTCTCCTGGAGACGGCTGTCAAATGATCTTCCAAAGACAGCCGCTCATCCAGGAGGACGCCGTTGCGCACCCCTCCATCGGGCCAATGACTGCTTCAACAGTCAGCCGAGGACTCAGCTGACTGTACCGGGATGCCGCATCCACAGCCACTCTGTCTTGGAGGGATTGAGCTTGAGCCTGTTTCTCCCCATCCAGACCCGCACGGCCTCCAAGCACCGGGACAACACTTCGATAGCTTCGCTGGGGTGGCCCGTGTGAAAAGTACAGCTGGGTGTCATCAGCGCACAGCTGGTACCTCACACCAAGCCACTGATGATCTCACCCAGCGGCTTCATAGATGTTGAACAAAGGCGAGAGGATCGACCCCGCGGCACCCCACAAGTGAGGCGCCGCGAGCCGACCTCTGCCCCCTGTCAACACTGCTCATGCATCGATCGAGAGATAGGAGGAGAACCACCGATA
Source organism: Ahaetulla prasina (assembly GCF_028640845.1). NCBI lineage: Eukaryota > Metazoa > Chordata > Lepidosauria > Squamata > Colubridae > Ahaetulla > Ahaetulla prasina. The sequence continues at coordinate 185,554,243 of NC_080539.1, forward strand.
AACGGTGCCTCCCACTCCCAATCCCCAATCGGCGCAGCAGGATACCATGGTCGATGGTATCAAAAGCCGCTGAGAGGTCTAACAGGACCAGGGCAGAGGAACATCCCTATCCCTGGCCCTCCAGAGATCATCCACCAATGCGACCAAAGCCGCCTCAGTGCTGTAACCGGCCGAAGCCGGACTGGAACGGGTCTAGATAGACAGTTTCATCCAGGTGTAGGGAAACTGATATGCCACCATATTTCTACAACCTTCGCCGCGAAGGTTGAGACCGGACGATAATTACCTAAAACAGCCGGGTCCAGGAAGGCTTCTTGAGGAGGGTCTCACCACCGCCTCTTTCAAGGCGGCCGGAAGACTCCTCCACCAAAGAAGCACTTGTAATTGCCTGAGCCAGCCTCGTGTCACCTCCTGAGTGGCCAGCACCAACCAGGAGGCACGGGTCCAGTAAACACGTGGTGGCATTCAACCTACCCAACAACCTGTCCATGTCCTCGGAGCCACAGGGTCAAACTCATCCCATAAATGTCACCAAGACCGCCTCAGCCGTCTCACCAGCGTCACTACAATTCTGGTCCAAACCATCCCGGTTGAACGATTTTATCGATAGATAACCGTTAAACTCCTCAGCACGTCCCTGCAACGGGTCATCCCGCTCCCCTGATGTAAAGGGAGCGAGTCACCAAACAGGGCGGCTGGGCGGTTATCTGCCGATGCAATGAGGGAGGAGGCGAGCTACGCCGCTTCTCAATGCCACTAGGTAAGTCCTAGTATAGGACTTCACTAGTGTCCGATCAGCCTCGAACGGCCAGACCTCCAGGAACTCTCTAGGCGCCTTCTCTGGCGCTTCATCCTCGCAGCTCCTCGGAGAACCAAGGAGCCGCTTGGGACCCGCGCCGGGTCAGAGGTCGCAAAGGCACGACTCGGTCTAAGGCCCCGCCGCGCCTGTTCCCAGGCCACAACAAGTTCCTCAGCCGAGCCGTGAGCCAGACCCTCAGGAATGGCCCAAGCTCCGTCCGAACCCTCCGGTCCATCAGGCGCCTGGGACGGAACCAACGATCGGCTCCGCCTCCCCGCGGTGGGAGTAGCGGTCAGAAAGTCCAGGCGAAGAAGAGAGTGATCTGACCATGACAAAGGTTCAATGACTATTTCCTTCAAGTCCAGATCTCTCAACCACTGACCAGAGACAAAAATCAAGTCCAGAGTGCCACCCCCAATGTGAGTAGGGCCATCAACTACTTGGGTCAGGTCCAAGGCCGTCATGGAAGCCATGAACTCCCGAGCTGCTGTCGATGACAAGCCGGAAGATGGCAAGTTAAAGTCCCCCATGACTAAAAGTCTGGGGGTCTCAACTGCCACCCCGGCCAGCACCTCCAGGAGCTCGGGCAGGGCGACTGTCACGTAGCAAGGAGCCAGGTACGCGATCAGTAGTCCCACCTGACACCTATGACCCCATCTCACAAAGAGGGATTCGCACCCAGCAATCTGAGGTACAGTGGTCTCCCTCGGCTCTAGGCTCTCTCTAATCACAACCGCCACCCCTCCACCCCTGCCCTGGGCCCTCGGCTGATGGAATGCACGGAAACCTGGCGGGCACATCTCAACAAGGGGCACACCCCCTTCCGTGCCCAGCCAGGTTTCCGTAACGCCTATAAGATCCGCAGCGCCCCCCTGAATAAGATCGTGTATACAGTTTCTGTAAATAAGATCGTGTAATTTTCTGTAAAACTTTTTGAATAAAAAAAAAAGAATTGAGTTGAACAATTTACATTTGTAGAGTACTGCGGGAATGGTATATTGTGCCACCTTGTTTCTTTCCTATGATTTTTCCTTTAGCTAAGTATTTGTTTACATATGTTTGTTTACATAAACATAAAGTCTCAGTCATCCAAGCAAAGGTGTCTGAAGGTTGAATTACAGCAACTGGACAAATTTAGTTAGTGTTGGCTTTAACATAAATCATTGTGAAATGGAAAAAGATCCAAGAATACTGCTGGTTTCAGTGTATGTTTGCTCTGTTCTGAGGATTGTATCCTCCAGAAAACCTCAAGTCTACAGAAAATTACCTAAAAACCATTGCCACATACTATTTACCAAATTCCACGCTTGACATCTAACAATATATAAGGTATCAAACCCTTCAGTAAATAAATTATTTGGCAACTGTATACACTGGAAAGGGTACCCTTTGTCTGAAGCCACCTGGGTCAAAAGTTGGAATGTCAAGGCAGATAGGCTGATTAAGCAGTTCCATGATAAATACCCGGACAAGCCAAAAGGTCCCCCTGGGGGGAGGGGTGGTTAATTGTGGATTAACTCCCTTACTTTTACTCTCTTTGCAGGACACGCTTCTCGTCTTGGGGGGGGGGGCGCCTGTCAGGCCTGGAAGCCATATTATCTTGGTGCCTTCAGGATCCAAGTTGGGAGGGGATTACATGAGTGAAGTAGAATTAGCCATAACAAAACTTTGTAGAGAAGTTCAAGGCCATTGTTGTTTCTCCTCACCCCCCAAGGTGGGCCTCCTGGTTGAGAGTGACTCAGAGAGTGAGAGGGAAGAGCCGATAGGGCTTCCCTCTGCAGAATCTTCCTCTCTGGCTCCACTCCAGATTCCAGAAGCAGGCCAAATGGAGGAGGAGGAGCTGACACAGCCTCTTTCCCCTGACCCCTCCTCCTCCTCCCTGGCAGAGCTCCAAGAGCCAGCTGAGGAGAATCAATTGTGGTTAGATGCAAGGGAGCGATGCCAAGTAAAGCGTGCGCAGCAAAAGGAAAGAAGGGGCCAGCCCAGGGAGTGCTGAGTCACGGAGCCACACCCCAAAGGGTATAAAAGTGAGCGGAGCTGCCTTTGGGCTCCGTGACGGACAAAAACAGACTTTTGGGAGCTTTGGCTGTTCTATTTTGTGATTCAGACTTTGGCATCTGTTTATCCCTGCACTGCAATTACGCTGGTCTGAGGAGAACTTGGCAGGCAATTGCAGGTTTGTTGCCAGAACTATTATCTGTCGTCAGAGTAAATTGCTGGCAAAGATAGTCAGCTCGCATGTCATTTTGGTTGTGGTTGGGAGGGGACAGAACAGCCATGGTGTCCGACAGCTGTGCAGAGAAGAAAGTGGAGGTTGTCTTCTGTATGTGAAGGAGCTGATTGGAGCAGTGGGGGGACATGTGGGAGAAGTGGGCAAGGTCTTGAACTTTCTTTTGGGTGAGGAAAACCCGGAAGCTTTCAGATTCGAGTTTTCCCAAATGTGCCAATATGACATCTCTAACTTCCTCAAAGCTAACTTCCTCAAAGTTAGCTTTGAGTAATCATAAGCCTTGGAGTTTGATTTTGTTGGGTGTTTTTTTCTTGGAACCCTGGCATTTAGCTCAACAGTTTAGCTATTATACACAAGGCTGCTATTCTGGTTAATTTTTTTAACCAAAAAAGCCACTTAGGTATTATACTTTTGAAATATCTGGGTTTTTATTTAGTTCTAAGGCTGGGAAAGGTCAAATCTGTTATATCTTATAACTGAGAGTCATGGTGTTAACAGGAGAAAACTTCAGAAAACTGATCAGAAGCTCAGTTCAAAAGCTGAATTTGCAGGATGAGTTCAGCCATCATCTAAATTCAGTAACGCACTTTTTCTATCTGTAAATTAAGTTCTGTTTAGGTCTCTATTATAAATGAGGGCAGCTTGTTTTATGGCTCATCCACCTTTCATCCCCACCTGTCACTCAGCCCTCACCTGTGGCTCCTAGTAGCTGTAACACGCATAGCGGTCACACACTGGGAAACAGCTTTGACAGGCTGGCTAAACCAGGTTGAGAGTAGCCATTGGGTCATTGACCTTTGGTGAGATAGGGACTTATCTATCCAGAGCATATGAAGACAGATTCTGGTGGATTGAGTGGATGAAACCTACTAAAATAGGACAACAAAGCAGCAGGTGTTTATACACGGGAAGCTGTAGCCATGGATTTGCACAAAAGCAACTCAGGTCTAATGATCATCTTCTTGCTGACCAAAGCAAAAGCTGGATTTGGCATCTACCTGAATGACTAAGCAGCCCTCTTTAGGACTGCAATGCTCACCTCAGTAGTAAGAGGAAGGGGCTAGAAAAGGTGCCCTAAACATTGTTGCTTCATAAAATCCTGGCCAGCTTACTGTGGCTGGAGGGGATCCCATTTCATGCAATCGAATAACAAAACTTCAAAGAAAATGTAGGGTGACACCACTCACCATAGGCACATGGAACATGTGTACACTTCAAGACAACCCCTTAGCAAATCGACCAGAAAGAAGAACAGCCATGGTCTCCAGCGAGCTCGCAAAATTTAACATTGATATTGCAGCCCTGTGTGAAACTCATCTAGCCAACGAAAATCAGCTCACAGAAATATTCTTCTGGTGTGGACACAGCAGTATCGAATGCCATGATTCTGGAGTTGGCTTTGCGGTTAAGAATCATCTTGTCCGCAAACTTGCCAGTCTTCCCAAAGGGCATGAGTGACTGACTCATGACACTGCATCTTCCACTGACAACAGGAAAACAAGCCACACTGATCAGCGCCTACGCACCCACAACGACGAATCTGGATGAAGTAAAGGACAATTTTTATGAAGATCTGGATGCCCTACTTTCACCTGTGAAGTGCACCAACAGGCTGATTGTACTTGGTGATTTCAATGCGAGAGTAGGATCTGATCACTCTGCCTGGGATGGCATGATTGGAAAAAATGGACTCAGCAAATGTAACAACAATGGCCTATTACTACTGAAAACATGTGCAGCTTACGATCTGATCATCACCAATCCATCTTTTGCCTGCCCACTCACAAAAAGCCCTCCTGGATGCACCCACACTCCAAGCACTGGCATCTTATTAATTATGTGATTGTGCAGAGGAAAGAGAAACAGAATGTAAGGGTGACCAAGGCCATGCTGAGTGCTGAATGTTGGACTCACCATAGACTCATCATCTCCAAATTAAGCTTTCACATCCGGAGGGAAACAAAGTTGTGATGAAATGAATCAACATCAGCAAACTGAGGAACCCCAATACAGCAACTTCACTAGCAGAAGATCTTGACAACCAACTCTCAGAGCTGCAATTAGAGGGAAATGCTGAGAAGGACTGGGAACGCTTTTGGGATATTGTGTACTCTTCTGCACTAAAGATTCTTGGACCCTAACTCAGGAAACAGCAGGACTGGTTTGATGAAAATGATGAAGATACCATCCATGATGGTATGATGGCTTGTGTTCTGGATAATGGAGGAGTTTCAGAGGCCTCTCCTGTTACAAATGGCATCAAGCAAGGGTGCATGTTGGCACCGATCTTGTTCAGCATAATGTTTTCAGCCATGCTGTCAGAAACCTTCTAGAACAGTTCCTTGGCAGTAAGCCTGCAATACAGGACCAATGGGAAACTGTTCAACCTGCGAAGACTCCAGGCTATCACCAAGATAAAGGAGACTATGCTACATGACTTCCTCTTTGCTGCTGACTGTGTCCTGAATGATGGATCAGAGCAGGAAATGCAAGCCAGTGTGGACAAATTTGAGCAGCATGCAAAATTACTTCAGCCTCCTCATCAACATAAAGAAGACTGAAGTAATACATCAGCCAGCTCCAAAAGCCCAACATCAAGAGCCCACCATCACAGTGAAAGACAAAAGCTACATAACTTGGCAGCACCCACTCCCGTGCAGTGACAATTGACACTGAGGTCAACTGCAGAATTGCCAAGGTAAGCTCTGCATTTGGTAGACTACTGACCAACATATGGGATCACCATGGAATAAGCCTTGCTACAAAGTTCAAAGTCTACTGAGCAGTAGTGCTAACTACCCTGATGTATGCTAGTGAGAATTGGACTGTATACAGAAGGCACACTAGGCAATTGAACTACTTCCACATGACCTGCCTCCATAGAATTCTGAGGATCCGGTGGCAGGACAAGGTGCCAAACACAGAAGTCCTCTCCAGAGTAGGCCTCTTATCAGTTCACACGCTGCTGATGAAAGCCCAGACATGCTTGGCAGGCCATGTTGCAAGGATCCAGACCATCGCATTCCTAAACAGCTCCTCTATGGTGAGCTGTCTCAAGGAAAGCGATCACATGGGGGACAAAGAAAATGATACAAAGTCATGTTGAAAGCCTCCTTCAAGTCCTTGGATATCAACACCACCTCCTGGGAAACGCTGGCAGAAGATCAATTGACATGGTGCATGTTGATCCACGAAGGGTGCCAGACATCTGAGGACAGAAGAACAACCATAACACAAGAGAAGTGAAGCCAGAGCTGCAAATGCTACAACAATGGTGCCCACTTATGTCTGCCCGACATGTGGCAGAATATTTCGTGCCTGTATAGGCCTTACCAGCCACCTGTGGACACATCGTGGACAGCCCACAACCTGTTAGATGTCTTCGAACATGATGGATGAATATGTTGTGACTCCAGCTCCCGAGCCTGTCCTCACAGAGGAAGATGACTCGGAAAGTGATGGGGAGAAGCTGATAAGGCCTCCCTCTCCAGGACCCTCCTTTCTGGCAATGCCTCAGCCTCCAGCTGAAGGCCAGGAGGAAGGCATGTTGGAGCACCCACTGATAGAAAGTGATGAGGATCAATCTTGATCCCAGGATTGATCCCAGGCAGCTTCAGAGGGAGAGGCGTGCGCAGCAAAGGAAGAGGTGTGGCAGGGCCAGAGATTGCTGAGTCACTGAGCCACATTCCACAGGGGATAAAAGTGGGTGGGGTTGCTCTGCAGGCTCTGTGAGGGACAAAAACTGCACATTGTGAGCTTCAGATATTTCTCAGACTCAAGCCATGTTTCCTGCTTTTATGGGAAAATGCCAGCTTTTTATCAGCCTGAGAATGGAGGACTTCCCCACTGACCAGGATAAAGTGGGGTTTGTACTCAGCCTGCTCTCAGGCTCTGCAGATCACTGGGCCACACCCCTGCTGGTCCAGGCTAGTCCTCTATTGGATGATTTCAGGGAGTTTTGTGAGCATCTCAGACTTATATAGAGGACCCTATCAAAATGCAGACTGCCACCAGACCAGTAGTGGGTTGCTACCAGTTTGTACCAGTTCGGGAGGACCAGTAGCGGTAATTTTGGCTAGTTCAGAGAACCGTTAGCAATTGCTGTCTGACCACGCTCCCGAACCAGTTCCGCTCACTCACCCCAGCTGCCAGACTTGCTCACCCTGCCCCCTTCCACCTACTTACACTGTGTGGGTCCTCCGTATGCCCAGCTGAGCCGCATGATCATCAGAGGTTGCTTTTTTTTTTACTTTTAAAAGCATTTTTTTTGGCCGAAAAAATGCTTTTAAAAGTAAAAAAAAAAAGCTTCTGATGATCATGCGGCTCAGCTGGGATTGTCTGAACCCTTTAAAAGTATTTTTTCTACAACTTCTTCGGCCGAAGAGGCTGTTAAAAAAAGTGCTTTTAAAGGGTTCTGGTGATCAGGCAACTCAGCTGGGATCGCCAGAACGGTCGAAGAGGTTGTAGAAAAAATGCTTTTAAAAGTAAAAAAAGAAAGAGTTGGCCATGCCCACCCAGTCACATTACCCCCTCACCAAGCCACGCCCACAGAACTGGTTGTAATGAATTTTACATTTCACTCCTGTTGGAGACCCCTGACCTAGACCACTTTAGGAGCAAAGTGGTGGGTTTTGCTAGCATTTCGGGAGGAAGAGGAGGGAGGGGGAGAGAGAGAGAAATAGAAAAAGAAAGAAAGAAAGAAAGAAAGAAAGAAAGAAAGAAAGAAAGAAAGAAAGAAAGAAAGACAAATAAAGAAAGAGAAAGAAAGAGGAAGAAAGAAAGAGAAAGAAGGAGGAAGAGAGAAAAGAGACAAAGAGAGAGAGAGAGAGAGAGAAAGAAAAAAGGAAGGAAGGAAGGAAGGAAGGAAGGAAGGAAGGAAGGAAGGAAGGAAGGAAGGAAAGAGGAAGAGAGAAAGAAAAAGAAAGAGGAAGAAAGAGAGAGAAAGAGAGAGAGAGAGAAAGAAAGAAAGAAAGAAAGAAAGAAAGAAAAAGAGAAAGAAAGAAAAAGAAAGAAAGAGGAAGTGAGAGAGAGAAGAGAGAGAGAGAGAAAGAGGGAAAGAAAGAGGAAGGAAGGGGAGAGAGAGAGAGAGAGAGAAGAGGAAGGAAGGACCATAAACCCTGTCACTAGACGTGGCTTCAGAAGACGCTTTGAAACAGGACAGCAATCTAGGGCTGGAAGGGACCTTAGAGGCTATCTAGTCCAACCCCCTGCTCCAGCAGGAAACTTTACATCATCTGGATTATTTTGGTGCTTCTAATTTAGAGAGGAAAATTGCCAGAAAGGAGGAGTTTACTAGGACAAGGCTGCCATGCAGAGGAAGGCAGAGATAGTCCTTGACTTATGACCACAATTGAGCCCAAAATTTTGATTGCTAAGCAAAAGCATTGTTAAGTTGACTTTGTAAAAAAATATACAAATAGAATGAGACTATTGCCTTATACACTGTAAGCCGCCCTGAGTCTTCGGAGAAGGGCGGGATATAAATGTAAACAAAAAAAAAAAGTGAGTTTCACCACATTTTACTCAATCCATGATCTCTCCTGACTCTAACAGTCTTGTGAAAGTTAGGGAAGAACATCTGAAGGTGTGTATAGTGTTCTAAAGGTACAGAAGTTATAGTTAAATGTGTGGCAGAAAGTGGACTCTGGGTGTGTTTTTCCAAACGTAGTAAGTGAGGTTGAATGTGTATAGTTTTAGAAGAGGGGTATGCGTGAGTGTGTGTATACAGTATATATAGTACATAATGTATCTTTTTGTATGCCTATACATACTATACTATGTAATATGTATGTACACATATGGCATATATAAATAGGATTAAATAGTATATTTTGGATGTTCAGTAGTAGTAAATAGACAGGGAAATTGTATCTCGTTGAGACTTTTGAGGCGAGGAGAGGCCAGGCACCCTAACCCTAACCTTTGACATGAGTGACATCAAGTTGGTCACACCCACCCAGTAATATGATCACCAAGCCACGCCCAACCAGTCACATGACCACCAAGCCATGACCACCAAATAAGCCACACCTACAAAACTGGTAGTAAAAAAAATTAGAACCCACCGCTGCACTAGACGACTGAAGACCCTGAAGCAGGGCCGGAAACCGCTGCAGGAATATATCAGTGAGTGTCAGCTGCTTAGCCAGGATTCAGCCTGGAATGAGGCAGCCCTTATGGACGCATTCCAGGATGGCTTATCGGAGGAGTTGCAGGATGAGCTGGTTCAGGTTGATATCCCTCTGACCGTCCTGAGGAGAGCATGCGCGAGAATGGCGTCTAACTAGATGTAGCGGGGGGATGGCAAATCTCCCCTATCCAGTTTTTGGTAGGGAGGGGGCTTTCTGACAACTTGGCCCCCCCTCCCCAGCTGGGCGGAACATCATACCAAGCCGACGAGGGGTTTTTACCCCCCCTCGTGGAGTTTCGGCTGGCTGGTGAGGCGAGAACGTGACCGCCGGCTTACCCAGCATGTTTGGGGCGGCGTGCGGCGTTTTTCCATCGTTTGTTTTTTCGGCAGTGGCGGAGGCCGTAGGCAGGACCACTCAGCACCCTCAGCACCCGAAGAGGATTTTTCCCCTCCCAACTGGACGGAACATCGTGTCCAGTTGGGTAGAACATCGTGGGACATCGTTGCCAGGCCGAGGAGGGGTTTTCGGCCCCCGGGAGGAGTTTTCGGCTGGCCGGTGGGACGAGGGCGTGGCCGCCGGCTTGTTCTGCATGTTTGGGGCGGCGGCCAGCATTTTCATCGTGTTTCCCCTTCGGTGATGGCAGAGGCGGCAGTGTTCGACGCCTGGGGCACCAGAGGTGGTTTTTTCCCCTGGGGAGCATTTGACAGGACAGAGAGCCGAGGAGACTGTGTTTTGGAGAGGGAGTGGAGGTGTGGAGGCATTCTCGGCCGGTTGGGGGAAGCGGATGTAGGCCCCGCTGACTGGACTAGGGGCGGTGGCCAGTGCCTGGCCGTTTTTCGGCGGATGGCAGTGGCAGCGCCTGAAGAGGGGGTTATCCCCCGAAAAAGATCACGGTTAGTTGGGGCGAGGCGTGGGTTTGGACTCCACCCCCCAAGGACTTGACGAGTCTTTGAAATCGGCTGATGCATGGGAAGGTGGCCCCCCCGCCACTTTGGTGTCGGAGGTGGTGTGGTGTTGATGGCAGTGATAATAACCCCGTCTCCCCCACCCCCATGGCCTTCTTAAGGCCTATTTTACTGTCATCTATGTCATCTTTGTCATCATGCACTTTTACTCTCCACCTTTTGGATTATTTCATCTTTTGAACATCTTTGGACCATCTCTTCTCACCCTCGGATTATTACACTCTTGTCTCCCGGTTTGAGACCTACCATGTAATATTATATCTTCATTACCATCGTATTTAAAGACTGGTCTGGGACTGGATTTGTCCATCTCCATATATTTCCGAGATGTATCTAAGGACGCAACTTCTCAGTCTGCGAGATTCCCCCCTCTCGCGGACATGGCCCTCTACGTTATCGAAGGCCTACCTTGACGATGGATTTTGGAATCCCGAGAGGTGGCATGTGGCTAAAAAGAGCCTTTGGGGATTTTTAAATAGGGAATTTTTAAGGGTAGGGAGGGTAAGGGTGGGTGTTGGGGGAAACCCGTCGGGGAGGGTATGTCCAGTCCCAGCGCGCGCTCATGGCATTACTTCAGTTGGTCCGAAGACAGTGAGGGAGGGGAGTGTTCAGAGCAGAGAGTGTCATTCCATCTGTACGGTACGGGTTTCCGCGCATTCCATCAGCCAAGGGCCCAAGGTAGGGGTGGGGGGGTGGCGGTTGTGATTAAAGAGAGTCTGGAGCTGAAGGAGTCCACTGTACCTCAGATAGCTGGTTGTGAATCCCTCCTTGTGAAGTGGGGCCATCGGAATCAGATGGGTCTGTTGATCACGTACCTGGCTCCTTGCTGCATGACTACAGCCCTACCTGAGCTACTAGAGGTGCTTGCTGGGGTGGCGGTTGAGACTCCCAGACTTTTGGTCTTGGGGGATTTCAACTTGCCATCGGCCGGCTTGTCATCAACGGTGGTTCAGGAGTTCCAGGCCTCCATGACGGCCTTGGACCTGATTCAAGTAACTGATGGCCCTACACACATTGGGGGAGGCGCACTAGACTTGATTTTTATCTCAGGTCAGTGGGTTAATGATCTGGAATTAGGAGATATAATGACGGAACCGGTGTCATGGTCAGATCATTTTCTCCTTCGCCTAGACTTTCGGACCGCCGCCCACCACCGCAGGGAGACGGAGCCAATGCGTTGGTTCCGTCCCAGGCGCCTGATGGACCCGGAGAGGTTCCGGACGGAGCTTGGGCCGTTTCCTGAGGATCTGGCCCACGGCACAACTGAAGAACTAGTTGCGGCCTGGGAACGGGCCGCGGCTGGGGCTTTGGACCGTGTCGTGCCTTTGCGGCCTCTGACCCGGCGTAGATCTCAATTGGCTCCCTGGTTTTCCGAGGAGCTGAGAGAGATGAAACGCCGGAGAAGATGCCTAGAGAGCACTTGGAGGTCTAGCCGTTCCGAGGCTGATCGGACACTAGTGAGGTCTTTTACTAAGACCTACCTAGTGGCAATGAGGGAGGCGAAACGTTCTTACGTTTCCACCCTCATTGCATCGGCAGATAACCGCCCGGCCGCCTTGTTTCGGGTGACCCGTTCCCTCCTTCATCAGGAGGTTCGGGATGACCCTTTGCAAGGACGTGCTGAGCAGTTTAACGGTTATCTATACGATAAAATCGTTCAGCTTCGGGATAGTTTGGACCAATATTGCGATGATCCAACCGAGATGACGGAGATGCGTCTTGTTGAGGTTATTTGGGATGAGTTTGATTCTGTGGCTCCCGAGGGCGTGGACAGGTTGCTGGGGAGGTTACACGCAACTACATGTTTACTGGATCTGTGCCCTTCCTGGTTAGTGCTGGCTGCTCAGGAAGTGACACGAGGCTGGCTCCAGGGGATTATAAATGCTTCTTTGTTGGAAGGGGTTTTCCCCGCCGCCTTGAAAGAGGCGGTGGCGAGACCCCTCCTTAAGAAGCCTTCCCTGGACCCAGCTATTTTGGGGAATTACCGGCCAGTCTCCAACCTTCGCTTTGTGGCGAAGGTTTTATTTATTTATTTATTTATTTATTTGATTTTTATACCGCCCTTCTCCCGAAGGACTCAGGGCGGTGTACAGGCAAAAATAAAACAATACAATATACAGATTAAAATACCATTTAAAAAACTTATTTAAATTAGCCTGAGATTAAAAATTTCCATACTAAAAAACCCCATTTAAAATTAATAAAATTTCCCCTTAAAACTAATTTAAGCCAGCCCCGCGCGGATAAAGAGATGTGTTTTTAGTTCGCGACAAAATGTCCGAAGGTCAGGTATTTGACGTAGACCCGGGGGAAGCTCATTCCAGAGTGTGGGCGCCCCCACAGAGAAGGCCCTTCCCCTGGGGGCCGCCAGCCGGCATTGTTTGGCGGACGGCACCCTGAGAAGTCCCTCTCTATGGGAGCGTACGGGTCGGTGGGAGGCGTGTGGTAGCAGCAGGCGGTCCCGTAAGTACCCAGGTCCTAAGCCATGGAGCGCTTTAAAGGTCATAACCAACACCTTAAAGTGCACTCGGAAAGCCACAGGCAGCCAGTGCAGCCTGCGCAGGATCGGTGTTACATGGGAGCTACGTGTAGCTCCCTCTATAACCCGCGCAGCTGCATTCTGGACTAACTGAAGCCTCCGAGCGCACTTCAAGGGGAGCAAGATACCATGGTCGATGGTATCGAACGCCGCTGAGAGGTCTAATAGGACCAGGGCAGAGGAATAACCCCTGTCCCTGGCCCTCCAGAGATCATCCACCAATGCGACCAAAGCTGTCTCCGTGCTGTATCCGGGTCGGAAGCCGGACTGGAACGGGTCTAGATAGACGTCTTCATCCAGGTATTGGGGTAGCTGTCGCACCACGGCACTCTCTACAACCTTCGCAACAAAGCGAAGGTTGGAGACTGGACGATAATTACCCAAAATAGCTGGGTCCAGGGAGGGCTTCTTAAGGAGGGGTCTCACCACCACCTCTTTCAAGGCGGCAGGGAAAACCCCTTCCAACAAAGAAGCGTTGATAATCCTCTGGAGCCAGCCTCGTGTCACCTCCTGAGTGGCCAGTACCAGCCAGGAAGGGCACGGGTCCAGTAAACATGTAGTGGCGTGAAGCCTCCCCAACAACCTGTCCACGTCCTCGGGAGCCACAGGGTCAAACTCATCCCAAATGGACTCAACAAGACGTGCCTCCTCTCCCTCGCTTGGATCATCCCAAATTCGATCCAGACCGTCCCTCAGCTGAGCGATTTTATCGTATAGATAACCGCTAAACTCCTCGGCTCGTCCCTGCAAAGGGTCATCCCGCACCTCCTGATGTAGGAGAGAGCGGGTGACCCGAAACAGGGCGGCCGGGCGGTTATCTGCCGACGCAATGAGGGTGGAGGCGTAGGAACGCCTCACTTCCCTCATTGCCACTAGGTAGGTCCTAGAATAGGACCTAACTAGTGTCCGATCAGTTTCAGAGCGACTGGACCTCCAGGTGCTCTCCAGGTGTCTTCTCCGGCGTTTCATCTCCCTCAGCCCCTCGGAGAACCAAGGGGCCGGTCGAGATCTACGCCGGGTCAGAGGCCGCAAAGGCATGACACGGTCCAAGGCCCCGGCCGCGGCCTGTTCCCAGGCCACGACCAGTTCCTCAGTCGTGCCGTGGGCCAGTTCCTCAGGGAATGGCCCAAGCTCCGTCAGGAACCTCTCGGGGTCCATCAGGTGCCTGGGACGGAACCACCGTATAGGTTCCGTCTCCCTGCGGTGGTGAATGGCGGTTCGGAAGTCTAGGTGAAGGAGAAAATGATCCGACCATGACATTGGTTCTGTTACTAAATCATCTAATACCAGATCATTTAACCACTGTCCAGAGATATAAAGCAGATCCAGTGTGCCTCCCCCCGTGTGCGTAGGGCCATCATTTACTCGAATCAGGTCCAAGGCCATCATGGAAGCCAAGAACTCCCGAGCTGCCGTCGATGACGAGCCAGCTGATGGCAGGTTGAAATCCCCCATGACTATAAGTCTGGGGGTCTCAACCGCCACAGCAGCAAGTACCTCCAACAGCTCAGGCAGGGCTGTGGTCACGCAGCAAGGAGCCAGGTACGCGATCACCAAGCCCAACTGATTCCTATAGCCCCACCGCACATAGAGGGATTCACAACCGGCAATCTGAGGAATAGTGGTCTCCCTCGGCTCTAGATCCTCCTTGATAACAACCGCCACCCCCCCACCCCTGCCTTGGACCCTCGGTTGATGAAATGCTCGGAAACCTGGAGGGCACATCTCAACAAGGAGGCAGAGGTCGTCCGCGAGGCACCTCACTTGTGGGGTGCCTCAGGGGTCGATTCTCTCACCTACCCTGTTCAACATCTATATGAAGCCGCTGGCCGAGGTCATTAGTGGTTTCGGGGTGAGTTATCATCTGTACGCTGACGATACTCAGCTGTACTTTTCCACCCCGGACCACCCCAATGAAGCTATCAAAGTGCTGTCCCGGTGTCTGGAAGCCGTACGGGTCTGGACAGAGGACGGAAGACGGAGTGGCTGTGGATGCCGGCACCCCGGTACAGTCAGCTGCACCCGCAGCTGACTGTTGGGGCGAGTTAGTGGCCCCAAAGGAGATGGTTTGCAACTTGGGCGTCCTCTTGGATGGACGGCTGTCCTTTGATGAACATCTGGCAGCCGTCTCCAGGAGGGCCTTTTACCAAGTTCGCTTGGTCCGTCAGTTGCGTCCCTTCCTTGACCGGGATGCCTTATGCACAGTCACTCATGCTCTGGTTACGTCTCGGTTGGATTATTGCAATGCTCTCTACATGGGGCTGCCCTTGAGGTGCACCCGGAGGCTACAGTTAGTCCAGAATGCGGCTGCGCGAGTAGTAACGGGAGTTGCTCGTGGCTCCCATGTAACATCACTGCTCCGCAGTCTGCACTGGCTTCCTGTGGTCTTTCGGGTGCGCTTCAAGATTTTGGTTACCACCTTTAAAGCACTCCATGGCTTAGGACCCGGGTACTTACGAGACCGCCTGCTGTTACCTTATGCCTCCCACCGACCGGTACGCTCTCACAGAGAAGGTCTCCTCAGGGTGCCGTCCGCCAAACAATGTTGGCTGGCGGCCCCCAGGAGTAGGGCCTTCTCTGTTGGAGTAGCAACGCTCTGGAATGAACTTCCCCCTGGCCTACGCCAAGTGCCTGATCTTCGGACCTTTCGCCGTGAGCTAAAAACATATTTATTTATTCAAGCTGGACTGGCATAATGGTTTTTTAACATTTTAACATTTTAACATTTTAAATTGGGTTTTATTGTTGTGGGGTTTTAAATTTTTTAAAATTTAAAATTTAAATTTTTATACATTGGCCTTTTTGTAATATGCTTTATTTTAAATTTTGATTTTAATTGTATATATATTGTGTTTTATTTAGGCTGTACACCGCCCTGAGTCCTTCGGGAGAAGGGCGGTATAAAAATTTGATAAATAAATAAATTAAAAATATGCTGATACATCTGTGCCTTAGGATCGATACCCGGTTGCAGATATGGACCAGTCACCGTGGCCGCCAATGCCAATGCCAAAGGGAAGCTGCAACCCTGCGCGTATACCTCCTGGAAATTGTCTGACACTGAAAGACGATGGGCCATCTGGGAGAAGGAGGCTTTTGCTCTTCACTGGGCTCTGTTAACATGGAGGCAGTTTCTGGAAGGGGCCAAACACCATTTTGAAGTGTGGACTGATCACAAAAATTTAGAGAAAGCTGTCTTAAAATGCCCAGAAAGCTGTCACCTAAGCAAGTCCGCTGGGCCCAACACTTTAACCATTTTAATTTCTCTTTACACTACCTCCCTGGAAGAAAGAATTTTCTGGCAGATGCTCTCTCAAGATTACCTCAATACAATAGTGCTCGGACAGAGGTGATTCGCACCATTGTTCCTGCAAATCAGCTGGCGGCCCCAGCAATCACCCGAACCTAAGCGAAGACAGACCCGCCCATATCCGGCGATTTGACTGAGCAATGAAAAAAAGCATTAAAAACTGATGATTGGTTTTTAGCCCACTCAAATGAGTGCACTGTTCGGGAGGGTTTCGCCTGGGTGGGTGCGAAACTGTATGTCCCTGCCAGCCTGAGAGGAGCGATTTTGCAACATAGTCATGATGCTAAAGTTGCTGGACATTTCAGATTTGTAAAAACATTGCACCTAGTGAAACGACAATTCTGGTGGCCGGTTTTGAAGAAAGACATAGAAGCCTATGTGGTGAGCTATCCAGTGTGTGCAACAGCAAAGAAACCTCTGGGGAAGCCCCCGGAGCTACTTCAGAGTGTGGCCAGACCAGGAGCTCCATGGAGGGAAATATCCATGGATTTTATTGTTGAATTGCCCGAGAGTGGGGTAAATACAGTTATTTGGGTGGTAACAAGTACATTTTATACCATGTCCCAAAATCCCCTCGGCAAAAACCCTGGCTAAACTGTTTGTCCAACTCTGTGTATAGGTTACACAGAGTTCCTGAGCAAATAATCTCAGACAGAGGCGTTCAGTTCACCTCCCATTTCTGGAAGGAGTTCCTAAAGTGTTAGGCTCTGCCCAGGGGTTAAGCTCTGCCCACTATCTCAGACCAATGGGGCTTGTGAAAGAACTAATTCGATATTGGAACAATACCTCAGGTGTTACATAAATTATCAGCAAAACAACTGGGTGGACTTGCTGCCTTTCACAGAGGTCGCTTATAATAATTCTATCCATAGCAGTACTGGCTTCACCCTATTCAAGGTTGCCTCAGGGCAGGACTTTGTACCCATCCTGGAACTACCTGGAGACAAACCACATATATCTTCATTACCTGATTGGATCGAACAACTACGTAGTACTTGGAAGGTGACACGCAAGGCCCTAGATGAAGCACACCACTCTCATAAGAAACAGGCTGATAAGAAAAGAACTCGAGCTAGGGACTACCAAGTAGGAGATAAAATATTCCTATCTACCAAGTACTTACAAACTACCCAAAAATCAAAGAAACTTGGACCTAAATATGTGGGGCCTTTCCCCATTGTACACATATTAGTGAACCCGGTCACGGTAAAATTAGAATTACCAAAGACCTTGTGGAGGATTCACCCTGTATTTCATGTGAGCTTACTGAAGCCCGAACATATTTTATTTTATTTATTTATTTTATTTATTTGATTTCTATACCGCCCTTCTCCCGAAGGACTCAGGGCGGTGTACAGGCAAAAATAAAACAGACAATGCAATATATAATTTAAAATGCAATTAAAAAACTTATTTTAAAATTGGCCTGAAAATTAAAATATACAGTGAGCTAAAAACCCCATTTAAAATTAGTTAATAAAGATTTTAAAAATTTGATAAAATTCAATTTAAGACAGCCCCGCGCGAATAAAAAGATGTGTCTTCAGTTCGCGATGGAATGTCCGAAGGTCAGGTATTTGGCGTAAACCCGGGGGAAGTTCATTCCAGAGTGTGGGAGCCCCCACAGAGAAGGACCTTCCCCTGGGGGCCGCCAGCCGACATTGCTTGGCGGACAGCACCCTGAGAAGTCCCTCTCTGTGAGAGCGTACGGGTCGGTGGGAGGCATGTGGTAACAGCAGGCGGTCCCGTAAGTACCCAGGCCCTAAGCCATGGAGCGCTTTAAAGGTCGTAACCAACACCTTAAAGTGCACTCGAAAGGCCACAGGTAGCCAGTGCAGTCTGCGCAGGAGCGGTGTTATATGGGAGCTACGCGGAGCTCCCTCTATCACCCGCACAGCTGCATTCTGGACTAACTGAAGCCTCCGAGTGCACTTCAAGGGGAGCCCCATGTAGAGAGCATTACAATAATCCAAGCGAGAGGTAACGAGCGCATGAGTGACCGTGCACAAGGCATCCCGGTCAAGGAAGGCGCAACTGCGAACCAGGCGAACCTGGTGGAAGGCCCCTGGAGACGGCCACAAACGATCTTCAAACGACAGCCGCTCATCCAGGAGGACACCTAAGTTGCGCACCCTATCCTTTGGGGCCAATAACTGCCTCCAACAGTCAGCCGCGCTGCAGCTGACTGAATCGGGTGCCGCATCCACAGCCACTCCGTCTTGGAGGGATTAAGCTTGAGCCTGTTTCTCCCCATCCAGACCCGTACGGCTTCCACACACCGGGACAGCACTTCAACAGCTTCATTGGGGTGGCCTGGTGTGGAGAAGTACAGCTGGGTGTCATCAGCGTACAGCTGGTATCTCACCCCAAAGCCACTGATGATCTCACCCAACTGCTTCATATAGATGTTGAACAGAAGGGGCGAGAGAATCAACCCCTGCGGCACCCCACAAGTGAGGTCCCTCGCGGTCGACCTCTGCCCCCCTGTCAACACCGTCTGCGACCGGTCGGAGAGATAGGAGGAGAACCACCGATACACGGTGCCTCCAACTCCCAATCCCCCCAACCGGCGCAGCAGGATACCATGGTCGATGGTATCAAAAGCCGCTGAGAGGTCTAATAGGACCAGGGCAGAGGAATAACCCCTGTCCCTGGCCCTCCAGAGATCATCCACCAATGCGACCAAAGCTGTCTCCGTGCTGTACCCGGGTCGGAAGCCGGACTGGAACGGGTCTAGATAGACGCCCTCACCCAGTTATTGGGGTAGCTGTCGCGCCACAGCACTCTCTACAACCTTCGCAACAAAGCGAAGGTTGGAGACTGGCCGATAATTACCCAAAATAGCTGGGTCCAGGAGGCTTCTTGAGGAGGGTCTCACCACCACCTCTTTCAAGGCGGCAGGAAAACCCTTCCAACAAAGAAGCGTTGATAATCTCCTGGAGCCAGCCTCGTGTCACCTCCTGAGTGGCCAGTACCAACCAGGAAGGACACGGGTCCAGTAAACATGTAGTGGCGTGAAGCCTCCCCAACAACCTGTCCATGTCCTCGGGAGCCACAGGGTCAAACTCATCCCAAATGGACTCAACAAGACGTGTCTCCTCTCCCTCGCTTGGATTATCCCAATTTCGGTCCAGACCATCCCGGAGCTGAGCGATTTTATCGTATAGATAACCACTAAACTCCTCAGCACGTCCCTGCAACGGGTCATCCCGCACCTCCTGATGAAGGAGGGAGCGGGTCACCGAAACAGGACGGCCGGGCGGTTATCTGCCGACGCAATGAGGGTGGAGGTATATGAGCGCCTCGCCTCCCTCATTTCCTCCCTCCATCCATTTGGTGCCTCAGCCCAAATGCTATATAAAGAGGACTATTCTGCTATTTCTTTGCTGGGTTCTCGCAATAAACTTAAGAGCTGTTGTCACCAATGACTGTCTCCTGCCTCCTCATTGCCCAGACTTAACAAAACCCTTATATTCCCATTTACTAATTATATTCTTTTCTATATTCTACTTAACATCAACATCAATCATATCTTTACATTTCAATGACAATTTATAAATTATTAACCATAATCCAAAAAATAAAATAAAAAACAAGAACTCAATTTTTCTTCATATTAACATCTACGTTATCGTTAATACATCCATAATAACCTTCAAATATTTTTCTCATTTTAAAGAATCTCAATATTTATATACTTCAAATCTCCTTAATATTTCAACCCATGATTTATTTCAATTCTTTTTTATTTTCTCCTTTTTTCTTTTTTCCTCTTAAAATTCTTTACTCTCTTTGCTTGTCTTATATTTCTATCCACTTTCCTTTTCTTCCCTTTCCCCATTTTAGCTTTTCTCTACTGATCTCTAGATGATCCTTTGACTTTATATTTTTTCCTTCCCATCTTTCCTTCCTTGTCTCTTCTTCCCCTCCTTATTTTTTTACCCTTCTTGTTTTCAGTGTTTTCCCATTTGCTCTCCGCCTTCCCCTTTTAAAAATTTGTTTTTTATTGCTGCCACTCCCAATGTAATCTTCTAACTTCTTTGTGCTATTTCCCTTTTTATTTTCCTCTTTTTTATAAATCCCTTAACCTCTCCCCTTAGACTCATTTAAAGTTTCACAATTGTTTAATAATTCATTAACAATATTTTTCCTCTGTCCTCCAACACCCTCTCTTGCTTCATGGTTTCTTTGTTTGCAATAAGTTCCGATGCAGCTCTTAATTCGTCTGGTTCCTGCTTTCCATAAGGTCTTGTAATTATTTATTTTATTTTTTGCTTTAAAGTCATATGCATCTTTTTCATCATCTCGTTTATACCCTGCACCATTCTTTATTTTCGGGGTTGTATTTCTTGTTTTATTATCAAAGTCAAACAGCTTGCTGGCAAAATCCTCCCTTTTGGTTCTCACCAGCCTTATCTCTCCAGTAGAGGAATTTTCCAAAACATACGTTAGTCAATGTAGTTTTCTCTTTCGCCTGAGGGTACCTCTTTCCAATCCACAGTTCTAATCAACAATTAACGAAGGTATCCATTTTGTTTCTTTTGCTTAGAGCAGTGCTTTGTTTTGCTTTAACTTTTAACTTGTCCCAATTAGTTCCATTCAAAATCTATGTCCATTTAATTAGTTCCAGTTCATAGAGGAAGAAAAAAATCAGAGAAGTTTCACCATGGTGTAATTTCAAATCCCCAGGTTTTTTTCCTTTTTATATTCTAGCAACAGGTTTTAAAAGTCTCCAGATTTTCCAACTTTATTTAAGGGTTTCCTTATTTTTTCTTTCTTTTTGAGGGGTCTCCACTTCAATTTTAAAAGCCAAATTTCTTTTGGGTCTTTGGGTGTATGCTTCAGTTTCTTTTATTTTATTGTGTTTACAGTCCTTCTTAGTTTAGCTGCTATTCCACCATCAATTTTTTTTTTTCAAATGTCAAATTAAAGTATTTTCTTGGCAATCACTCACTTGGCTTCAATATTTTGTCTAAATCACTGCTCCTGCTCAAAAACTTGGTCCGGTTGCCCCAGCTTAATCATGGCTGCCAAAGCCACCACTCCCGTCGCTGAGTCAAAGAGTTTTCCCCTGACCTCTGAGGAACTTGCTGGTTCCTCTCGGTTGTCCAAGTGCCTCTCCTTCTTCACCGTCCCTACAGGACAGTTCTGATCTGAAAAGCCCTCCAATGGCGGTTTGTCAGCCCGGGAATTCACAGAGCTCGGTGGAGCTCACTTCTCCCTGTCCATCTCACCATGACGCTTCCAGTTGAATCTCAAGGTAAACATTAGTTAATAATTACTTTAGGCAGGAAAAGTGCTCAGGGGAATATTACCCAAATCCTTTCATCCTAAGAAGAGTACCATTAAATGAAATATATGATATCAGGTAGTTTTTTAAAAAACTGCAATCATGGATAAAGTGCATACATATTTATTAGAAGCATAACTTACACATTAAAATGCATACCGTTCAATTCAGTTAAGTATATCATATTTGATTTGACTAAAAGGGACACCATTAAGAATTACCAAAATTGTAAGCTTAGACTGGGAAATCAAAAACCATCTTGGAAAAAGGCAGTGTCAGATCTGTGTATCTGCCATTCTTTGTCGAAAAAGGGGGGGGATTTGGATTTGTCACATTTAGTTCTCTTTCCTATGTATCCTAAGTATCCTATTTCCTGCCTGGTCCTCTTTGTATAAACTTTAACCTGATTTATAATCATTGCCTGATGCCAGAAATGCCTGGCAAATTCTCATCTCTTGGGAAATGAGGGGGGGGGACCAGTGGTGGGTTGCTACTGGTTCACCCCCGTTCGAGTGAACCAGTAGCAGCGGCAGTGGGAGCCTCCATCCACCTGCCAAGACATCATCAAAAACACTCTGCGCGTGTGCATAAGTGCCACCTGCTCACGAAGTGCACCCATACGCCCGCACACTTCCAATAGCAAACCAGTAGCAAAGAAAATTGAAACCCACTACTGGGGGGGTGGGACATGTGGATTGCAAGATGGCCCTGAGAAGCTATTCTTAGCTGCTTCTCAGAGAGGCCAGTACAATATCATCTTCACACTGGCAGATTGGTGGGAATCCACATCGGATGGTGGGGTAGGGTTCCTAATTCCCTTTATCCTGGACTGTATGCCCTGAGGGACATCAGAGACTGCTTTGAATTTTGACTTGCTTTCATCCCTTTTCAATAAAAGGTTCCTTTTAAACTACAAAGTTTTCAAGAGTTTATGCTTTCTTGGAAGGGGGAAGAGGCTGGTCTTTATATAAAGCAGGCTCTGCAATAGTGGTCAACCCGGAGAGGAAATTCCCCCCTCTTTAATTTCCATTGTACCGAGGGGATTCTACAACAATATCCAAATGAAGCAGTGAGCAAGGGGAAGCCAAGTGCTGGGGAGAAACCTTGACATCTACCCAGCCAGACACTGGCTCCGTATGTCCCATCAAGGACATTGAAGTTGTCCTTGAAAGCTCCATGAAGCCCTGATGGTTGATTGGTATAGGAAAGAGAGATAGCTGGGATGGAAGAGCCAAGGAGGTGACCCTCACCTGCGGCAGCCATAAGCCCTGGTGGAAAATGGAGATGGAGGCCCTCTCTGATCAGGAAGAGCTGACCGAGGAACCACTGGCAGATGATCGACTGAAGCAGTACATCAACCGTATCATAATGGAAGCCCTTGAAAACATTCAAGATGAGCAGGGTCACCAACTAAGGAGAGTGGGCAGACCAGCAGCCGAAGAAGCTTGAGCCATCACCCTTGACCCAGCCACAGCTGACCAAGCAGACAACCAAGCTGGTGGAGCAGCAGCTGCACCAGGTATCCAGCTTCCTGCCATCCCACCCCAGGTGATCATCCTCAGCCAACCCAGGGGGCCACAGCTAGAGAAGAAAGCCCCCCCTTGGGGCTTTTCCTGGTTCAAGTCCTCACCTACATGCAAAACTACCAGCAGAATTTTCCAACCCAGGGGGCAAGACTGTGTCACCTTAGCCCTAGAAGCGGCAGCTGCCAGGTGAATGGTGATCCTCCACAACACTGATGCTCCAGAGCTACAAAACTTCGATTCATGACAGCCCTGTGCCACTGCTTCGAAGACCCCCTCACCGATCACAAAGCCCGTGACTGCATTAGAGTCATAAAGCAAGGCCACCTTCCTGTAGCTGAATACACTGAAGAATTCCGTGACCTGGCTGGCTGAGCTGACTGGCCAGAAGATATCCTAGTCTATTGGTTCAAAGATGGACTCAACAATGACCTGTACATTGCCTGTCTGGCCCATGGCACCCCTAACTGCCTGCATGAATGGTACCTGATGGCAGAGGAGACAGAGATTGACATGACCCGAAACCAGTACCGCACTGACAGGGCTTGGAGAAGATCCCCACCCCAGGGGAAGCAAGAGCCATTCAAGCCCCAAACCACCATGGCATTGAGGCCATCAGGCTGCTTTAAGTGAGGGAAGGAGGGGCACTGCGCAGCAGAATGTCAGTTGAAAACCCTGCCAGAAAGCCTGATCGCCCATCAAGGGGGAAGTTTGCAAAAACCACCACCCCTGAGGAAAAGCAACCATGCTGAGAAGCCAAGAGGCCATGGAGTTCCTTTCTCCTCCAAAATCAGAGGAAGGAACTCGGGCATGCTGAGGACCTGAGCCAGTTCGAAAGTGATCCAGAAGATGACCTGCTGGTAAGCAACCCAATTGAACTGCTCACCCTACCCCTAAGACTTTTTATCCCCAGTCGAGGGAAAGGGGAGAAAGTAGCAGCATTGCTGGACTTGGGATGCACCCGATGCCTAATTAGCCCAACTCTAGCAGGGAGAGTGGGAATTCACCTAAGGAAAATGAAAATCTCCATCACTTTTTACCAGCTAAATGGAACTGTAGTGGGGGGGGGGAAGCAAGCCAATTTTGCCACAGAGCCATTGCAAATGAAGTTGTGGGATCATAGCGAGATCCTCACATTCATAGTAGCCCCAGGAATGGAATGGCCACTAGTCCTAGGGCTCATGTGGCTCCAGAAGTGGAGCCCTAAAATAAACTGGAAGAGAGGAACTGTAAATTCCAGGGGCATGTAACCTTCACAAGTATCCCAAAGGGAAAAGAGGAAGGAAAGGAAAACAGGGAAACAGCAATGACTGGCCACCCTTCTGAAACCACTAGCATCCCAAAAGAATACCAGGATTTGGCTGAGGTGCTTAGTGAGGATGCGTCCGATGAACTTCCACCACATTGAGCCATGGACTGTGCCATTGAGATCCTACCAGGGCTGAAATTCCCAAATTCAAAAATGTACTGCATGTCCCCAGAGAACTAGACAAACTCAGAGCATTTATCAACAAATACCTTAAAAGGGGTTTCATCGAACCCACCCGAGCAAAAATAGCAGCCCCAGTGTTATTCCACGAAAAGAAAGATGACTCCTTACATCTCTCCATTGACTACCATAATCTGAACATGATCAGCATGGAAAATATGTACCCACTCTCCCTCATGAAGGACATGCTGGCCCACCTCTCTAAAGGAAAAATCTTTTCGAGGGTGGAGCTGATGTCGCGACGAGCCATCCGGTTGAATCTGAAGCTCCAGATTCATCAGCATTTTCCTGCCAGGATGGTTCTTTTTTGGACCTCACTGTCCCGAAGAGATAGTGATAGTTGAGGGCACTTCCTGTGGATCTCAGGGATACCACAAAGTCCCTGATTGATCCAGGAGAAGCCCTTTTTTTCCCAGCTGGAAATTCCAGTTGTAATGGCTGCTGAAGTTGGGACAGTTCCGCAACGGAAGAATTGAAAGAAGTATGCTGGTGGGGTGAGAGACTTCCTTTTTAAAATTGCAAATCATCTGGATTTTAGAAGAGACTAACTGGGGAGGGGGGAAGAGTTGAGTGGTGGATTAATTTATTTTAAAAGAAATTGTGTTTCTTTTATTATTATTTTTAAAACAGAAACAGCCTCTTCTTTTTTTTCTCAGAGTGCATCACCATTGGATTTAATTGGCAAAAGTAATCTGGATGACTTTTAGCTTCTGGACTCTTTTCAAAAAAGAAGGGAAAAAGAAAATTTTCTGTGCCTTTTTTTGGGCATTCCTCTTGTTATTCTTATTTTTATTCAATATTATTTGGCAATATAACAATTTTTTAAAAAGTTTTTCTTTTTGGTTATTTCTTTAAGTCGGGAAGCAAGGAAAGGCTTAACAATACTGCCACCTAGTGGACTTTGGAAATTTTTATTTTTATTTTTACTCTACTTTTTTCTCTGTCAATGGTGGTATCTCCCTGATGCAAGAAAGTTGCTATATGCTTGATGCTCTATGTTTATATTTTGTTGCTTTTGAGATAGAGGGTGAGAGCATCAAAGAGACTTTGTAACCTTGCAGTCTTGTTTATTTAAGTGCTCTAATAGATACTATCAACTGAAAGAGTCTGGAAGGGAAAGGGAGGATTCTTTCTTTTTTGTTATGAAAAGTACTGGGGTGACTCTGGAAAGAGAGCTGCAGATAATTATTTCTAATTCTCTATTATTTTTCTAAGAGGAGGAAAAGGAATTTTTTTTCTTTTTTTTCTCTCTTTGCTTCCCACTTGGGGATTACTACATATTATTTTTTTTCTCTTTTGCTATTTTCTTTTATACCTTCTTTTTCTATGTTGGATGTTTTTTCTTATTCTTTTTGGGATTAATGGAACAATTGGATTAAGACATACAAGAGTCTGAAGAATTTTTTTGTTTACTACACTTAACTTTTGCCTCTTTTTCCACCATATATTACAATGAGTAGAAAAGGAACACCACATGGATCAGCTACATCAACACCTTCCTCCTCACTATTAAGAGGTAAAAGGTCAATACAAGCGATGCTTCAACAGGAAAAAGATAAAGATAAAGAGATTTTTTTACAGATTATTTGGCAGGGAATGTAGAAATTGCAAGAAGAAGCAGAACAAAATAAGGAAAGAACAGAGAAAATGGATGAAAAGGTGGAAGACATACAAGAAATGATGACAAAATATGAGGACAGACTTTAAAAGATTGAGGAAAGAGAAGAGCAAAGAGACAAAAAATCAGAAATATTGACAGCAGATTGGAGGAGCTTGAAAAAGATAAAAGTGGATCATTGGGTTGGGAGATGGACAGAGCAGAATTTTTTCTTAGATTTCAGAATATTGAGGAAGAGAAGGGAGAGAACTTGGTAGATAAAATGGTGGAAATTCTGGCTGAGGCTCTAGAAATTAGTAAGGAGAAGATGATTGATGGCGTTGAAGAGATTTTTAGAGTCCATATGAGATATGCAACAAGAAACAAACTCCCAAGAGAAGTGCACATAAGATTTACCAAAAAATCAATAAAAGCACAAATATTGCAAATTGCAAGAGATAAAACGCTGAACTATAAAGGCAAAGAAATTATAGTATTGAAGCAAGTTCCAAGAAGAGTGAGAGAGATGAGAAGAGAACATCATTTTTTGACCAAAGTTTTAATACAGAAAGGTGTCAATTATAAATGGATGGCACCAGAAGGTTTGGTGTTTACATGGCAACAGCAAAAATATAGAATAGATTCATTAGACAAAGCCAAAGACTTCTATGCTGAATATCTTTTTTTTAAGGCAAAATTTTTATTTTCCATTATAATTCCCACAATTTGACCAGTGTACAATACAATCACTTATCCAACAATCAATCCTATACTCAAATTATATTCAATCAGGGCTGCTCGACTGCCACTCCCTCCCTTAATCCTTTCTTCCCTTCTCATCCTTCTTCAACTTTCCCCACCATCCTTCTCCTCGCTTTCCTACTTCCCCTCCTCTTTCCCACTTCTCACTACCATCCTTTCTAACCCTCTATCTTCTCCTTCTTCTCCTCCTCCTATCCTTTCTTTTCCCTCCCTTCTTATTTATTTTATTTATTTATTTATCATATTTATATACCGCCCTATCTCCCTAGGGACTCAGGGCGGTTCACAGGCAAATAAAAAAGGTACATATAACATATTTCCTACCTACCCACCTGCCTACCTTTCTTCCTTCTTTACTCCTCTTTCCTTACTCTTTCCCTTCAGGAGTGGTTACCGAGCAGTCCCGACTTTACACCATTCCAACTTGTTTAATTCTACCATTATTCCTGTACAATGGCAACCAATCAATTTATAGTCTTCCCCTTCCCCCCCCTTCCCCCTCCTCACCCCCCCCCCAAGACTTCCCAGAACAGAATACAGGATATTGTAACTAACAAACATAATCTAAAATATAACATAAAACATATTCCATTTCACACCATCACACTATTAATTCCCTTCTTTCTTAAACTAATACATAATAATTCCTAACTTCACTCAAAAACTAATTGATAGTTTTTAATCTGATACTTATTTTGAATATAATCAATCCACTTCCTCCATTCCAAAATATATTTTTCTTGTGTACAGTCTTTCAAGTAGGCAGAAATTTTTGCCATTTCTGCTAAATTTGATACTTTACTAATCCATTCTCCAATTGTAGGTAAGTCTTCTTTCTTCCAATATTGTGCAATCAATAGTCTTGCAGCAGTTATTAAGTTCAAAATCAGTTTTGTCTCTATAACAGTGCAATCTGGAATTATTCCTAATAAAAAGAACTGTGGAACAAACTTGATCTTCTTTTTCAAAATGTTCTGCATAATCCACCATATTTTAATCCAAAAGGCTTTAACTTTTTTGCAAGTCCACCATATATGATAATAGGTAGCATCCTCACAATCACATCTCCAACATTTTGCTTTCACATTTGGATACATACATGACAGTTTTTTAGGATCTAAATGCCATCTATAAAACATTTTATAAAAATTTTCTCTTAAATTTTGTGCTTGTGTGAATTTAACATTCCTCACCCAAATTTTTCCCCATGTTTCTAACATTATAGGTTGTTGAAAATTTTGTGCCCATTTTACCATACAATCTTTAACCAACTCCATTTCTGAATCAATTTCAACCAATACATTATATAATCTCTTTATATGCTGTTGACCTTGATCTTTTATTTGTTTTACCAAATTATCATCACTTTGCCTTATACCAATTTTCTGATCTATTTTCCATCTAGATTGCAATTGTCCATACTGGAACCATGTATAATTTCTCCTTCATCCTCAATTTCTCCCTAGATTTTAACTGTAATTCCCCTTTTTCCATAGTCAAAAGCTCTTTGTAAGTGATAACTTCCATTTTTTGTAATATATTTATATTCTCTATCATATGTCTGGGGATGGTCCATATTGGTATCTTTCCATCTAACTTATATTGATATTTTTTCCAAATCCTCAACAATGCACTTCTGACCATATTATTCTTAAATGTCTTATCAATTTTCTTGTCATATATTACATATGCATGCCATCCATATAACAAACCATAACCTTCTATATTCAAAATCCTTTCCTCTGTTAAATTAATCCAATCAGAAATTAAAGTTAAAACAACTGCATCATAGTACAATTTCAAGTTAGGCATTTTTAAACCCCCTCTTTCCCTAACGTCTTGCATTATTTTTAACTTTATCCTCGGTTTTTTACCCTTCCATACAAAATTATTAATCCCTTTTTGCCATTCTTGTAAATTTGCATCTTTCTTCAATATTGGAATCATTTGAAACAAAAATAAAAATCTAGGCAAAACATTCATTTTTATAGCTGCCACTCTTCCCAACAATGATAATTGTAACTTCTTCCATTTCTCCATTTCTTTAATTACTTTTCCCCACAATACCTCATAATTATTTTTATATAATTTTACATTCGATGCTGTAATGTATACTCCTAAGTATTTAACCTTTTTAACTACTTCATATCCAGTTATTCTTTCTAATTCTTCCCTCTGATGTGTATTCATATTTTTAATTATCATTTTTGTCTTCTGTTGATTCACTTTAAACCCAGATACCTTACTATACTGATCAATTGTCTCCATCAAATATACAGCTGAATGTATTGGTTGAGATAAAGAAACAACCAGATCAATCAACTATACGTCGTTTCTGTTTCTTTCTTAATAAATATGCTAACCACCTTCCAGGTTTATTAGAATTATTAAACAAATTATGTTTTGCATATTGTAAATTAGTTGCCACCTGATCTGCCATTAACATATTAAATTGACCTCTTAATATATTTATTGACTCTTTTATTTTACTATCTCCTGGATTACATACCAATAACTGTTCCTTCCTTTTAATTTCCTCTTCTAATTTTTTTCGCCTTTTGTGCAGTCTATTTCTATATTTATTATTCATCACTAATAAAATTCCCCTCATATAAGCTTTGCTGGTGTCCCAAACTATCTCTATAGGTGTCCCTTTATCCATGTTCAAAGAAAAAAATTCCTTCATTAGAGTTTTACATTCATTTACATTTTGTTCATATTTAAACAAGTTCTCATTCATCCTCCACGACCTCCTGGCCTCTTTTTCCCGATCTAGCTCAATCCATACCGGGCTATGATCAGACAAAATTCTAGAACAAATTTTTGTCTTCTTCACTCTGAAAAACAAATCATTAGTAATTAAAATAAAATCGATCCTAGAAAAAGATTGATGTCTGTCAGAAAAAAATGTAAAATCTCTCTCTTTTTCATTGCGTTCTCGCCATACATCTCTCAATTCTAAATCTTCCATCAAATCAAAGAATGCCTTTGGCAGTTTTACACGATTGGAAATATTTCTAAGACTTCTTTTATCTTTCTGGGTATCCATCACTCCATTCCAATCACCCATTAATATGCTGAATATCTTAAAGAAAAAGAAATTGAAACAAGTGGAGAAATCACATTGGTCGAACTTCAGGAGTCTGAGCTACTGGTGATGATTGAAAAAGAAGAAGGCGCTGTGGGTGGTAAGACAGAAGCTAAACCATGACGTGAACCAAGATCGACAAGAGTGATAAATCCTAATTACAAAGTATGAAAATGGAAAAGAGAAAATGGATAACAATAAACATTAATGGACTTAATTCAGCTATCAAGAGAAGAAAAACATTTCACAAATTAGAGAAATTAAAATTGGATATAATTTGTTTGCAAGAAGTACATATTAAAAAACAACATGAACAATTACGCATCCAGCCAAAATTGGGGAAAGTATTTTACTTCACTACCACAATGCAAGAAAAGAGGTATAGCTTTATACATTAGAGATACAATTAGGGCAAAGCAAATATATTCAGATGAGAATGGTAGGATTTTGATGTTGGAAATAATAGATAATAATATGAAAATACTTTTAGTAGCATTATATGCTCCCAATGACAATCAAGAAGACTTCTACAAGAAACTACACTTAAAAATTGTTGATTTGGACTATGAGAATATTTGCATATTGGGCGATTTTAATGGTGTAATTAACGGCAAACTGGACTATAGAACACAAAAAGCAATGAAGCAAAATAGAAAGAGCCTTCCAAAATCTTTTTTTTAAATGATAGAGGAAATGAACTTAAAAGATGCATGGAGAGAAAGAAATTAGGAAAATAGACAATTTTTATTCAAATAGACATTCATCCTGGTCTAGAATAGATATGATATGGATGACAATGGAACCGACCTCTAATATAGAAAAGATTGTTATAGAAACCAGTACCTGGGCGGACCACAACCCTATGACAATGAGATGGAAAGGGCAAAGAAGGAAGTCTAGATGGACTTTAAATACAATGATTTTAAAAGATAAAGAATTTTTCCAAAAAATGGAGAAGGAATTGGCTTTTTTCTTTAAGGAAAATAAAAAAGAGGATACATCAGTCCAAAATCACTGTGATGCAATGAAGGCTTATGTAAAAGGCTGGATGATAGACTACGCACGGAAAAGAAAGACAAGCCCTTAAAACATTAGAAAATAGTTATAAAAAATTAGAACAAGAACTACAAGATACTAAAATCAGAATGGACTTAATTAAACATAAATGGCTCTGCTTAAAAAAGAAGAATTAGCACAAAAAATTAGTGGGGTGAAACAGAATTATTTTCAAAACGCTAATAAACCAGGTAGATGGTTAGCTTATAAACTGAAAAATGAGAAAGAATCTCAGAGAATATTACAATTAGCGGATAATCAAGGTCAGATTAAATATGGGAATGAAGAGAAGAAAAAAAATGTGCAAGACTATTATAGAGAACGATATGAACAGGAGAGTATTGAAGAGGGAAATATTAAATATTATTTACAGAAAGCTAATTTACCTCATATCTCTAAAAATACTGAACTGATGCTGGAAGGAAATATAACAATGATGGAACTAATGCAAGCAACTTAAAAAACCAAAATTGGAAAAGCGCCAGGTCCAGACGGATTGCCAGCTGAATACTATATGACATTTCAAGAGCAGTTGAGTCTTCCACTATTGGAGGTTATGAATGAAGTGATGTTAAAGAAGAAAATACCAGAGACTTGGACAGAGGCATATATTACACTTATCCCGAAAGAAGGCATGGATTTACAACAAATTAAAAACTACAGGCCTATATCTTTGTTAAACTCAGATTATAAAATCTTTGCTGTAATATGGGCAGAAAGACTGAAAAGATATTTGAATTATTTTATACATCCTGATCAAAATGGATTTCTGCCCAAAAGACATATTAGAAATAACATGAGGATAATACTGGATACTTTAGAATACTATGATGCCCATCCGGAAAAACAGATGGCATTGATTTTCCTTGACCCACAAAAAGCCTTTGACAATGTCAATTGACGTTTTATGCTTTTACAACTGGAACAGATGGGTTTTGGAGGAAAGTTTATTAAGGCAATAGAAGCTATATACAGTTGAAAGTAAAAAAATTAGAATATTGTACAAAAGTTCATTTATTTCAGTAATGCAACTTAAAAGGTGAATCTAATATATGAGATAGACTCATTACATGCAAAGTGAGATAGTTCATGCCTTGATTTGTCATAATTTTGATGATTATGACTGACAGCTCATGAAAACCCCAAATTCACAATCTCAGAAAATTAGAATATTACATGAAATCAATAAAACAAGGATTGTACATAGAACAGTATCGGACCTCTGAAAAGTATAAGCATGCATATGTATTCAGTACTTGGTTTGGGCCCCTTTTGCATCAATTACTGCCTCAATGTGGCGTGGCATGGATGCTATCAGCCTGTGGTACTGCTGAGGTGTTATGGAAGACCAGGATGGTGGCCTTCAGCTCTTCTGCATTGTTCGGTCTCATGTCTCTCATCTTTCTCTTGGCAATGACCCATAGCAATGCCCCTCTATGGGGTTCAGGTCAGGCGAGTTTTCGGGCCAATCAAGCACAGTAATCCCATGGACATTGAACAGGTTTTGGTACTTTTGGCAGTGTGGGCAGGTGCCAAATCCTGCTGGAAAATGAAATCAGCATCCCCATAAAGCTCGTCTGCGGAAGGAAGCATGAAGTGCTCCAAAATCTCCTGATAGATGGCTGTGTTGACCCTGGACTTAATGAAACACAGTGGACCAACACCAGCAGATGACATGGCTCCCCAAATCAACACAGACTGTGGAAACTTCAACTGGACTTCAAGCATCTTGCAGTGTGTGCTTCTCCATTCTTCCTCCAGACTCTGGGTCCTTGGTTTCCAAATGAGATGCAAAAGGTGTTCTCATCAGAAAAGAGGACTTTGGACCACTGAGCAACAGACCAGTTCTTTTTTTTCTTTAGCCCAGGTAAGATGCTTCTGACATTGTTTGTTGTTCAGAAGTGGCTTGACCAGAGGAATACAACATTTGAAGCCCATGTCGAGGATCTGTCTGTGTGTTGTGGCTCTTGATGCACTGACTCCAGCCTCAGTCCACTCCTTGTGAAAGTCCCCAACACTTTTGAATGGCCTTTTCCTGACAATCCTCTCCAGGCTGCGGTCATCCTGCTGCTTGTGCACCTTCTTCTTCCACACTTTTCCCTTCCACATGACTTTCTATTAATGTGGTTTAATACAGCACTTTGGGAACATCCAACTACTTTTGCAATTACCTTTTGAGGCTTTCCCTCCTTTTTTTTTTTTTTTTATAAAAAAGTTTTATTTTTACAATCTTATCAAATAATTCATCCAATGTACAGTTATATACAATTAGTCGGGCCTGCCCAGTCACCACCCCCCTTTTTAACCTTCTTCCCTCTTCTACCTTCTTTTACTTTCCAAACCTTCCTCTCCTTCTCTTATCTACCTCCTCTCCTCCCTCCACCCTACACTCTTCTCCCTCTTCTACCCCTCTTCCTTCCTCTTCTCCTCTTTCCTACCTCCTACTCTCTTTTTCCTCCCACCGTTCTAAAATGGCAACTGGTCAGACCCGACCCTACATTAATTATATTTATACATCTTCAATAATCCCTGTACATTAACCATCACTCCATCACTAACCTCAACCCCCAATTCCTTCCCTTTACCCCGCACCGCCCACCCCGACTTCCCAGAACAAAATGCAGGGTATCAAAACTAACAATCATAATCTAAAATAATTCCTAAATTATAATCTCTAGTCTCTCCACGCTTATTCACACTCTCAATTCCCCTCCTTCAAAAATATATCTAATACAAATTATTCCTAAATTTACTCATATGCTATTTGATATTTTTTTATCTGATACTTATTTTGAATATAATCAATCCACATTTTCCATTCTAAAATATATTTTTCTTGTGTATAGTCTTTCAAGTAAGCAGAGATTTTTGCCATTTCTGCCAGATTTGATACTTTAAGAGTCCATTCTTCAATTGTAGGTAATTCTTCTTTCTTCCAATATTGAGCAATCAAAAGTCTTGCGGCTGTTATTAAGTTCAGAATCAATTTAGTCTCTATAGCTGTACAATCCATAATTATTCCTAGTAAAAGAACTGCGGGTAAACTTAATCTTCTTTTCAAAATATTCTGCATGATCCACCATACTTTAATCCAAAATGCTTTAACTTTTTTGCAAGTCCACCATATATGATAATAAGTAGCATCTTCACAATCACATCTCCAGCATTTAGCCTGTACATTAGGATACATACATGACAATTTTTTGGGGTCTAAATGCCATCTATAAAACATCTTATAAAAATTTTCTCTCATATTTTGCGCTTGTGTAAATTTAACATTCCTCACCCAAATTCTTTCCCAAGTTTCCAACATTATTGGTTGCTGAAAATTTTGTGCCCACTTAATCATACAATCCTTAACCAAATCAGTCTCTGAATCTATTTCTACTAATACATTATACAACCTCTTAATATGCTGTTGACCTTGATCTCTCATTTGTTTTAACAAATTATCCTCAATTTGCTTAATACCTATTTTTTGATCTAATTTCCATCTAGCTTGTAGTTGTCCATATTGGAACCATGTATAATTTTTCCCTTCTTCCCCCATCTTTTCTCTAGATTTTAATTGTAACTCCCCCTTTTCCATACAAAGAAGTTCTTTATAAGTAACTACCTCCATCTTTTGATATATATTTATATTTTCTATCATGTGTCTCGGGTTTGCCCATATTGGAATCTTTCCATCTAATTTATATTGATATTTCCTCCAGACCCTCAGTAATGCATTTCTAAATATATTATTTTTAAATATTTTATCTACTTCTTATCATATAATAAATAGGCATGCCACCCATATAACAAACCATAACCTTCTATATTCAAAACTCTTTTCTCAGTTAAATTAATCCAATCAGTAATTAATGATAAGACAACTGCTTCATAATACAATTTTAAATTAGGCATTTTAAGACCCCCCCCCTTTCCCTTGTGTCCTTCCGGTTTGGCACCGTAGGTGATGGCGGTGATCTTTACGATCACCAACCTCAGGCTTTCCCTCCTTATGGAGGGTGTCAATGATGGTTTTCTGCACAACTGTCAGGTCAGCAGTCTTTCCCATGATTGTGATTCCTACTGAACCAGACTGAGAGACCATTTAAAGTCTCATGAACCCTTTGCAGGTGTTATGGCTTAATTAGCTGATTAGAGGGGGACACTTTGAGCCTAGAATATTGAACCTTTTCACAATATTCTAATTTTCTGAGATTGTGAATTTGGGGTTTTCATGAGCTGTAAGCCATAATCATCAAAATTATGACAAATCAAGGCATGAACTATCTCACTTTGCATGTCATGAGTCTATGTCATATATTAATTTCACCTTTTAAGTTGCATTACTGAAATAAATGGACTTTTGCACGATATTCTAATTTTTTGAGTTTCACCTGTACCCTAAGCAATCAGCCAAAGTAATGATAAATAGTGAACTGACAGAATCGATTCAAATTAAAAAAGGAACAAGACAGGGCTGCCCGCTGTCACCTCGGCTGTTTGTACTAGCATTGGAAGTTTAAATAGAAATATTAGAGAGGAAAGAGAAATAAAAGGCATGAAAATCCAAAAGGAAGAATATAAATTACAAGCATTTGCTGATGATTTGGTCTTTATTATTGAGGATCCGTTAGAATCTGTAACTATGTTGATAGATAAAATAGGAGAATTTAGAGAAGTTGCAGGTTTGAAAATAAAGACAAAATGAAAACTTGAACAAAAAATATGTTAAAGAAGCAAACAGTTGAACTAGCAGAAAGATCAGAGATACAGATCACAAATAAAGTCAAGTACCTGGGGATCTTTTTGACTGCAAGATGTAGCACATTGAAAGACAATAACTATAGTAAACTCAAACAGCAGATTGTGTCAGACTTGGCAAAATGGGAGAATCTGCAGTTATCATTGATTGGACGAATATCAACGATTAAGATGAATATTTTGCCTAGAATACTATATCTGTTCCAGACAATTCCAATTAGATTGGGGAAAGGATATTTTGAGGAATTGAATAAAATAATACTGAAATATATCTGGCAGGGTAAAAAAGCAAGGATAAAATTAAAATTATTGCAAGACGCAAGAATAAGAGAGGGTTTTGGGCTACCCAATTGGGAATTACACTATCAAGCTGCAAATTTAATGGGGATCAAGGAATGGAGAACCTTAAGGAACAACAGAATACTGACTTTGGAAGGTCACGATTTGCTATTGGGATGGCATGCTTTCCTATGGTATGGACAAGCTAAAACACAGGGGTATTTTAGAAGACACTTTGTAAGAGAGGCTCTGTTACAAACCTGGGAGAGGATTACGAAAAGTCACTTTTTTAAAATTCCAGTTTGGGTATCAACTATCAAGGCTTTTTCATATTCAATAACATTTAGAAAGGAACAAACTGTTAGATATAAAGAATTGTTAAATGAACAGGGTGAATTAAAAACTATGCAGGAACTAGAAACAGAAGGCATAAAATTGAATTGGTTTTCTTATTTGCAAATACGCTCCAGATAGGATAAAGATTCCAAGACAGAAGGCTTCTATAGTAATCTGACTAGTTTTGATAAGATTTTAACAGGTGCTGATGACAACTTTTTTTTTTTTATTGAAAGAGTTTTAAAAAACAAAAACATTTTTTCCCCTTTTTCCCCCCCTCCCTCCCAAAAAACCCCCTTCCCCCCTCCCTCCCCCCCCCCCCGGCTTCCCGGGTCAATCACAAGGTATTGTTATACATAAACCAAACATAGAATAAAATTTTCCCTTCCAATCCAAGTAACCACATCCAAAACTTTTCATCTCCCGACCCCCTCCCCATTACATAAAATAACTTTCTAATTATTCAAAGGCAATCTGATATTTCTTAACCTGATATCTATTTTGTAGATAATCAATCCATTTTTTCCATTCAATTAAATATCTTTCCTGCGTATTGTCTTTTAAAAAAGCTGAGATTTTAGCCATCTCAGCCAAATTAATAACTTTCAGTATCCATTCTTCTATTGTTGGTATCTCTTCTTTCTTCCAGTATTGTCCAATCAACAGTCTTGCTGCTGTTATTAAATTCAGAATCAATTTAGTCTCAATCCCTGTACAATCCGTTATAATTCCCAAAAGGAAAAATTGTGGCAGGAACTTTATCTTCTTCTTCAGTACATTTTGAATAATCCACCAAATTCTTATCCAAAAGACCTTAATTTTCTTGCAAGTCCACCAAATATGAAAATATGTACACCTCCAACATTTCACTTGGATATTAGGATACATACATGATAATTTTTTGGGATCTAAGTGCCATCTATAAAACATCTTATAAAAATTTTCCCTTAAATTCTGTGCTTGTGTAAATTTAACATTTCTAACCCAAATTTTCTCCCATGTTTCCAACATTATTGGTTCCTGAATATTCTGTGCCCATTTTATCATACAATCCTTTACCAAATCCTTTTCCGAATCTATTTCAAGCAACACATTATACAATCTCTTTATATGCTCCTGGGTCTGATTTCTAATTTGCTTTATTAAATTTTCCTCCCTTTGCATTATACCAATTTTTTGATCTTCTTTCCATCTAGCACTTATTTGCCCATATTGAAACCAAGTATAATTCCTCCCTTCTTCATTTAATACCTGTAATGATTTTAATTGCAATCTACCTCCTTCAGCATACAAAAGTTCTTTATAAGTAATCATTTCCTGTTTCTGTTCTATATTTATATTCTCTATTGCATGTCTGAGGCTCGCCCATATAGGAATCTTGTAATCTAATTTATAGGAATATTTTTTCCAGACCCGCAAAAGAGCACTTCTTAACACATGATTCTTAAAAGCCCTATCCACTTTTTTTTCATAAAATAAATACGCATGCCATCCATATAACAAGTCATAACCTTCTATATTCAAAATTCTTTCCTCTGTTAAGTTAAACCAGTCACTTATTACTGAAAGGGCTACTGCTTCATAATATAGTTTAAAGTTAGGCATTCTTAAACCACCTCTTTCCCGTGAGTCCTGTATTATTTTTATTTTAACCCTCGCCTTTTTACCCTGCCATATAAATTTGTTAATCCCAATCTGCCAATCTTCCAAATTTTTATCCTTTTTAATTATTGGTATCATCTGGAACAGAAACAAAAATCTAGGTAACACATTCATTTTAATAGCCGCAATCCTTCCCAATAGCGATAACTGCAATTTTTTCCAGACACTCATATCATTCTGAACTTTTTGGTGCTGATGACAACTTAATTAGGAAATTGTATGGATATTTGTTAGAAATTAAACTAGAAGAACAAGTTAAGGAGACGATGATTGCCTGGGGGAAGAATTTTGGACATGGGATTGATTTAGAGGTATGGCAAAAATTATGGACACATAATTATAAAATGACAATGTCTACGGCATATAAAAAGAATTTGTATAAGATGTTTTATAGGTGGCACTTACTCCCGAAAAGAATTGCCAGAATGTTCAAGGACAAATCCGAAAAATGCTGGAAGTGCCATCAGACACCTGGATCATATTACCATATGTGGTGGACTTGTGTGGAAGCTAAAAGATATTGGACTAAAATACACATATGGTTGGAAAAAATAATTTAAAAACATATAGATTTTAAACCAGAAGTCTTTTTATTGGGGATCATACCAGAAATATACAATACAGAATTGAGATATCTGATGGTGAATATTATAACAGCGGCTAGGATTGTGTTTGCTAAAAATTGGAAAAATGAGAAATTACCTTTGCAAGATGAAATTATTAGGAAACTAATGGAATGTGCAGAAATGAGTAAATTGACATTTGAAATTAAAGAACAGGAAGATAAGCAATATTATAGGATATGGGACTTGTTTTATCAATGGTTAGAAGGAAGGATATGTTAGAAAAGATTTGAGAAAAGGCTATTATTAAGTGAAATATTAAATTGAATTGATTTAGAACGATGGAATGAATAATGCTATTAGATAAAATATTAATTTGTGAACATCTATATGGAATGAGAGAATGAAAGATTATAGCCATTGGTTAACTAAAAGATTAGATATTAGATGGAGGTAATCTAATACTAGATGAATTAAGGATATCTTTATGTTGAAAGTGCACAAGAGATATGTAACCACCCACCGACACACTGTAATTGGATTTAAGATGTTTTTATGTTTGTATGTTTTATTTTAAAAAATAAAAAAAACTTTTGCAAAAAAAAAGGAAAAATCTTTTCAAGGCTGGATTTATGAGAGGCGTACTACTGCATCAGAATTAGGAAAGGGGATGAGTGGAAGACTGCCTTTAACACCCTACTGAGGTGCACCCTGCTGGGATGCAATTTAAAATACTGCCTTTTGGATTACAAGGACCCCCGCCATGTTTATGCAACTAATTAATGAGGTGCTCCATGAACATTTATACAAAGGGGTCCTGGTTTACCTTATGACAGTCTAATTTACACCAAAACAAAAGCAGAACACATAAAACTAGTCTGAGCAGTTCTCGCTAAACTCTAAGCCACCAAACTCTATGCAAAACTCTCTAAATGTGAGTTCCACCAAGAAAGAATTGACTACCTGGGATACAGAATATCTCACGAGGGAATAGAGATGGATCCACAAAAAGTAAAAGCCATCATTGATTGGGAGCCACCTCAAACCCATAAACAACTACAAAGTTTCCTTGGTTTTGCTAACTTTTTCCATCAATTCATTCCAACCTTTGCTAAACCTCCCCATTACAAACTTGCTAAAGATGAAGAGGGGGGAACCAAAACCAAGGCAACCCTTTAACTGGACCATGGAATGACAAGCAGCATTTGAAAAACTCAAATTCTCAGCCAAACCAATCCTAAAACACCCAGACCCAGAACAACCATTTGTCATCCAAGCAGATGCCAGTGACTTGGCAGTAGGAGTTGTCCTACTTCAAAACAATGATCAGGAACAACTGAAACCATGTGCATACACATCCAAGAAATTGACAAAAACTGAGCACAGATGGGCCATGTGGGAGAAAGAGGCTTATGCAGTACAATGGGCCTCTCCCACATGGAGACAATTCTTAGAAGGGAACAAAATCCCCTTTGAAGTCTGGACTCATCATAAAAACTTAGAAGCTCTGAAGATCCCATGAAAACTCTCCCCCAAACAAGTACGTTGGACACAATACTTTAGACATTTTAATTCAATTATCTCCCAAGAGGAAAAAACTTCTTAGCTGATGTCCTGTCCAGAAAACTCCAATACAACAGCAAAAAGTCTAAAATTGTTAAACCTATGCTCCAAACACCCCAGCTAGCCGCCAAAGTAATTACAAGCCAAAAAAGAACCGCTTTCCAACAATGCAACAGTCTCAAAATTTAAGTAGGCACTACTTAAAGACGACTGGTTCCAGGCACACAAATACATTTGTTTGCTCAAAGACGACTTAGCTTGGGTTGAAAACAAACTTTACATCCCTGCTAGTCAAAGATTGGAGCTCATGAAGCGATGCCATGACTCCAAGATAGCTGGACATTTTGGATTTGTGAAAACGCTACACCTAATCAAAAGGCAATTCTGGTGGCCATCCCTTAAAAAAGACATTGAAAGCTACATGGCTAGCTGCCCCACCTGCGCAGCTGCAAAAAGATGACAAGGAAAATCCTCAGGAGTTTACAAACTGTAAAAAACCTTCAGCACCCTGGAGAGAGATTTCTATGGATTTTATAGTGGAGCTGCCTGAAAGCACAGGAAACAACAATTATTTGGGTTGTAATGGACCACTTTTCAAAACAGGTCCATTTTATATCTTGCCAGAAGATCCCAACAACCAAGGCCTTAGCAAAAATGTTTTAGTCCACATTTATCGTGTCCATGGAGCTCCCCAATGGATTATCTCAGACAGGGGTGTCCAATTCACCTCCAAATTTTGGTGGGCTTTCTTAAACCTGTTAGGCTCTGACCAGGGGCTGTCCTCTTTGCAACACCCCCAGAAGAATGGGGGGGGCTGAAAAAACTAATGGTGTATTGGAACAATATTTAAGATGTTTATTAACTACCAACAGGACAACTGGACTGACCTATTACTTTTTGCTGCAGTAGCTTACAACAACTCTGTACACAGTAGCACTGGCTTCACCCCATTTCAGGTAGCCACAGGACAAGAATTCAGCCCCATGCCAGAGCTAAAGAACCTGACATCCCCTTCCCTTAAGGAGTAGATAAACAACCTACAAACTACTTGGCCAGTGGTCAGACTAGCTCTACAAGAGACTATTATTATTATTATTATTATTATTATTATTATTATTATTATTATTATTATTATTATTATTATTATTATTATTATTTATTTATTTGATTTTTATACCGCCCTTCTCCCGAAGGACTCAGGGCGGTGTACAGGCAAAAATAAAAACAGATAATACAATATACAATTTAAAATGCGAATTAAAAAACTTATTTTATAATTAGCCTAAAAAATTAAAATATATAATAAACTAAAACCCCATTTAAAATTATTAATAAAAAATTTAAAATTAATAAAATTCAAGCCAGCCCCGCACGAATAAAAAGATGTGTCTTCAGTTCGCGACGGAAGGTCCAAAGGTCAGGTATTTGGCGTAAACCCGGGGGAAGCTCGTTCCAGAGTGTGGGAGCCCCCACAGAGAAGGACCTTCCCCTGGGGACCGCCAGCCGACATTGCTTGGCGGACGGCACCCTGAGAAGTCCCTCTCTGTGAGAGCGTACGGGTCGGTGGGAGGCATGTGGTAACAGCAGGCGGTCCCGTAAGTACCCAGGCCCTAAGCCATGGAGCGCTTTAAAGGTCATAACCAAAACCTTAAAGTGCACTAGAGCAGACTAGAGCAGCTTTGGAGACTCAGCCTGGCTCCATTTGGTGATGGCGACAGTCTTTTAGACCGCCAGCCTTTGGATTATGTTAGAATCGCTAAGGCAGCTTAAATCAGTAGCCTAGCGATTCGGAAAATCTCCCCCTCAGGAGAAGAGGGGGAGGTGAGCAGATGGGCAAAGGTAGAGCTTTCCTAAAACCCCTGAAATGATCTCGGGGGTTTATTTATTTATTTATTTATTTATTTGATTTTTATACCGCCCTTCTCCCGAAGGACTCAGGGCGGTGTACAGGCAAAAATAAAACAGATAATACAATATACAATTTAAAAAGCAGATTAAAAAACTTATTTTAAAATTAGCCTGATAAGTTAAAATATACTAGACTAACAAACCCCATTTAAAGTTAATTAATAAAATTTAAAATTTAAAATTAATAAAATTCAATTTAAGCCAGCCCCACGCGAATGAAAAGATGTGTCTTCAGTTCGCGACGGAAAGGCTGAAGGTCAGGTATTTGGCGCAAACCCGGGGGAAGCTCGTTCCAGAGTGTGGGAGCCCCCACAGAGAAGGACCTTCCCCTGGGGGCCACCAGCCGACATTGTTTGGTGGACGGCACCCTGAGAAGTCCCTCTCTGTGAGAGCGTACGGGTCGGTGGGAGGCATGTGGTAACAGCAGGCGGTCCTGTAAGTACCCAGGCCCTAAGCCATGGAGCGCTTTAAAGGTCATAACCAACACTTTAAAGTGCACTCGAAAGGCCACAGGTAGCCAGTGCAGTCTGCGCAGGAGCGGTGTTACGTGGGAGCTACGCGTAGCTCCCTCTATCACCCGTGCAGCTGCATTCTGGACTAGCTGAAGCCTCCGAGTGCACTTCAAGGGGAGCCCCATGTAGAGAGCATTACAATAATCCAAGCGAGAGGTAACGAGCGCATGAGTGACTGTGCACAAGGCATCCCGATCAAGAAAGGGGCGCAACTGCCGAACCAGGCGAACCTGGTGGAAGGCCCTCCTGGAGACGGCCGTCAAATGATCTTCAAACGACAGCCGATCATCCAGGAGGACACCTAAGTTGCGCACCCTATCCTTTGGGGCCAGTAACTCGCCTCCAACAGTCAGCCGCAGCTGCAGTTGACTGAATCGGGATGCCGGCATCCACAGCCACTCCGTCTTGGAGGGATTAAGCTTGAGCCTGTTTCTCCCCATCCAGACCCGTACGGCTTCCAAACACCGGGACAGCACTTCAACAACTTCATTGGGGTGGCCCGGGATGGAAAAGTACAGCTGAGTGTCATCAGCGTACTGCTGGTATCTCACCCCGAAGCCACTGATGATCTCACCCAACGGCTTCATGTAGATGTTGAACAGCAGGGGCGAGAGAATCGACCCCTGCGGTACCCCACAAGTGAGGCACCTCGCGGTCGACCTCTGCCCCCCTGTCAACACTGCTCATGCACCGGTCGGAGAGATAGGAGGAGAACCACCGATACACAGTGCCTCCCACTCCCAATCCCCCCAACCAGCGCAGCAAGATACCATGGTCGATGGTATCAAAAGCCGCTGAGAGGTCTAATAGGACCAGGGCAGAGGAGTACCCCCTGTCCCTGTCCCTCCAGAGATCATCCACCAATGCGACCAAAGCTGTCTCCGTGCTGTACCCGGGTCGGAAGCCGGACTGGAACGGGTCTAGATAGACATCTTCATCCAGGTATTGGGGTAGCTGTCGCGCCACAGCACTCTCTACAACCTTCGCCACAAAGCGAAGGTTGGAGACTGGACGATAATTACCCAAAATAGTTGGGTCCAGGGAGGGCTTCTTGAGGAGGGGTCTCACCACTGCCTCTTTCAAGGCGGCAGGGAACACCCCTTCCAACAAAGAAGCGTTGATAATCCTCTGGAGCCAGCCTCGTGTCACCTCCTGAGTGGCCAGTACCATCCAGGAAGGGCACGGGTCCAGTAAACATGTCATGGCGTGAAGCCTCCCCAACAACCTGTCCACGTCCTCGGGAGCCACAGGGACAAACTCATCCCAAACAGACTCGACAAGACGTGCCTCCTCTCCCTCACTTGGGTCATCCCAATTTCGGTCCAGACCGTCCCGGAGCTGAGCGATTTTATCGTATAGATAACCACTAAACTCCTCGGCTCGTCCCTGCAAAGGGTCATCCCGCACCTCCTGGTGAAGGAGGGAGTGGGTCACCCGAAACAGGGCGGCCGGGTGGTTATCTGCCAACGCAATGAGGGTGGAGGCGTAGGAGCGCCTCGCCTCCCTCATTGCCACTAGGTAGGTCCTAGAATAGGACCTAACTAGTGTCCGATCAGCTTCGGAACGACTGGACCTCCAGGTGCTCTCTAGGCGTCTTCTCCGGCATTTCATCTCCCTCAGCCCCTCGGAGAACCAAGGGGCCAGACGAGATCTGCGCCGGGTCAGAGGCCGCAAAGGCGTGACACGGTCCAAGGCCCCAGCCGCAACCTGTTCCCAGGCCGCGACTAGTTCCTCAGTCATGCCGTGGGCCAGATCCTCAGGGAATGGCCCAAGCTCCGTC
Organism: Ahaetulla prasina; assembly: GCF_028640845.1. Lineage (NCBI taxonomy): Eukaryota > Metazoa > Chordata > Lepidosauria > Squamata > Colubridae > Ahaetulla > Ahaetulla prasina. The sequence continues at coordinate 185,598,377 of NC_080539.1, forward strand.
AGGAACCGCTCAGGGTCCATCAGGTGCCTGGGACGGAACCAACGTATAGGTTCCGTCTCCCTGCGATGGTGAGTGGCAGTACGGAAGTCTAGGCAAAGGAGAAAATGATCCGACCATGACATTGGTTCTGTTACTAAATCATCTAATTCCAGATCATTTAACCACTGTCCAGAGATATAAATCAGATCCAGCGTGCCTCTCCCCATGTGCGTAGGGCCATCATTTATTCGAATCAGGTCCAAGGCCGTCATGGAAGCCTGGAACTCCCGAGCTGCCGTCGATAACAAGCCAGCCGATGGCAGGTTGAAATCCCCCATGACTATAAGTCTGGGGGTCTCAACTGCCACAGCGGCAAGTACCTCCAACAGCTCAGGCAGGGCTGTGGTCACGCAGCAAGGAGCCAGGTACGCGATCAACAAGCCCAACTGATTCCTATGGCCCCACCGCACATAGAGGGATTCACAGCCGGCAATCTGAGGAACAGTGGCCTCCCTCGGCTCTAGATCTTCCTTAATGACAACCGCCATCCCCCCACCCCTACCTTGGGCCCTCGGCTGATGAAATGCTCGGAAACCTGGAGGGCACATCTCAACAAGGGGAACCCCCCCCTCTGGGCCCAACCAGGTCTCCGTAATGCCCATAAGGTTCGCGGTTTGAATGGTTAAGCTCTCTATTAGCCCAAGGCGCTCCGTATCCAGGGCTCTGCTGCATTTGCAGAAATAATCATCATGACCAGGCTCCGGGACCTATATTGGATTATAAACTTATTTTATACCAGACAGAACAGAAGCAGGAGGTCAGGAAATGCAAGTAACAATTTTCTTAACTCCCTGTGGTTTTGTTGCAACTTGAAGGCAAGACCGATAAAGTCGCCATTAACTTAAAGACTAACAACCAGAAAGCGAAAGTTGTTCTGGGCAGAGTGCTGCCAGAGGCTGTTAGAAGTCATTAAACTATAAAAGGATAAAAGGAAGAGATTTTAAGACTGTATTCCTTGACAATACAAAAAGATTTTTTGTTAATTGGGATTAAAGTAAAACGAAAGTTTAAAAGATGACAGCCAAACAAACAAAATTAACAACTTCTAGAAGTGCGATAGTTTCTCCAGCTCATACTGCTGATACAAAAGCATTAAATTTAGAAGTACTACAGGAAAACCTGAAAGATTTTGTAAAGGACTCTATAAATTTGCAAACTTCTCTTATTGAAGAGAAATTGAAACAGATGACAGAACAGATGTTAGAAATTCAAGAAGGGAACAAAGAGATTAGAGATAGTCTTGTGCTAGCAATTCAAGGCTATGGCAACTAATTTGAATTTGCTAGAAGAAAATGTAGAGGAAATAAGGCAATCTAATTTAAAACTGGAAAATAAGATAGAAGAGGTTCAGGCCAAAGTGGAAAAAACAGATGATGAAATTGTATTGGTCCAATATAGAGCTATGGAATTTGCTTTAAGAATTAGGGACTTATGGGAAAACAAGAATAAACATTTGAAAGAAATTTTTTCTGAAGCATTAGCAGAGATAATAGGAGTGCAACCAGATGAAGTGGCATATCATATTGACAAAATTTACCATGTGAACTCTTGGATTGCCAGACAAAAGCAGCTGCCAAGAGATGTGGTTATTTACTTTACAACTTGAAGAATGAGAAATGCAATTCTGCAAGGATCCTATAAGGGGGGGAAATTCAGGTAGCTGGACAAGAAATTTTAATTTTGAAAGAAATTCCCCCCAAAATGCTGAGAAGCAGAAAAGAATATGCATTTCTGGTGGAGAAGCTTAAAAAAAGGCATATTGAATATAGATGGGATATCCCAGTGGGGATAATTGTGTATTATGCAGGAAAACCACATTGTCTTAATACAATTTGGAAAGCAAGAGACTTTTATGCTAATGTATTGAAAGCTGGAAGCCCATTGTCACCAGAATCTAGAAGAAGCGATGTCGAAGAAATAAGAAAAAGGGAAACAATAAAGCATGCACAAGACCATGCTGCAGTTATAGTTATGGAGGAAGATTCTTTACAAGTGTTGGATATATCTAAAGGGGGAGAAGGAGTAAAAGAACAAAGGATGACGAGAGCAGCTACTAAACGTAAGGAACAGGAAGTTAAGCTCCAACAAACTCAAGTGGTAGAGGCTACTAAAACAGAAGCTGTGGAAGGAGCAAGACCCAAAAAAAAGCGGAGCTACATTGGGTGTTCCAGCTTCCGACTGCCAAAAATGGCAACTAGTTTTTTATCCTGGAATGTTAATGGTTTAAATTCACCACAGAAAAGAAGAAAGATATTTCATTATTTGAAACAATTTAAAAATGATATAGTTTGTTTACAAGAAACACATATTAGATCTTTGGACCAAAAATATTTGATTAACTCAAGGTTGGGTACACATTTTGTTGCTTCGGCTTCAGAGAAAAAGAATGGCATTGTTGTTTACGTAAAGAAGGACTTAATAGCGAAGTTAATTGAGACAGATAAACAAGGAAGATATATTGCAATTGAACTGTTATTGGAAGGGAAAAAGACACTTTTAGTTGGAGTATATGCTCCTAATCAACAACAACAACAAAAATTTAAATTTTTACATAATAAAATAATACAATGGGATTATAAATCATATATATTAATGGGTGATTGGAATGGAGTGTTGGATACCCGGAAAGATAAAAAAGTTTACAGAATATTTCAAGTCGTGCAAAATTGCCAAAGGCTTTTTTTGATATGATGAAAGAATTAAGAGATGTTTGGCGTGAACACAATATGGAAGAGAAGGATTTTACTTTTTTCTCTGATAGACATCAATCTATTTCTAGGATTGACTTTATACTAATTACCAATGATTTCTTCTTTAGGGTGAAGAGAACCAACATATGTGCAAGAATTTTGTCTGATCACAGTCCGGTTTGGATTGAATTTGAATGGGGAAAGGGAAGAAAATCGTGAAGATTGAATGAAAATTTGTTTAAATATGAACAAAATGTAGAAGAGTGTAAAAAACAAATGAAAGAATTTTTTATTATGAACATGCAAAAAGGCACATCTATTGAGATAGTTTGGGACGTGAGCAAAGCTTTTATGAGAGGTGTACTTATACAAATGAATAATAAATACAGAAATAGGTTGCAAAAAAAAAAAGATTGGAGTTAGAGGAGGAAATTAGAAAGAAGGAACAGTTACTTATAAAGAATCCAGAAGACAAGAAAACAAAAGAATTAATAAATATCTTAAAAGGACAGTTTAATATGATGATGGCAGATCAAGTGGCAACTAATTTACAATATGTCAGGCATAATAAGTTTAATAATGCTAATAAGCCTGGAAGGTGGTTAGCTTATTTAATAAGAAAGAAGCAGAAATCATGTGTGATTGGTAAGATAGAATATAGAGGTAAAGAAGTATTTCAACAAAATTTGATTAAAAAAGCCTTTTTAGAATTTTATACAAAATTATATGCTGGAGATTTGATTAAAGATATAGATATAGAAAGATACTTACAAGTGCAAGGTATATGTGAGCTTACAATAGAGCAAAGGGAAGAATTGAATCAACCTATCACCTCAGAGGAAATAATTTTAGCAATTAGACAGCTCAAAAATGGGAACAGATGGTCTAACGGCCATTTACTATAAGAATTTGCAAAATGAAATGGTAGAACTGTTGAAGGAATTACTTAATAGAATACAATTAGGAGGGGAGGTGCCTCCCTCATGGAGGACGGCTTTTATTTCATTAATACCAAAGGAGGAGCAAGACTGTAATAAACCGGAAAATTATAGGCCAATATCATTATTGAATACTGATTATAAGATTTTTGCTAAAATACTAGCAAATAGATTGATGCCAGTTTTGTGTCAAATAATTCATACTGATCAATCAGGATTTATTATGGGTAGACAAATGAGATATAATATAAGATATACTGTAAATTTATTAGAATATTTGGAAAAGAACAGCCAAGTCTCTACAGCGCTCTTCTTTTTGGATGCCGAGAAGGCTTTTGATAGATTGCACTGGCAGTTTTTATTTAAATTAATAGAAAAAATGCAATTTGGAGACTATTTTATACAAGCAATTAAAGCAATATACCAGAAGCAGACAGCACAAATAATAATTAATAATAGTTTAACAGAGTCTTTTAGAATTGAGAAAGGGACAAGACAGGGATGTCCTTTATCTCCATTATTGTTTATTTTAACTTTAGAAATTTTATTGAATAGATTACGTGGTGCAAGCCAAATAAAGGGAATAAAAATTAAACATCAAGACTATCAATTAAGAGCGTTTGCAGATGACTTGGTTGTTACCTTATCTCAACCTATTCATTCTGCTATATATTTGAAAGAGATAATTGATCAATATGGTAAGGTATCTGGATTTAAAGTGAATGAACAGAAGACTACGATAATAACTAAAAATATGAATATTAAACAAAAGGATGAATTGGAAAGAGTAACTGGATATGAAATAGTTAACAAGGTCAAATACTTAGGAGTATATATCACAGCATCAAATTTGAAATTATATAAAAATAATTATGAAGTATTGTGGCAGAAAGTACTGAGGGAGATGGAACATTGGAAGAACTTACAATTATCCTTACTGGGAAGGATAGCAGTAATAAAAATGAATGTTCTGCCTAGGTTTTTATTTTTGTTTCAAATGATACCAGTACTTAAAAAGGATGCAAATTTGCAGAGGCTCCAGTGACGTCACCGCTCCTGCCGGGTGCTCTAACAGGGCACTCCGCGTTAGAAGATTGTAAAAGTCAGTGAAACAGTATAAATCACTGTTCACTGACCTTAGCATACCCTTTGGGCATAAGAGGGTTATGCAGAGTTGTGGAAAAGTGGTAGATCTAGACAGGGGGTTTGCTCTTAAGAGCGAATTTTCCTGGATTTATGATCCCACCAAATTCCACTATCTCCAACTTCAAATGCGCTCCTGTTTTTTTTCAGGAAAAAGGAGTAGGAGAGTCATTTCTGCTCAAAAGGACTTATTAAATTGATTGATTTTCTAAGCAGACGGGAATTTCACAAGCATTCGATCTTTGATGTAGAATCAACACGGCAAGTATACCGACTCCCTTTTTGAAACCTGAAACCTTTCTTTGTCTCTGATTAATTGACTTTTAAAATGGCGTCTGAAAGTGAAAGTAAAAAATTTTAGTACAACAAAGTAGCGTTATTTGTGGATTGTTACAAACGGAGTTCTCTTATACTGAAAGGAGTAAAGGAAAGTTGTTAAGTTTAAATTCCTGATTCTTTTGAAGACAGAATGGCAGCTAAACCTTTAAAGCCTTCTGGAAGAAGGGGATCTGAACCAAGTCTTGAGGATATATTGAAAGTACAATTAAAACTTTCTGAAGATAGGCAAAAAGAGATGATGGAGAATTTTAATGCAAAAATAAGGGAAAATATTCTCATGGCAGTTCAAGGATTGAGTAAAAAAATTGAGGGATTGGAAGAGGAAATGCAACAGATCTCTCAGTCAAATAAGCATTTAGAAGATAAAATGCAAGGTGTTCAGAAAAAAGTGGATCAAAATGAAAATCAGGTTGTGATATTACAATATAAACTTATGGAAGGAGCTCTTAGAATCCGTGGTATGCAAGAACAACGAGGAGAAAACTTAAGAAAAATTATATCAGAAGCATTGGCTGAATTTATTGAAGTGGAACCCCAAGAGGTAGCTTACCAAATTGATAAAATATATAGAGTTAACTCCTGGATCGCAAGACAGAGAAAGCTTCCTCGGGACATTGTGGTTTATTTTGTGAAAAGGACTATGAGAAATCAAATTCTGCAAGTTTCATATCAGACAACTTTAAAAATTGGAGAACAGGAGCTGAAGGTGTTGAAAGAGATTCCTTCCAAGATGTTAAGAGATAGGAAGGAATTTGTTTTTTTTACACAAGAACTTAAAAAACATCAGATTCAATTCACATGGGAGGTGCCAGTTGGACTGACAGTATTTTATCAAGGAAGGAGATATAGAATTGACACTGTTTTAAAGGCAAAGGATTTTCTTTCTACAGTTTTGAAAGTTGAAACAGAAGTGATAGAAAAACTTCAAGAGATTCAAGAAGGCGTGGTGATCCAAGAGCCTTTATTGCTGCCAGCATTAGAGGAACCACAAGAGCAAAGGGTGACAAGAGGAGCTCTTAAGCGTAAAGAAGAGCAACAGTCTCAAAGTAAAAGTCAGGACCCCAGTATGGAAGCTGTGGGAGGAGCCAGACGGAAGATACCAGAGGAGGATCTTCCGTTGTTTGCTTCAAAGCTTCAGGAGGCCAGTAATGGCAAATAGAATTTTGTCATGGAATGTTAATGGTTTGAATTCAGCTCAGAAAAGAAGGAAAATATTTCACTACTTGAAACAATTTAAAAATGATGTGATTTGCCTGCAAGAGACACATATCAAATTATCAGACCAAAAATACTTAATTAACTCAAAATTAGGTAAACATTTTGTTGCATCAGCTTTGGAAAAGAAGCATGGAATTGTTGTATATATCAGGAAGGATATACCAGCTAAGTTAATTGAGGCAGATACTCAAGGAAGATTTATTGCTATTGAACTGGTGATAGATGCAAAAAAGACTTTGCTGATAGGTATTTATGCACCTAATCAGCAACAAGAAAAGTTTTATAAAATGTTACACGAGAGGTTGATCCTCTGGGATTATAGTTCGTTTATTTTATTAGGAGACTGGAATGGAGTAATTGATACAAGAAGTGATAAGAGAACCTCTTCCAAGACGATACCTATACATGCAAAACTACCAAAATCCTTTTTTGAAATGATGGAAGACTTTGAGTTTAGAGATATATGGAGGTTACGGAATCCAGATGAGAGAGATTTTACTTTTTTTTCCGATAGGCACCAATCTTTTTCACGTATTGATTTTATTTTAATTTCTAATGACTTGCTTTCTAGGGTGAAGAAAATGAAGATATTTCCGAGGTGTTTAACTGACCATAGCCCAGTATGGATGGAATTATTACAAGGGAAAAAAGGTGGTAGAACATGGAGGTTGAATGAAAATCTGTTTAGATATGAGGATAATGTAAATCATTGTAAGAAACAGTTGAAAGAATTTTTTGATTTTAATATGCACAAAGGGACACCTATAGGAACTGTGTGGGAGGCGAGTAAAGCGTTTATTAGAGGGATATTGATATACTTGGACAACAGGCAAAGGAATAATAAACAAAGGCAGCGTAGGTACTTGGAAGAAGAAATTCAAAGGAAGCAACAGTTATTAATTCAAAACCCACAAGATCACAAACTTAAAGAGGCTATAAAAATATTACAGAGTCAATTTAATATGTTAATGGCAGACCAGGTGGCAACGAATATACAATATGCTAAACATAATACCTTTTGTAATGCAAATAAACCTGGGAGATGGTTGGCATATAACTTAAGGAAAAAACAGAAAGCACGTGTCATACAAAAAATAGAATATAAAGGCAAAGAGATATATCAACAGGATAAAATTAAAAAGGCATTCTCAGAATTTTACACTGCTCTATATGCAAAAGACAAAATATTGAATAGGGACATTTATGATTATTTGAAAGATTATAAGGTTAATATTCTAACATTAGAACAGAGAGAAGAGCTGAATCGGCCGATAGCTACTGGAGAAATAGTGGAGGCAATTAAACAATTAAAAATGGGGAAAACCCCTGGTACAGATGGTCTTACAGCAACTTATTATAAAAAAATACAGGATGAAATATTAGGCCCACTTAAAGAACTATTTAATCAGATACAACTAGGAGTGGGAATACCCCCGTCATGGAAAACATCTTTTATTTCACTGATACCAAAAGAGGAGCAAGATTGCTCTAAACCCGGTAACTACAGGCCGATTTCACTTTTAAATAATGATTATAAGATTTTTGTAAAAATAATAGCAAATAGATTAATGTTAGTTTTACAACAAAGAATTCATACTGATCAATCTGGTTTTATAAAAGGGAGGCAGATGAGGAATAATGTTAGACAGATTATTAATATATTGGAATATTTGGAAAAGAAGAATACTTCAGCAGCACTTATTTTTTTGGATGCAGAGAAAGCTTTTGATCGATTGCATTGGGATTTTTTATTTAAATTAATAGAGAAAATGCAATTTGGAGATTGTTTTGTTAGAGTAATTAAAGCGATTTATGGAGAGCAAACAGCTCAGATTATAATAAATGGTAGTTTGACAGAAGTTATTAAGATTGCGAAAGGAACGAGACAGGGATGTCCCTTATCACCATTATTGTTTGTTTTGACTCTGGAACCATTATTAGATAAAATACGAGAATTAACGAAAATAGAGGGAATTAAGATTAGACAATATGAGTACAAAGTTAGAGCTTTTGCAGATGATGTAGTGGTTACCTTAACAAATCCTATAAATTCAAGTAGATTTTTGTTGGAAGTAATTGATAAATATGGAAAGGTATCAGGATTTAAAATAAATCAGAATAAAACAAAAGTGATAATTAAAAATATGTCTATACAACAGAAACAAAAAACAAAACAGATATCAGATTAAGAAATATCAGATTGTCTTTGAATAATTAGAAAGTTATTTTAACTAATGGGGAGGGGGTTGGGAGATGAAAAGCTTCGGATGAGGTTAATTGGATTGGAAGGGAAAATTTTATTCTATGTTTGGTTTATGTATAACAATACCTTGTGATTGACCCGGGAAGCCGGAGGGGGGGGAGGGGGTTTTTTTGGGAGGGAGGGGGGAAAAAAAGGGGGGAAAATGTCTTTGTTTTTTTTAAAACTCTTTCAATAAAAAAAAAAGGATGCATATTTGCAGGAATGGCAAAATGGAATTAGCAATTTTATCTGGATGGGTAAAAAACCAAGAATAAAATTAAAGATAATGCAAGATATATGTGAAAGAGGGGGTCTAAAAATGCCGAATTTGAAATTGTATTTTCACCTTTCTGTGCATGACAAAGATGGAGGTCTGACCGTTTCTCGGAGCGGCAAGGCGGAGTTGTCCCTGGGCCGTAGATGCAGCCAGCGGGCGACCTGGGCTGCCTGGGCTTCCTGGCCGGATAGGAGATCTTCTTGGCAGCTGCGAGAGGGGTTTTTCGCCCCTGAGAGTCTTGTGGCTGCCGAGTACCGAGCCAGGGGCTGAACGGCAGCGAATGGCGGCGGCCATCTGGTGCAGGGCGGGGTGGCGTCCGGACTATTCCCCGGCAGCTTTGTTCGAACTTTTGCTGCGGTGGGGAGGGCGACGGCTGCGAGGAGAGCTTTTGCTTTTGGAACAACGCGAAGCAAAGCAACATAAGAGCCCCGGCGAGGTCCCCCACGGAATTGGGGGTTGTTGAGGGGGGCATGGCTGTGACTGTGGCGGTGACGGCGAGGATGTCTGCCATGGATAGTGGCGACGTCGGAGCCTTCTTAGCGACAGCGGCGGCAGCAGGCTCTCTCCTTCTTTCTCCTTCCCCTGGATTCTTCCTGGACCGGATGAGACTGTTTCAGGGCTGGTCGTTTACTGTGATGGTGCGATTGGACATGTACTTAGCCATGGAGATCTCCTTTCCTCCCCTAGCCTTTGGAGTTTGAATGGGGAGAATGGGGAGAATGGGGAGTTTAGACTCCGGAGCTTGGTCTCCCCCCCCCCGGACTCCCCCTTGGACTCTGGAACGTGGATGGGGTAGCTGGGGCTACTTATCAGAATCGCATACGATTATGCGTGGGTGTGGGTCAGCGTTTGTATGCTGCCCGGGTTTAGCCTGATTTAGGCTAACCAGGTTAAGAGCAGCCCTATCCTGGATCCCTCCTACCCCTCCTATCCCCCCCCCAGACCCTTTTTTGGGTGTGAGGTGGTTAAAGGGGGAGGATGCTGGCATCGGCAATTTTCTTAACATCTTTAACATCTTTGAATATTTTGTACCATCCTGAAAGGGGACTCCATGCGAGAACGTCCATCGTCTTCTAACATCTGTGGGACTTTTGTCATCGGGTCCAAATATGACTGCCTTATCATCATTCTGCATTTAGGGATAAACTCATTTCTGCGCCAATTATGCCCGACATGAGACATGATTTATTCTTCGTCAGAACTCCATCGTCTGCGAGGGTCCTCCGCCTCGCAGAAATGGCCCTCTACGTTATCGGGGTGCCTATATCAATGATGGGTTTTGGGACCCAGAGAGATGGCATGCGTCAAGAAAGAAACTTTGGGGTTTTTTAGATAAACAATTTTTAAGGGGCGGGAGGGTAAAGACGGGTATCGGGGGAAATCCCTTCCGTTGGGGAGGGAGCCAGTCCTTGTGTTTGCTTGCGGCGATACTTCATCAGGTCCAGAGGCGAAGGGGAAGCCTTATTTTTCAATTCCAGAGGGTCGTCCCATCAGCACGGTAAGTGGGAGGGGCAGATATGGCGGAAGTGGGGGGCCGTATCATGTTCAGGGAGTGCGCACACACTGTTTGAGAGCGATTGTGCGCTCCAGCCCCTCAGACTTCTCCCGTTCCCCGAGTGGCCAGTATTCCGAGGGCTTGGACCTTCAGCTGATGTTATGCAATGCTAGGTCCGTAGTGAATAAAGCCCCCCTGATTTATGATCTTATACAGGGGGAGGCTGCGGACCTTATGGGCATTTCGGAGACTTGGTTGGGCATTGAAGGGGGGGTTCCCCTGGTGGAGATGTGCCCACCGGGTTTCCGGGCATTTCATCAGCCGAGGGCCCAAGGTAGGGGTGCAGGGGTGGCGGTGGTTATTAGAGAGAGTCTGGAGCCGATGGAGGCCACTGTTCCTCAGATAGCCAGTTGTGAATCCCTTTACGTGAAGTGGGGGCGTAGGATGCAGGTGGGCTTGTTGATCACGTACCTGGCTCCTTACTGCGTGGCAACAGCCCTGCCCGAGTTGCTGGAGTTGATAGCCGGGATGGCAGTTGATACCCCTAGGCTTATGGTCATGGGGGATTTCAACTTGCCATCAGCCGGTGTGTCGTCAATGGTGGCTCGGGAGTTCATGGCCTCCATGACGGCCATGGACCTGACCCAATTAATTGACGGCCCCACCCACGTCGGGGGAAGCACACTGGATCTGATTTTTGTCTCTGGACAGTGGTTGAGTGATCTGGAAGTACGAGAATTAGTCATTGAACCTTTGTCGTGGTCAGACCACTCTCTCCTTCGTCTGGACTTTTGGACCGCCGCTCCACACCGCAGGGAGATGGAACCAATACGCTGGTTCCGTCCCAGGCGACTGATGGACCCGGAGAGGTTCCTGATAGAGCTTGGGCCGCTCCCTGGTGATCTGGCCCACGGCTCGGCCGAGGAGCTTGTTGCGGCCTGGGAACAGGCCGCGGTGGGCGCTTTGGACCATGTCGTGCCTTTGCGGCTTCTGACCCGGCGTAGGTCTCAACCAGCTCCTTGGTTTTCCGAGGAGCTGAGGGAGATGAAGCGCCGGAGAAGACGCCTAGAGAGCGCGTGAAGGTCCAGCCGTTCTGAAACTGACCGAACACTAGTTAGGTCTTTTACTCAGACCTATCTAGTGGCATTGAGGGAGGCCAAGCGGGCCTATGTCTCTACCCTCATTGCGTCAGCAGAGAACCGCCCAGCCTCCCTGTTTAGGGTGACTCGCTCCCTCCTTCATCAGGGGGGTTGCGATGATCCCTTACAGGGTTGTGCTGAGGATTTCAGCAGGTATTTGTTTGACAAAATCGCTCAGCTTCGGGACGGTTTGGACCAAAATTGGGTAGTTTCGGGCGAGGTGACGGAGGCTAGTCTTGTTGAGACCATTGGGAGGAGTTTGATCCTGTGGCTCCCGAGGACATGGACAGGTTGCTGGGGCGACTGAATGCCACCACATGTTTATTGGACCCGTGTCCCTCCTGGTTGGTGCTGGCCACCTGGGAGGTTACACGAGGCTGGCTCCAGGGGATTATCAACGCTTCTTTGAGGGAGGGTGTTGTTCCCACCACCTTGAAAGAGGCGGTGGTGAGGCCCCTCCTCAAGAAGCCCTCCCTGGACCCAGCTGTTTTGGGCAACTACCGTCCAGTCTCCAACCTTCGCTTTGTGGCGAAGGTTGTTGAGAGTGTGGTGGCATACCAGTTACCCCAGTACCTGGATGAATCTGTCTATCTAGACCCGTTCCAGTCCGGCTTCCGACCCGGGTACAACACGGAGACAGCTTTGGTCGCATTGGTGGATGACCTCTGGAGGGCCCGGGACAGGGGTTATTCCTCTACCCTGGTTCTCCTAGATCTCTCAGCGGCTTTTGATACCATCGACCATGGTATCCTGCTGCGGCGGTTGGGGGGATTGGGAATGGGAGGCACCGTTTTTTGGTGGTTCTCATCCTATCTCTCCGACCGATCGCAGACGGTGTTGGCAGGGGGACAGAGATCGACCTCGAGGCGCCTTCTTTGTGGGGTGCCACAGGGGTTGGTTCTCTCGCCTCTTCTGTTCAAAATCTACATGAAGCCGCTGGGTGAGGTCATCAGTGGGTTTGGGGTGAGTTATCAACTGTACGCAGATGACACCCAGCTGTACATTTTCACCCCTGACCACCCCAATGAAGCTGTCGAAGTGTTGTCCCGGTGTTTGGAGGCCGTACAGGTCTGGATGGGGAGAAACAGGCTCAAGCTCAACCCCTCCAAGACTGAGTGGCTGTGGATGCCGGCATCCCGGTACAGTCAGCTGCAACCGCGGCTGACTGTTGGGGGCGAATCATTGGCCTCAATGGAGAGGGTGCGCAATCTGGGTGTTCTCCTGGATGGACGGTTGTCCTTTGAAGATCACTTGGTGACTGTCTCCAGGAGAGCTTTTTACCAGGTCCGCCTGGTCCGCCAGTTGCGCCCCTTTCTAGACCGGGATGCCTTATGCACAGTCACTCACGCCCTTGTCACTTCTCGCCTGGACTACTGCAATGGTCTCTACATGGGGTTCCCCTTGAGGTGCACCCGGAGACTTCAGTTGGTTCAGAATGCAGCCGCGCGGGTGATAGAGGGAGCCACTCGTGGCTCCCATATAACACCGATCCTGCGCAGGCTGCACTGGCTACCTGTGGTTTTCCGAGTGCACTTCAAGGTGCTGGTTACCACCTTTAAAGCGCTCCATGGCATAGGAGCGGGATATCTTTGGGACCGCCTTCTGTTACCACATGCCTCCCACCGGCCGGTACGCTCCCATAGAGAGGGTCTTCTCAGGGTGCCGTCAGCCAAACAGTGTAGGCTGGCGACCCCCAGGAGGAGAGCCTTCTCTGTGGGGGCACCTACCCTCTGGAATGAGCTTCCCCCAGGACTTCGACAACTTCCTGACCTCCGGACCTTTCGCCGCGAGCTGAAGACGTAGCTATTCTTCCGAGCAGGACTGGCTTAAATAGGGTTTTTAAATATGGATTTTATTGGGGTTTATTTTATATTTTGTATTGTATTTTAAATTTTAGGCCATATTGAATAAGTTTTTTAAAGAGTGTTTTTATTGTAATATATTGTATTATTTTATATGCCTGTTCACCGCCCTGAGTCCTTCGGGAGAAGGGCGGTATAAAAATGAAATAATAATAATAATAATTATTATTATTATTATTATTATTATTATTATTATTATTATTATTATTATTATTATTATTATGACGCAGTTGTTCTTTCATTGATTAGTGACTGGTTTAACTCAACAGAGGAAAGAACTTTGAATATAGAAGGTTATGATTTGTTGTATGGATGGCATGCCTATTTATTCTATGACAAGAAAGTGGATAAGATTTTTAAAAGTCATATTCTTAGAAATGCTTTGTTAAGGGTGTGGAAGAAATATCAATACAAGCTAGATTATAAAATACAAATATGGGTAATTCCTAGACATAAGATAGGGAACATAATTATAGAACAAAAACAAGAGGTGGTTACTTAAAAAGAACTTCTGTTTGTGGAAAAGGGTAAGTTACAACTAAAATCTTTAGGGGCGTGGCCATGACCATGGTGGGGTAAGGACCTTTCCTTCACTTCACAGGGCTTATTAATGAAGATTTATGAGAATTTATGCCGTTTGGAATGCACTGTTATGGATGAAAGTTAATAAATCATGAGGTGAAAGTGTTAACAGCCCAGCAGATTGAATTTAAAACTGGTAGGTCATCTGAAACGGCTTGAATTAAGGAGTTTCTACAGCGTGGAATGACCGAGCCGGCAGACACGTTAAGTTGGAATAAATTGCTGTATTTTGTTTTTCCAAAATTAACTATCGTGTTCTGTGTTAAAAAAATTTTTTTCTATTGCTGAGGCTAAGGAGTGAATATTAAGGACTGAATCTGATAATGAGAAGAATTTAATATACAGAATTTAATTGAAGAGAAGAGAAACTGATTTTTGTTGGATTGTTTAGCAGCAAGAGGATTTTACTGAGGGATAATTTTTTTTTTATTTTTTTTTCTTGAGAGCAAATTAATAGCTTGTTTATATTACAGGAAAAAAAAAGGATTCTGCTTCGTTTAAGTTGCTTTGTCTTTCTTTCTGCTTTGCTGACGTGGAGGAAAAAATGGCGCTGATTAATGTTAGCTGTGAAGTTCTGTGTTTCTTTGTGGAGTATCCTTGAACTTGGGAGATAACAGTGCATAAGCTGCTTCGCTTCAATTAAAAGACTGTCGTCCTTTGATCTTCACTAAGACCCTCTGTAAAATTGGTTTGGAATCCTAGTTTGGAAAATTTTTTGGTTTTTTTCAAAATGACTCAACAACTTTCAGAAACGCAGCAACTTGCTGCAGCTTTAAATAAAATTGGGGAAAAAATAGCAGGACTATCAGAGCGTATAGATAATTTGACATTGAAACTGACATCCGAAGTGCAAAATTTGAAGCAAGATATGAATGATAACTTTGTTAAACAAAAAGAGGAAATGATAATGATTAAAGATGAAATGGAGCAGATGCATGTGCATGAGGCAAAAGTAGATCGGCAAATTGGCAAAATATTTTATAAAAATGAGCAGCAAGATAAGAGAATTTGTCTTTTGGAAGAAGAGATGAGGAAATATAATTTTGTTATCAGAGGAATCTCGGAAGAAAAGGAGGATAAATTGAAACAGCGGGTTCTGAAATGGATTAATGATTTGGATACGCAACTTACGTTCACAATAGCAGACCTGGCAAGTGTTTTTAGAATTGGATATAGAAGGCAAAATGGTTCTAACAGGAATGTGCTTGTCAGGTTAAATTTTGGAGAATGAAAGTGTAGGAAAGTAATTGTGGCTGGGGATTTTAATTTAATCAGAGATAAAATAGACAGTACTAATCCCACCCGCTGTGGAGGAGCAAATAAAATGGGGATTTTAAATATGTGGATGCTTGACGGCGTGGTTGATGTGTGAGAGAGGTTAAAGGAATTGAGAGAGTACACTTTTTTCTCTAAGATATATAATACATATTCTAGAATTGATTATATTTTTCTTTCTAAAGATTTGTTGAATAATGTGGATAAGGTAGATGTGGGAATTTTTAAAGATTCTGATCATGCAGAAGTTATGGTGGACTTAGATTTTAATTTTGAGAAAAAAAGAAGCTATTGGAGATATGGCGAGAAATTGTATAAAATGAAAAGGATAAAAATGGATACTTAAAAAGTTGGAGGATAGTTGGAGATTAAATGATAACGGGGAGGTTAAATTTGAAATTGTTTGGGATGCGATGAAAGCGGTGTTTAGAGGGGAGAGTATCAAATTATCAAGTAGGAAATATAAAAATTATAAAATTAAAATGGAAAGAGATAAAAATCAGATTAAAGAATTGGAAAATCAATTTTTGCTTACTAAAGAAAAAAATTTTTTTCAGGAGCTTAATATGTTAAGAAATAAAATGATAGAAGAAGATACAGAGTTAGTAAAAAGAAATTTGAGATTTTAAATAGAATTTTTTGAATTTAGTAATAGAAATTCTAAATTATTGGCAAAGATGGCGAAAGATAAAAGAGAGAAGAGAGAAATTGGAGTTTTGATAGATGATAGAGGTATAAGATGTTATAAAAAATTAGAGAAATGTGAAGTGGTTAGAAATTTTTTTCAGAATCTATATTCAAAGAAACCAATTAATCGGGGAAAATTGCAAACCTATTTAGAAAAGTATGTGGTGAAAATTGATCAAACATATAAGGAATTGATGGAAGAAGATATAACACAAGATGAGATTAATGGAATAATGCAAAAATTAAAATTAGGGAAAGCTCCAGGTGAGGATGGATTACCTGTTGAGTTTTATAAAGAATTTAAAGAATTAATAATACCAAGATTGCAAAAATTATTCAATGGAATATTACATGGTGGGGAAGTACCTTCGTCATGGAACAGAACGGTGATATCCTAATTCCTAAACCAGATAAGATTTAGAAAGGATTGAGTCCTATCGGCCCATTTCTTTAATTAATCAGGATGCAAAGATATTTACTGCTATTATAAGTAATAGATTAAATAGATTTATAGATAGATATATAAGTTATAATCAAGTAGGTTTTGTGAAGGGTAGATACATGAGTGATATTGTTAGAAGAGTATTAAATATTATAGATGTAGCTGAATATAATGGTGATAAAATTGGTATAGTATCATTGGATATTTTTAAAGCTTTTGATTCTGTACAATGGGAAACTATTAAAGTAATTGTGGAGGCTTTAGGCTTTGGTAATAAGTTTATACATGTTATTTCAAAATTGTACCAAAAGAGCAGTGCAAGAGTGAAGGTGAATGGAATATTAACTGAAGAGATAAAATTAGAAGCTGGTACGAGACAAGGATGTCCCCTGTCCCCAACATTATTTTTATTGGCTATGGAGATATTGACAAAAATGATAGAAAAAGATGAAGAATTAGAAGGATATAAGGGGTATAAGATAAATTTGTATGCGGATGATACTTTAATTATTTTGAAAAATGTAGAGAAAGATTTGAAAAAGATATATAAGCATTTGATAGAATTTGAGGAAATGACAGGATTGAAAGTAAATTGGTCAAAGTCAGAATTATTGATGGATAGTAATGGTAATGAGTCTGAGAATATGCAAGAGCAATTTGGGATAAGGATTAAAAACACATTGAAATATTTGGGTATAGTGCTTTCACTTAAGGTTAAAGAATTGAAAAAATTTAATTATGATGTGGTGATTAACGAAATTGAGAAGAAGATAGATAAATATAAAATTTTAAAGTTGTCTTGGTTTGGCAGAATTGCAATGTGTAAGATGATGTTGCTGCCCAAGTTCAACTTTTTATTCGAGATGCTACCACTAAATTTGACAGAGAAAGATATTGAAGGATATCAGAAAAAACTGGATAAATTTTGTAACGGTGGTAAAAGACCTAGATTAGTGAAGAAAATGTGGTATCAAAGTCAAAAGGAAGGTGGATTAGGAATCCCCAAATTATTTAATTATTACTGTGCGTATGGTATCCGGATAGTGGTAAAAATATTTAAAGGTGAAGATAGCTATTGGAGACTTAGAGTTAAGGGATATAGAAATTTGGATCAAGGTGGTTTTAGATAAAGCAAATTTAAAATGTGTAAGTAGAAGTTATTGGTTAAAGGATTAAGTAAAATGTGGAATAAATTTGTTAAAATTTTAATTCGGATATAATCTTTTGGGGAGACAATTGGAATTTGGCGATTAAAAATAATATAAAACGAATGAAGTGATTAAAGAGGAAAATATAGAAATTATTAGAGATTGGATAAAAGTTATGGGAAATGAAAGGAGGAATAAAGAAATTATTGAAAAATTAGGGTTAAGTTGGTTTGAAAAATACAGATAGAAAATGGACAAAAAACTAAAGGAAAATTATTCGATAAATAGATGTGAAACTGAATTTGAATATTTAGTATCTCGGATTATGAAAGATGAAATTGGGCTAAAGGGACTCGTTAGTAGGGTTTATAAGATTATAAATTCTGATGAAAAATTACAAAGAGTGATGAGGACAAATTGGGAAAAAGATCTTAATATTGAAATACCAGAGTCAGATTGGAATGTGAATTGGAAGAGTAGAATTATGAGAACTTTATCTATAAGGATTAAAGAGCATAATTATAAAGTTGTTTGGAAATGGTATTTGACTCAGTAAGATTGTACCAAATGGATAAAAAATTAAGTAAAAAATGTTGGAGATGTGAGATGGAATTGGGGACTTATGAACATATGTGGTATAATTGTGATAAGGTTAAAAAGTTTTGGCAACAATTGGAGAAAATGATATTTGAAATGATGGGGAAAGTAATAACATTGAGAGTGGAAACTATATTATTGTTGGTAATTAAGGAAATAGAATTAACAAAATATGAAAAAGAATTGATTAGAATTATGATTATAATAGGTAGAATTATAATAGCTAGATATTGGAAACTAGATGTGATTTTTAGAATAGAAGAGTGGAATTCTGAAATGTGGAAACTAGCTTTAAATGATAAAATGACATGTGATATTAAAATTAAAAGTGGTGTGTATAAAGAAGATATTTTCTGGAAGACTTGGAAACCATTTGTGGACTTTGCGCTTGGAACATTGGACGCTTCGGTACCTGTACCTCGAGAACGTGGATTTTGGCAATCATGAGGATATATCCGAAGACCCAAATCTTCCTTTTATGTATAGCACAAGGGTGTAATAATGTATTTTCTTTTTGTTTGTTTGTTGTAAAAAAAGTAATAAAAAAAGTTTAAAAAAAAAACACAACTAAAATCTTTAAACAAACTTAGAGATGAAGGCATGAATTATACTTGGTTTCAGTATGGACAGTTACAAGCTAGATGAAGATTAGATGAGAAAATTGGTATTATGCAAAATGAGGAAAATTTGGTAAAACAAATCAGAGATCAAGGTCAAATGCATATTAAGAGATTGTACAATGTATTGATAGAAAGCGACTCAGAAACAAAATTAGTTAAGGATTGTATGATAAAATGGACACAAAATATTCAACAACCTATAATGATGGAAACATGGGAAAAAATATGGGTTAGAAATGTCAAATTTACACAAGCACAAAGTTTAAGAGAGAATTTTTATAAAATGTTTTATAGATGGCATCCAGACCCTAAAAAATTGGCATGTATGTATCTGAATATGCAAGCCAAATGCTGGCGATGTGAATGTGAGGATGCTACTTACTTTCATATATGGTGGACTTGTAAAAAAATCAAAGCATTTTGGATTAAAATATGGTGGATTATGCAGAATATTCTGAAAAAGAAGATAAAATTTACTCCACAGTTGTTTTTATTGGGTATAATTACAGATTGTACAGTTATAGAGACTAAGTTGATTCTAAATTTAATAACAGCAGTGAGACTTTTCGTTGCACAATACTGGAAGAGAGAAGATTTACCTATGATTGAAGAATGGACACTTAAAGTATCAAATTTAGCAGAAATGGCAAAAATCTCTGCGTATTTGAAAGAACATTCACAAGAAAAATATGTATTGGAGTGGAAAAGGTGGATTGATTATGTTCAAAACAAGTATCGGACTAAAAAGTACCGAGGAGATGGACAGGTTGTTGGGGAGGCTCCACGCCACTACATGTTTACTCGACCCGTGCCCTTCCTGGTTGGTACTGGCCACTCAGGAGGTGACACGAGGCTGGCTCCAGGGGATTATCAACGCTTCCTTGTTGGAAGGGGTTTTCCCTGCCGCCTTGAAAGAGGCGGTGGTGAGACCCCTCCTCAAGAAGCCCTCCCTGGACCCAGCTATTTTGGGTAATTATCGTCCGGTCTCCAACCTTTGCTTTGTTGTGAAGGTTGTAGAGAGTGTTGTGGCGCGGCAGCTACCCCAATACCTGGATGAAGCTGTCTATCTAGACCCGTTCCAGTCCAGCTTCCGACCCGGATACAGCACGGAGACAGCTTTGGTCGCGTTGGTGGATGATCTCTGGAGGGCCAGAGACAGGGGTTATTCCTCTGCCCTGGTCCTATTAGATCTCTCAGCGGCTTTTGAGACCATCGACCGTGGTATCTTGCTGCGCCGGTTGGGGGGATTGGGAGTGGGAGGCACCGTTTATCGATGGTTCTCCTCCTATCTCTCTGACCGGTCGCAGACGGTGTTGACAGGGGGGCAGAGGTCGGCCGCGAGACGCCTCACTTGTGGGGTGCCGCAGGGGTCGATTGTCGCCCCTTTTCCCAACATCTATATGAAGCCGCTGGGTGAGATCATCAGTGGCTTTGGGGTGAGATATCAGCTGTACGCTGATGACACTCAGCTGTACTTTTCCACCCCGGGCCACCCCAACGAAGCTGTTGAAGTGCTGTCCCGGTGTTTGGAAGCCGTACGGGTCTGGATGGGGAGAAACAGGCTCAAGCTCAATCCCTCCAAGACGGAGTGGCTGTGGATGCCGGCACCCCGATTCAGTCAGCTGCAGCCGCGGCTGACTGTTGGTGGCGAGTTACTGGCCCCAAAGGAAAGGGTGCGCAACTTGGGTGTTCTCCTGGATGAATGGCTGTCGTTTGAAGATCATCTGACAGCCGTCTCCAGGAGGGCCTTTCACCAGGTTCGCCTGGTTTGCCAGTTGCGCCCCTTTCTTGACCAGGATGCCCTATGCATGGTTACTCATGCTCTTGTTACCTCTTGCTTGGATTATTGTAACACTCTCTACATGGGGCTCCCCTTGAGGTGCACTCGGAGGCTTCAGCTAGTCCAGAATGAGCTGCGCGGGTGATAGAGGGAGCTCCACGTAGCTCCCATGTAACACCACTCCTGCGCAGACTGCACTGGCTGCCTGTGGTCTTTCGGGTGCACTTCAAGGTTCTGGTTACTACCTTTAAAGCGCTCCATGGCTTAGGGCCTGGGTACTTACGGGACCGCCTACTGTTACCTCATGCCTCCCACCGACCCGTACGCTCACACAGAGAGGGACTTCTCAGGGTGCCGTCCGCCAAACAATGTCGGCTGGCGGCCCCCAGGGGAAGATCCTTCTCTGTGGGAGCTCCTACTCTCTGGAACGAACTTCCCCCTGGTTTGCGCCAAATATCTGACCTTCGGACCTTCCACCGCGAACTGAAAACACATTTATTTATTCACGCGGGGCTGGCTTAAATTTTGTTGGTTTTTAATTTATATTATGAATTTTAATGGGTTTTCAGAATTTTAAATGTTTTTTAAAGTTTTAGGCCAATTGTTTAATAAATTTTTTAACTCTTGTTTTAATTGTATATTGTATTGTTTGTTTTATTTTGGCTGTACACCGCCCTGAGTCCTTCGGGAGAAGGGCGGTATAGAAATCTAATAAATAATAATAAAATAATTATAATTAATAATAATAATAAATAGTCTATGAATAATATTACGAATGGTATATATTAATGTATATGTTTAAACGGGAAAGGGGAGTTAAGGGGGTGTTGGGAGATCATGTATATGAGGCAGTTTTTGTGGTATTTTAGCTTATGATTGATAAATGTTATACCCTGCACTTTGTTCTGGGAAGTCTGAGGGTGGGGGTTTGGGGGCTAGAAGGAGGAGGGAGGGGGGAGGGGGAAAGTGGGGGGGAACGATGGTTTAAAAATTTGTTCTTTGTAAAACTTTTTCAATTAAAAAAAAAGAGAGACTAGAGCAGCTTTTAAAATTCAAGCTGACAATAAATGCTGTGAACCAAAACCATTCAAGGTTGGGGACCACGTATATCTATCCACAAAGTTTCTACAATCCTTACAACCATCTAAGAAACTGGGACCAAAATTCATTGGCCCATTCCCCATCACCATACTCATTAACCCTGTAATGGTAGAACTCCTCCTTCCTAAGACACTTAGGCAGTGTGATGACCCGGGGCGTGACACAAAGGCAACACAGCCAGAGAACTGATATGAGTCCCATTATTATTATTATTATTATTATTATTATTATTATTATTATTATTATTATTATTATTATTATTATTATTTATTATTATTATTATATTTGTATACCGCCCATCTCCCGAAGGACTCAGGGCGGTTCACAGTCAAAAACAACAGAAAAACATATAATACATAAAAAGCTAAAAGAATAGACAGTTAAATTCAATTGATGCTCTAACTTTTAAATACAAATTTAAAACCTCATTTAAACCCTTTTTTTTTTTTATAATCCCAAATTTAAAACTACGTTCAAGCTAGTCCTGCTCTTCGAAACAGCAGCGTCTTCAGCTCGCGGCGGAAGGATTTGAGATCGGGGAGTTGACGAAGCCCCAGAGGAAGCTCGTTCCAGAGGGTAGGGGCCCCCACAGAGAAGGCCCTCCCCCTAGAGGTCACCAGCCGGCATTGTTTAGCTGACGGTATCCGGAGGAGGCCCTCCCTGTGAGAGCGCACTGGTCGGTGAGAGGCTAATGGTGGCAGTAGGCGGTCCCGTAAATATCCCGGTCCTAGGCCATGGAGCGTTTTAAAGGTGATAACAAGTACCTTGAAGTGAATCCGGAAGACCACTGGGAGCCAGTGCAGATTATGCAGGAGGGGTGTCACATGGGAGCCAAAAGGTGCTCCCTCTATCACCAGCAGCCGCATTCTGGACCAGTTGGAGTCTCCGGGTACCCCTCAAGGGGAGCCCCATGTAGAGAGCATTACAGTAGTCCAGGCGGGATGTAACCAGGGCATGAGCAACTGTGCATAAGGCAGCCCGATCCAGAAAGGAACGTAACTGGCGTATCAGGCGAACCTGATAAAAAGCTCCCCTGGTGACGGCTATCATATGATCTTCAAAAGACAGCCGTGCATCCAGGAGGACGCCCAGATTACGAGCCTTTTCTGTGGGGGCCAATAGTTCGCCCCCAATGGTCAGTGATGGAATTAGTTGACTGTACCGGGCCGCCGGCATCCACAGCCACTCGGTCTTGGTGGGATTTAGTCTGAGTCTGTTCCTCCCCATCCAAACCCGTACGACCTCCAGGCACTGGGACATCATTTCAACAGCCTCGTTGGGGTGGTTAGGGGTGGAAATATAGAGCTGAGTATCATCAGCGTATAGATGACAACTCACCCCAAAACCACGGATGATCTCACCCAGCGGCTTCATATAGATGTTGAACAGAAGAGGCGAGAGAACCGACCCCTGCGGCACCCCACATAAGAGGCGCCTTGGGGTCGATCTCTGTCCCCCCGTCAACACCGTCTGCGACCAGTCGGAGAGGTAGGAGGAGAACCACCGATGAACAGTGCCCCTCACTCCAAGTCCCTCGAGTCGGCGCAGCAGGATACCATGGTCGATGGTATCAAAAGCCGCTGAGAGATCTAATAGGACCAAGACAGAGGAACAACCTCTGTCCCGAGCCCTCAAGAGATCATCAACCAACGCGACCAAGGCTGTTTCCGTGCTGTGACCAGGCCGGAAACCGGACTGGAATGGATCAAGATAGACATTTTCATCCAGGTACTGGGGCAACTGTCGTGCAACCACACTCTCGACAACCTTTGCCACAAAGCGAAGGTTGGAGACCGGACTATTTGCTAAACTAGCTGGGTCAAGGGAAGGCTTCTTGAGGAGGGGCCTCACCACCGCCTCTTTCAAGGCGGCAGGGAAAACACCCTCCATCAAAGAAGCGTTCACAATTTTCTGGAGCCAGCCTCGTGTCACCTCCCGGGTGGCCAAAACCAACCAGGAGGGACACGTGTCCAATAAACATGTGGTCGCATTCAATCTCCCCATTAACCTGTCCATGTCCTCAGGAGTCACAGGATCAAACTCATCCCAGATAATAACATCAAGACCTGTCTTCTCTACCCCGTCTGGATCCACCCAGTCTGTGTCCAACCCTTCCCGAATCTGAGCGATTTTATCAAACAGATATTGTCCAAATTCCTCAGCTCGACCCTTTAAGGGATCCTCTACCGCTCCCTGATGGAGGAGCGAGCGGGTCACCCTAAACAGGGCGGCTGGGCGGTTATCTGCTGATGCAATGAGGTTGGAAAAATACTCCCATTTTGCCAGCCTCATCGCCACTAGATAGGTCTGAATTTGAGACCTAACTAGTGTCCGGTCAGATTCGGAGCGGCTGACCCTCCAGATACTCTCTAGGCGTCTTTTCCGGCGCTTCATTTCCCTCAGCCCCTCGGAGTACCAAGGGGCTAAACGAGATCAGCACCGGGTCAGAGGCCGCAAAGGCACGACTCGGTCTAGAGCGCCAGCCGCCGCCCGATCCCAGGCGGCGACCAGAGCTTCAGCCGAGTCGTGGGCTAAATCCTCAGGGAATAGCCCAAGCTCCGTCTGGAACCCTTCAGGGTCCATCAGGCGCCTGGGACGGAACCAGCGAGTCGGTTCCGTCTCCTTGCGGTGGGGGTCAGTGGTTCGAAAGTCTAGTTGAAGGAGTGAATGATCTGACCATGACAAGGGTTTGATAACTAACTCCCCCAATTCCAGATCATTCAACCACTGTCCAGAGACAAAAATCAAATCCAGAGTGTTCCCCCCGATGTGAGTGGGGTCGTTCACTAACTGGGTCAGGTTCAAGGCCGTCATGGAAGCCATGAACTCCCGAGCTGATGTGGATGCTATCCCCACCGACGGCAAATTGAAATCCCCCATGACTATAAGCCTGGGGATCTCCACTGCCATCTCAGTGACCATCTCCAACAGCTCAGGCAGGGTTTCTGTCACGTAGCAAAGAGCTAGGTACGTGATCAGTAAACCCACCTGAACCCCACGGCCCCACTTCACAAGGAGGGACTCACATCCGGTTATCTGTGGTACAGTGATCTCCCTCGGCTCAAGACCCTCGTTGATAATAACCGCCACTCCCCCACCCCTACCCTGAGCCCTGGCCTGATGGAACGCACGGAAACCTGGTGGGCACATCTCTATCAGGGGAACCCCCCCTTCCGTGCCCAACCATTTTATTATCACCAACTGTGCCTCCAATATCCCTTTCAACTCTCTGGCCTGGAGAGAGCTCTTCCACCAACTGTAATAGTCTTTGGCTGGCAATACTTCAGTCCCAAACATTATAAGCAGAAAACTTCTAAAAAAACTCAAAAAGCAAGACAAGATAATTAATCCAGCAGGGCAAGCAAAATAAGGAATTCCACAAGTAAAGTAGCACAGCAATAAATCAAACCCATTGGGAGGATGCCAGGATTCAAAGAAACACCAGATAAACTCAGTGTTTGTTCACAACAAATGTCCCTCCCATTTGCCTCTCCTTTTAAACTCCATCAGCAGCTATGCCTTGTAAAGAGGATTGGGTCCCTTTCCTCCCTCGTAAGCCACACAACCCATGTTGCTTTCTTCTCCATTCCTCCCTGCACTGCCTAGGATGAGGAGGGGGTGGACTTTGGACTTCATCTGAACCCCCTCTCCCTTGTTCTACCTTTCCCCTGCTCTGCCCAGTCTGACTTTGCTCTTCCCCAGTTTTTTTCACAGCCAATGGATTCACTCTCTCACTCTGTTGGCTGTCCCTTCAGATTCAGACTCTGATAGGGGCATAACAGGCAGGTTCATCCAGTGTTTCACTGTAGCCTACTCAAGCCAGAAATCACTTCAAAAGTCAGACCTCCTTTGCCCACACCTCCAACTCCCATTATGGTGGAAGGAGAAGAACATTTTGAAATTAAAGATATCCTTGACTCCTGCAGTCACCAAGGTTCCACACAATATTTAGTGGCATGGAAATACCTGCCATCCTCTCAGAACGAATGGATAGCTGAAAAACATGTAAAAGCCCACACACTGTTAAGGAAATTCCACCTGAAATACCCTTACAAACCATCCTAAATCTTAATGTATTATATGTTTTATGTCTTTCTATGTGGATTTTCCATTTTTCTGAGGAAGGCAATATGTCAGATCCATGTATCTGCCATTCTTTGTGGAAGAAGAAGGGGGATTTGGATTTGTCACATTTAGTTCTCTTTCCTATGTATCCTAAGTATCCTATTTCCTGCCTGGTCCTCTTCATATAAACTTTAACCTGATTTATAACCATTGCCTAGTGCCAGAAATGCCTGGAGAATTCTCACCTCTTGGGAAATGAGAGGGGAAGGGGGGGACATGTGGATTGCAAGATGGCCCTGAGAAGCTCTTCTTATCTGCTTCTCAGAGATGCCAGTATGATATTATCTTCACACCGGCAGATTGGTGGGAATCCACATCAGACAGGAAGGGTTCCTAAATACCTTTATCTTGGACTGTATGCCCTGAGGTTACCTCACAGCCTGCTTTGAATTTTGACTTGCTTTCATCCCTTTTCAATAAAAGGTTCCTTTTGAAATACAAAGTTTTCAAGAGTTCCTACTTTCTTGGAAGAGGGGAAAGGCTGGTCCTTACAGGCAGTGACAAATGACCTCTGTCTTGTTGAGACGCATGCAAAAGAAATGACTATATGAAGTCACCTTGACTTTAAATAGATTTTCCATTTTTTGTTACTCTTCATTTTTTCATCATTTCTGCTGCTTTGGACAAAACTCTCCTATATCATTCACATTCAACTAATCTAAATCTTTGTGTGTGTGGTTATGCTCTAATAGAAATAATAGAAGTCATTTGGTATCCTCTTTTGTAGCACATAATTACATCAGCACAGAAAAGAGCCAAGTAATTTGAGAATATATATTTTATTCTGATTCCAATATCAACCTGGGAGTGTAACAAATGATAAAGACAGTATCACGTCTGAGGATATGCTTTCAGTCCCAGTGAATAACCATAGCCACCTTCCACACATTTGGGATACAACACAAGGCAAGGTTCTGGATTCCATTCTTCTTTTCTATTACTCCTACATTGCTCTGTGTCTGCCTTTTACCTAGTCTGTCTGTACCTTTGCTTCCCAACCATTTTTCCCTCTTTTCATTTCTGATTCATAAACATATTGCAATCCTTGCTGCAAATTTTTGACACTCCTAGAGAATGGTATATACTGTTTCTAATTGCTGATTGTATCTGGAAGAGAATCAAAACTGTTTTGTACTCTGCTGGACCCCTTGAATCATTCAGAGGACAGTGAGGTGATTGTTTTAAGTGTGTGTGTGTGAGAGAGAGAGAGGGGGGGGAGAAAGAGATCCTACTACTGGTAGGAAATTGACAGACATGAGATCTTGGGTGGGCTGGGGACAAAGAGCAAGTGATAAGTCAGAAAGAAAGCCATTAGAGTGTACAAAAGAGCCCACTGGAAATCGGGAAATGGGCTGTTTCAGACCACGGGGGGGGATGGGGAAGGCCGTTTTCACCTTCCCCAGACTCCAAGAAAGCCTCTGGAGCCTGAGGAGGGCGAAAAATGGGCCTCCTGGACCCACCGGTAACCTTTTTGTCGTCGTGTGCCAAAAGCAGGGGGAGGGGGTGCATGCATGCACCAGGAGGCAGGGCATGGGGGGCATTGAATTAAGGGTGTGAGCATGCGCACACAGAACCCCCCTGCGCTCCCCCTGCTATTGGCATGTGACAGCAAAAAGGTTAGCCGTCACTGTACTAGATAGTTAATTCAAATGATCATTTTAAAGTCTGCCTTGGAGGACCGTCTGTCTTGAAGCAGGAAGAAATTACAGCATGCTATCTGCTTCCTCTTTCCCTTATTTTTCACAGAGAATCATTGCTTTGTAGCCAGATAGGAACTGGCATCCTCTCCAGATTTGTCTTTGAGTTCATTTTAAAAAGAAAAGAATGGTACACTGCCAACCAACCATCCCCCACCTCTGACCACATGATTTTTGGACATCTGATTTCAGGCAAATTGAGTGAAAGACAGCAGCTGGTCATAGTGGGTAATCTGTCATCTTAAATCAGAGAGGACCCTGTTGGCATTAAATGCACAATATACTGAAAGCCACACTGAGTCCTGACGTATATTGTATAACAAATATGGAAGAAAAATTAAAGAATTCCATCATCTTTCTTCATTGTTTATGAAAAGATGATTCCCAATGTGTTTAAGATAAATATCAGTGCCCTAAAGAACAGTACCATCCACCCATAGCTTCAGATCATAAATTAACAACTCATTGCGTCGGCAGATAACCGCCCGGCCGCCCTGTTTCGGGTGACCCGCTCCCTCCTTCATCAGGAGGTGCGGGATGACCCGTTACAGGGACGTGCCGAGGAGTTTAGTGGTTATCTATACAACAAAATCGCTCAGCTCCGGGATGGTCTGGACCGAAATTGGGATGATCCAAGCGAGGGAGAGGAGGCACGTCTTGTTGAGTCTGTTTGGGATGAATTTGACCCTGTGGCTCCCGAGGACGTGGACAGGTTGTTGGGGAGGCTCCACGCCACTACATGTTTACTGGATCCGTGTCCTTCCTGGCTGGTGCTGGCCACTCAGGAGGTGACACGAGGCTGGCTCCAGAGGATTACAAATGCTTCTTTGTTGGAAGGGTTTTCCTGCCGTCTTGAAAGAGGCGGTGGTGAGACCCTCCTTAAGAAGCCTCTTTGGACCCGGCTATTTTGGGAAATTATCGTTAGTCTCCAACCTTCGCTTTGTTGCGAAGGTTGTAGAGAGTGCTGTGGCGTCAGCTACCCCAATACCTGGAAGAATCCGTCTATCTAGACCCGTTCCAGTCCGGCTTCCGACCCGGTTACAGCACGGAGACAGCTTTGGTCGCATTGGTGGATGATCTCTGGAGGGCCAGGGACAGGGGTTATTCCTCTGCCCTGGTCCTATTAGACCTCTCAGCGGCTTTTGATACCATCGACCATGGTATCTTGCTGCGCCGGCTGGGGGGATTGGGAGTGGGAGGCACCGTTTATCGGTGGTTCTCCTCCTATCTCTCCGACCGGTCGCAGACGGTGTTGACAGGGAGGCAGAGGTCGACCGCGAGGGCCCTCACTTGTGGGGTGCCGCAGGGGTCGATTCTCTCGCCTCTTCTGTTCAACATCTACATGAAGCCGTTGGGTGAGATCATCAGTGGCTTTGGGGTGAAGTACCATCAGTACGCTGATGACACTCAGCTGTACTTCTCCACCCCAGGTCACCCCAATGAAGTTGTTGAAGTGCTGTCCCGGTGTTTGGAAGCCGTACGGGTCTGGATGGGGAGAAACAGGCTCAAGCTCAATCCCTCCAAGACGGAGTGGCTGTGGATGCCGGCATCTCGATTCAGTCAGCTGCAGCTGACTGTTGGAGGCGAGTTATTGGCCCCAAAGGATAGGGTGCGCAACTTAGGTGTCCTCCTGGATGAGCGGCTGTCGTTTGAAGATCATTTGACAGCCGTCTCCAGGGGGGCCTTCCACCAGGTCCGCCTGGTTCGGCAGTTGCGCCCCTTCCTTGATCGGGATGCCTTGTGCACAGTCACTCACGCACTCGTTACCACTCGCTTGGATTATTGTAATGCTCTCTACATGGGGCTCCCCTTGAAGTGCACTCGAAGGCTTCAGTTAGTCCAGAATGCAGCTGCGCGGGTGATAGAGGGAGTGTCGCGTACCTCCCATGTAACACCTCTCCTGCGCAGACTGCACTGGCTACCTGTGGCTTTTCGGGTGCACTTTAAGGTTTTGGTTATGACCTTTAAAGCGCTCCATGGCTTAGGGCCTGGGTACTTACGGGACCGTCTGCTGTTACCATATGCCTCCCACCGACCCGTACGCTCTCACAGAGAGGGACTTCTCAGGGTGCCGTCCGCCAAGCAGTGTCGGCTGGAGGCCCCCAGGGGAAGGTCCTTCTCTGTGGGGGCTCCCACACTCTAGAACGAACTTCCCCCGGGTCTGCGCCAAATACCTGACCTTCGGACCTTTTGCAGCGAACTGAAGACACACCTTTTTATTCACGCGGGGCTGGCTTAAATTTTATGGATTTTATAGTTTTTATTATTAATTTTAAATGGGGTTTTAGTTTTTATATTTTTTAAATTTTTAGGCAAATTATAATAAGTTTTTTAATCTTGCATTTTATATAATACTGTCTTGTCTGTTTTTATTTGCCTGTACACTGCCCTGAGTCCTTCGGGAGAAGGGCGGTATAAAAATCAAATAAATGAAATGAAATGAATGAAATGAAACAACTGAATTATTTGTTTGCTGTTCAATAAATCTCAGAAATTCTTCCTAATCTCTTCTACCCAGTAATCCTTGTGTTAGAAATACAAAATGGAGGAGCTATGGAGGACAAAATTTCAGCATGTACAGATCAGGTTTTATTATCCAAACCATACATTATTTTTTCTAGCAAGATTGGAACAATTAGCACTAATATTGCTATACTTTATCTCAGTGGTATTCTTAGGTGACCTAACCGTATCTTGTAACCTAGATATTTCCCTCTACTATTATGCTGAACTATTTTTATTTATTTATTATACTATTTATTTATTTATTATATTTGTATATCGCCTTTCTCCCGAAGGACTCAGGGTGGTTCACAGCCAGTAAAAACAAAATACATATAATACAAATTAAAAACAATATAAAAAACTGATTCGATTAGTGGCCTAAATTTTTTTAAATACAATTAAAACCCCGTTTAAAACTATGTTCAAGCTAGTTCTGCACGTCGAAACAACGTCTTCAGCTCACGGCGGAAGGTGCGGAGGTTGGGGAGTTGACGAAGCCCCAGAGGCAGCTCGTTCCAAAGGGCGGGAGCCCCCACAGAGAAGGCCCTCCCCCTGGAGGTCACCAGCCGACATTGTTTGGCTGGTATCCAGAGGAGGCCCTCTCTGTGAGAGCGCACTGGTCGGTGTGAGGCTACTGGTGGCAGTAGGCTGTCCCGTAAATACCCCAGTCCTAAACCATGGAGCGCTTTAAAGGTGATGACAAGTACCTTGAATTGAACCCGGAAGACCACTGGAAGCCAGTGCAGACTGCGCAGGAGAGGTGTCACACGGGAGCCACGAGGTGCTCCCTTATCACCCGCGCAGCCGCATTCTGGACCAGTTGAAGCCTCCGGGTACCCTTCAAGGGGAGCCCCATGTAGAGAGGGTTGCAGTAGTCCAGGCGGGATGTAACAAGGGCATGAGTGACTGTGCATCTCTCTTTTTGAGAGAGGGAACGAGGGAGCGAGAGAGCAAGAGATCAAACTATTTACTTACTATAAGGTAAAGGTAAAGGTTCCCCTTGCACATATGTGCTAGTCGTTCCCAACTCTAGGGGGCGGTACTCATCTCCGTTTCAAAGCCGAAGAGCCAGCACTGTCCGAAGACGTCTCCTTGGTCATGTGGCCGGCATGACTCAACATCAAAGGCGCACAGAACACTGTTATCTTCCCACCAAAGGTGGTCCCTATTTTTTCTACTTGCATTTTTTACGTGCTTTTGAACTGCTAGGTTGGCAGAAGCTGGGACAAGTAACAGGAGCTCACCCCATTACATTGCAGCACTAGGGATTTGAACTGCTGAACTGCCGACCTTTCGATCGACAAGGTCAGCCTCTATTTTCTTACAATAGAGGAAAGTAAAAAATTATAACCCAAGAATAGACTGTATAAGGACTTCATAAAGGCTCAAAATGATGTGCAAATTTTCTCACTGTACATAAAGAATCTCACTAAATGGTTTCCAAACCATTTACTTTGTATTTCTGGGGGAAAGGGCATTCTTCACCAGTTAAAATCAATAGTGATCACTAGACTAAATTCACTGAGATTTTATGCACTTGCTTATTTCTGAAAGATTAATCATGGATCCACTTTAAAAAATGATCACTCAGGTGCTTTCTGTCAGCTGTCAAAAGAGCCCCAGGCTCTCATAATGCCAGACATTCTTACAATGAGCAATGAAATGGTTTTGAAGCGTGAATGAAGGTATATAATCAAAGGCTGGAAAGATTAGAGGTGCATGTGAAGAAACACCAAATCTCCATACCAATGGTGCATGAACAGAATAGTAAGAGAAGAAAAATTACCAGACAGAAAATAAATCATCATGTATTGCTGGATTTTAAAAACTAGAAATTAACTGCCACAAGTATGCTTCAGCCTCTGACTTTTGTGCAGGATGAGGTGCTAGAGGAACACTGTACAAAGATTCATATTTCAGAGTGCTCATAATAAGCATCCTGCCTTAACAGAATGCTAGAAATAAAGGAACATTTTTCAAACATAAGAAAAGATGGCAGGACTCAAAAGATTAATAATACTCTAGAAAGGTTGTTGGCAGTAGATTTTTACTTAACACTTGCTTTCACCTAGAACTCTATCCTGCTTGGGTCAAGTTAATGCAGCCAACAATACAAGTAGTCCTTATGACCACAATTCAGCCCAAACTTTCTGTTGTTAAATGAGACATTTGTGAAGTGAGTTTTGCCCCATTTTAGGAGCTTTCTTGCCTCATTTGTTAAATGAATCATAGCAGTTGATAAATTAGTAACACAGCTGTTAAATGAATCTGGCTTCCCCATTGAATTTGCTTGTCAGAAGGTCTCAAAAGGTGATCACATGCAAAAGGTAATCACATCATATTTAAGCAATGGTCTTAAATATGAACCAGTTGCCAAGCATCTGAATTTTGATCACATGATCATGATGCTGGAAAGGTCATTAATTGTAAAAATAGTCATGTCACTTTTTTCACTGCCTTTGTAACTTTGAACAGTCACTAAATGAACTGTTGTAAGTCAAGGACTATCTGTATACTATATATTATGTGAAATGCTAAGAGTCTTTTATAAGCAATTCCTCATTCATCTGTGTGCTCCCCTCAAGGTTAATTCAGGGCAAGCCAGCTAGCTGAATGATCCAGTGGCATATGCACCTCACAAAGACTGGGAAGGATGTTTTTGGAAAACAACTGGCTCAACTTATTAGGAGGACTTTAAACTAAAATTGAGGGGGGCGGGTGACCAATCTTTAGGATCTCCAGGACCTAATTCCAAGCAAAAATCCCTAGAAAACAAGTCAAATAATGAGGTAAAGAGGGATGGGAAGGAAGACAAACTCAAAAACCAAATAGAAGACATAGGAAGCATACCCAGAGTCAGACATAAAGATCTCAAGTGCCTATATATATAAATGCACAAAGTTTGGCGAATTATTAATACATGAAGGTAGAAATGATATAGTTGGAATTACAGAAACTTGGTGGAATAAACCCATGACTGGAATATACTGATAGAAGGATACAAACTATTCAAAAAAAAGTTTTATAAGATGATATATCTTTGGTATTTAACACCAGGTAAGTTATCTAAGATATATAAAGGTATGTCAAATGAATGCTGGAAGTGTAAAAATAAAGAAGGGGCCATTTATCATCTATAGTGAACATCTGATAAAGCAAAAAAAAATTGGAGGATGATTCATATTTTAATACAAAAAAATTGAAAATGGAGATAAAAATGAAATCAGAACTTTTCCTTTTGAGTTTAATGGAAAAAGAACTAGAGAAAAAAATTGGAACTTTCTTATTATATACGTTGACAGCAGCAAGACTGTTTTATGCACAAAAATAGAAGGACACTTCGATTCCTACTATGGACGAATGGTTGCAGAAGTTGATGGAATTTGCTGAAAAGGCAAAAATGACCACTTTGATTAAAGAAAAGAACGTAAGTACTTTTTTTCCAACATGGAGACTGCTTCTGAACTTCATGTTTGAGGTGGAGAAGAATGAAACTCTGACTTCGACTTATGGATTAGACTGATAGATCTTTATAGAAATGGCTTGTTCATATTATTATGAAAAAGTAAAAAGTTGTGATTTGATGTTAATGCTTAATTTTACTGTAACAGAGAGAGTTGGAAATCAATTATTCTTTTTTTTCTTATCTTTCCTCACTTCTCCATCCTCTTTCCCTCCCCACTAGTTCCCTATTTACTTTGTATTGTGTATTTTACATTACTTTATAACACAATAAAAATGTTAATGGTTACAAAAAAACCAGAGATGGAGTTGCACTGTATGTAAAGGACTACTATATTGCTACAGAAATTCATGAAACCAAAGACAAAAACCTCCTGTATGGGTCAATATAAAAGACAAAAAGAATGACATTGCCATAGGTGTACCTGTATACTACAGGCCACCGAACCAAGCAGAAAAAATTGATGTCCTTTTTGCTAACCAGCTTACAAATATATGTAGGAAACACACTGCAATAGTAATGGGGGACACCTCGTGTATGGGCCGATCCCAAGCAGGGCAGGGGTGGGGAGACGATCAGAGGAGCCCTATATGGCCCCTGCTGCTTCAACTTTGCCTTTGCCAAGGTGGCGGGTGCTAGAAGGGTGCTGTCCTGAAGCCTCCCCGCTGCTTGGTTTGGGGCAGATGGTGCCCAGCAGGCCCAGGTGTGGTGGACAAGCAGGTGGGTGGAGTGGAGAAGAGAAATGCTGGAGAGGAAACCCTTTCAAACAGCATTTCCTGCAATTTTTGTTACTCCCCTCCATCGTTTCTTTCTCCCTCTCCCTCCCTCTCTTCCTCTCTCTTTCTCTTTCACACACAAACACACACGTTTGATTGCTTGAAAGGGACAGGCTGGGCTTTCCTTCTATCATAAGCACGTGCTTCTCACAATCTTCCACAATTGCCTGTCCTTTTCTCAAGCAGTAGCAGGATAGAGGCGGCGGGGGGGAGCCAATTCTGATGGGCCGAATGGCTTATAATAATAATAATAACAACAACCCCTTGCCCAGGCAGGAAATACCTGCCTCATTGTAGCTCAATGGAGCTCAAATGGAGCTCATTGTAGCAAAATGCCTCATTGTAGCAGTAGCCTAAGCAACACCAGATCTCCAGGTCCAGCGGATCCCAAACTACGCTCACTGCCTGCTCCATAGCCACAAGGTGAACTGCAGAACAGGGGGGTCCTTGGCTGCAAGGTTGCCTGGCACCATGGGCAGGGCTGGGACTAGCAAGAGTGTGCTGGAAATATCTCAAGGCACCCAGAGAGACAGAATTCCCACCACTCACTGGATCAGCTGACCTGTGGGTCATGGTTAAGGGGCCCAGTAGCCATGAGGTGACCATGCTTACCACCTCCTGCACCTCAAAAAAAAAAAAAAGACCTCCCCAAAAATAAGCCCAAGTGCTTATTTTGAAGCCTAAAAGAAAATAACACCCAGTCTTATTTTTGGGGAAACATGGTAGAAACGAGTAAGGTAATAACCAGCAGTCAGCATGGGTTTGTTAAAAACAGATCATGCCAAACGAAACTTATTTCATTCTTCAACATATTGACTAAATTAGTGGACCAGCAAAATACTGTGGACATAACAACGTAGACTTCAGCAAAGCATTTGACAAAGTAGACCACAACCTACTTCTTGGTAAGCTAGAAAAACATGGGAAAGATAGCAGCATCATCAAATGGATTTGTAACTGGCTGACAAACCGTACTGAACAAGTAGTCCTTAATGGTACTATCTCTACATGGAAGGAAGTAAGCAGTGGTACCACAAGGTACTGTCTTAGACCCTTCAAGGTACTATCTTAGGCCCTTCCGGTGGCACCGTCTTGCTGAAGACGGTCTTTTTAGACCGCCAGCCCCATGATCGCGTAGAGCTGCTAAGACAGCGTAGATCAGCAGTCTAGCAGCTCAGAAATCTCTCTCTCGGAAGAAGAGGGGGAGGTGAGCAATCAGGTGGAGGTAGAGCTCCCTAAATAGCCCCAGGAGTAATTCATGGGGCTTGAAAGGTGAGCTCCCTAGAAGCCTGAAGAAGCTCTGGATCGGGGGGGGGGTGTCTCTGCACAAGCAGAGCAAAGCACTACGACCACCTATGGATCAATATTGGACTTTAATCGGATTCTAAACCAGACGGAGCAAAAACAGGAGCACCTGTTGCAAGTAACAAATCCTAATTCCTTTGATACATTGTTTTTTGATGAAGCGAAATGAACTGAGAAGGCTAGAGGAAATGGCGTCTGTGCTCTAACAGGGTGTGAAAGTGAAAGTTAAGGAAGTTTTTATTACTGTTGCTGGCGAGTAGCTCTTTTAAGGCTGCTGGATTTTACGCTTAATTGAAGATTAATAACGGGAAAAGGCTAAAGAACATTGAAAGGAAAAGATTATAGAACGGTGTCTAAGAAAAGAATTAGAAAATTGTTTTTACAATTAGGGACTTCCGGGTGGCTCCGCTTCGTTAATGGCGGGCGATCTCAGTCCGCCAGTTCTGTGTGATTCTGTAGAGCTGTTTAGACAGCATTAATCTGCTGTCAACAGCTCATCAATCTCTGCCCTCAGGCAAAGAGGGGGAGGTGAGCATTTGGGCTGAAGTTGAGCCCCCAAGTAAAGCCCCAGAATGATTTCTGGTGGTTTGTTGGGAACGCTCCTTCTATAGCTCGAAAAAAGCTCCAGAATCCAGAACGCTTCTGCAAATGCAGAACAAAATGCAGCGTCCATCTCCGTGACTGAAAAGGATTATTGATAGATTGCCAACACGGAAAGAGCCGAAAACAGGAGGGCTGGCATTTGATTGTAAGATGATTTTAACTCCCTGACAGAGAAGGTATTTGTATTCAAGAGTGGAGATGATGAAAGATGGCATTTTGTGTCTTGAAAGTGAAAGCTAAGATAAGCGAAAGCTAAGGAAATGCTGATTACAATTGCTGGCGTGGAACTTTTAAGAAGAATATAACAAGACTTTTTTTTTAAATGGAATTCTTTTTTTTTTAAATCTCTTCTTTTTTTTATTATCTTTTTCTTACAGTGTTTAAGAAGAAAAGTTTATTGATTTTTTTTTTCTTTTTATTCCTTTTTTTTTCTTCTTCTTGGTATTATTTTGTTTAAAAATGGCCTTTAAGCAAAGAGATTTAACCACTTCTAAAATATTGGAAATTTCTTCACTTCAGGTACGGAAATTGAGAGAGGATATTAAAGAAATTCTAAGGAATTTTTTACAGGAGCTTATGGAGGCTCATCTTTCAGAAATGGATCAAAAATTTAATGAAATGGAGAAAGAAATACTGGATTTTAAAGATTTGGTGGAAGAGCAGAGGAGGGAGATGAAAAAATTAAAGGAATCAATTACCCCATTATTGTTATCTAGCACACAGACAGAAGAAAGACTGGATGAATTTAACCAAATTAATTTAGATTTGCAAAGGAAAATAGATGAAGTTCAAATTAATCTGAATTTAGAAAATAAAATAGACGATATTCAGGTTAAGGTTGATAAGGCAGATGAAGAAAGGGTTATATTACAATATAAATTAATGGAATATGCTATAAGGGTGAGAGGATTAAAAGAGTGTAAGGAAGAAAATTTGAAAGAGATTTTTATTCAGGCCTTTGCTCAGATAGAGGGAGTGGAACCAGAAGATTTTGAAGTTAATATTGAAAAAATTTATCGTGTTAATTCTTGGTGGGCAAGGCAGAAGTGTTTACTGAGAGATGTGGTTATTTATTTTACAAATAAGAAGATTAGGTATGGAATTTTGCAAGCATTTTATAAAAATAAATTACAAATATTAGGACAAGATATAATAATGATGAAGGAAATTCCTCCTAAAATGTTAAGAAAGAGAAAAGAATTTGCCTTTTTAGTGGATGAGTTTAAGAAACATCAGATATATTTTAGATGGGAGGTTCCAGCTGGTTTAACAGTGAATTATAAAGGAAGATGGAAAGTATTTTCTCAATACAATTTGTAAAGCACGAGATTTTTACACTAATGTATTAAAGATTGGGAATTCTTTTGGAAAATGTGTAAGACAGAAGAAGGGGAGGGAGAATGTTTAACTCTATTATTACTATTACTTCTATTCTGAAGTGAAGGAGCATGTGCAAGATGGCGGTGTGGTGAATCGGGGCGGAGGCTGGTGGTTCGTTCCTGGAGAGGTTGGGCCGAGGAGGGGGCTTTTTCTAGCATGGCCCCTGTACCTCGCTAAGGAACATCTTGTCGTCCCGATGAGGGTTGTTTTGCCCTCGAGGACGGTCGGGACGACAGAAACGGAGGCCTGGAAGCAAGCGGCGGTTCCTGGGCGCGGCTTCCAGGCGCGGCAGGCCTGATTGGGGCGGTGGCTGGCCGCTGGCGGCTTTCCCGGCGTTTCCTGGTGTTTCCTGGCGCTTTCTGTTTGAGGCTGCAGTGGCGTGTGGCGGCTGACGGAGGCGGCGTGGATGACCGATGAGGCGGAGGTGATGGACCAAGGACTTGCTGAGGCGGTGAGCCGGGATGGCGAAGATCTGTGAATTAGGTCTTTGAGGAGGACTGGGGGCCTGTGGGCCTGAAGGGGGAGCGGCTGCCGAGGTTTTTTTTTCCGGAGCATTTCGGCCTGTCTCGGCCTGTTTATACTGGCATGTTTGTCTTGCCAGTGGGGGCCGGGCGGCTGGGGTGCTTGGGGAGCCGGCGGTTCTCGCCCCTGGAGAGCCAACAGAGCCCACAGTCGTGGCGGAGGGCGCTTGGGCCTTGGTGCCTTAATCAAGTTGACAACGATTAAAACAACCTTGGAGACTTTTGGAGCCCAGCTGGGTACCCAGTGGAGCCCTTCGAGCCTTGGGGCCCTTGTTGTCAGGGGTTGTTATGCTAAGGGGACGGTGGTTGCCTTTAAACATCTATTACGCTGGCAGCGATACCCTGATGGGGATGGCGAAGACGGCAATGGCGACGGTGACTGTCCCCCT
Source organism: Ahaetulla prasina (assembly GCF_028640845.1). NCBI lineage: Eukaryota > Metazoa > Chordata > Lepidosauria > Squamata > Colubridae > Ahaetulla > Ahaetulla prasina. Next base: position 185,636,755 of record NC_080539.1, read on the forward strand.
TCCTCCCGAGGGGGCTCTATGGTTTCTCGGGAGCTCCGCTGGGGTCCTTGGGGGGCTCCTTGAGTGGCGGCTGGATGCCAGGGCGGTGACGACGGCGATGGCAAGGCTGTCGTGGAAGACGTCCCGCGTCGGCGACGGTCACTGCTCTTTTCTCCTTTTGATGGAACCTCCGTGAGAACCTGGGTGGTGGATCATCTTAGCTCCACCCAGGATTATGCTATTTAAACCATGCACTTTTTAAGACCTCTTCATTTTCCAGCTGTAGGTTTCTGCCCAATGACTGTCGTTTGAGACCTCGACAAACCAGGATACCACCATTCTCTTCAATCTCTGATGACTTTCTCACATAATCAGCTTCTTGCACTGCGAGATGCCCCCCTCTCGCGGGTATGGCCCTCCTCTTTATCGAGGGCCTAACTCGATGACGGATTTTGGAATCCCGAGAGGTGGCATGCTTCTAAGAGAGGGTTAAGGAGGTTTTTAAATTCATGTTTTTGTAAACTTTTATCCAATTCAAATAAGGGGTTAGGGGGTGGGGTGGGGTGGGTGGGGGGGCATGCCCACAGGGGATTAGGCTAGTCCCTTCTACGGTTCACAATCTGGAGGTTTGTAAATTGGAGGTCTTAGAGGAGGTTAAGGCTTGACCATGTATGGGCACTTCCATCTGCACGGTTCAAGGGAGGGGCAGGTATGGCGGAAGCAGGGGCTCGTATCAGGTTCGGGGAGTGCGTTCTCGCTGTTTGAAAGCGATACCGCACTCTGGGCCCCTAGGCTTCACTCAGGTCCCGAGTGGTTATATCCCCCGGAACCTGGACCTTCGGTTGATGTTATGTAATGCCAGGTCCGTCATGAATAAGGCCCCCCTCATATTCGATCTTATTCAAGAGGGGGGAGCGGACCTAATGGGCATTACGGAGACCTGGCTGGGCACGGAGGGGGGGTTCCCCTCACTGAGATGTGCCCGCCGGGTTTCCGTGCGTTTCATCAGCCGAGGGCCCAGGGTAGGGGTGGGGGAGTAGCGGTTGTTATTAACGAGAGTCTGGCTCCGAGGGAGGTCGCTGTCCCTCAGATAAACGGTTGTGAAACCCTCTTCGTGAGGTGGGGCTGGGGGGTGCAGGTGGGCTTGCTGATCACGTACCTGGCTCCTTGCTACGTGACAGCAGCCGTGCCCGAGCTGCTGGAGATGATAGCCGGGACGGCGGTTGAGACCCCCAGGCTTATGGTCATGGGGGATTTCAACTTGCCGTCGGCGGGCGATTCATCAATGGCAGCTCGGGAGTTCATGGCTTCCATGACGGCCTTGGACCTGACCCAGGTAGTTGCGGTCCCCACCCACGTCGGGGGTAACACACTGGACTTGATTTTTGTCTCGGGACAGTGGCTAAATGATCTGGAGTTAGGGGAATTAATATCTCAACCCTTGTCATGGTCTGATCATTTACTCCTTCAGCTAGACTTTCGGACCGCTGCACCTCACCGCAGGGAGACGGAACCGGTTCAATGGTTCCGTCCCAGGCGCCTGATGGACCCTGAGAGGTTTCTGACGGAGCTTGGGCCATTCCCGAGGGAGTTAGCCCACAGCTCGGCTGAGGAGCTGGCGGCCGCCTGGGATGAGGCGGCCGCTGGCGCTTTAGACCACGTCGTGCCTTTGCGGCTTCTGACCCAGCGACGAACTCGACCAGCTCCTTGGTATAACGAGGAGCTGAGAGAGATGAAGTGCCGGAAAAGAAGCCTAGAGAGCGCCTGGAGGTCCAGCCGCTCCGAACCAGACCGAACACTAGTGAGGTCATATATTCAGATCTACCTAGTGGCAATCAGGGTGGCGAAACATAACTATTTCTCCGCACTCATCGCATCGGCAGATAATCGCCCAGCCACCCTGTTTAGGGTGACCCGCTCCCTGCTTAGGCAGGAGGCTCGGGAGGACCCCTTACAGGGACGTGCTGAGGATTTTGTTCAGTATCTGTCTGATAAAATCGCTCAGATTCGGGACGGCTTGGACACTGATTGGATAGATTCAGGTGGGATGGCGGAGACGAGTCTTGAGAATGTTATCTGGGCTGAGTTCGATCCTGTGACTCCTGAGGACATGGACAGGTTGTTGGGTAGGTTGAACTCCACCACATGTTTATTGGACCCGTGTCCCTCCTGGATGGTGCTGGCCACTCGGGAGGTTACACGAGGCTGGCTCCAGGAAGTTACCAACGCTTCTTTGTTGGAGGGTGTTTTCCCTGCCACTTTGAAAGAGGCGGTGGTGAGGCCCCTCCTTAAGAAGCCCTCCCTGGACCCGGCTGTTTTAGCAAACTATCATCCAGTCTCCAACCTTCGCTTTTTAGCGAAGGTTGTTGAGAGTGTGGTGGCATATCAGCTTCCTCAGCACCTGGAGGAATCTGTCTATCTGGACCTGTTCCAGTCCGGTTTCAGGCCCGGTTACAGCACCGAGACGGCTTTGGTCGCGTTGGTGGATGACCTCTGGAGAGCCCGGGACAGGGGTTGTTCCTCTGTCCTGGTTCTTTTAGATCTCTCGGCGGCTTTTGATACCATCGACCATGGTATCCTGCTGCGATGGTTGGAGGGATTGGGGGTGGGAGGCACAATTTATCTGTGGTTCTCCTCCTATCTCTCTGACCGCTCGCAGAAGGCGTTGGCAGGGGGGCAGAGATCGGCCCCGAGGCGCCTCACTTGGGGTGCCTCAGGGGTCTGTTCTCTCGCCTCTCCTGTTCAACATCTACATGAAGCCGCTGGGCGAGGTTATCCGTGGCTTCGGGGTGGATTATCATCTGTACGCTGATGATACGCAGCTGTACATTTCCACCCCAAACCACCCCAATGAAGCCGTTGAGGTGATGGGCCAGTGTCTTGAGGCCGTGCGGGTCTGGATGGGGAGGAACAGGCTCCGACTCAACCCTTCCAAGACAGAGTGGCTGTGGGTACCGGCATCCCGGTACAGTCAGCTTATACCATCGCTGACTGTGGGGGAGGAAGTACTGACCCCCAGGGAGGGAGTGTGCAACTTAGGCGTCCTCCTGGACGATCGGCTGTCCTTAGAGAATCATTTGACAGCCGTCGCCAGGGGAGCATTTTATCAGGTCCACCTGATTCGCCAGTTGTGCCCCTTCCTTGACCGGGACGCCTTACGCACAGTCACTCACGCCCTTGTCACTTCCCGCCTGGACTATTGCAATGCTCTCTACATGGGGCTCCCCTTGAAGAGCACCCGGAGGCTCCAGTTAGTCCAGAATGCGGCCGCACGGGTGATAGAGGGAGCACCGCGTTGCTCCCATATAACACCTATCCTGCGCGGCCTACACTGGCTACCGGTAGTCTTTCGGGTGCAATTCAAGGTTTTGGTTACCATCTTTAAAGCGCTCCATTGCTTAGGACCGGGATACCTTCGAGACCGCCTTCTGCCGCCGATTGCCTCCCAACGACCTGTGCGCTCCCACAGAGTGGGCCTCCTCAGGGTGCTGTCGACCAAACAATGTAGGTTGGCGGCCCCCAGGGGGAGGGCCTTCTCTGTGGCGGCACCAGCCCTGTGGAACGAGCTTCCTCCAGGATTACGACAACTACCCGACCTCCGGACCTTCAGACGTGAACTGAAGACTCTATTATTTCAACGCGCTGGACTAGCCTAAGATAAAATGTTTTAGCAAATTTTAATGGGGTTTTTATTGGTTTTTACTGTTTTAATGATCAGGCCATGATAATATTTAGTTTTAACTGGGTCTTAATGTTTATTTATTATATTGTTTTAGTATGCCTGTGAACCGCCCTGAGTCCTACGGGAGATGGTGTGGTATATAAGTTTGATTAATAAATAAATAAAAATAAATAAATTATATATGATTATGGTTAATTTTTGTAAATGATTTATTTTGGATATAAATGTGTAATTTTAGGGGTACTATTTGATATATTCGAGGTATAAAGTAATAGGAAGATGGAATATTGTTTAACTTTGGAGGATAGATAGTAAAATTTAGGAATTTGGATTAAATATTATATTTAAGAGATGGATGTAATGTTGTTATATGGCTAATTAGAATGTAATTGTTATAATAGATATATTTTGGATAAGTTATAGGTGTAATTCTAATAATGTTATTTGATATAAGTAAGGTAAAGTGAAGATTTTAATTATTACAATTGATATATTGGATATTTGTAATATTATTTGTTGTATATAAATGTTAAAGATGTGAAAAGATGGACTATTGTTTACCGTTGAAGGTTGGACAGAAAAATTAAAGAAATTAAGTTGGAAATATGAACTATTCTTGAGAGACTGCTTAAGGAAGAAAGACATTTTAGAAGAACCCTTGGTGAATATTGGAAGATGGAACGTTGTTTTGATATTGATTGATGAAGGTTGGATATTAAAAACTATGTACTTTATTCAAGAACAAACACTAACTCAATCGGAAATTTCTGAGAACTCTAGGAGTGGAATGGTCTGATATATAATGGATTGGAAGAAAAGTATCTTCTTTGTCTCTGGAAGGGGAGTGGAGGTTTTAAGGAGTGATTATGGATTATGATTTGTGCTATATTTTAATTTTTGTTGTTAGTTTTATACCCTGTATTCGGTTCTCGGAAGTCCTGGGGGTGGGGGGAGGAAGGGGAAGGGAGGGGGAGGCGGATGAGGGTAGAAAATGGATTGATAGTTAATGTACAAAGATGGTTGAAGATGTATAATTAATGTAAGATCGGAGCTGCCTGGCTACCACTTCAGAATGATGGGAAAGAAGGAAGTAGAAGAGAGAAGGAGGTAGGAAAGAGAAGAGGAGGAAGAGGGAAGGAAGGAAGAGGGATAGAAGAGGGAGAAGAAAGGAGTAGGGAGGAAGGAGGAGAGGATGTAGATAAGAGAGGGGGAGGATGGTTGTGGAAAGTAGAAGAAGGTAGAGAAGGAGAGTAAAAGGAAGGGGGTAGTGACCGGGCAGATCCGATTAATTGTATATGATGGTACATTAAATATGTTATTGGATATGTTATTGGATAAGAATGTTAAAATAAAACTTTTTTAAACAAAAAAGAAATTTGTTTTACTGACTTTATTATTGCAAAATACAAATATAAAAGATGGCATCTAAACAAAAAAAATCTGGTCTTTCCAAAAGTGCTGGAGGTTCCCCAGCCTATACGGCTGATCCAAAAACAGTGAATTTCAAGCCTTACAAGACTCTTTGAAAGAATCTATGAAAGAATCTCTGAAGGAAGCATTAGAGCTGCAAACATCAGTAATTGAGGAGAAATTCAAGGAAATTACAGAGGAGATATCAGAAGTTAAAAATCTGGTCGAGGCAAAAAATAAAGACATTAGAGATGACATTGTGTTAGCGTTTCAAGGTTTGGCAACAAATATGGTCCAGCTGGATGAAAGGGTGGAAGAAATTATTCAATCTAATTTGAATTTGGAAAATAAAATGGAGGAAGTTCAGACTAAGGTAGATAGGGCTGATGAAGAAATGATTTTGCTACAATATAGATCTATGGAATTTGCACTGAGAGTGAGAGGCCTGAAAGAAGATAAACAGGAGAATTTGAGAAAGATTTTTGCAGAGGCCTTTGCACAGATTTTGGAAGAACAACCAGTAGATCTTGTATTTCAAATTGACAAAATTTATCGCGTTAACTCCTGGGTTGCCAGACAGAAAAATTTGCCAAGAGATGTAGTGATTTATTTTACAATCAGGAGGATTAGAAATGAAGTGCTACAGCATTGTACAAAAACAAGATTCAAATAACAGGCCAAGAGGTATTAGTGCTGAAAGAAATTCCACCCAAAATGTTAAGAGCTAGGAAGGAGTATGACTTTTTGGTGAATGAACTGAGAAATCGACAGATGCAGTTTAGATGGGATGTTCCAGCTGGAGTATCATTGATATATATGGGTCAAAGATATTGTCTCAATACAGTTTGGAAGGCAAGAGATTTCTATGTCAATGTATTAAAGGCTGGAAATCCACCATCTCCAGAAGCCAGGAGGAAGATGGAGGGAGAAGGAAAGCAGGCACAAGCTCAAGATGTGGACGTAGCTGTTGATGAAAGTTTGTTGCAACTTCCGGATACATTTCAAATATCAGAAACCCAGGGAAAAATAGAAGAAGCAAAGGAACAAAGAATGACTCGAGCAGCTACTAAATATAGAGAACAAGAAATAAAGAGGCAACAATCACAAGTGACAAGCCAAGATTTCACTAAAACAGAAGCTGTGGTGGGAGCAAGGCTTAAAAGGAAGATGGGGGAAGATTTCCAGGTGATGCTCCAAAAGCTTCAAGGAGCCAAAAATGGCAACTAAATTTTTAACCTGGAATGTTATTGGTTTAAATTCACCACAGAAAAGAAGGAAGATATTTCATTATTTGAGACAATTTAAAAATGATGTAATTTGGCTGCAGGAACACATATTAGAATATCTAATCAGAAATATTTGATAAACTCTAGACTTAGCATTTTGTTGCATCGGCACCAGAAAAGAAGAATGGTATAGTTATATATTTAAAGAAGGAATTAATAGCTAAATTAATAGAGGAAGATCCTCAAGGAAGATATATTGCAATTGAGCTTTTAATGGAAGGGAAGAAAATACTTCTAATTGTACTATACGCGCCTAATCAACAACTAGAATTTTTTTTAAAATTATTGCACAATAAAATAATACAGTGGGATTATAAGTCATCTATATTAATGGGAAATTGGAATGGAGTATTGGATACCTGTAAAGACAAAAAAGGTTTATCACAAAAAAATTTAAGTTGAGCCAAATTGCCCAAAGTTTTTTTTTGATATGATGGAAGATTTGGAGTTGAGAGATATTTGGTGAGAACAGAACCCTGAAGAAAAGGATTTTACTTTTTTCTCCGATAGACATCAATCTTTCTCTAGGATTGATTTTATATTAATTACTAATGATTTTCTTTTCAGGGTGAAGAAAACGAAGATATGCTCAAGAATTTTGTCTGACCATAGTCTGGTATGGATAGAATTTGATCAGGAAAAGGATGTTAGGAGATCTTGGAGGTTAAATGAAAATTTGTTTAGATGTGAAGATAATGTTAAAGAATATAAAAGACAAATGAAATAATTTTTTATTATGAATATGCATGGGGACACACCTGTGGAAATGGTCTGGGATGCAAGCAAAGCATATATGAGGGGAGTTTTAATAAATATGAATAATAGTTATAGAATTAGATAGCAGAAGAAACAAATGGAATTAGAAGATGAAATAAAAAAAAGAGCAATTACTTGTTTCCAGTCTAGGAGATAAGTAAAAGAAACTATAAATATGTTACGAGGGCAGTTTAATATGTTGATGGCTGATCAGGTGGCAACTAATTTACAATATGCTAAGCATAATACATTTTGTAATGCTAACAAACCAGGTAGGTGGCTAGCATATGTAATAAGGAAAAAACAGAAATCACGAACCATTGTAAAGATAAAATATAAAGGTAAAGAGGTATTTCAACAGAATATGATTAAAAAGACTTTTTTAGAATTTTATACAAAGTTATATGCTAGCGACTCAATTCAAGGTATAGATATAGATAGATACTTACACAGGAAGAAAATATTTGTGAACTCACAAAAGAGCAAAGGCAAGATTGAATCAACCTATAACTTCTGAAGAAATTACATTAGCAATTAAACAGTTAAAAACGGGTAAAGCCCCAGGAACAGATGGATTAACAGCTGTTTATTATAAAAATTTACAATCTGAAATGGTAGAACTGCTCAAGGACTTATTTAACAAAATCCAATTTGGAGGAGATGTGCCTCCATCTTGGAGATCTGCATTTATCTCATTGATACCAAAGGAAGATCAAGATTGTAGCAAACTAGAAAACTATAGACCAATATCGCTTTTGAATACTGATTATAAGATCTTTGCTAAAATATTAGCAAATAGACTAATGGTAATTATGAGACAAATGATTCATAATGATCAATCAGGATTTATATAAGGTAGACAAATGAGATATAATGTGAGACAGATTGTAAATGTATTGGAATATTTGGATAGGAACAACCAGGTCCCAGCAGCACTCTTTTTTTTTTGGATGCTGAGAAGGCATTTGATCGATTGAATTGGCAATTTTTATTTAAAATATTTAAAAAGATGCAATTTGGGGAACATTTTACACAAGCAATCAGAGCAATATACCAGAGACAAACGGCACAAATAATAGTTAATGGTAGCTTAACAGAAGCTTTCAGAATTGAAAAGGGGACAAGGCAGGGATGTCCTTTGTCCCCATTATTATTTATTTTAACTTTAGAAGTTCTATTGAATAAAATACGTAGGTCAAGTAAAATAAAGGGAATTAAAATTAGACATCAAAATTATAGGTTAAGAGCATTTGCAGATGACCTGGTTGTTACCTTATCTCAACCAACATAATCGGTTACATATATGATGGATATAATTAATCAATATGGGAAGGTATCTGGATTTAAGGTGAATCAACATAAGACAAAGATAATAACTAAAAATATGACTATAGACCAAAAGGAAGAATTGGAAAGAGCAACAGGATTTGAAGTAATGAAAAAGGTTAAATACTTAGGAGTATATATCACAGTGAAATAAATTCAAATGTGAAATTATATAAAAATAATTATGGGTTATGGCAAAAAGTGCAAAAGGAATTGGAGAATTAGAAAAAGCTACAATTATCATTGTTGGGGAGAATAGCAGTAATAAAAATGAATGTTCTGCCTAGGTTCTTATTTCTGTTTCAAATGATACCAATACTTTAAAAAGATGCAAATTTGCAGGAATGGCAAAAAGGGATTAATAAATTTATTTGGATGGGTAAGAAACCAAGATTGAAACTAAAAATAATACAGGATATACGTGAAAGAGGGGGTCTCAAAATGCCTAACTTAAGACTATATTATGAAGCAGCTGTTCTGTCATTAATCAGTGATTGGTTTAATCTATCAGAAGAAAGAATATTGAATGTGAAAGATCATGTTCTTTTATATGGTTGGCATGCTTACTTACTATATGATAAAAAAGTGGATAGGATTTTTAAAAGTCATATACTTAGAAGTGCTTTGTTGAGGGTTTGGAAAAGGTACCAATATAAATTAAATTATAAAATTGCCATATGGGCAATCCCTAGGCATGAGATAGAGAATATAAATATAGAACAAAAACAGGAAGTGGTTACCTATAAAGAGCTCCTCTTTATGAAGGAGGGTAAATTACAATTGAAACCTTTAAATATAATGAGAGAAGAAAGGATAAATTATACTTGGTTTCAATATGGGCAGCTGCAAGCTAGATGGAGAGAAGACCAAAAAATTGGTATTATGCAACACGAGGAAAATCTGGTAAAGCAAATTAGAGATCAAAGCCAATCGCATATTAAAAGGTTATATAATGCATTGATAGAAATAGATTCAGAAGCGGAATTAGTTAAGGACTGTATGATAAAATGGGCACAAAATATTCAACAACCTATAATGATGGAAACATGGGAAACAATATGGGTTAGAAATGTTAAATTTACGCAGGCCCAAAACTTGAGAGAAAATTTTTATAAAATGTTTTTTAGATGGCATCTAGATCCAAAAAATTGGCGTGTATATGTCCGAATTTGCAAGCTAAATGTTGGAGATGTGATTGTGATGATGCTACTTACTATCATATATGGTGGACTTGTAAAAAAATCAAAGCATTTTGGATTAAAATTTGGTGGATTTACCCCACAATTGTTTTTATTGAGTATAACTATGGACTGTACATCAATAGAGACTAAATTAATTTTAAACTTAATATCAGCAGCCAGACTACTAGTGGCACAATACTGGAAGAAGGAACAACTGCCTACTATTGAAGAATGGACACTAAAAGTAACCAACTTAGCAGACTTGGCAAAAATTTCAGCATATCTGAAAGACTACTCAAGAGAAAGATATATAGTGGAATGGAAAAGATGGATAGAATATATTCAAAACAAATATCAGACTAAAAAGTATCAAATAGCATATGAATGACTAGAAAGTAATAATTGTATTTGTATAAAGTATTTCCTTTTTTTTAATCTTTTTTTATATGAAATAAGGGAGTTGTGGTTCTAGGGGAGGGATGGGAGTTTATGAATAATTAGCGTATTTTAGCTTATGATTGGTAAATGCTATACCCTGTATTTGGTCTGGGAAGTTGAGGGGAAAGGGTGAAGGGGGGAGGGTGAAGGGGGGAGGGGGGAGGTGGAGGGAGGAGGAGGGTAATTAATTGTTAAAACTGTGGTAAAACTTTTTAATAAAAAAAATATATCTTCATAAGCAACTTAGATGAGGAAATAGAAGGGGAATTTAGCAAATTTGCAGATGATACTAAGCTGGCAGAAATAGCCAACACACTAGATGATAGGCTCAAGATCCAGATGGATCTTGACAGACTTGAACACTGAGCCCTATCTAACAAAACGAAATTCAAAAAAAGCCAATGTAATCCTAAATTGTAATCTTAAATTGCATTAACAGAGGGATTCAATCAAGATAAAGTCAGATACTAATACCACTCTATAAAGCTTTAGTAAGATCACACCTAGAATAATGCATCCAGTTTTGGGCATCACACTTTAAAAATGATGTTGAGACTATAGGAAGAGTGCACAGAACAGCAATAAATATGATTAGGGGACTGGAGGCTAAAACATATGAAGAACGGTTACAGGAACTGGGCATGGCTAGTCTAGTGAAGAGAAGGACTAGGGGAGACATGATAGCAATATTCCAATATCTGAGGGGCTGTCACAGTGAGGAGTGGGATCAACCTGTTTTCCAAAGCACCTGAAGGCCAGGCAATGAATAATGGGTGGAAACTAATCAAGGAGAAATTCAAACTAGAAATAAGAAGAAATTTTCTGTCAGTGGGAACAATCAAGCAATGGAACAGCTTGCCTTCACAAGTTGTGGGAGCTTCATCACTGGAAGCTTTTAAGGAGACTGGACTTCCATCTGTCAGAAATGATGTAAAGTCTCCTTCTTGTGCAGGGGGTTGGACTAGATGGTCTACAAGGTCCCTTCCAACTCTGTTAATCTGTTAAATCTGTTAAATCTGTTACGTAAGAACACTGGTGGCCAATTTGCTTCCTGGTTCAATTCAACATGTTGGTCATTAATTACCTTTAAACCCCAAGATATCTGAAGAACTGACTTTCCCCAATGAGATTAGTGCAAGAGAACAGCCTTTTCTGCCATGGCCCGCTCTTTGGAATATCTTGCCACCAGAGATAAGATTTCCCCCCTCTTTTCTGCCCTCCAATAAGAACATTAAACTGGCTATTGCAGTTGGTGTGGGGCTCTGAAGAAGAAGCTGTAGGTTGTAGATGATTGGTATAGTGACAGAGAAGACACCACTGCTGCTCAACTCCAAAACTGTAGGTTTTTTTAGTCTGTTCTTTTGGAAATTTTACTGTTTTATATTTATAATTGTTTTTATATTTCCATGTTTTATTACATGGCAAGCCTCCCAGAGTTGCCTTTAACTGCAAATAATAAATAATAAATAACCTCCTTACATAATCTTTCTTCTTGTAATTTCTTTGTTTTTCTTAGAAGCAACATGAGAAATTATTTGTCCTTCCTTATATACCTTAATAATTTCCAGTCAATAACACAATAGGATGCTGTACCTAACTTCTTATAAAAATAGAGTAAAGAATATGACCTTGATGGAGATATGCAGGTGCCTGGGCAAAAGGAGTCAAGGCATTGTTTACTTTCATTATTTTATGGTTGATCTATAGAGTGGGGCTGAAACAGTGATGGCTTTATAGGTGATAACCAACACTCCAACTGGAGCCATACTGAGAGCCAATGTAACTCACAGAGCAAAGATATAATGGTATACAGCGATGCACACTTAACTGCCTGCACAAAAGCATTCTGGACTAGCTGGAGGTTCCAGATTTCTTTCATGGGAAATTTCTGGTAGAGTGTATGGCAGTTATCGACTTGGGAGTTGACTAAGACATAAGTGACAGTTTAGTGCTTAATATTTTCCTTGCTAATGTAAATAATTTTAATGTAGTTCTTCACTGACTTAAAGACAAAGGAAATGATGCAGCTTGAATTCAGCTAAAAGGGTTATGGAGAATTCCTTTTCTTGACAAAAGCTAAACTTGTCTAGCAAAGCAAGCTATGAATGCTTTATTTTATTTTCTTCAACATACCTTTGTAAGTTAAAGTTCTCAACATTTGCACTAAGAACTGCTGTAGCTATGAATTTGAAAGATTTCTTGTATAAACAATTAAAAAATAATTGTAATTGCCACTCTGTAGAACCCAATCATAAACTTATATGGCTTGCAGAATTCTGAGAGAAAGTTAAAGAAACAGGTTCCTGACAAACCCAGCAGACAGTTTTGTCTCCCAAAAAGGTAAAGAAAAGAACTAGAGGGTTAGCTATACTAAACTTAATTCTTACTAACAGAGATGAAATGATAGAAAGGGTAACTTGGCCCTGGGTAAGATTTCTATGGAACACTGTGGGGCGATGAGGTGGGAGTCTGTCCAAACCTTTTTTGTTAAAAATGTCTCATAAGACCCAATACTCTAGGTATCTGGGGATCACCTTTCAGGCGGTCCTGCATCACCCTAGATTTGATTTTTACCTCTGGCCAGTGGTTGAATGATCTGGTTTTGAATGATTTAGTTGTTGAACCTTTGTCATGGTCAGATCATTTTCTCCTTCGCCTAGACTTTCTGACCGCTACCCACCACCGCAGGGAGATGGAACCAATGCGTTGGTTCCGTCCCAGGCGCCTGATGGACCCGGAGAGGTTTCTGATGGAGCTTGGGCCATTTCCCGAGCACCTGGCCCACAACACGACTGAAGAACTAGTTGCGGCCTGGGAACAGCTGGAGCTTTGGACCGTGTTGTGCCTTTGCGGCCTCTGACCCGGCGTCGGTCTCAACCAGCTCCTTGGTTCTCCGAGGAGCTGAGGGAGATGAAACGTCAGAGAAGACGCCTAGAGAGTGTCTGGAGATCCAGCCGTTCTGAGGCTGACAGGACACTAGTTAGGTCCAATAGCAGGACCTACCTAGTGGCATTGAGGGATGTGAAATGTTCCTACGTTTCCTCCCTCATTGTGTCGGCAGATAACCGCCCGGCCGCCCTGTTTCGGGTGACCCGCTCTCTCCTTCAACAGGAGGGGCGGGAGGACCCCTTACAAGGGCGTGCCGAGGAGTTTAACAGTTTTCTATACGATAAAATCGTTCAGCTTCGGGACGGATTGGATCAAAATTGGGTAGATCCAGGTGAGAGTTCTGAGACACGTCTTGTTGAGGTGGTTTGGGATAACTTTGACCCTGTGACTCCCGAGGACATGGACAGGTTGCTGGGAAGGTTGAATGCCACCACATGTTTACTGGATCCGTGCCCCTCCTGGTTAGTACTGGCTACTCAGGAGGTGACACGAGGCTGGCTCCGGGGGATTACAAATGCTTCTTTGCGGGAGGGGGTCTTTCCCGCTGCCTTGAAAGACGCGGTGGTGAGACCTCTCCTCAAGAAGCCTTCCCTGGACCCAGCTGTTTTAGGGAATTATCGGCCAGTCTCCAATCTTCGCTTCATGGCGAAGATTGTAGAGAGTGCGGTGGCATGTCAGCTACCCCAGTACCTGGATGAAGCTGTCTATCTAGACCTGTTCCAGTCCGGCTTCTGGCCCGGATACAGTACGGAGACAGCTTTGGTCGCGCTGGTGGATGATCTCTGGAGGGCCAGGGACAAGGGTTACTCCTCTGCCCTGGTCCTATTAGATCTCTCAGCGGCTTTTGATACCATCGACCATGGTATCCTGCTGCGCCGGTTGGAGGGGTTGGGGGTGGGAGGCACCGTTTATCGGTGGTTCTCCTCCTACCTCTCTGACCGGACGCAGACGGTGTTGACAGGGGGGCAGAGATCGACTCCGAAGTGCCTCATGTGTGGGGTGCCGCAGGGGTCGATTCTCTCACCCCTCCTGTTCAACATCTATATGAAGCCGCTGGGTGAGATCATCAGTGGCTTTGGGGTGAGATACCAACTGTACGCTGATGACACTCAGCTGTACTTTTCCACCCCGGGCCACCCCAGCGAAGCTGTCGAAGTGCTGTCCCAGTGTCTGGAAGCCGTACGGGTCTGGATGGGGAGGAACAGGCTCAAACTTAATCCCTCCAAGACGGAGTGGCTGTGGATGCCGGCACCTCGGTACAGTCAGCTGCAGATGCGGCTGTCTGTCGGGGGCGAGTCATTGGCCCCGATGGAGAAGGGCGTGCTCCTGGATGGTCGGTTGTCCTTTGAAGATCATTTGGCTACCGTCTCCAGGAGAGCTTTTTATCAGGTTCGCCTGATCCGCCAGTTGCGTCCCTTCCTGGACCGGGATGCCCTATGCACGGTCACTCATGCTCTCGTTACCTCTCGCCTGGACTACTGCAATGCTCTCTACATGGGGCTCCCCTTGAAGAGCACCCGGAGACTTTAGCTAGTCCAGAATGCAGCTGCGCGGGTTATTGAGGGAGCAGTTCGGAGCTCCCACGTAACACCTATCCTGCGCAGACTGCACTGGCTGCCTGTTGTTTTCCGGGTGCGCTTCAAGGTATTGGTTACCACCTTTAAAGCGCTCCATGGCTTAGGACCGGGCTACCTACGGGACCATCTACTGCCGGCCTCTATCTCCCAGCGTCCGGTGCGTTCCCACAGAGAGGGACTCCTCAGGGTGCCGTCAGCCAGTGTCGACTGGCGGCCCCCAGGGGGAGGGCCTTCTCTGTGGGGGCTCCTACCCTGTGGAACGAACTTCCCCTCGGGCTTCGACAACTACCTGACCTTAGGACCTTTCGCCACGAACTTAAAACCTATTTATTTCATATGGCTGGACTGGCCTGATTTTAATTTTAAATTTTAATTGAATTGTTGATGGGTTTTAAATTTTGTAATTTTATGGGGTGTAATGTCATTTTAAATTTTCTGGCATATTGAATCAGTTTTTTAAGGGTTGTTTTAATTATTGAGTATGTTTGTTTGTATTTTATTTGCCTGTTCACCGCCCTGAGTCCTTCGGGAGAAGGGCGGCATACAAATTAAAACATCATCATCATCATCATCATCATCATCATCATCATCATCATCATCATCATCATCATCATTATTATTATTATTATTATTATTATTATTATTATTATTATTATTATTATTATTATTATCACAGCTCCCACCTTCCTTCTTGGTGCTGCTTTCAGTGGCTTAGAGTCAGGGATATTAAGTATCTCTTTGATTTCTCCCTTGGGACTTTTTCACCAGATCTTTAACATCCTCTTCCTCCAATTTACATATGGGTTCATTTTAATAGCCATGCAAAGCTCAGCATGAGGGGTCGGTCCATGCCTTATGCCACAATGAAGCTCAGGATTTCTGTGTAGGCCTACATCCTCATCTCTACTGGCTTGGTGATGAAAGTTGCATGGGGACCCCTGTCTCTGAACTATCTAGTTGGCAGAAAGCCATAGTCACTAAGCTGTCTGAGACTTAGACCTAGTTTCTCAACTAGGGTGCTGACCAGATATCTGCTGCAGCCCAAGTCCAGGAGGGCTACCAAGCTTCCCTTATGCCCCAAGGGTGCACTACCAATTCTATGGAGATAGTTACAAGAATCACTAGCCAATCTACCAAGGAGTCATCCTCTGAGTCAGTGATGCTCGTTACTGGTTCTCCCACTGGATAGTCAGAGTTCTCTCACCAACTTTGGGTGATGCGGTGGACTCAACAACCTGCACTCCCTCCAGGGAGTGGTCCTCTCTGGTCCTTGGTGCCAGTTTTTCTGGCTTTTTAGCAGGCCACAAGATTGCTTTCTGGGCTGGACATGCAGCTTGGCACTCAGCAGCTCAGTGTCTCTCCTTCCTGCTCTTAAAGCAGCCAGTGGAACGTTGGTGCAGGCTTAGCTTGGGGGCTGGGGGCTTTAAGGCTTCTTTCTTTTTTGAGAGCAACCTCTGCCACGCACGATTGGATCGGTTTTGTGAGTGACCCAGGTCAATCCCAAATTCTTTGGCCATGGCATACCAGCCATGAGGGTGCGCAAGGCACCTCTAGAGATGCAGGTACAGTGGTGGGATTCAGCCAGTTCACACCTGTTCAGGAGAACCAGTAGCTAACTTTCTGAGCAGTTTGGCGAACCAGCTGTTGGAAGAAATCTCCTTTCAGCAGCCTTTTGTTTTTCCCACCTTACAGGGTTAGTCCTGGCAGGAAGGAGGCATTCTGATGTGCCTCTGTGTTGTTTCTAGCCTAATCCTGCTTATCTTTATTGCCCTGATTAAGTGTTTTTTGAAACTGCCTCTGTGGTTAAGCCTTGTTACATTATAACAGCCATTAATGGTTCTTGGTAGTAGAGGCCAGGTATGACAAGGGGTGGCTGGGAGGGGAGGAGTGAGGCATGGCCTGGTGTGGTGAGGAGAGGTCAGGTCAGACAAGGTGCCCCTCAACATGAGTGATGTCGAGTTGGCCATGCCCACCCCTCATTAGGGCAGAGAACCAATTGTTAAATTATTTGAAACCGAATACTCTGCAGTTGTTATAGACATCATCATTCAGCCCATCCAGGAAGCACTCGATTAGCATGTCTTGCAGCCAGTCGGTCAGTCTGCAAGCCAGGTTGTGAAACTCTTGGCTATATGCAGCCACAGGTTAATGTCCCTACATTCTCCTGCACCTTCCCCCAATGGTTGTGCCCCTCCCCCCATTTATGGGAGGATGCCAGTAGCAAAAATGGCAGAGCTGACAGAGACCCTACACCATTTCAGGCAAATGACTGCCCAGTCTCTTTTTAAAAGCCTCCAGTGATAGAGCACCCACAACTTCTGAAGGCAAGCCATTCCACTGGTTCATTGTTTTGTCAGAAATTTCTTCTTAGTTCTATGTTGTTTCTCTCCTTAGTTAGTTTTCAGTTACTGCTTCTTGTCTTGCCTTCTGGTGCTTTGGAAAATAGTTTGCCCCCCTATTCTTTGTGACAGTCCCTCAAGTATTGCAAAACTGCTACCATGTCACCCCATTTCTTCTTTTCACTAGACAAGACATACCCAATTCTGCAACCATTCTTCATATGTTTTAGCCTCCAGCTTCCTAAACTTCTTTGTTGCTCTTCTCTGCATCTTTTCAGAATTTCAACATCTTTTTTATATATAAATCATCCACATATTGCAACAATTTTACACCACTGGGTGAGCTGAATTCTCCAATACCTGTTCTAATATTTGCTCAAATAAATTTGGACTTTCTGAAAATTCCTGTGGTAAAACACACCATCTGTACTGTTGATCATGGTGCGTATCTGGATCCACCCATTCAAAGGTAAAAGATCCCTTGATTCCTCTGCTAACAGACTAGCCCAGAAAGTATCTTTTAAATCTATCACACTAAAATATTTATGGTTAATCAGAAGTCAACCTAGGAGCATATAAGGATTTGGAACCACAGCATGGCGACTAGCCACAATCTCATCAATTTTTCTCAAATCCTGAACTAGTCTGAAGGTCCCATCAGGCTTTTTTACTGGCAATACTGGTGAATTAAATTGTGACATTGCAGGCTTAGTTAACCCATCCTGTAAAAGTGTCTCTATTACTACCTTCAATCCCCTCCTTCACTCCATTGGGATGTTATATTGTTTCTGCTTTATTGGTTCTGCTCCCTCTTTCAGAGTTATTGTTAAGGGTGTGATATCCAAACCACCCGTTTCCTTTTGCCTCCCAGACTAGGAGGTCTATTTGTCTCTCCTGTTCCTCGGTTAACAGGTTCACAGTATAAATATCTTTTACAAATTTAAGCTCACATCCCAACAGGGATAGGGCATCTCTTCCCAGCAAGTTTATCCCAGCTTCGGGTACCAATATTACATCTATTTCTATATTGCATTTTCCTCGTTTTAAACATACATTCTTCACCAATGGTACTTCAAATGGTTCCCCCTTCTGCTGTTCTTAAACTTTCCCCATCTTGCTTTATTTTTCTCGGTATTTTACATATTGATGTTCTCATTGCACCAGTATGTATTAAAAACATGTATTCCTCTTCTTCAGGTCCCGCATTTAATTTTATCAAGGGCTCTTGGTGGGACCCTAAAATCAATAGCCCCTGACTTCCATTCTTCCTCCTCCATTAAAGTGTAGAGCCACTGCTCCCTTCTTTGCATTTTCTCTTTGTCCGGGCAGTTTCTAGCAAAGTGCCCTTCCTTACCACATGCAAAGCATTTCTTGCTATCACCAATTGGTTTGTCCATGGAGTAAACCTCCTTCCTTGCCCAGGGCACCTCCACTGATCCATGGCAGGGGTCTTCCTAATTCTCCTGCCCCTGCCTAATCCTTCCTTCCATTCTTAGGCTTGTTAGCTGCCTTCATGACAGACACCATCCTCTGACTTTTCTGCCAGCTTTTGACCTCATCCCTATTCACATATACCTTCTGTGCTTCTTTCAGCAAAGTTGCTATATCTGTATTTGCCCAAGCCTCTACTTTCTGTATCTTCTTTTGCATATCTGGCCAGACATTTGTTACAAATTGCATTTTCATCAAGGAATCATATGCTGGTGTTTCAGGAGAAAGACCAGAATATTTATTCAGGCTGTATTTTATCCTACTTAAAAATGTGGCTGGGGATTCGTCTTTCAACTGTCCTACCTCAAATGCTTTCCTCAAGTTCTTTGCTTGAGGTACTGTAGTTCTAACTTGGATCATTATGCATTTTAAATCTTCCACATGACCCCTTCCTTCCTGGTCATTATTGTTCCACTCTGGATCAATCAGAGGGAACTTACTTTCACTTGTTACTCTTTCATCAGCTGCTATTTGGGTTTTATCCCAAAAGGCCATAGCAGCAGTTGTTATTTGGGTTCTTCTGGGGAAAACACGTAACCCAATATATGTTGTAACTCAGCATAGATATAAATATTGGGGCCCCAAAATAGATCCAAAGATTCAGACAATGCTATGGGATCTGCCTGAAGAGATGGCATTTGCATTTTATAATTTCTCAAATCAGTTGATGTCAGGGGTACATTTACAAAGGTAGCTATTGGTTCTCCTGCATTACTTATGCCATTCGGCATTTTCTTAAAGAAAGTATTTTGTCTTCTTTCTTAACTCGTGACCTTGACCCTAAAGGTAGGGTCTCCTGTCCCCTCCTGTCTGCCACCCTTGCCCTCATCTGCTTCTGCTGCTCCTGACACTACCCCATCACAGCTATACCAAGGAGGGCGTGGACAACTGGCATATTCTAGCAGATCCCAACTTTTCTCATCTTCCTTTTTCCAATACCATAGTAGTAGTATTTAGTGGTATTTGGTGGGAATGGATCAAACCATTGAACATGATACCATGGTTCCACATATAACAACTGAGTTTTCCATTTCTTCTCAAGCACTCTTTTAAGAGCATTTATCCAATATGGGCTAGATTCGCCAAATTTATTCCATCTATAATGGTTTTATTAAAATAAATTCTGGACAAGTTCTTGTGCAATATTCAATCATTGTTACTTTATTCAACTGTTTAGTATATGAACTTTCCCCATTCCTCTCCCCATTGATTTAACAATTCCCTTAATGAAGATGTAGGGGAAATGGGGGTATTTCTTATCATTATTATTCCTAGGATCCTTAACAACTGTTCCATTCCACAAATGTTTTCCTTTTCTAATTCAATAATTTTGTCATATAGGGCTTTGTAAAATTCACTTTGATTGTCGTTGGGGGCATAAATTACCACTAATAGGATTTTTTAAAAATTTATCTGTATTTCTATTGCCAAAATTCTTCCTTTAGGGACTTCAAATATTAAATTTGCCTCTAACTCTTCCTTAATGTACACCACTATTCCTTTCTTTTTCTCCTGATCTGCAGAAGCCGTAAACAGCATCCCTAATTTGGGGCAATTTAAATATTTTTCATCAGTTTTCAGAATATGTGTTTCCTGTAAGCATATAATATCTACATTTTGCTTTATTAAATTTGCAAAAATCCTTTTCCTTTTTGTCATTGAATTTAGTCCATTTATGTTGATGGATAAGAGTTTCACCTCCTTTTCCATAGCCCTAATTATCTTTCGCTTTTTGTCTTCTGATTGCTCTTATATCCCTTTCTGTTTGTTGTTGATTAGTATGTATTTCTTCTTGTTCTTTGTGTTTATTTTTTAGTTGGTCTTGTCTTCTTTGGGGATTTAGCTCTAAATCTTCTTTGTTATTTTGGTCTTCTGACCCCACCAGTTGTTCAAAAAAATCCTGAGCTTTTTCAAGCGTATCTATTTTAATTGTCCTCTCCTCCCAAGTAACCAACATCCCTTCTGAAATCAGCCATCGAAATAGAATATTTTGTTTATTCAACTGCTTAGCCAGTAATTTATAATCCTTTCTCTGCTCTCTTACTCTTTCGGGATTTGCTTGAGAATCTGAATTTCTTTACCTTTATGTGTTATTATTTCCTCTCTGGATATTTTGTATATGATATCTCACATTTTCCTTCTTGTAAATCAAATGTGGACCTCTTTTGGGAGTTTGTTTCTTCTCGCATAACTCGTGCTGACCCTGTAAACGTCGTCCATCTCCTTTAACATTTCCTCCTTGTCTCTATCTAATGCTTCAGCTAAGATTTCTGCCATCACTAGTTCCAAATCTTCATCTTTTTCTTGTACTACATTTTGAAATCTTAAATATGACGCAGCCTTATCCATTTCTATGAAGGTCAGGGAGTTTCCCATTTCTTTGCTCACCATTTTTATTTGTTGGTCCATCTTTTCTAGTTCCTTCTCTGTTTGTTCCGTTCTTTTCTCTACTTCCTTTATTGTATGTTCATTCTTCTCTAATGCTTGTTGGATTGATCCTATTTTTTCATCGAGTTTCGATATGTCTGATCTCATTTCCAGTTTTAATTTCCCCATTTCCTCTTTCAGTTCGTTAATATCCGCTCTTGTCTCTAAATGGTTCTTTACCATTATTTCCTGGAGTTTTGCCATTGATTCTTGTAGTGTAGATAGCGAGATCTGAATATTAATATTGGAAGCAGTATTTTGTTCCTCGGCTTTCAGCGTTCCCTCTGTTGTTTTTTGTGTTATTGCTGAAGGTGTTGTTGCTGAGGGTGTTAGAGGTAGTGTAGTTTTCTTTCCTGCCTTAGTTAATATGATATTTGTGGAAGTCATCTCTTCTAGTATCTCTTTCTGCTTTTTAAGGATATTATACACGTTGTCCCAAATTGGCATTAAACACCTTCAAATTCTTTACTTTGAAAGTTCGTTATTAGTATAATTTAGTCCTTACTATAAACTTTTGTGTTATTATATTATTTGTATAAATCTCGATGTTCACATCAGTATTCAGAAATCATAGAATGCATAACTAATTAGAGGGTTGAGGTGCCTAATTATAAATATCTATATGAAACTCTCTTTTTCCCCCAAATCTGACTATAACTAGTTATAACAGTAGGTTATAGTTTGAGTTATAAATAGAAATCTTAACAAGTATATATAAATATTAATATATTAATCAAAATATCTAGTAATCTATAAATCTGAGTTATAAATCGGTATATATATGATTATATATATAGGTTGAAAAAATACAAAAAAGAAAGAGCAGAAACAAACATGAAAGGAGTATCAATGTATAAGATAACTTACGTAACACTTTCAGTCAATTAATATATATGTATAAATTAGAATATTTAGCTATAATCAATTTTTTGGCTGGATTAATTAGCCTTCTAACAAGTAAATTAATGTTTTAAGTGGATTAAATAATGATAGTGATTTCCAAAAAGTGTTCAAATCATTATATTATATCCAGTAGAAAAAGAGAAAAGAAAAAGAGAAAAAAAAATTAGTTGGCAGATTCAGTAAACAAAAGTAGGCAAAAAGTAAAAGAGTCACCAATTCATTAGTTTCTTATTAATGTATTGGTCTCTCAAAAGTTCCCATCAACTCAGTCTTCCTTATTATGCTGATAAGTTGCTGAGTAATGCTCTTTGCTATGGTCGTTCTCCACTTCCATTACTTCAGCTGCTTCTAATGAAAAAAAAAAGTAACTAGTGTTCAGTTCTCAGTTTTTCAAATTTCAAAGTTTATAATCTGAAATTCAATGTTCAAATGTTCAAAAGATATCCCGGAGTACTATCTTCTCCTATTTTGTTTGTTAAACTGACCTGCCTTTTTCAGGCTATCAAGCGCTCCCAGTCACTTTCCGTTCTTTCTCACCAGCTTCTTAGCTGCCTTCTCGGGTTACGATCAATCAATCTTCACAATGAAGTACGAACCTTTTTTTTTTTTGTTAATCTTCTGTTACACAAATTCTTTAGCACTGACCTTTCCTTGCTCCTTACCACAAGCTGTCAATAATCTTGCTTCCCACTTTGTTGGCTGTCAGATTACAGAGCCAGCATTTTTTGCTTGCTGGGCTCCACGGGGTTTTTCTCCGTCACGTTGATGATTGCCTGTCACCAAACTGCTCCTTGAATCTCCCCACTTCAACACGCTTCCCTACAGGCTTCGTGTACCCTTTTGGGTTTTGCTCCAGCACCAAAAAAGAGGGATGAAGAGCAGAGCTAGCTCCTCAAAGCCTCTCTTTATCCAAGCCTCACCAACCGGAAGTCCAGCTTAACAACCTTAATTATTGAATTAGAAAAGGAAAACAATTGCATCATAGGTGATTTCAATGCGATATCAAATTATGAAAAAGACTACAATGGGGGGAATAAGAAAGCGGGGGGGGGGGGAGAACTACCAAAAATATTTGTAGAAATGACTAAAGAATTAATTTTAATAGATATATGGAGAATACTAAACCCAGAAAAAAGACAATTCACCTTTTATTCAAACCCCCATAAATCTTGGTCACGCATTGATATGGCATGGATGAGTGGAGACCTAGTAGAAGAAGTGGCAGGAGTAGAAATCTTATAGAATTCATGGACAGACCACAACCCGCTTAAAATTAGCTGGAAGGGGGGGGGGAACCAAGGAGAAGATGGACATTAAATACTCAACTATTGAAAGATGAGGAATTTACTAAGAAAATTAAGGAAGAACTAAATTTTTATTTTAAAGAAAATAATAATCAATATACATCGACCCAAAACCTATGGGATACTATGAAAGCTGTGATTCGGGGACTTATAATATCCTTTACTGCAAAAAAGAACAAAGAAAAATATGCCCAACAAAATAATCTACTTCAAACAATCAAAAAATTAGAGACTAACCTACAGAATAACCCATTAAACTCTCAACTACAAGAACAACTGATTCTCTATAAACACAAACTCAATTTAGTTGTGCAGGAAGAACTGGTCAGATATCTGAAAGCAACCAAACAAATACATTTTGAACAAGCAAATAAACCAGGATGATGGCTCTCTTATAAACTCAAAAAAGAGAGAAAGAAAAGAACCATCTACCAATTACAAGATGAAAATGGAGAAAACCAATATACAATAGAAAAGAAAAAAGAGATTGCACATAAATATTTTGAAGATCTCTATAAGAAAGAAAAAATAGATGAGGAGCAGATTAGGAACTATCTAAGGGAAAAAAGAACTCGAGAAATAAAAGATGAACTGAAAGAAATGCTGACTAAGAATATAACTATGATGGAATTAAGTCAAGCAATTAGATCCCAGAAAAGTAATAAAACACCAGGCCCTGATGGTTTTCCAGCAGAATTTTATAAGACAATAGAAGAACAAATAGGACCAACAATGGTTGATTTATTTAATGAGGTATTAATGTCAGCTAAAATGCTGGATACATGGAGGGAAACACTAATTTCGCTAATCCCGAAGGAGGATACGGATCCTAGGCTGATACAAAATTATAGACCAATCTCTCTGTTAAATGTAAATTATAAAATATTTGCTACTATTATCGCCAACAGACTAAAGAAAATTTTGAATGATTATATACACTCAGACTAAAATGGATTCCTTCCAGACAGACAAATTAGAAACAATTTAAGAATAATAATGGATAGTTTAGAATACTACGAAGCTCACCCAGAGAAATAGATAGCCCTTTTTTTCTTGGACGCCCAAAAAGCATTTGACAATCTCAATTGGCAATTTATGATTCAACAAGTGTATGATATGAACTTTGGCACCAAATTTGAGAATATTATAACAGCAATATATTCGATACAAAAAGCAAAAATTATAATCAATGGAAAAAATACCCAAACTTTAAATATAGAAAAAGTAGTTCGACAAGGCTGCCCCCTATCCTCTCTGCTCTTTATACTTTTATTAGAAGTATTACTAGAATGAATTAGACAAAATCCAGAAATAAAAAGATTGAAAATCAGAAGTGAGGAATATAAACTGCAAGCATTTGCAGATGATTTGGCTTTTATCATTGAAGAACCACTAGAGAGAGGACAAGCACTAATTAAGGAATTAGAAAGATATGGAACTGTAGCTGAAAATTAATAGACAGGGCTGAAAATTAATAGACAAAAAAAAAACTTCTACCAAAAAATTTAACAGAACCACAAACAATAGAACTGGAAAGATCACTTGGACTTCAAACAACAAGAAAAATCAAATACTTAGGGATATGGTTGACAGCGCATTGCAAAGCAATAAAGGAGAATAATTATAACAAATTATTACAAGAAACAAAAAAAGATTTAGAATTGTGGAAGAAGATGCAGCTGTCACTATTAGGAAGAATAGCAGCCGTAAAAATGTCTATACTTCCAAAATTCCTATATTTGTTTCACACTGTTCCAGTCAAATTAGAAAAGACCTTCTTTAATGACCTTAATAAAACAATTGGAAAATTTATTTGGCAGGGGAAAAAACCTAGAATAAAAATGAAATATCTACAAGATATGAAGAGCAGAGGAGGATTTGGATTATCAAATTGGGAATTATATTATAGTGCAGCAACACTAGTTTGGTTAAAAGACTGGATCAATTTAAAGAATAGAAGAATACTAGCTATAGAAGGCCACAACCTACAGAGAGGGTGGCATGCCTTCCTGTGGGAAACAGGCCATACGAAACAACAGTATTTCCACAGATATTTGATTAGAGATTCCCTAATAAACAATTGGATTAAAGTTAAAAAGAAACACTATATAAAAATCCCAATTTGGCTATCCACAATGGAAGCGATGATTCACCCAAATAATTTAGATTTTAATAAAATGCTAAAATATAAAGATCTATTAGATATTCGTGGAAAATTAAAAACACTACAGGACCTCCAAGAACAAGGACTATGGGTTGACTGGTGGGCCTATCTTCAGTTACAAAATCGATACAAACAAGATATAAAAGAATATGGAATATATCTTAAACTACAACAATTAGATAAAATTTTACTAGGGCCAGACAAAAAAAATATTACCCAAATTTATAAATACTTGCTAGAAGTAGAATTGGAAGAAGAAGTAGTGAAAGGATGTATGATTGCATGGGGTCAAAATATTGGACATAATATAAATTTATCAGATTGGGAGAAAATATGGAACAGAAATTATAAACTAACAAAATCAGCAGCATACAAAGAAAATACATATACAATGTTCTACAGGTGGCACCTACCCCCTTCGAGACTAGCAAAAATGTATCCCAAAATATCTCCCATATGCTGGAAATGTAAAAATAAAGAGGGAACATATTACCATATGTGGTGGTCCTGCCCCGAATCCCATAAATATTGGTTAAAAATTAAAAAGTGGCTACAAGAAATCACAAATGAACAATTGGATCTAGAACCCGAACTTTTTTTATTGGGGATTTTTTAAAAAATACGTGAAGAGTATAAAATATTTAATACTACATATATTAACTGCTGCTAGGATGGCCTTCGCTCAATGTTGGAAACAACCATGTGTGCCCACAGAGAGATTTATTATACAAAAGATTATGAATTGCGCAGAAATGGACAAACTAACTCTGAGTTTGAAGGATAAAGAGACATCAGTATTTTATGGTATATGGGAATGGTGGTATGGATGGATGGAAAGGAGATAGGAATATTTAGTTACTAAGTATAATAATAGATAAAATAAGAACACAAATATGTACAATTTAATGTTGGTCATTATTGCATGGATTATTGTTAGATGAAAAACATCACAAATAGCTGTTAAATGATATAAGCTTTTCTTTTTCCTTTTTTCTATGCTTTTAATGTAAAAAAGTTCAATAAAGTATATATATAGAAAAAAACAAAAACAAAAAAATTGTTCTATTTCGGGGGTCCATTTTTCCACCCAAGACTTTACTTATATACCCTCCTTGAACTCCTTTCCCCTTAAATACCACTAAAACATCAAGGCTCTGGCTAATCCAGTTTGCAAAAGCGGACTCTGTGCTAATTGTGGTACAATAGGGGACAATGAGACAAAGGAATACAGCCCTTTAAATACACTTTCCAAAGGCATCAAGACCATCCCCTCATAACTGCCCCCTTTTAGGTTCACAATCTGATTGTTTCCTTATATGATTATATGGCTGTATTTCCTTACATAATTGTTACATCCTTAACAACAGTTGCTAAATCTTAACAATAAACTATTAATTTCAACAGGACATCTGGTGACATGACAGCTGGTTTCCTGGCAATTAGCTATTCGGCCCATATTAACAAATAATGTCCTTGTTACAATAGATTTACAACTTTGTTATTGCTAACTCAATTTCTTGCTTAATATTGCTCAATGTCCCAAAATGGGTTTAGAGATTACACAGAGGATAAACATGGTGTAACTATTGTTCCTTACTTTCACAGGAATAATTTCTAATTTCTCTCACTGCCTCTCCTTTTTGTCATTGGATGGAAGGTGCCCCTCCTTTCTTCATCACCCCTACAGGGTGACTTTAGCCCCTTGAGGCCCTCCAATGAGGAGGATTCGGTGTGAGTTCCTGGATCCCCACTCCTCTTGTCCGATCTCATTGCAAAGTCAAACTGGAGGTCCAATTTGAATTCCTAAATTGTCTTTTATGGTTATGTTTTTGGTAGGTTGGCTATTTTTTTCTTTTTATATGAAGACAGATGCAAAGAAAGAATTAAGCAACTCTGCTTTCTCCCTCCTATCTGCCACTTCTTTGCCATCTTCTCCCACTGGTGAACTGATTGTTTCTTTTATTTTTGTTGTTTTATATGTTGAAATAAAGTTTTTAAAATTATTTTTGACATTTATTGCAAGTCATTCTGAGCCTCAGCTTTCCTGACTTCATCTTTGCCGATTTGGGCTATACGGTATACTGGCATTTGGTCTTAGTTATGCGTAATTTTTTCAATTTTTATACTTATCCTTTTTATCTTTGAGCTTATCAGAGAAATTTTTGTGTGTGCAACCATGCTGCTTTCTTCTTGGATTTCTTCTTTTTTTTTCAGGGGTATTGTATTGAACTGGACTTTTATAATCACATTTTTATGAATTTCCCAAGCTTCTTGAGTTGCTTTCCCCTTTAAGATTTTCTTCCATAGAATCCTACCAAGCACCCTCTAAGTTTGTTGATGTCAAACAAGAGTGATGGATTTTAAAAGAGCTAATTTCAACAGACTTAGAGACAGCTTTGGAAAGACTCTGTGCATGAGAATGTTATAGGGGAAAATAACTCAGGAAGCTTGGGGAAACTCTGAAAAATAAGATTTTAAAATCTCTAGCACAATAGCACAATACCACTGAAAAAGAAGAGTGTCAACTCATGAAGCATTCCTGATCTGCTCTTGGGTTGCCATAGGCAGGGGGATGAGAAAACCAAGCCTTGCAGCTGCATCAAGAAACTTGCATTTCAGTCAAAATAAAGCACATTCCAGCAGCAATATCAAGGTCTTGTCCAGGGGGACCCACAGAGGGAGTGACTTCTACAACCCACGAAATTGCTTCATTGGGGAATGTGACTGATGACACACCTTGGGGGAGGGGGAAGCAGGGTCAGAGCTAAGTCACAAATTAAATGAGGTCAGAGCTGGCTTTACTTGGATTGTATTGACATGACGCTCCTCATAAATAACTGGATTTCTTTGGAAGCTTGGCTTGAGGATCATGATTTGATTAGGGCATCGGTTGGAACCCTGACAGCAAGCCGACTCTCCTAAAACTAATCAAAACAACTGGAATTCCTGAGTACCAGGCTCTCCATTCGCTCCCTAACACCCGGGGTGCGTGGAGAGAAAATCACACTACCTGTTGTGCCTCGCCTGCCCCCCTCTCTGTAGCTGGGCCCCTCCCATCTCCTGCTATCTCAGCCAGAGACTGATAATGAAGACGAATGGCCTGGCATGCCTTGAGCCCCCAGTCCTGGCACCATGCCCAGACAGACTGAGCAAGACAAATGGCCTGGCATGCCTCCAGCCCCCAGTCCTGGCACCATGCCCGGACAGACTGAGCAAATAAACCTCCCCCCCACAGCGTGTGAGCACGATGAGCATGAAGCCAGTCATGAGCTAGAATTGCCGGCAGCTGGACAGATCCACGCTTCCGGAGAATGGAGAGGTGACGTCAGCAAAAGGAAGGGAGGGGCAGGCCTGGATAAGTGCTGAGTCATGGAGCCACACCCCATGGCCTATATAAAGGATCTGCTTTCTGGCATTCTTTGAGTCAGGCAAAGTCTAATCTGGTTGCTGAAGTCACACCTTGGATTCCTGCCTGCCCTGAGAACTCTGACAGGACTTTGGCAAAGCTGCAGAGGCTTCGTGGCCACGCCTGATACAGACTTTCCAGACCCAGCCGTCAGAGGAGGAGTGGGACACGACATCACCATTGCAGAGGGTGGACTATCCAAAGAGAGCCTGCTTCAGGTGACCCAGACCGAGGCAGAAATTGCCTCCACCCAGGGAACTCCAGGAACCGGCAGCCCAATCAAAATCAAACTGCAGCTCTCTCTGGACATCAAAGCTGAGACAGCTGAGACCCAATGACCAAACAAAAAGGGATGCGTATTGGTGGGGGAAAGTCCCTAAAGTGGCTGAGGTTGAGCTCTCCCACCTTAGCACCCAGGGCTGGGGAAAACCCCTAAGTGAGCTAGGAAGAGTAGAATGGATGAGGGACTGGGAACAGACCAGACTCCCAAAAACTCTGATGGAACCCTTGGGGGAATCCTTAGAACAGCTGAGTGACCGAACCACCCTTTGTGATGAGGGGCCATCATGCTTCCCAAAAGAGAGGGGGGATGCAACTGAGCCCTTTGAAGTGAGGAGATGCAGATGAGAATGCAGCCCCCTTTCTCCACCCACCAGAAGGAGAATGACCCAAAGGCTGCTGCCGGAGGCTCCTCCATGCAACAGGGAAGCCGTCCAAGGCAGGAGGCCCCTCCCCTCTCTACGAACAAGAGCCAAGGGAGACCACCAAACACACCAATCACAGGCATACAGGAGCCAATATGATGAGGGAAGAGCAGTGCTGAACAAACCACCCCGATTCAGGGGGAAATTCAATGGGGACTCAGATCAACTGGCTCTATTCCTTGACTCTGCTAGAGTCCACCTAGAGAGCTATAGACACTATCTATCTCACAGAGCCATGGTGAATATCATCGCTGGGGGCCTAGAAGGAGAAGCAAAGGAATGGCTAGCAGCCCTCCATAGGAGGAGAGCCTCCCCAGCTGTAAGATGTTGATGACTTCCTACAAGAGTTAGAAGCCAGATTTGAGGAGGTGGAAGAAGATCAGTATGCAGAGGATGAGTTTCGAAAACTAAAGCAAAGAGGGCGACTCATTAAGAAACACATCTATGAATTCAGGAGAGTCATGGGAAAGCTACCCCCTTTGCCAGAGTGGCTATTAGTTCACTTTTTCACCCTGGACAAGCAAATTCCCAAAAACCACCTTCAGGACATTCCAAACTGTCTCTCTTAGTGGTTCTGAGTAGCCATAAAAGTTGACTGTGGATTGCGTGCTAATGACATGGGGAAGCAACCAGATACCAAGAAGAGAAGACAACCAAACCAGGGGCTATCTGGCTGATGGGAGGTCATGGCAGCACAGCCAGCCCCAAGGCCAACCCTCCCATGAAGCCAGTTGAAATACTACAGATGCAGAAGGATGAGCCACACTGCTTTGGCAAGCACGACCCCAGCTCTGAAACCCAAGCCAGAGCCACCACCCAGGACATGACGAAAAGGAGGCCCCAGGCATGCAACCGACATGTCCCAAAAAGCCCTCCAGGCCTTAGAGATCCCTTCTCCCCAGCCAAAGGGGGGGAGACTCCAGCCAATGATGACCAATTGCCAGATCCCTATGACAGTGAGGATGAAGGTGAAAACGACTCAATGGTGAGTGAACCGATCCACCCCTTCGTCCTCCCAATACGCTTCACAGACCCAAAAACAGGTACTTTTCAAGCCCTAATAGATTCAGGCCACTAGATGCTTGATTAACCTAACCATGGTCCTTTAATTGGGGATTAGAATGAAGAGACTGGCCCACCTGAATACATTTGAACAGGTCAATGGGTCCCTATTGGGAGGAGCCTATGTTAACCACTTGACCAAATCAGTGAGGCTAGAGTGAGCGGACCACTGGGAAGCAATTTGATTCATAATAGCCCCAAGAATGGCAAATGCAATCATACTGAGGTTCTCTTG
The DNA here is from genome assembly GCF_028640845.1 of Ahaetulla prasina. NCBI lineage: Eukaryota > Metazoa > Chordata > Lepidosauria > Squamata > Colubridae > Ahaetulla > Ahaetulla prasina. The sequence continues at coordinate 185,667,314 of NC_080539.1, forward strand.
GCTAGACAAGTGGAGCCTGGCAATCGGGTGGCAAGGGGGCACCTGGAGGCTGAGGATAGCAAGAGGATCCCAACCCCTTCCACACCAACAAATAGAAGCATCACTCATGCAGAAAACCCCTCCTCCTGAAGGCCCCACCAGAACAATTGGCAGCCACCTCTGATAAAACCCCAGAGGTCGAACAGATCCCCCAAAAATATCACGACATTGTGTTTTTTTTCTCCCAAGTTTTGGATTAGAAATGTTAAATTTACACAAGCACAAAATTTAAGAGAAAATTTTTACAAAATGTTTTATAGATGGCATTTAGATCCTAAAAAATTAGCCTGTATGTATTCGAATTTGCAAGCTAAATGTTGGAGATGTGACTGTGATGGTGCTACTTATTATCATATATGGTGGACTTGTAAAAAAATTAAACCATTTTGGATAAGAATTTGGTGGGTCATGCAAAATATTTTGAAAAAGAAGATAAAGTTTACTCCACAATTGTTTTTACTGGGTATAATTCCGGATAGTACGATAATAGAGAGTAAATTGATTTTAAATTTAATATCAGCAGCCAGACTATTGGTAGCGCAATGATGGAAGAAGGAACATTTGCCTACGATTGAAGAATGGATATTAAAAGTTGCAAATTTAGCAGAGATGGCAAAAATTTCAGCATATTTGAAAGTCTGTTCACAAGAAATATACATAGTGGAATGGAAAAGATGGATTGACTATATTCAAAATAGATACCAGACCAAGAAATATCAAATAGCTTTTGGATGAACAGACTGCAAGAATTATATTTATATTTTTCTGTATGTAAAAGGAGAGTTAAGGTCCTAGGGGAGGATGAGAGTTTATGGATAGTTAGCATATGTTTCGCTTATGATTGTTAGATGTTTGTTATACCCTGTATTTTGCTCTGGGAAGTCTCGGGGGAAGAGGGGGTTGGGAAAAGGGGGGAGGGGGAGGGGGGAGGGGGGAGGAGGGGAGATATTTGTTAAAATTTTGTAAAACTTTTTCAATAAAAAAAAAGAATATCAGGACATTGTGGACGTGTTCAGCAGGTCTGAGTGCAATGTCCTACCCCTCCACCACAAGACAGACTGTACCATCAAAATCATCCCCAGTGCAAAACCCAAACCCAAACTGTACGCTATGACATCCCAGGAAATGCAAGAAATGTGCAAATACATAGACAAAAAGCTAGCAAGGGGGTTCATCGAGCCAGCCAAGCCACAAGTCGCAGGCCCAGTCCTATTCAAAAAAAAAAAAAAAAAGACGGAACCATGAGATTATGCATGGATTTTAGAGGTATAAACTGTGTGTGTGTACACAACCTATACCCCCTCCCTCTCATGAAGAACATGCTGTCCCACCTAGCCAAGGGAAAAGTCTTTGCTAAATTAGACCTCAGAGAAGCATACTATTGAGTCCGCATCAGGGAGGGAGGTAAATGGAAAACAGCATTCAACTGTCCCCTAGAGAGCTTCCAATTCAAAGTAAGCCTTTCAGACTGCAGGGGGACCTGGTGGTGTTCATGCAGTTAATAAACGAGGTGCTGCATGAGCACCTCTATAAGGGGGTCCTTGTCTACCTGAGTGACATCCTCATCTACACTGAGACCATGGAGGACCACATATCCCTAGTCCACCAGGTACTGGAAAAACTTCTCTCAGCAAACCTGTAGATCAAGTTGTCAAAATGTGAATTTCACTGTGCATGGCTAGACTACGTGAGGTACTGAGTGTCAAATGAGGGCATAGAGATGGACCCAGTCAAAGTACAAGCCGTTCTAGGCTGGCATCCCCCTCACACCCGCAGCTGCAAAGTTTCCTAGGATGTTGTGCCTCGCTCGCTCCCCCCGCCGCAGCCGGGCCCCTCTTATCTCCTGCCGGACGCTGATAGTACAGAAGAATGTACTGGCATGCCTTCAGCCCCCAGCCCTGGCACCATGCCCGGACAAACCGAACAAACAAACCTCCCTCCGATAGCATCTGTGCCTGAAGCCAGCCACGAGCTGGGATTACCAACAGCTGGAGACGAAATGATGCAATGGATAGATCCACGCTTCCGGAGAATGGAGAGGCGACATCAGCAAAAGGAAGGGAGGGGCAGGCCTGGATAAGTGTTGAGTCATGGAGCCATACCCCATGGCCTATATAAAGGATCTGCTTTCTGGCATTCTCTGAGTCAGGCAAAGTCTAATCTGGATTGCTGAAGTCACACCTTGGATTCCTGCCTGCCCTGAGGACTCTGATAGGACTTTGGCAGAGCTGCAGAGGCACGCTTGATACGGACTTCCCCGACTCGGCCGTCAGAGGAGGAGTGGGACACGACATAGGATTCACAAACTTTTACAGGCAATTCATCCCCTCCTTCACGAAGATTGCCAAACCAAAGACAGATCTAAAGACCAGGGGTCCAGGGATGAAGCCCCACCTGGGACAACCCCTATAGTGGGACCTAACCTGCCAAAAGGCATTCAAAACACTAAAATAACTTTTTGCAAAGGAACCGGTGCTGAAGCATCCTGACCCCGAATAACCCTTCGTCATCCAAGCAGATGCCAGTGACATGGTAGTGGGAGCAGTGCTACTCCAAAGAAATAGCCAAGGTAAATTACAGCCCTGCGCCTATACCTCCCGCAAACTCATGTACACATAAAGGCAATGGGCTGCATGGCTTTTGCGGTAAGATGGGCACTGCTAACATGGTGTCACCTGCTGGAAGGAGGGGAGAAACTGTTTGAAGTCTGGACTGACCACAAAAATCTGGAGGCCCTTAGGACCCCATGGAATCTATTGCCCAAACAAGTCCGCTGGGCTCAACAATTCAACCGATTCAATTTTGTGCCAAAGCACATCCCAGGTGGGAGGAATTTCCTAGCTGATGCCCTGTCCCACATGCCCCAATACAAATATGAACAGGAAGAGGTAGTAGATGCCATCCTCCTCCTTACCCAAACAGCAGCCCAAGTGACCACCAGACAACAACATCGCAACTTGCAAGACCAGCCTGCAATCGATCTAACTATGAAACTCAAATCCGAGCTGCTAGCAGACCCCTGGTTCCGTGACAACCAACATATCTTGACAAAAAGGGAAGACCAAGCATGGAAAGGGATAAAACTCTACGTCCCAGAGTCCCTACACAGCTTAATCCTCCAGAGGAGCCACAATGTCAAATCAGTGAGCCACTTTGGGTTCCTAAAGACTTTACATTTAGCGCGGAGGCAATTCTGGTGGCCCGGCATGAAGAAAGACGTGGACAGTTATGTGAAAAGTTGCACCATCTGCACCACTATGAAAAAGCAACCAGGAAACCCCTCACCTCACCCCACCCCTGATTGCTGCAATTGGTGGCAGACCGAACGAGGCCATGGGAGGAAATCGCAATAAACTTTATAGTGGAGTTGCCGAAGAGCAGGGGTAACACTGTGATCTGGACTGTGATTGACCTATTCTCCAAGCAGGCACACTTCATACCCTGCAGCAAACTACCCTCAGCTCACCAACTAGCCAAACAGTTCATGAAGTACATCTACTGCCTGCATGGAGTGCCACAAAGAATCATCTCAGACAGAGAGGTTTAGTTCATGGTTAAGTTCTGGAGGGAGTTTCTGCATTCCATTGGGTCATCCCAGGGCCTTAGTTCAGCTTTTCATCCAGCTACCAATGGGGGGGCGGGTAGAACATCTAAATGTTTTAGACCAGTACCTGAGGTGTTACATCAATTATCAGCAGTCCAATTGGGTGGGTCTCCTGCCTTTTGCTGAGGTTGTATATAATAATGCTGTTCACAGTAGTACGGGACTAACTCGGTTCAAGTAGTGAGTGGCATGGACTTCATCCAGAGGTTGTATTCAGCCATAGTGACCTCTGGCTGGCCATACATCCCACCCATTGGCCGGTCGCTCATCCTGCCCAATTGATGCTCGCCCCACCCATCCCAGCCCTATATATGTTCCCTTCGCTTCACCACATGGCCCAGCTACTCACCTCATCAGTCACCTCGCCCACTCTGCTCAGCTCACCACAGGTAAGCAATGCATGGTGCCCACTCGCCCTTTGCCTTGGGTCAGGGTCTGGAGCCCAAGGACATGCCATTCCCCGAGGTCCTGGAGCTGCCGCCTGCCTTGGCTAGATCTGGGAATTCACCATTCCCCAGCTCTGCCTTGCCCCAGAGCCACCACCCACTCGCTGCCTGCTTGCCTTTTGCCTCACTTACCTACCTTTGCGCCTTGGGAGGGGAACACTCCAGCCACCAGCGATCATTTTCGGCTGCCTTCTGAGCAGCTCCGTTGTGAAGGGAGGGAGAAAAGTTCAGCTTCTCTCTGTTACAGTAGCTGCTACATGGCTGTTTCTCACCTCCTTCTCATGTTTGCTCTGTGTGTATGAGCCCTTATCATGCTCATACACACAGAGCAAACATGAGAAGGTGAGAAGCAGCCACGTTGAATGCTAGAAGACTTGGCTAAACTTTTCTGTCGGTTCTGTGGGCATGGCTTGGTGGGTTGATGCCACTCCACCTTGCCATGAGTGACATCAAGTTGGCCATGCCCACTCAGTCACATGACTGTCCACCAAGCCAAGCCTACCAAGCCACGCCCACAGAACTGGTAGAGAAAAATTTTGAATCCCACCACCGACTTCATCCGATACCCAAGGGATCCCCCCTCCTCAGTCAGTTTGACAGACTGGCTGTCAACACTAAAAGCAGCATGGGAAAATGTCAAGAAAGCACTAGTAAAGTGATGCATACTTATAAGAAACAGGCAGACAAACAGTGAGCCCCACAATGGCCATTCCAGCTGGGGAAAAGATCTACCTCTCCACAAAATTCTTGAGGTTAGAACTCCCCAGCAAGAAGCTGGGACCCATGTTCTTGGGGCCATTCCCCATAATGAAGATTATCAACCCAGTCATTGTGCAATTAAAATTGCACTGACTACTAGAGAAGATACACCCAGTATTCCATAGCAGCCTCTTAAAACCTGTGGCCGGGTCAACCCTGAGACCACTACCCAGTGGTCATAGGCCAAACCCATTATGAGGTGCAATGCATCCTTGACTCAAGATGGCACGAGACAGCTCCAATACCTAATCAAGTGGAAGGGCTACCCGTTATCAGAGGCATCTTGGGTAAAGAGCAGAAACATCCAAACTGATCGCCTCATAGCTAAATCCCATGAAGACAATCTAACAAAGCCTGGGGGGGGGGGGTCCACACCACTAAATTCTATACCTGTACTCAAACTGTTTTTGCTTTGCAAAGGTTGCCTTCAGGAAGTGAGGGAAGCCAAATGTCAACTTGTGAAACATTCCTAACCTGCTCTTAAGTTGCCATAGGCAGGGGGTGGGAAAACTGAGTCGCGCAGCTGCATCAAGGAACTTGCATTTCAGTCAAAATGAAGCACATTCCAGTGGCAACATCAAGGTCATCTCCAGGGGGACCCACAGCGGCTGGAGGGAGTGATTTCTACAATCCACGAAATTGCTTCATTGGGGAATGTGACTGATGACACACCTTGGGGGGAGTGGAAAGCAGGGTCAGAGCCAAGGCACAAATTAAGTGAGGTCAGAATTGGCTTCACTTGGATTGTGCTGACACGAAGCTCCTAATAAATAACTGGATTTCTTTGGAAGTTTGGCTTGAGGCTCATGATTTGATTAGGGCATCGGTCTGAACCCCGACAACAAGATTGCTGATGAATCTATAGTTGCATAAGGAATTCTCTGACAAACTGAAAGGCAAAAGGATAAGTGTTTAAAAAATGGAAAAGGGGACACATAACTAAGGTGGAATATCAGCATATAGCCCAAATCTGCAAAGATGAAGTCAGGAAAGTTTAGACTCAGAAAAACTAAGACTTGCAACAAATGTGAAAAATAATTTTAAAAAAGTTTCTTTCAACATGTAAAAAATAAGAAAAAGTCAAGGAAACAGTTGGTCAATTAAAGGGAGAAGATGATAAAGAAATAATTAATGAGCAGCACGGAGAAATTGGAATGGCTTAATTTATTCATTGCACCTGTCTTTGCTCAGAAGGAAAAAACAATCCAAACTATCAAAAGCAGTACCGCAAAAGACAGATTAGGAACACAAATCAAAATAAGCGGGGGGGGGGGGACACCTGTCTACTATATACGATTTCAAATCCCCAGGACCAGATGGATTATATCCTAGGGTTCTAAAAAATCTGGCTGACATGACCTCAAATCACTGAACCATGTATTTCAAAGATCCTGGAATATTGGGTACTGACCAGAAGACTGCTGATGTGGTTCCCACCTTCAAAAAAAGGGGGGGAAATGCATCTAGGAAACTACAGACTAATCAACCTGACATCAATACCTTGGAAGACCCTGGAAAAGATAATCAAGCAATGGATCTGCAAACATCTAGAAACAAGCAAAGTTATAATGAGAAGCCAACATGGGTTTGTCAAAAACAGATCACGCCAAACAAATCTTATTTTATTCTTTGACAAAATGACTAAATTAGTGAACCAGTGAAATATTATTTATTTTATTTATTTATTTTGTCACACAGTATATATAAGCATGAGCATGAAATAACTATACAATATATAAATAGATATATAAGCATGAGTATGAATTAACTATTAATTGGATATAATGAAAGGAAACAATAGGACAGTAACGGTAGGCACTCTTGTGCTCTTATGCACGCCCCTTACAGACCTCTTAGGAATGGGGTGAGGTCAATAGTAGACATACTATAATATAATATAATAATAATAACAAATAATAATAATAATAATAATAATTAATAGTAAATAATAGTAAATATAATAATAATATTATTATATTATTATATATTATTACATAATAGTAAATACTGTGAACATTGGACTTCAGTAAGGCATTTGACAAAGTAGACCACAACCTACTTCTTGGTAAGGTAGAAAAGGGTGGGATAGACAGCACCAGCACCAGATGGATTTATAACTGACTGACAAACTGTACTTAACAAGTAGTTCTTAATGGTACTATGTCTACATGGAGGGAAGTAAGCAGGGGTACCACAAGGTTCCGTCTTAGGCCCAATACTCTTCAATATATTAATAAACAACTTAGATGAGGTAATAGAAGGGGAATTTAGCAAATTTACAGATTAAGCTGGCAGGAATAACACACACACCCTAGATGATAGGCTCAAGATCCAGATGGATCTTGACAGACTTGAACAGTTCGCCCTATCTAACTATATCAATTAATAGTCCTCAATGGAACTACATCTACCATATATGAAAGGAAGCATACAGTGGGGTATTCCAAGGTTCTGTCTTAGCCCCAGTACTCTTCCACATCTTCATAAATGATTTACACAATAACCATACTCAACGAATAGTCCTCAATGGAACTACATCTACCATATATGAAAGGAAGCATACAGTGGGGTATTCCAAGGTTCTGTCTTAGCCGCAGTACTCTTCCACATCTTCATAAATGATTTAGACAAGGGAAGAGAAGGGGAACTCATCAAATTTGCAGATAACACCAAGCTGGGAGGAATGATCCAGATCCAGATGTATCTTGACAGACTTGTACACTGGGCCTTATCCAATAAAATGCATTTCAATATGAGACATCAGTGTGCTGCAGCTGCCAAAAAATGTCAATGCAGTGCTAGGCTGCATCAACAGAGGATAGCATCATGAAGTGCTATTGCCACTTTATACTGCTTTGGTAAGACCACACTTGAATACTATATCCAGTTTTGATCATATACAAAAATGATATTGAGACTCTGGAAAGAGTGCAGAGTAGAGCAACAAAGATAATTTAGCCTAGAGGCTAAACCATATGAAGAACACTTGCAGGAATTGCGTATGTCTAGTTAGTGAAACAAAGGGGTGAAGTGATAGTAAATGTTCCCATATTTGAGGACTGTGACAGGGAAGAGCAAGTCAACTTATTCTCCAAAGCACCTGAAGGCAGAACAAGAAGCAAAGGATGGAAACTAATGAAGGAGAGAAGCAACCTAGAATTAAGGAGAAATTTGCTGACAGAGAAAACAATTAACCAGTGGAATGGTTAAACCACAACTCCAGAAGTTGTGGGTGCTCTATCACTGGAGGTTTTTTAAAGAAGAGATTGATCAGCCATTTGTCCAGAATGGCATCAGATCTCCTAGTTGGGCCAGGAGTTGGACTAGAAGACCTCCAATGCCCTTCCAACTCTCTTATTCTGAGTTTTGCTATTCTGTTACCCATCTTTTTATATTGAAAGAGTTTTAAAAAACAAAAACATTTTTCCCCCTTTTTCCCCCCTCCCTCCCAAAAAAACCCCTTTCCCCCCCCTCCCCCCCCCGGCTTCCCGGGTCAATCACAAGGTATTGTTATACATAAACCAAACATAGAATAAAATTTTCCCTTCCAATCCAAATAACCACATCCAAAGCTTTTCATCTCCCAACCCCCTCCCCATTACATAAAATAACTTTCTAATTATTCAAAGGCAATCTGATATTTCTTAATCTGATATCTATTTTGTAGATAATCAATCCATTTTTTCCATTCAATTAAATATCTTTCCTGCGTATTGTCTTTTAAAAAAGCTGAGATTTTAGCCATCTCAGCCAAATTAATCTCTGTTATCCATCTTTGTATGTTATCAGGCTGTATTACTTTGGAAGAACTGTTTAATATTGTCAAATCTGCTCAAAAATACATATAAGATTAGTGCCATTAATTTTGTAAATGAAGAAACATTTTTCCATTATTTCATGGGAAGACAAAATACAGCCTACAAGAACTTTTAAATAATATTAATATTAAGGGGGCATATTAATATTAAGGCACCAGTGGGCCTACCGTCCCTGTCCTACTGTTCCCAATTATATATAATCATTCTATGTGTTTATGGCTATGTTTTGCCAATTTATATCATTTTTTGTGCCAATTTTTTTCATGTGTCCATGTCTGTGTCTACTCTGTTACTTGTTTTCTTGTATTTGTTGACAAATAAAATAAATAAATAAATAAATATTCAAAGTTTGCATTACTTAAATAGAACAAGAACTCAGTAATATGCCACCAGATAATTTTAAGGCTGCTACATCATCAAAGCTTCCACTCTTCAATCCCACACAAGGCAATCAAAGCTGATCTGAATTTATCCTCATTTCTCCCAACCTCAAAATACAAAGCATAATGCATCAGGTATCTCACTGACTAACTGGAGAATGCAAAAAAAACCCAAACCCTATTTTTCTGTTCTATCAATTATCACATAAAGATAAAGGTTTCCCCTGTCCAGTCAGGTCCAATAATAGGGGGCAGTGCTCATCTCCATTTCTTAGCCAAGGGAGCCAGTGTTGTCTAAAGACAATTTCGTGGGCATGTGGCCAGCATGACTATAGGCCGAAGCACAGAGAATGTTGTTACCTTTCCATCAAAGCAATACCTACATTTCTAGTCACATTTGTGTACTTTCGAACTGCTAGGAGAGGAGGAGCTGAGGCAAGTAACAGGAGCTCATCTGTCATGTAATATTTGGGGCTTGAACCATGGCTGTCCACTTTCCAGCATCTTTAATCTAGTGAGCCATCACACTCCCAAGCTATCACATATCCTGGAGCAATTACTTCCATTCCATGCAAATCTGAAATAAAATTTCTAGAATCCTTCCCCATTGTTAATATATATATTCTGCATTTATATAGTATAGGTAGTCCTCAAGTTACAAATGTAATGGAGCCTGCCCATTCCATTCATAACCCCAGGATTCATAGGAGTGAATTGCATAACTTGAATGCGATCACTCCCCCTTTTGCCCACACATTTGCTAATCGAATGTGCGAGTCATTTTTATTTTTTTTTAGAACAACTTTTTATTGATTTTTTAGTTTCCCCCTACACACATACATGATTTATGAACAGAGTATTGGCCATATCATATCTTATACAATTCAATATACTCAAATATATTTTACTTAGTTATAGTTTTTACCAAAATATTCTTTTTTCATAGTTTTTATTCATTTCCTAATATTTTCTTGCTCAGAGGGATGAACCCACCCATCCCAAGCTTCACTGGTACTGACAAAGGCTTGTTGCAAAGGGCTGTCAAAGCTTACAGAGATGCAATTTCCCAGCAGACTTCAGCAAGGAAATGGCAAACAGAGGAAAGGCCTGAAGGACCGAAGCCTTCCCTCCGTTTGCAAATGCCCAGTGTTCAGTTCACAGAGAATAGAGGCCTAAAGTGTGAGATCATATGAGATCAGTAGCATGAGATCTCGCGCTACTGATTTTGTATGTTCACATGGTATGTTAGGCCTCTGTTCTTTGCGAATGCATCGAAAGTCTGAAGCAATGAAGCAGGCAAAGATACTGTGACAAAAGAGGAGATATTCACAAAGTGAGTCTCCACAAACTCAATGCCTGTGAAACCTGGCAGCAGGGGTGAAATCCAGCAGGTTCTGACCAGTTCTGGAGAATCAATAGTGGAAATTTTGAGTAGTTCAGAGAACCGGCAAATACCACTTCTGGGTGGTCCCAGAGTGGGATGGGAATGGAGATTTTGCAATATCCTTCCTCCAGGAGTGGGGGGAATGGGTATTTTGCAGTATCATTCCCCTGGAGTGGGGTGGGAATGGGCATTTTGCAGTATCCTTCCCCTAAAAAGTTTTTATTGAGCTTTTTACCTTTAAAAACAGAAAAAAAGGACAAAAACAAAGTAAAAAACAAGACATACATAACAATACATTATATGCTATTTTTACAGACTTCTATATCGACATACATATTGTCTATTTTTGTTCAATTCTTCTACTAAATACATATATTTACATTATATTTATTTACATAAATATGAGATTAATAATAATTAGTGACATAGTTCTGTATTTTAGCAATATTAACTTAAATTTCCCAATTCATATTTTGATTTCTTTTTTCTAACATTTATACATTTTATTCCACACTCTATAATAGTCCAAATCTTCTCTTTCCTTAATTTCTATTGTCATTTTATCCATTTCTGCACATTGTAAAATTTTTCAATCACTATTTTCTCTGATGGTGTATTATTTTGTTTCCACCCTTGTGCAATGGTAATCCTTGCTGCTGTTAATATGATAATATTATGTATTGCAAAGTTTTTTCTATTTTTGGATCTATTATTCCTAATAGAAAGCGCTCTGGTTTAAATTCTATCTTTCGTAATGTAATTTCCTCCAACCATCTCTTATTTTTATATCAATTTTTTATTTATTTTAGGGCACATCCACCACTTGTGGTAGTATGTTCCTAATTTATGGTCACATCTTCAACATTTGGGTGTTAGATTTGCATAGATAGATAAACATTTTGGCCAATCTTGCTGTGTTAAATGCCATCTATAGAATATTTCGTACAAATTTTCTAAATATGCTACCTCCATTGTAAATTTATAATTTCTTTCCTATAATTTGTCCCACTTTTCTAATTCTATATTGTGTCTGAAATTTCTTGCCCAACTGATCATCATTTCTTTTACTGTTTCATCTTCCATTCTATCTCTTAATAGAAGATTGTAGATTTTTGTAATCATTTTCCCCCCGGATCCTAATAATAATTTATCTATTTCCAATTGTTCCTTATATATGCCATATTGTTCCTGGTCTTTTTTGAATCTAGTTTTAATTTGTAAGTAAGGCCACCATTCCAAATTTAATCCTTGCATTTTCAAGTCTTGAACTGATTTTAATTCTCCTTTTTCATCAAGTAGTTCTGCATATCTCACCATTTTGCTCAAATCTGTGATGTTTGGGTGTAATATTGCTTCCACTGTTGATAACCAAATTGGGACTTCTGTCTAGTAATTTTTTTTATTTTCTCCCAGACTTGTAGGAGAGCACTTCTTAATAGATGTCTTTGAAAAAATGTGTGATATTTATTTTTCCCATCCCTGAGGAAGCTATGCCACCCTATCTGAAGATCATGGCCTTCTATCATCAATATGCATTTGTTTTGTAACTGGATGCAATCTTTGAGCCATGTTAAAGTTGCTGCCTTTAATAAGCTCCCAATTTGGGGGAGCAAAGCAGTCTCTATTTCTACTATCTTGCAATAATTTAAATTTAATGAATGGTTTTTTCCCTGACCAAATGAATTTTGATGTAATTTTATTTAATTGTTCAAAAAAAATTCTAATTTAATAGGTACAGTTTGGAAAAGATATAGTAATTTGGGTAGCACATTCATTTTAATTGTTGATATTCTGCCAATTAATGATATTTGTAATTTAGTCCAGTTTTCCAAATCTTTTTGAATTTGTTGTAAGAGTGTATCATAGTTGTCTTTTTTAATCGTGGTGCACTTTACCGTTAGTCATATTCCTAAGTATTTAGTTTTTTTAACTCTAAAAATCCCCAGTTTCCTCTAGTTCTTTATTTTGTCTATTCATTAAATTTTGGTCAACATTTTAGTTTTGCCTTTGTTTATTTTGAGCCATGCCCCTTTGCCAAATTATATCTTGAAATAGTGGTTGTTCAGATTCTAAGGGTTCCTCAATAATAAATACCAAATAGCAAATGCCAGGACTTTACATTCCTGTGATTTAATTTTTAATTCCTTTATTTCTAAATTATCTCTAATTTGTGACATTAATATTTCTATTGAGAGACTTCCAGTGGCTCCACCTCTTCGCTGAGCCCCTAATTAAAGGGGCTCCGCACTGAACATCGTAAAAGCCAGGAAAAGCCGGCTTTAATCTTTTTCCCTGGATGAAAGGGGAAAGATAAGAGCAGCAGGGAAATGTTGGTAGACCTCCCCAGAGGCTTTGTTTTAATTAAGCAGAGCCCCGAAGGGTCGACGGGTCCCATAAATATTCCTGCCATACTCCGACCTCAGTGCGTGCCTGCAAAAGCAGGAAAAGAAGAAAGTGTCCATCTCTGCTAATTGTCTTATCTTTATGATCTCTTTAAGCAGACGGAATGAGTGCCAGCGGACAATTATTGGATTGCAAGTATTTTTGATTTCCTGACTTCTACCTTTTAAAAAAGAGAAATTTTTTTTCCTTTGTTTTAATTGACTCTTAAAGATGGCGCCTGAACGGGAGTGAAAGTGACGAATGGAATTTCAAACAGTCTGTGCAACTAAGAAGATAAGAAATGTTATGTGTGGATTTTAATGAAGTGAACTGAGCTCTCCTATACTTAAAGGGAAAAGAAGTTTCTAGACTTATATTTTGTGAATTTTAAAACTGAAATGGCTACTAAACCACCTAAGACTGGGGTCAGAAGGGTTCTGAACCAGCTTTAGAAGATCTGATTAAAGAGCAAGGAAAGTGTCTGAAGAAAGGTTTAAGGAGATTATGGATAATAATGAGAAAATAAGAGAAGAAATAAAGAGAATAATAAAAAATAAGAGAAGATATCTTGATGGCTTTTCAAGGTTTGGCAAAAGACTGGAGGTGGTGGAGGAGGAGGTGCAAGAAATTGTTCAGTCAAATCAACAAATAGAAAATAGAATGGGGAATGCAAATCAAATTGGATAAAAATGAAGATCAAGTGGTGGTGATGCAGTATAGAATGATGGAAGGAGCTCTGAGAATTAGGGGTTTGAATGAGGAGAAAGGGAAGATTTAAAAAATTTTATCAGAAGCTCTGGCTGAATTTATTGAACTTGATCCACAAGAGGTTGCTTATCAAATTGACAAAATTTATAGAGTTAATTCTTGGATTGCTAGGCAAAAGAAACTTCCTAGAGACATCGTGGTTTATTTTTTGAAAAGAACAGTGAGGAATCAAATTTTGCAAGTTGCTTTTCAGAAAAACTTGAAAATAGGGAACAGGAGTTGAAGGTTTTGAAAGAGATTCCTCCCAAGATGTTAAGGGATAGAAAGGACTTTACATTTTCACACAAGAACTTAAGAAATACCAGATTCAATTTAGATGGGAGGTTCCAGCTGGCTTGACAGTGTATTATCAAGGAAGGAGATATCGTATTGACACAGTGCTTAAGGCCAAAGATTTTCTTTCTACAGTGCTGAAATTTGAAATAGAAATAATAGAAAAAGAATTCAAGAGACTCAAATGGGTGTGGAAGCTGAGGTGATTCCAGTGATGTTACCATCAGAGGAACAACCACAAGAACAAAGACTGAGGAGGGAGCCCTTAAGCGTAAAGAAAAGGAGCAACAAACTCAAAGTAAAGTTCAGGATTCTGCTACAGAAGCGGTGGGAGGAGCACGGCCGAAGATACGGAGGACGATCTTCAGTTGATTGCTCAAAAGCTTCAGCAGCCCAGTAATGGCAAATAAAATCTTGACTTGGAATGTCAATGGTTTGAACTCAGCTCAGAAGAGAAGAAAAATATTTCATTATTTGAAACAATTTAAAATGATGTTATTTGCTTACAAGAAACGCATATTAAATTATCAGATCAAAAGTACCTAATAAACTCAAAGTTAGGTAAACATTTTGTTGCTTCAGCTTTGGAGAAAAAACATGGCATAGTGGTTTATTTGAGAAAAGATATACCAGCCAAGTTAATAGAGGCAGATATTCACGGAAGATATATTGCTATTGAACTTACAATAGGAACAAAAGGACTCTCTTGCTTGGTATATATGCACCCAATCAGCAACAAGAAAATTTTATAGAATGTTATATGATAAGTTGATTCTATGGGATTATAAATCGTGTATTATATTGGGAGATTGGAATGGAGTAATAGATACACGAAAGGACAAGAGAATTTCTTCCAAGAAGATACCTGCACATGCAAAGCTGCCTAAATCCTTTTTTGATATGATAGAAGATTTTGAGTTAAGAGATGTATGGAGACTGCGGAATTTGGAGGAAAGAGACTATACTTTTTTCTCTGATAGGCATCAATCCTTCTCACGTATTGATTTTATTTTAATTTCTAATGATTTGCTTTTTAGGGTTAAGAAAACTAAGATATTTCCAAGATGTTTGTCTGATCATAGTCCTGTTTGGATGGAATTGCAATATGGAAAAGAGGGTAGAAGAACTTGGAGATTAAATGAAAATTTGTTTAGATATCAGGATAATGTAAATCAATGTAAAAAGCAGATGAAAGAATTTTTTGATTATAATTTGAATAATGAAACATCGATAGAAATGGTTTGGGACTCCAGTAAGGCTTTTATGAGAGGTGTATTAATATATCTTAATAATAGACAGAGAAATAAGCAACAAAGACAGCGTAGGTATTTAGAAGAGGAAATTTATAAGAAACAACAATTATTAATACATAATCCACATGATCAAAAACTTAAAGATGCAATAAAGTTATTACAGAATCAATTTAATATGATAATGGCTGATCAGGTGGCAACAAATATACAATATGCCAAACATAATACTTTTTGTAATGCAAATAGACCTGGTAGGTGGTTAGCATACACTTTAAGGAAAAGACAAAACAACGTACTATAGAAAAAATAGAATATAAAGGCAAAGAGAGATATCAACAGGATAAAATTAAAAAAGCTTTTTTAGAATATTATACAAATTTATATCTTAAAGATAATATATTGAATAGGGATATTGATAATTATTTGAAGGAATATAAGGTTAAAAATTTAACTTTAGAACAAACGGATGAACTGAATCGGCCTATAACCTCGGAAGAAATTATTTTGGTAATTAAACAATTAAAATGGGAAAACTCCTGGTACGGATGGGCTCACAGTTAGTTATTATAGGAATTTACAGGATGAGATGTTAGGTCCACTTAAGGAATTATTTAATCAGATACAGCTAGGAGGGGAATTCTCATGGAGAACCTCTTTTATTTCATTGATACCAAAGAGGAACAGGATTGTTCTAAACCTGGGAATTATAGGCCAATCTCACTTTTAAATAATGATTATAAGATTTTGTTAAAATAATAGCTAATAGATTAATGTTGATTCTGCAGCGAAGAATTCATAATGATCAATCTGGATTTATAAAAGGGAGACAGATGAGGAATAATGTTAGGCAGATTGTTAATTTACTGGAGTACTTAGAAAAGAAAAATTTTATTCCAGCAGCATTTATTTTTCTCGATGCAGAGAAAGCTTTTGATCGATTGCATTGGGATTTTTTATTTAAATTAATAGAAAAGATGCAATTTGGAGATGGTTTTTTAAGAATAATTAGGGCAATTTATGGAGAGCAAACAGCACAGATTATAATCAATGGTAGCTTAACAGAACCTTTTAAGATTGCGAAAGGAACAAGACAGGGATGTCCTTTATCACCATTATTGTTTATTTTAACTCTAGAACCATTATTGGATAAAATACGAGAAGTAAAGGAGATAGAGGAATTAGAGTTAGACAATATGAATATAAGTTAAGAGCTTTTGCAGATGATTTGGTGATTACTTTAACAAACCCTATAAATTCTAGTAAATCTTTGTTGGAAATAATTGATCAATATGGGAATGTCTCAGGGTTTAAGGTAAATCAGAAAAGACAAAAGTGATAATAAAAATATGGCCAGACAACAGAAAGAAAAACTAGAGGAAGTAACAGGATTTGAAATTGTAAAGAAGGTTAAGTACTTAGGGTTTATATTACGTCATCAAATGTGAAATTGTATAAGAATAACTATGAGGTTTTATGGCAAAAGTTCAGAAGGAGTTGATTGTTTGGAAAAATTGCAATTATCTTTGTTGGGGAGAATTGCTGCTATTAAAATGAATGTTTTACCTTTTATTCCTCTTTCAGATGATACCAATAATTAAGAAAGATAAGAATCTTGAGGAATGGCAGAAGGAATTAACAAATTTATATGGGAAGGTAAAAAGCTAGGGTTAAAATGAAAATAATTCAAGATTCTCGGAAAGGGAGGTTTAAAATGCCTAATTTTAAATTATATTATGAAGCAGCTGCTCTCTCTGCAATAAGTGATTGGTTTAATTTAACAGAGGACAGAATTTTGAATATAGAAGGTTATGATTTGCTATATGGATGGCATGCATATTTAATTTATGACAAAAAAGTGGATAAGGCCTTTAAAAATCATGTGTTAAGAAATGCCCTTCTGCGTGTTTGGAAAAAATACTCTTATAAACTAAATTATAAGGTTCCTATATGGGCAAGTCCTAGACATACAATAGAAAATATAAACATAGAACAGAATCAGGAAATGATTACATATAAAGATCTTTTGTATACTGAAAGAGGTAATTTGCAGTTAAAATCTCTGCAAGTATTAAGAGAGGAAGGGAAAAATTAT
Source organism: Ahaetulla prasina (assembly GCF_028640845.1). Taxonomy (NCBI): domain Eukaryota; kingdom Metazoa; phylum Chordata; class Lepidosauria; order Squamata; family Colubridae; genus Ahaetulla; species Ahaetulla prasina. The sequence continues at coordinate 185,684,512 of NC_080539.1, forward strand.
ACTTGGTTTCAATATGAGCAACTACGTGCTAGATGGAAGGAAGATCAGAAAATTGGTATAGAGCAGAACGAGGGAAATTTGGTAAAGCAAATTAGAAATCAGTCTCAGGAGCATATAAAGAGATTGTATAATGTGTTACTTGAAATAGATTCTGAAAGGGACTTGGTAAAGGACTGTATGATAAAGTGGGCACAAAATTTTCAGGAGCCAATATTATTGGAAACGTGGGAAAAAATTTGGGTTAGAAATGTTAAATTCACGCAGGCACAGAATCTGAGGGAAAATTTTTATAAAATGTTTTATAGATGGCACTTAGATCCTAAGAAATTATCGTGTATGTATCCAGAAATGCAAGCAAAATGTTGGAGATGTAATTGTGATGACGCTACATATTTTCACATTTGGTGGACTTGTAAGGACATAAAGGCCTTTTGGATAAAAATTTGGTGGATTTTACAAAATGTTTTGAAAAAGAAGATAAAGTTCCTGCCGCAATTTTTCTTGTTGGGAATTATTACGGATTGTACAGTAATTGAGACTAAATTGATTTTAAATCTAATAACTGCAGCAAGATTACTAACAGGACAATATTGGAAGAAAAAAGAAGTACCAACAATAGAAGAATGGATATTGAAAGTTGCCAATTTGGCTGAGATGGCGAAGATATCAGCCTTTTTGAAAGACAATACGCAAGAAAGATACTTAAAGGAATGGAAAAAATGGATTGACTATATTCAACGTAGATATCAGACTAAGAGTTATCAGACTGTTTTGAATGATTATGATGTATTATTTTGATTGCTTTTGGGGAAGTTAGGAATTGATGATTGTAGGGTATAATTAAGTTGGGACGAAAATTTTTAGCATATGTTTGTTTTATTTTAACTATACCTTGTGCTCGTTCCGGGAAGTCGGGGAGGGGTTGTGAAGGAGGGGGAGGGGGGGAAAGGGGGGAAAAAAATTTGTAAAACTTTTTGAATAAAAAAAAAAAATATTTCTATTGAGAGAATGAACAACAGAGAGAGGGCATCCCTGTCATACTCCTTTCGCTTTATTAAAACTTTCTGTTTGTTCACCATTTAGAATTATTTTCACTCTCTGGATGGAATAGATTGCTTTGATCATTTCAGTGTTTTTTCCAAAATTCATTACTATTAATTGATTAATCATAAAGTCCCAATTTAGGTTATCAAAAGCTTTCTGTGCATCCAGAAATATTAAAGCTGTCTGTTTCTCTGGGTGAGCCTCATAATATTCAAGTACATTCATATTGGTTCTTATGGTTTTTATGTGTCTATTGCGCAGAAATCTGTTTTGGTCTGAGTGTATAATTCAATATAATTTTAATTCTAGCTGCTATTATAGCCATAAATATCTTATAGTCAGCATTTAATAGCGAGATTGGCCTATAATTTTGGATCTTCTGTTTTTCAGTATTACTTCTGGGGATGAGTGTTATTAAGGCCTCCATCCAGGATTTTGGTAACTTCGCATTCTCTAATACTTTATTATAAGTTTCTAATAGTATATTTTCTAAAGGTTCTTGAAATTCCTTATAAAATTCTGCTGGAATTCCATCCAGGCCTGGGGTTTTGTTATGTTTTTTGTTTTTGTATTGCCCCCTTCAGTTCTAAAGTTGTTATCCTCTCATTTAATGATTCTTTTGTTAAATCTGGTATGATTGGATGGCTCCTCTTTATAGGTATCTCTTAATACCCTTCTCTTCTATTTTTTTTGACTGTACAGAGTTTGAAAGTAGTTTACTGCTATAGATTTTATTTTCTCTTTCTGAAAGTGTATTATCCCTTCTTCATCTTCTAGTTGCTGTATTAATTTCTTTTCTTTTTTTAATTTATAAGTTAGCCATCTTCCCAGTTTATTAGCTTTTCAAAGTAATTTTGTCTAATTGATCTGATTTTTTGAGCCACTTCTTCCTGCGTAATTAGATTTAAATTATGTTTAATTATTTCCATTTAACTATTATCGGATTGTAGGCCACCCAAGTACTCATTGTGATTTCTATTTCTGATATTTCTTTTGCTGTTCCTGCGTCAATCCACGCCATATCTATCCTGGATCATGAATTGTGGGGATTAGAAAAGAAGGTACCGTATATACTCGAGTATAAGCCGACCCGAATATAAGCCGAGGCACCTAATTTTACCACAAAAAACTGGGGAAAACTATTGACTCGAGTATAAGCCGAGGGTGGGAAATGAGGCAGCTACTGGTCAATGTAAAAAATAAAGATAGAGCCAAGTAAAATAACATGAATATTTATTTGAACGAAAAACAATAAAAGTGCAAAAGGGGGAAGGAGGATTCCCAGCTCTAAACAAAGGGAAATCCCGGAATGCCAGCGCGAAAGGCGGTGCTCACGTTCCTCCTCCCTTGCTCAAAAGCCCCAACATGATATTGGAATTGGATGCCATTATATACCTGCTGAGGGGATAATTTGAATAACTTGAAAGATATAAAAGCTCTAAACATATTTGTTTAAAAATCTAAAATCTATACTTAAAATAAATGAATATAAAGTAATAAAGTTCTTTAAAGTTGTAATTCACTTTGCTGCTGAAAAAGAAGCTTAACACCTTAAATGGTATTTATTAACTGAAATATCATCAAATCAAATATATAATGAGGTATATTATAATGACCTTTGTTTTCAGAAAGAAGCATGATGGAAGTTTTTCAATAAAGGGGGAAATATAGAAAAAACTTAGTGTCATGCTCATATATCATCTTTACAGATGTTGTTAACACTATACTATGGCAGCATATGATGGTACAATGTTTCAATCAATTTCAGGATGAAAAACTCATCAATGAGGAGGAGGAGTATAATTTATTAACCTTGTATGATATCAGTTTCTCAAGGACTCTAGAAGGACCCGAGGAAGAAATCTCTGCCCCCTCCCCACTTTCACTTTCCAACCCAGCCTTCCAAGGGGACCCGAGAGGAAGAAATCTCTGCCCCCTCCCCACTTTCCCTTTCCAACCCAGCCTTCCAAGGGGACCTTTGAGGGAGAAATCTCTGCCCCCTCCCCACTTTCCCTTTCCAAGGCAGCCTTCCAAGAGGACCTCTCGAAAAGAGCGAAAGCTTTCTCCTGGCCGTTTTACTACCACCATACCCTCACGCCGGCCATCCTAGGCTGGGTTAGAAACAAGGAGGGGGAAGTTCAAGGACCACATCGATGGCACGAGCTCAGATTGCCGGCTGGGGATGATGGGCGCTGCAGTGCGATCTCGGGAGAGACTAGGGGGGAAGAAAGAATGACTGTTTCCCCACACCCTAGGATTGGGGAAAACATTGACCCCCCCCCTTAGTTGCGGGAGAAGGGTTGCGCTTCAAAGCGGTCGTCTCCATCCATCAATCCATCCTTCCTTCCTTCCTTCCATCCATCCATCCATCCTTTTTTTTTTCCCCAGCGAGCGGTGCGTGTGTGTGACATGCAAGCAAGACGTCTCACGGGGCATGTGAACTGGGTATGTCTAGTTTAGGGGTGACATGATAGGAACATTCCAATATCTCAGGGGCTGCCACAAAGAAGGGGAATCAAACTATTCTCCAAAGCACCTGAGGGCAGGACAAGAAGCATGAGTGGAAACTAATCAAGGAGAGAAGCAACCTAGAACTAAGGAGAAATTTCCTGACAGTTAGAACAATTAACCAGTGGAACAACTTGCCTCCAGAAGTTGTGAATGCTCTAACACTGGAAGTTTTTAAGAAGATATTGGATAAGCATTTGAAGTGGTATAAGGTTTCCTGCGTAAGCAGGGGTTAGACTAGAAGACCTCCAAGGTCCCTTCCAACTCTATTATTCTGTTTTTTTGTTCTGTTTTCTTTCTAATCTATCTACCTACCTATCTATCTATCTATCTATCTATCTATCTATCTATCTATCTATCTATCTATCTATCTAATTAGCTAGCTAGCTAGCTATCATTATCTCGCTCAAAAGACAAAACTTAAACACGAAGTTGTAGCTGAATAGCCCTACATAATTTAGCTTTTTCCAAGCTGGTGATTTCCAAAGGCTTTGAAATCGACTTTCCTCATCCTCTGCCAGGATAAGCTGATGTGCTCAGAAGGCTGGGAATGGTGGCATTTCCTACATTTCTTGTGGGCAGAAGGTGGACCCCTATGTTTCCTTGAAAACACCTCCCAATATTTATTAGAGTGACTTCTCTCCCAGAAGAAAGGTGCGAGCGCTGTTTAACAATCCCGTCAGCTAAATCCTATCGAGTCAAAGGCCAGTCAATGGGGCTAGGATGAAATCTGGGTCACCAGGGACCCTTTTTGTGCCCGTTCCCCAACCAGGGCGGGCCAAGCAGCCGCTCTTTAGCGGCTCTGGAATGGATGTTGAGGTAACCCAAGAGGCAGCCTCTTTTCAACTCCCCGCCTTTTTTAAACGTCCTGCCGGGCGGCGACAGGGACGCGGACACCAAAAGCGGCGCCTGCTCTTCTCCGCTTTTATTTTATTTTAGTATTCAATCGGCAGCAGAGGCTCGAGCCTTCTGGGCGCCGGGAAAAGGAGCCGAGGAGCTGCAGCAACGTTGCAAGAGAGCAGAAAAGAGTGGGTGGGGAGAGAAGCAAAAGAAGAAGCAGCAAGCTTTCCAGCCGACTTGTGTGGCGCGAGAATCCGATCCACCGCCTCCTTCCCCGGCCGACAGGGCTGAACTGCCGCGCTGCACCACCACTTCCCAAAACAGATTTCCAGACTTGGAAGCAGCCCGCCACGAAAGGAGGAGGAGGAGGAGGAGGAAGCGGCGCCGGCTGCTCCTGCTGCTGTTTCGCTCTCCGCCCCTTCCAGCGCCTTGACGCAGAGCGAGAGAGAGTAGAAAGGAACCGCGCCGTCCGACCGGCTGTGTGTGTGTTTGTGGTGGGGTCTCGTCCCAGCCACCCACCCACTCGCTCCTTTCCTCTTCGGAGCGTGGGCTGGTCTTAGAAGCCGCGCTGTCGGCGGGCCGTCGCCTCCTCCTCTTCCTCCACGCCGCTCCTCTTGCACGCCTCAACCCCCATCCCCACCCTCTCCGCGTGAAGGTCACCTCCTCCCTCTTCCAGGCGGCGGCGGCGGCTCCAGCGAGCGCCACAGCCGGTAGCTCCTTCCTCCCACCTTCCTCCTTGCTAAAGGGCCAAAGTCGGCTCCCCGCCCGCGGGACCCGAGCCAAGCGGTCCCAGTCCAGCGAACGGAGAAAGCGACATGCCGACCGCCCCCCCGCTTCCCCCTTTCGGGTGGACTGGGACCGGCTTGCTCGGGTCCGCAGTAACTCCCGCCAGGCTGTGCCGCGAAGAAACCATTTAAAAGCCCAACTTGAAGCACGGAGGAGAAGAAAGAAAGCCCTGGCGGGGCTTTTAAATGGTTTCTTCGGCACAGCCTGGCGGAGTTACTGCGGACCCGAGCCAAGCGGTCCCAGTCCAGCCGAGCGGTGAAAGCGGGCGGCGCTCGGCATGTCGCTTTCACCGTTCGGCTGGACTGGGACCGGCTTGCTCGGGTCCGCAGTAACTCCGCCAGGCTGTGCCAAGAAACCATTTAAAAGCCCAACTTGAAGCACGGAGGAGAAGAGAAAGCCCTGGCGGGGCTTTTAAATGGTTTCTTTGCGGCACAGCCTGGCGGGAGTTACTGCGGACCCGAGCCAAGCCGGTCCCAGTCCAGCCGAATGGTGAAAGCGGAGTGGCGCTCGGCATGTCGCTTTCACCGTTCGCTGGACTGGGACCGGCTTGCTCGGGTCCGCAGTAACTCCCGCCAGGCTGTGCCGCGAAGAAACCATTTAAAAGCCCAACTTCTGAAGCACGGAGGGAGAAGAAAGAAAGCCCTGGCGGGCTTTTAAATGGTTTCTTCGGCACAGCCTGGCGGGAGTTACTGCGGACCCGAGCCAAGCGGTCCCAGTCAGCGAGCGGTGAAAGCGGGCGGCGCTCGGCATGTCGCTTTCACCGTTCGGCTGGACTGCGACCGGCTTGGCTCGGGTCCGCAGTAACTCCGCCAGGCTGTGCCAAGAAACCATTTAAAAGCCCAACTTCTGAAGCACGGAGGAGAAGAAAGAAAGCCCTGGCGGGCTTTTAAATGGTTTCTTTGCGGCACAGCCTGGCGGGAGTTACTGCGGACCCGAGCCAAGCCGTCCCAGTCCAGCCGAACGGTGAAAGCGGAGCGGCGCCGCATGTCGCTTTCACCGTTCGGCTGGACTGGGACCGCTTGGCTCGGGTCCGCAGTAACTCCCGCCAGGCTGTGCCGCCAAGAAACCATTTAAAAGCCCAACTTCTGAAGCACGGAGGAGAAGAAAGCCTGGCGGGCTTTTAAATGGTTTCTTCGCGCACAGCCTGGCGGAGTTACTGCGGACCCGAGCCAAGCGGTCCCAGTCCAGCCGAACGGTGAAAGCGAGCGGCGCCGGCATGTCGCTTTCACCGTTCGGCTGGACTGGGACCGCTTGGCTCAGGTCCGCGGCGAACTGCTCAGCCTTGGGCAAATCCGCGGACGATCTCGCCGCCTCTTTGGCGTCTCCTGTGCGGGTTCCGACATCGAGATGAGACTCGAGTATAAGCCGAGGGGGCGCTTTTCAGCACAAAAAACGTGCTGAAAAACTCGGCTTATACTCGAGTATATACGGTATATTGTTTCTTTTGCAGATTGATTTCTCTCCATACATCTTTAAATTTAGTTCATGAACCATTTCAAAAAATGTGGTTGGTAATGTTTTCCTTTTGTGGCTTTTTTTCTTTCCTGTTTTATAATCTTCCTTTGGATCTACCACTCCATTAAAATCTCCTAATATACAAATATTATCTAATTCTAATTTTATTAATTGTTTATGTAATTTATTATAATACTTTTTCTGTTTTATATTTGGTGTGTATATATCCACAATTAATACTCTTTTTTGTTTTATATGGATTTCTATCAATAATGTCCTTCCTTCTTTATCTGCGAAAATTTGTTTGGGCTTTAACCATTCCTTTATATATACTGCAATTTGCAGTTTCTTAGATTCGGCTAGTGCAAAGTATAGATTCGCTAATTTGGGGGTTTCCAAAATATGACTTTTTTCCTTTTGTATATGCACCTCTTGTAGGCATATGATGTCCATATTTAATTTTTGAAGTTTGGTGATTGTCTTCTTTTTATAGGGAAATTTAGTCTGCTAATATTAACTGAAATTAAATTCACCTCCTCCTCCTTCATGTTACTTGTTTGTCGCTCTTGTTTCTCTCCTTGGTTTTATCTCCCTTTGGTGTCTTGTTTTTACTCCTTCTCTTTCCTGATTTTCTATATCTGTCATCTCTCTCAATTCTTGATCCGTTTCGTTTTCCTCTGTTGATTCTCTTGACTCTTTGTTTCTAGCTCCTCTCTACTGTCTGATTCTTGTCCTAAACACTGCTTGTAAAATTCCTGGGCTTTGTCAACTGTATCCACTCTTACTTTCTTGTCCTGCCAAGATATTAACATACCTTCGGGTATTAACCAGAGGAACATTATTCTTAGTTTTATCAGTTGTGAGGAGAGAAATTGATAACTCTTTCATTTATCTCGAATTCTTCTCAGTAGTTGTTTGAGTATAATAATTTCCTTCACTTTATAGGTTAATTGATTTTCTCTTGTTCTTCTGTAAATTTCATCTCACACCAATTTTTTCACGAACCTTACGTAAATTTCGCAGGGCAGTCTATGTCACCACACATAGTTGGTATGTACTTGATACACTTCATCAATGTTGTTTCGTAATTCATGTTTATTCATTTGCAGTGGATCTGCTAGCAATTCTGTCATAAGCTTGTTCTCCCTTGTTCGCCCTTCTCCCAGCCACCTCTGAGTTATCCCCTTTCTATCGCTGTCCTCTCCAAGGTCCAATTGTACCATTACTGGTCTCCAGATGGGAATCATGCAAAAAAGAACGGAGTCTGTTTTCTTGCACCACACTACCGTGATGTCACCCTAGAAATCCTCAACGAAGCAGGCAAAGAAACTGTGATAAAAGGGGAGATATTAGCAAAGGTTAATGCCTGTGAAGATCTGGCGGCAGGGGTGAAATCCAGCAGGTTCTGACCGGTTCTGGAGAACCGGTAGTGGAAATTTTGAGCAGTTTGGAAAACCGGCAAATACCACTTCTGGTTGGTCCCAGAGTGGGGTGGGAATGGAGATTTTGCAATATCCTTCCCCCGGGAGTGGAAGGGAATGGAGATTTTGCAGTATCCTTCCCCTACCATGCCCACCAAGCCATGCCCACAGAACCAGTAGTTTAAAAATGTGGATTTCACAACTGCCTAGTGGGGATGGGGAGAGGGAATAGGTAGGGCAAATGTTGCAGACTCTCTGAGGTCATTGATAAGGGCAAACAACTGCTGTGGTCTTGCAACATTTATAACTTCAGGACTTGTTCATAAATGCTAGGGGGTATTTATCATGTAACTTCAAATGTTCACTATGGGAATGTTCTTAACTCAGGGATTACCTGTAATTTACAAAAAAGAGAGAGAGAGAAATCTATATGACACTTATGAGAAAAAGCTTTCTAATTGCTAAGCTGCCTTTCTTCTTTATTTAAAATTCCATGGAAGCTGTAAAGGTAAAAGGACAGACTGTAAAAGGACAGTTTAGACTGTAAAAAGGACACAATAGGCAGACTGTAAAAGGACACAATAGGGAAGAAAATGGTAAGTGAACACCTGTCTACCCTAGACAAGTTCAAATCACCAGGACCAGATGGATTACACCCCAAGGTTCTGAAGGAACTGGCAGATGTGATCTCAGGGGCCGGTTTAGCTCACGCTGGTAAAGCCTGTTATTAAGAACACAGTAGCCTGCAATTACTGCAGGTTCGAGCCCGGCCCAAGGTTGACTCAGCCTTCCATCCTTTATAAGGTAGGTAAAATGAGGACCCAGATTGTTGGGGGGGCAATAAGTTGACTTTGTAAAAATATACAAATAGAATGAGACTATTGCCTTATACACTGTAAGCTGCCCTGAGTCTTCGGAGAAGGGCGGGGTATAAATGTAAACAAAAAAAAACAAACAAAAAAAAGAACCACTGAACTATATCTTTCAAAGATCCTGGAGCACAGGGAAGCTGCCAGAGGAAAAGAGCTGATGTAGTTCCCATCTTCAAAAAAGGGAAAAAAACAGATCCAGGAAACTACAGACCTATCAGCCTGACCTCAATACCGGGGAAGATTCTGGAAAAAATAATCAAGCAACGAATCACCGAACACCTAGAAGCAAACAAAATAATAACCAAAAGCCAACATGGATTTGTCAAAAACAGATCATGCCAGACTAATCTTATTGCATTCTTTGACAAAACGACAAAATTAGTAGACCAGAGGAATGCTGTCGATATAATTTACTTGGACTTCAGTAAAGCATTTGATAAAGTAGACCATAACCTACTACTAGATAAAGTAGAAAAATGTGGGTTAGACAGCACCACCACCAGATGGATTCGTAACTGGCTGACCAACCACACTCAACATGTAGTCCTCAACGGAACTACATCCACATGGAGGGAAGTATGCAGTGGAGTACCCCAAGGCTCTGTTTTAGGCCCAGTATTCTTCAACATCTTCATCAATGACTTGGATGAGGGGATAGATGGGGAACTCATCAAATTTGCAGATGACACCAAGCTGGCAGGAATAGCCAACACTCCAGAAGATAGGCTCAAGTTAAAGAAAGATCTTGACAGACTTGAACATTGGGCACTATCTATCAAATTCCTTGTGTGTCCAATCACACTTGGCCAATAAAATTCTATTCTATTCTATTCTATTCTATCTAACAAAATGAAATTCAACAGTGAAAAAAGTAAGGTTCTACATTTAGGCAAAAAAAAACAAAATGCACAGGTACCGTATATGTGGTACCTTGCTCAATAGTAGTACCTGTGAGAGAGATCTTGGAGTCCTAGTGGATAACCATTTAGATATGAGCCAGCAGTGTGCAGCAGCTGCCAAAAAAGCCAACACAGTTCTGGGCTGCATAAACAGAGGGATAGAATCAAGATCACATGAAGTGTTAGTGCCATTTTATAATGCCTTGGTAAGGCCACACTTGGAATATTGCATCCAGTTTTGGTCGCCATGATGTAAAAAAGATGTTGAGACTCTAGAAAGAGTGCAGAGAAGAGCAACAAAGATGATTAGGGGACTGGAGGCTAAAACATATGAAGAACAGTTGCAGGAACTGGGTATGTCTAGTTTAATAAAAAGAAGGACTAGAGGAGACATGATAGCAGTGTTCCAATATCTCAGGGGCTGCCACCAAGAAGAGGGAGTCAAGCTATTCTCCAAAACACCTGAGGGTAGGACAAGAAGCAATGGGTGGAAATTAATCAGGGAGAGTAGCAACCTAGAACTAAGGAGAAATTTTCTGACAGTTAGAACAATTAATAAGGTGGAACGACTTGCCTGCAGAAGTTGTGAATGCTCCAACACTGGAAATTTTTAAGAAAATGTTGGATAACCATCTGACTGAGATGGTGTAGGGTTTCCTGCCTGGGCAGGGGGTTGGACTAGAAGGCCTCCAAGGTCCCTTCCAACTCTGTTGTTATTATATTATATTATATTATATTATATTATATTATATTATATTATATTATATTATATTATATTATATTATATTATATTATATTATATTATATTATTTTATTTTATATTATATTATATTATATTATATTATATTATATTATATTATATTATATTATATTATATTATATTATATTATATTATATTATATTATATTATATTATTTTTCCAAGAGACACTTTCCCCATTCTGTCCATGCATTCTTGATTACTGTTTTTTTGATACTGTTTGATTACTGTTTTTAAACCATGCCTAGAGATTGTCTGTTTTTTTGATACTGTTTTGATTACTGTTTTTAAACCATGCCTAGAGATTGTCCTTATGAAAAGGTCTTGAAGCTCAGAATCAGGAGTCAAGGTGAAATAAGAGTTCCTACAAAAGGAAAAAACAAATAATCCATATTCTCTATGAAATTCAATGTTGCAAAAGAAAAGATAATTTTCTACTGGTTTTGAATAAGTTGGCATAGAACCAGGAAAAAAAACCTCCTATATTATGAATACTTAATAACTAAGTATTGTTTGAAAATGCTATAATTTGTTTCTGAACCTTGGCAAATTTAAGACATTGAAATGTGTTTGAATATTAGTAGCTTGGGTTGATAGGCTGTTTTTTTATTGAAAGAGTTTTAAAAAAACAAAAACATTTTTCCCCCTTTTTCCCCCCCTCCCTCCCAAAAAACCCCCTTCCCCCCTCCCTCCCCCCCCCCCCGGCTTCCCGGGTCAATCACAAGGTATTGTTATACATAAACCAAACATAGAATAAAATTTTCCCTTCCAATCCAAATAACCACATCCAAAGCTTTTCATCTCCCAACCCCCTCCCCATTACATAAAATAACTTTCTAATTATTCAAAGGCAATCTGATATTTCTTAATCTGATATCTATTTTGTAGATAATCAATCCATTTTTTCCATTCAATTAAATATCTTTCCTGCGTATTGTCTTTTAAAAAAGCTGAGATTTTAGCCATCTCAGCCAAATTAATAACTTTCAATATCCATTCTTCTATTGTAGGTATCTCTTCTTTCTTCCAGTATTGTCCAATCAACAGTCTTGCTGCTGTTATTAAATTCAGAATAAATTTAGTCTCAATCCCTGTACAATCCGTTATAATTCCCAAAAGGAAAAATTGTGGCAGGAACTTTATCCTCTTCTTCAGTACATTTTGAATAATCCACCAAATTCTTATCCAAAAGACCTTAATTTTCTTGCAAGTCCACCAAATATGAAAATATGTAGCGTCATCACAATCACACCTCCAACATTTCGCTTGGATATTAGGATACATACATGATAATTTTTTGGGATCTAAGTGCCATCTATAAAACATCTTATAAAAATTTTCCCTTAAATTCTGTGCTTGTGTAAACTTAACATTTCTAACCCAAATTTTCTCCCATGTTTCCAACATTATTGGTTCCTGAATATTCTGTGCCCATTTTATCATAAAATCCTTTACCAAATCCTTTTCCGAATCTATTTCAAGCAACACATTATACAATCTCTTTATATGCTCCTGGATCTGATTTCTAATTTGCTTCATTAAATTTTCCTCCCTTTGCATTATACCAATTTTTTGATCTTCTTTCCATCTAGCACTTATTTGCCCATATTGAAACCAAGTATAATTCCTCCCTTCTTCATTTAATACCTGTAATGATTTTAATTGCAATCTACCTCCTTCAGCATACAAAAGTTCTTTATAAGTAATCCTTTCCTGTTTCTGTTCTATATTTATATTCTCTATTGCATGTCTAGGGCTCGCCCATATAGGAATCTTGTATTCTAATTTATAGGAATATTTTTTCCAGACCATAAAGAGCACTTCTCAACACATGATTCTTAAAAGCCCTATCCACTTTTTTTTCATAAAATAAGTACGCATGCCATCCATATAACAAGTCATAACCTTCTATATTCAAATTCTTTCCTCTGTTAAGTTAAACCAGTCACTTATTACTGAAAGGGCTACTGCTTCATAATATAATTTAAAGTTAGGCATTCTTAAACCACCTCTTTCCCGTGAGTCCTGTATTATTTTCATTTTAACCCTCGCCTTTTTACCCTGCCATATAAATTTGTTAATCCCAATCTGCCAATCTTCCAAATTTTTATCCTTTTTAATTATTGGTATCATCTGGAACAGAAACAAAAATCTAGGTAACACATTCATTTTAATAGCCGCAATCCTTCCCAATAGGGATAACTGCAATTTCTTCCAGACACTCATATCATTCTGAACTTTTTGCCATAGCAAGTCATAATTATTCTTATAAAGTTTCTTGTTCGATGAGCTAATATAGACCCCTAAATATTTAACCTTTTTTACTACCTCAAATCCTGTCATTTCCTCTATTTATTTATTTATTTATTATTCGTATTTGTATACCGCCCTATCTCCTGAAGGACTCACAGGCAAATAAAAAACATATATATACAAATTAAGAAAACCATTAAGAAACTTATTCAAAAAGCCAAATTATTAAAAATAGTATAAATATTAAAACCAATTAAAACCCCTATAAAATTTAAAAACTAGTCCAGTCCCGTGCAGATAAATAGGTGTGTTTTAAGCTCGCGACGGAAGGTTCGGAGGTCTGGAAGTTGACGGAGTCCTGGGGGGAGTTCGTTCCAGAGGGTGGGAGCCCCCACAGAGAAGGCCCTTGCCCTGGGCGTCGCCAGGCGACACTGCCTAGCTGACGGCACCCTGAGGAGTCCCTCTCTGTGAGAGCGCACGTTTTTGTTTCTGTTGTATAGACATATTTTTAATTATCACTTTTGTTTTATTCTGATTTATTTTAAATCCTGATACCTTTCCATATTTATCAATTACTTCCAACAAAAATCTACTTGAATTTATAGGATTCGTTAACGTAACCACTACATCATCTGCAAAAGCTCTAACTTTATACTCATATTGTCTAATCTTAATTCCCTCTATTTTCGTTAATTCTCGTATTTTATCTAATAATGGTTCCAGAGTCAAAACAAACAATAATGGTGATAAGGGACATCCCTGTCTCGTTCCTTTCGCAATCTTAATAACTTCTGTCAAGCTACCATTTATTATAATCTGTGCTGTTTGCTCTCCATAAATCGCTTTAATTATTCTAACAAAACAATCTCCAAATTGCATTTTCTCTATTAATTTAAATAAAAAATCCCAATGCAATCGATCAAAGGCTTTCTCTGCATCCAAAAAAATAAGCGCTGCTGAAGTATTCTTCTTTTCCAAATATTCCAATATATTAATAATCTGTCTAACATTATTCCTCATCTGCCTCCCTTTTATAAAACCACATTGATCAGTATGAATTCTTTGTTGTAAAACTAACATTAATCTATTTGCTATTATTTTTACAAAAATCTTATAATCATTATTTAAAAGTGAAATCGGCCTGTAGTTACCAGGTTTAGAGCAATCTTGCTCCTCTTTTGGTATCAGTGAAATAAAAGATGTTTTCCATGACGGGGGTATTCCCACTCCTAATTGTATCTGATTAAATAATTCTTTAAGTGGGCCTAATATTTCATCCTGTGTTTTTTTATAATAAGTTGCTGTAAGACCATCTGTACCAGGGGTTTTCCCCATTTTTAATTGTTTAATTGCCTCCACTATTTCTCCAGTAGCTATCGGCCGATTCAGCTCCTCCCTCTGTTCTAATGTTAGAATATTAACCTTATAATCTTTCAAATAATCATAAATGTCCCTATTCAATATTTTGTCTTTTGCATATAGTGCAGTATAAAATTCTGAGAATGCCTTTTTAATTTTATCCTGTTGATATATCTCTTTACCTTTATATTCTATTTTTTGTATGACACGTGCTTTCTGTTTCTTCCTTAAGTTATATGCCAACCATCTCCCAGGTTTATTTGCATTACAAAAGGTATTATGTTTAGCATATTGTATATTCGTTGCCACCTGGTCTGCCATTAACATATTAAATTGACTCTGTAATATTTTTATAGCCTCTTTAAGTTTGTGATCTTGTGGGTTTTGAATTAATAACTGTTGCTTCCTTTGAATTTCTTCTTCCAAGTACCTATGCTGCCTTTGTTTATTATTCCTTTGCCTATTGTCCAAGTAAATCAATATCCCTCTAATAAACGCTTTGCTCGCCTCCCACACAGTTCCTATAGGTGTCCCTTTGTACATATTAAAATCAAAAAATTCTTTCAACTGTTTCTTACAATAAGTTACATTATCCTCATATCTAAACAGATTTTCATTCAACCTCCATGTTCTACCACCTTTTTTCCCTTGTAATAATTCCATCCATACTGGGCTATGGTCAGTTAAACACCTCGGAAATATCTTCGTTTTCTTCACCCTAGAAAGCAAGTCATTAGAAATTAAAATAAAATCAATACGTGAAAAAGATTGATGCCTATCAGAAAAAAAAGTAAAATCTCTCTCATCTGGATTCCGTAACCTCCATATATCTCTAAACTCAAAGTCTTCCATCATTTCAAAAAAGGATTTTGGTAGTTTTGCATGTAAAGGTATCTTCTTGGAGGAGGTTCTCTTATCCCTTCTTGTATCAATTACTCCATTCCAGTCTCCTAATAAAATAAACGAACTATAATCCCAGAGGGTCAGCCTCTCATGTAACATTTTGTAAAACTTTTCTTGTTGCTGATTAGGTGCATAAATACCTATCAGCAAAGTCTTGTTGATAGGCTGTTGATTTGAGCTCCGAGATGACAATTTGGTTGCAAACATTTCATCACTATTCAAGGAGACATCGTCAGTGCATTTTGAATTGTCAATTTAATTCAAGTCAATTCAAAAAGCATCAACAATGTCTCCTCAAATGGTGATGAAACATTTGCAACCAAATTGCCAAGCCTGGAGCTCAAACCAACAGCCTAAATTTAAGACATGCAACTTCAGCTCCCAGAATTCCCCAGCAATCTTGCTGAGGGTTGAAGTCCACATATCTTAAAGTTGCCAACGTTGAGAAACACTGTCCTAAAAGCTTCCTCAAGATATCATCAGAGCAAAATGGCATATAACCAAAGGAGCAGGAGTTGTCTTTTTTCTCTCTGTTCAAATATCAAATGCTGCTGGACTGTCTGAGTATAGATTGTGTGTATATATGGCTTTGTGTACTTCTATGTTCTAATGTAATCAGCATTTGAGCCAATGATAGGATGTACAGCTTCCAAACAGATACACAATAAATGCAGCTGAATAATTGAATTCAGTCAAGAAGAAATTCCCAAAACTTCCTGACAGATTTTGATGCTGAAGGACTTTCAGGGAAGTTTGTGATTCTGATGCTATGATTTTAAAAAAATATGTTTGCTACATAAACAACATTATTAATCATGCAGCCTGATCCCCTACCTACCACCATTTTCACATTTTTCCCAAATAAATTAATATGACAGTTAATGGAATATATTAGCCTTCATCTTTCAATGAATTACAGTTCTGTACATTGAATTTTTTTCCCCAGCTAAAAAATTGTATTAGACCAGGTCAAAGGAGAAAATGAGGAAAATACTGCAACCTTTGTACTGCAGTTTTAAAGGCTTTCCCACAATAATAATTACAATGCCATGGGGGGAAAAACAGGATGCAGCTGGAATAATGGTAGCAGGAAACTTAAAGAGAAACCCATAAGCTTGAAAAATATGCACTACTGCATGGGTTTGCAGTGCAAACTCCTTTTTTAAATCTAAGTTTGACTGATGAATTTCACATGCTTTCAGAGCTGAGAAATGCAGAACAAGCAGCTGACTTTTGCAAAATGGAGATAACCAGAACTTGATAGCTTTACCCATGGCTTATACCATGGGGCACCAGCCAGGAAATCCCCGTGTTGAGACCAAGGACCAATGGGGTGCCTAAGAGGAGGCAGCAACTAGTCCTTATAAACATAATGTTGCCTCCTCACAATTGGCTGGGCATTTCTTTCTCCTCCAGGGAACATGTTGGAGACAGTGGAGTTCCTTTAGTTTTTCTTCAGCATTTTTTTCAAGTAAGAAAAAGGAGGGTGAATGTTGCCTCTGTCTATCAAGGGAAAAGTATTTGTTGGATGTTTTAACATAAAAGCTCTTACCTACAGGAAGATGATCATGTAGAGATGATGAAGCAAATAGTATTTACTCTCCAAAGGGAAACTACTCCAAACTGTTTGGAAAGATAAACAGGAAAGAAGGAAACAGTTACCAAACATTTTCCCATAATGGTACTTTCTGCATTAGACAATCTATTTGTTGAGTGCAATTTTCTCACATTCATACAAATGTTAGCATTTATACTACTAAGACAAGGTCTGTGTTATTTCTGGGTCCCAATTATTGATCAATCCTGGCTCCACACAAGAATAGATACTGAAGGAAAAACAAGTCTGGAGATGAGCTAAAGTGGTGACTATCTTTAGCAGATAGTATCCTGAAGAACTGCCTTACAGCAGCTGAATTCATTTAGCACAGCCCATTTTGAGAAGTAGAGGCCCTGCAAGGAACTTTCTTTGACCTTCTGGGGGCAAAGCAGAGAGCCTCCTCAAGGAGCTGGCCAACTTTACAGCAATTCCTTTCTTCCCCTATAGCTCAAATTCACTTTCAATTGTGCCTTACAGTATCATCTAAACATTTTTTTCTTTGCACTAGCAGGACTAGGAAATTGTTAAATGTTGTGTATTTTCTATCACCCAAATGCACAGTGAATGAAAAGTTCTCTCTTTTGCAACAAAGAATTGGGTTAATCTTTATAACCAATTTTCAAATGGAAAAAATAGACATATAAATCCTAAGGTTTCAACCAACCAACTTATTGAAACAAAGATGCTGGACTCTCAACACAGTTATTAGTGATTCTTAAGGGCAATGATAGTCCCTGATCCTGAAAGTTTGCAGAATTGTAGTTTTCAAATAATTGCTTTCTCAACTTTACAATTTTGCAGCTGAAAAAGAAATGTTTCACCAGACCCAAAGTCCAAAATGTCAGGCAATAGATAATAGGGTAACTCTCTCCTTGCTATTATTTTCCAGTAAAAATCTGAACAAGATAACAGCATTCATGGGCTTCAATTGCTAACATGAAACATCTGTGTCTTTCTCTGAGGTGAGCTTCCAATGGATTCCGATGGGGCCTGCTCTGGATGCTAGGGTTCATGTGAAATAACGTATTTCTCTCTCTTTGTCTACAACATACTCAACATAAGCTTCACTTTCTGTTAGAATATAATATTGTTTTCTATGAAAGCAAATTGGCATCACACCAGGGGTGAAATGTAAAAATGTTTGCTACCAGTTCTGTGGGCGTGGCTTGGTGGGTGTGGCTTGGTGGTCATGTGACTGGGTGGGTGTGGCCAACTTGACATCACTCACTGTTAGAATCAGGGGCTGCACAATTTGAAGCACATTCTTCCCTTCTGAAGCCCCCAATGCTTTGAGTTTCCCTTCGCCACCCAAGCAAACATTGGTGCCTTCTCTTGCCCTGCTGTCTTTCCCAGAGGGCCACGCATCCCTCCCGCTAATCCTCCATACAAACCACCCACTGCATTTCTGCAAAGGCAGAGCCCCCCACCCCCATGTAGGGCGATCCAAAGAGTGGAGGGCGATGCTGCAGAAAAAGCAGCCTTCTACCCATGCTTCCCATGCTGGCTCTGCAGGGCTTGGGGCTCCAAAGCAGCCCACTGGATTCCCACCCAGTCACCTGCCTGCCGGCACCTCTCTGGGAACTTTGCCCACGGAATCCAGCACTCTGGGGGAAGGAGGTTCAGCCGTGGTGCATTCGAGAGGGGTGGAAGCCGCCGGTGGGGCAACAGCCCCCCTGCGTGGAGAGCGGGCCAGGCCCAGCCACACCACTACAGAGCCTGTGGAGCTTTCCCTTCAGCCTGGGCAACAGCATGGGGAGATGCAGCCCCAGCTGAGGCTGCAGCAAAAGGCACACCTGGGCTGCCTCTGCCGCTTCTCTGCAGTGTGCATGAAATGGGCCGTTGCTCTTGCCACCCTCTCATTCCGCCTGGCTGCAGACTGCAGATGTCCACCTGCCCAAAGCAACCCCGCCACTGTTCACTTTATTTCTTCTCCTGCCACAAAAGAAAAGAATAGAATAGAATAGAATAGAATAGAATAGAATAGAATAGAATAGAATAGAATAGAATAGAATAGAATAGAATAGAATAGAATAGAATTTTTATTGGCCAAGTGTGATTGGACACACAAGGAATTTGTCTTGGTGCATATGCTCCCAGTGTACATAAAAGAAAAGATACGTTCATCAAGGTACAACATTTACAACACAATAAATCAATATAAATCATAAGGATTGCCAGCAACAAAGTTACAGTCATACAGTCATAAGTGGAAAGAGACTGGTGATGGGAGCGATGAGAAGATTAATAGTAGTGCAGATTTAGTAAATAGTTCGACAGTGTTGAGGGAATTATTTGTTTAGCAGAGTGATGGCCTTCGGGAAAAAACTGTTCTTGTGTCTAGTTGTTCTGGTGTGCAGTGCTCTATAGCATCGTTTTGAGGGTAGGAGTTGAAACAGTTTATGTCCTGGATGTGAGGGATCTGTAAATATTTTCACGGCCCTCTTCTTGATTCGTGCAGTATACAGGTCCTCAATGGAAGGCAGGTTGGTAGCAATTATTTTTTCTGCAGTTCTAATTATCCTCTGAAGTCTGTGTCTTTCTTGTTGGATTGCAGAACCGAACCAGACAGTTATAGAGGTGCAAATGACAGACTGAATAATTCCTCTGTAAAACTGAATCAGCAGCTCCTTGGGCAGTTTGAGCTTTCTGAGTTGGCGCAGAAAGAACATTCTTTGTTGTTCTTTTTTGATGATGTTTTTGATGTTAGCTGTCCATTTTAGATCTTGCGATATGATAGAACCTAGAAATTTAAAGGTTTCTACTGTTGATACTGTGTTGTCTAGTATTGTGAGAGGTGGAAGTATGGAAGGGTTTCTCCTAAAGTCTACCACCATTTCTACAGTTTTGAGCGTGTTCAGTTCCAGATTGTTTTGGTTGCACCACAAGGCTAGTCGTTTGACCTCTCGTCTATATGTGGATTCGTCATTGTCTTGAATGAGACCAATCACTGTTGTGTCATCTACGAACTTCAGTAGTTTGACAGATGGATTGTTGGAGATGCAGTCATTGGTATACAGAGAGAAGAGAAGTGGGGAGAGCACACAGCCTTGGGGGCCCCCTGTGCTAATTGTACAAGTATTTGATGTGATCTTGCTTAGCTTCACCTGCTGCTTCCTGTTTGTTAGGAAGCTTGTGATCCACTTACAAGTCTGTAGCTGGTTTAGCTTAGTTAGAAGAGTGTCTGGAATGATAGTATTGAATGCTGAACTAAAATCTACAAAGAGGACCCTTGCATAGGTCTTTGGAGACTCAAGATGTTGTAGGATGTAGTGCAGAGCCATATTAACAGCATCATCTGTTGATCTATTTGTTCGGTATGCAAATTGCAAGGGGGTCTAACAGCGGATCCATGATGGTTTTCAAGTAGGAAAGCACTAGCCTTTCAAAGGTTTTCATGACTACAGATGTTAAAGCAACTGGTCTGTAGTCATTCAGTTCCTTGAATCCAATTCATTCATCCAATTCATTTGAATCCAATTAATTCATCCAATCCATTCACTGTTGTTCCAAAACAACAGTGAATGGTGGTGGGGTTGCTTTGGGCAGGTGGACGTCTGCACTCTGCAGCCAGGTGGAATGGGAAGGTGACGAAAGAGGTGGCCCCTTCCATGTGCAGCACACGAAGCGATGAAAGTGGGCAAGGCGGCCCCAGTGCGCCTGTTGTTGCAGAGGTGCAGCGATCACTCGGCCAGGGTGGCCTCAGCTGGGACTGCATCTGCCCGTGCCACCACCCAGGCCGAAGGGAAAGCACCGTGGGCTCTGCAGTGGCACGGCCAGGCCTGGTGAAGGTAGGCAGCAGTGCGGCGGTGGGGGCAAAGTTGCCTGGACTCTTCTGCCATCTCGGAACTGTGCCGCGCCGGGGAGATCTCTTGTGCAGCCGCGGTGCGACAGGTGTGCGTGTGTGTGTGTACATACACAGTCATCCTCTCCCAAGTGACCGCCAGAGCTTCGCCACCACTTCTATTCCTCAGAGGGGCAGTGTCTGCCTCCAAGTCCTTGCAGAGGGACACACGCACACACATGCCTCCCCCACCACTACTTTTGCTGTCGGCTTCTCGGCGCTCTTAAAATTGATCTCAAAGAGCTGGAAGACCTTTCCTTAGATCGCTGATACTCCCGACAATGAGTTTGGCAGCAATCTAAGGAAACGTCTTCCAGCTCTTCAAGATCGACTTTAAGAGCACCAAGAAGCCGACAGCAAAAGTAGTGGCAACGGGGGCGACAGGGGCATATGTGTGTGTGTGTCCCTCCACAAGGACTTGGAGGCAGACATCACCCCTCTGAGGAAAAGAGGCAGCGAAGCCCTGGCTATCACCTGGGAGAAGAAGACCACAGAGACACACACATACACGCACACACACGCCCCTGTTGCCCCCGCTGCCGCTACTTTTGCTGTCGGCTTCTTGGCGCTCTTAAAATCAATCTCAAAGAGCTGGAAGACATTTCCTTAGATTGCGGACGCTCCCAACAATGAATTTGACAGTGTGGAAACATGACAGGGCTGCGGGGAAGGGAGTAGGCTGCTAGCTCCCTTTTCTGCAGCCCTGCCATGCTTGCCTGCCTTTCACGTGACCTTCCGCTTGCCTGCCTTCACAAGCTGGACACGGGAAGGCTGCATGGAAGGCAAGGAAGCATGGCAGAGCTGTGGGCCATGGACCAATTCGGGGGTGTGGCCAGCCAGTGATTGCTACCAGTTCAGCAAACCAGCCCCAATTTCCACTACTGGTTCTCCTGAACCAGACTGAACCGGTAGCATTTCACCCCTGCATCACACTGACAATCTTGTTCCAAAAATGCAGAGGGCAATTATATCTATATTTACATCACCAAAGTCTTTGCCCAAGTCCCCAGCCTCCAGTGGCAGAGAGAGCATTTGGACCCAAGGGACATGAATTCATGATCCAGTAACCCATGAGTAGTTGATTTGGATAAGGATGGAGGAACATTTTATTTAGTTTATATTTTTAAGCAAGTGCTGAATTTGCAGAGGGGAAGAGGCTAGTCTACCACTTCTCTCCATCTGCTGGCTATGAAGACTCACAAGCATATCTATAGATTAAAAAAGAACAAATTGCTTATTAATAATCATTTTTGATTAAGTTCATTACCTAGATAGACATAAACTCTTCTTTATCAATTGAGGAAAGCAAAAAAAAAAAAACAAGAGAAAAGGGAAAGAGATGTCATTCATGAACATTTGTTTGAGTATCAGAATATGAATGGGCAAGGCTTCAGTTGAACAATAAACCTGTTATATCACTAGCTCTGTTAAAGTATGAAAGAAAGGTTTCAATATTTTACACCTTTTACTTCTTTTCAGCCCTTCATGGTCAACTATTTGATCTTCATCCTTTCAGTGTTGCCATTGATACAGCAAAGTACTGTGGACATAGTATATTTTGACCACAGTATATTTTGACAGGTCTACTTTGTCAAATTCCTTGCCAGCAAGGAATTTGACAAAGTAGACCTGTCAATGGTTCAACTAGCAAACCAAAGAAAAGTAGACACTATCAGGTACTTTTAAATTCCAAAAGCAAAACTTTACTGGATATACCATTTTGGTGCTAAAGAATCAAAATCAACTCTGGTTTTTCCTGCGCAACGTATGTATAGTTAAACAATATCTTCTCCTTCTCCCCACCCCAGTTTGGTCACACTGTCCAATTATGAATTGTCTGTTTATTTTGAGAACAGCTCAGTTTTCTGTCAGACACCTATATCAATGTCCTTGGTGGGATTTTGGCTCTCATGGTCCGTCTCTGGAGTTTCTGCATTCTTTCACCCTTCCCTCACCAGTTTCGTTGGCAAGTTGAATAGCGATAAGACCTACGTTTCAAAATCGGTTCAGTCATGACAAGACCACAACCTACTTCTTCGTAAGCTAGAAAAATGTGGGATAGATAACACCACCACCAAATGGATTTGTAACTGGCTGACAAACATAGTCAACAAGTAGTCCTTAATGGCACTACATCTACATGGATGAAGTACTCTTCAATATCTTCATAAATGACTTAAATGAGGGATTAGAAGGGGAACTCATCAAATTTGCAGATGACACTAAGTTGGCAGGAATAGCCAACACCCCAGAAGACAAGCTCAGGATCCAAAAAGATCTTGACAGACTTGAACAATGGGCCCCATGCAACAACATGAAATTTAATGTGGATAAAAGCAAGGTTTTACACCAGAGCAGGAAAAACCAAAAGTATAAGTGCAGATTAGGCAAAACCTGGCTCAAAAACAGCAACTGTCAGAGGGGCCTTAGAGTCTTAGTTGACAAATCACTTAAACATGAATCAGCAGTGTGCAGCAACTGCCAAAAAACTAATACAATCCTTGGTTGTATAAACAGAGGCATAGAATCACATGAAGTATTAGTACCACTTTATAAAGCCTTAGTAAGACCACACTGGAATACTGCATCCAGTTTTTGTCACATTACAAAAAAGTTGTTGAGACTTTGGAAAAAGTGCAAAGAGCAACTAATATGATTAAAGGCCTTGAGACTAAAACATGAAGAACGGTTTCAGTATTTGGGTTTGGCTATTCTAGAGAAAAGCATAACTAGGGGGATGATAGCAGTATTCCAGTATTTGAGAGGCTGCCACAAAGAGGAGGGGGTAGAAGTGGGCATCACATAATGTAACAACTGGTTCACCCAGAACCGAAAATGTGAGCACACATAGCATCCAACACACGGCGATTATATAGGACGGGATAGCATCAGGGCAGGTGGGCAGGCCCAGCTGCTAGTCAGAACTACCAGTTCACTTGAACCAGTCCAAACCGGCAGCAGCCCACCTCTGGGAGGAGGTCAATTTATCTTCCAAAGCACCAGAGGGCAGGACAAGAAACAATGGTTGGAAACTAATCAAAAAGTCAAGAAACCTGGAATTGAGGAGAAACGTCCTAACAGTGAGGACAATTAATCAGTGGAACAGCTTGCCTTCAGACATTGTGGGTGCTTCATCACTGGAGGTTTTGGACAGTCACTTGTCTGAAATGGTATAGGATCTCGTGCTTGAGCAGGGGGCTGGACTAGAAGACCTCCAATGTCCCTTCCAGCTCTCTTCTGATTCTGATACTTTTAAATTAGTGTACTTTTAGTCCATTGTTTTAAATACTGTTCCTCTGCTGTCTTATCAGAAGCCTCAACACCTGAAAAAGTGTGTGTGTGTGTGTGTGTGTGTGTGTGTGTGTATACAGCAATAGCACTTACTTATATACCACTTTACAGTGCTTTACAGCCCTCTCTAAGCAGTTACAGAGTCAACATATTGCCCCCAATAATTTGGGTCCTCATTTTACCCACCTGGGAAGGATGGAAGGCTGAGTTATCCTTGAGCCTAGTGGGATCTGAGCTGTCAAATTGTAGGCAGCCGACAATCAGCAGAAGTAACCTGTAGTACTGCACTCTAACCACTGTGCCACCACTGTGCCACCAAAAAGCTGGAAAAGAGTTCAGAACATGGGAAGAAGGAAGAGATATCCTCCACAACACAAGCCAGTTCCAAGCCCACAAAACAGTTGAAAATCAACAAGTTACCTAATGAGCAGACAGCCAACTCCTGAAAGTCTCTCCCTCAGCCATAACAATGTCATGCTACTAAAATATAATTTAATTGTTTTTCTTTGTTCAAAAACAAAATACAGAATAACAACAATGTGTGCAAAATAAAAGAAAAGCCATTACTTATCAAGTTGTACTTTAAACTACTTGGTAGTTGAAAGGGAAAAATATGCAGGTCAAGGAGCAAATTCTCAGCTTCTCTGAAACTTCAGAGATCTGTTGATAGACTGGATTCTATGATTTTCAGCAAAAAATGCCTATTTTTACATTTAAGAAAATCCCTTAATCAGGGCATGTTCAAACATTTACCAGCTGATGATTTCAACATCAGACAAAGAAATATGTATAAAACATATCTGGACAATTACATAAACATTAAATAATATGAATACAACATTTGGGGATTGATCCTCAAGTGATAACTTAAGAACAATGCCCATAGAGTTTCTGAATTATATCCATTAAACCAGGGGTGAAATCTAAAAATTTTCCCTGCCAGTTCTGTGGGCGTGGCTTAATTGGTGGGTGTGGCTTGGTGGTCAGGTGACTGAATGGGCATGGTCAATAATAATAAATAATAAAAATAATAAAGTATACAAAACTCGGGAGGCACCAGTCTACCTTCTTTAAAAATAGAGGCTTCAGTCTACCAATTGTGTTTTACTGAGAGGCTCCGCTCTACCAGTTGCGTTTCACTGAGAGGCACCGGTCTACCAAGTGCTTTTTTTTGGCAGGCACTGGTCTACCTTCTTTAAAAATAGAGGCACCGGTCTACTAGCTGCCTACAGCACTTATCAGCTGTAGCATGGCCCTTTGAACTGCCACGGCAGTCATTTGCAGTCGTTTGCAGCTATATCACCACCGATACAGATAAGAGGAACAGCCAAGCGTGGGCAGTGGGGTGGGGGGAGGGATTTTTGCTACCAGTTCTCCGAACTACCTGCTCCCATCACTACCGGATCGCATGATCCAGTCTGAACCGGGAGCATTTCACCCCTGCATTAAACATTAAACCACAGTAATCCATTATAGCAAAATAGCAAACTATTGCATTTAGATTGATTACTTGAAAAATCCCCACAAGTTGCTTCTGGATATGAAGTAGTAGATAATTGTATTAAATAAGGGCCATCAACAAGACTCAGTTTCAGTTCGCTTCAACTAAAAATATGAATGAATAATTATATGGGATTTGGCTATGCAATCATAATGAAGGACATTATTTTACAGGGCTATTCCTAACAAGGAAGCACAAACAGTTGGCATATATGCCGAGAATGGAATTAAACATAATTCTCATCTTTCCACTTAGGTGTTCTATAAACATTTGAAAGCAGGATTAGTAATAAATGCAGCCAATCATCACCCACAAAACAGAGGCAAATGAATCATGTGTGGTCAATATTTGAAGACAGACAGTTGAATAAGTAGAGCACTGAAAAAGAACAAGGTTACAGAGAACTAAATACTTTTTGTATGATGTTAGATATTTGGTGACCCCATTTCACCATTTAAATTTTCTTTTCGTGTGGTAAAATAAGAAAAACAAAACCCTTTGTTAATCCCATAATTAAGTTGGACAAATGCTAAAAACAATATTTGTGTCATCATCCTGAAATAATAAGCAAGCATATTGTTTCAAGTAGTTTAATCTAAAACGCACAATAAGCCATCATTACAGCTATATATCTACATATGACAGGAACCAGAAATACCTCAAAGGAGCAGCTGAAGGCAGCTCCTTGAGAGACAGGGAATACATGTCAAACTAATCCTGCCAAGACATAATCACTGTAACATCTTCCCTTTTTCATTAATATAACTATCACATTTAAAACATTATAAAACCTTATTAATCTTATAAGCATTATGTATAAGCATTAGAACGATATAAAACATTGTACTATTAAAACGCAAGCTGGACGTGGTCAAACAAGAGATGACAAGACTGAACATAGACATCTTAGGAATCAGCGAACTAAAGTGGACAGGAATGGGTGAATTTGGGAGGGCGGAGCTGACGTCGCAATGGGACGATGGGCGATCTGGTAGCGCCAGGATCGCCATTGATATCTCCACTGCTGGACAGTCTAATTTGGACCTCACTGTCCTGGAAGGATGGTGATAGAGGAAGGCACATCCTGATGATCCCAGGGACACCGCAAAGTCCCTGGTTGATCCAGGAGAAGCCCGTTTTTCTGATGGTGAAAGAGGCAGCCATTAAAAGCTGCTGAAGTTGGGACAGCTCCGGAACAATAGAGAGTGAAAGAAAGCATGTCGGTCTGGTGAGACAATTTTTTTCTAAAATGGATTAATAGAGAAAACACTCTGAGATTAAAAGAAAGTTAAAATTGAGGACAGAAGAAATTAAGTGGTGAAATTAAGTCTGGATCCAAAGTAGTTTTTTCCCTGCTTTTTTAATTTACACTTTTATGTGGATGTTTATGGAGGATTTTATTTTTTAATTGGACTGGACTGAACTGGAAACTTCTAGTTTACTTTTTTACTTTTTAAACTTTTAGTGCCTTTTTAGAACAATTCTTCTCTGGTTCCACTTTTTGTCTAATTTTCTCTTTTTCTTTTCTATTCTTATTTTTTTGTGTGTATTGTGTATTGGATACAAAAAGGAGGAAAAGTGGAGAAAAATTAAGCAACATTGCCACCTAGTGGTCTTGAAATATTGTTTCTTTATTTGCGTCTTTGATTTTAAGAAAGAAACATTGTGTACATCTCAAGGACTCTGAGCTCATTCTAGATAAGATTGTTGATTTAGATGCTCTTCTGCGAACTATCAGTGGCAGAGTCTGAAATTGAAAAGGAAAAGATTGACTCTGGAAAGAGAGCTGTAAATATTATTTGAGAGTTAACAAAAGAAATTTTCTCCTTTCCCTCTTTGGCCTTTTCTCTTTCCTCCTTTTTTTGATTGGAGATTGTGAATGAGATCGACACTTTTCTGACTAATTGGATTAAGACACACAAGAGTCTGAAGATTTTTTTTCTTTTTCTGTTTTTTCTCTTCTGTTGTTCTTTTTGGGGGTTTTCTTTTTTTAATCATCATTTGGGAGAACTTTTGCTCTACGTATAAGTGGATTAAGGTATAGAAGAATCTGAAGATTAAAATGAGTAGAAAGGTAACAACTTTTGGTACTGCTACATCAACTCCTTCTTCTTCACCATCTGGGAAACAATGTTCAATATAGATGATGTTACAACAGGAAAAGAAAAGGAATGAGAAAAGGAAAATAATAATAATAATAATAATAATAATATTTTAATTTGTATACCGCCCTTCTCCCGAAGGACTCAGGGCGGTGAACAGGCAGATAAAATATACATACACACAATAATTAAAAACATCCCTTAAAAAACTAATTTAAATGCCCAAAATATTAAAAAACGTACTTCCCCGTAAAATCACAGAATTTTAAAAACCCATCCAATAAAAATAAGAATCAGGCTAGTCCAGCCATACGGAATAAATAAGTTTTAAGTTCGCGGCGAAAGGTCCTAAGGTCAGGTAATTGTCGAAGTCCGAGGGGAAGTTCGTTCCACAGGGTCGGAGCCCCCACAGAGAAGGCCCCCCCCCTGGGGGCCGCCAGTCGACACTGTTTGGCTGATGGCACCCTGAGGAGTCCCTCTCTGTGGGAACGTACCGGACGATGGGAGATAGAAGCCGGCAGTAGACGGTCCCGTAGATAGCCCAGTCCTAAGCCATGGAGCGCTTTAAAGGTGGTAACCAATACCTTGAAGCGCACCCGGAAAACAACAGGTAGCCAGTGCAGTCTGCGCAGGATAGGTGTTATATGGGAGCTCCGAGACGCTCCCTCAATAACCCGCGCAGCCGCGTTCTGAACTAGCTGAAGTCTCCGGGTGCTCTTCAAGGGGAGCCCCATGTAGAGAGCATTGCAGTAGTCCAGGCGAGAGGTAACGAGAGCATGAGTGACTGTGCATAAGGCATCCCGGTCCAGGAAGGGACGCAACTGGCGGATCAGGCGAACCTGGTAAAATGCTCTCCTGGAGACGGTCGCCAAATGATCTTCAAAGGACAACCGACCATCCAGGAGCACGCCCAAGTTGCGTACCTTCTCCATCGGGGCCAATGATTCACCCCCGACAGACAGCCGCATCTGCAGCTGACTGTACCGAGGTGCCGGCATCCACAGCCACTCCGTCTTGGAGGGATTAAGTTTGAGCCTGTTCCTCCCCATCCAGACCCGTACGGCCTCCAGACACCGGGACAGCACTTCGACAGCTTCACTGGGGTGGCCCGGGGTGGAAAAGTACAGCTGGGTATCATCAGCGTACACCCCAAAGCCACTGATGATCTCACCCAGCGGCTTCATATAGATGTTGAACAGGAGGGGTGAGAGAATCGACCCCTGCGGCACCCCACACATGAGGCACCTTGGAGTCGATCTCTGCCCCCCTGTCAACACCGTCTGCGTCCGATCAGAGAGGTAGGAGGAGAACCACCGATAAACGGTGCCTCCCACTCCCAACCCCTCCAACCGGCGCAGCAGGATACCATGGTCGATGGTATCAAAAGCCGCTGAGAGGTCTAATAGGACCAGGGCAGAGGAATAACCCCTATCCCTGGCCCTCCAGAGATCATCCACCAGTGCGACCAAAGCTGTCTCCGTACTGTATCCGGGCCGGAAGCCGGACTGGAACGGGTCTAGATAGACAGCTTCATCCAGGTACTGGGGTAGCTGACATGCCACCACACTCTCAACAACCTTCGCCATGAAGCGAAGATTGGAGACTGGCCGGTAGTTCCCTAAAACAGCTGGGTCCAGGGAAGGCTTCTTGAGGAGGGGTCTCACCACTGCCTCTTTCAAGGCCACGGGAAAGACCCCCTCCCGCAAAGAAGCATTTGTAATCCCCTGGAGCCAGCCTCGCGTCACCTCCTGAGTAGCCAGTACTAACCAGGAGGGACACGGATCCAGTAAACATGTGGTGGCGTTCAGCCTACCCAGCAACCTGTCCATGTCCTCGGGAGTCACAGGATCAAAGTCATCCCAAACCACCTCAACAAGACGGGCCTCAGAACCCTCGCCTGGATCCACCCAATTTTGATCCAATCCGTCCCGAAGCTGAAAGATTTTGTCGTATAGATAACCGTTAAACTCCTCGGCACGCCCTTGTAGGGGGTCCTCCCGCCCCTCCTGTTGAAGGAGAGAGCGGGTCACCCAAAACAGGGCGGCCGGGCAGTTATCTGCCGACGCAATGAGGGAGGAAACGTAGGAACGCTTCGCAACCCTCATTGCCACTAGGTAGGTCCTACTATAGGACCTAACTAGTGTCCGGTCAGCCTCAGAGCGGCTGGATCTCCAGGCACTCTCTAGGCGTCTTCTCCGGCGCTTTATCTCCCTCAGCTCCTCGGAGAACCAAGGAGCTGGTTGAGACCGACGCCGGGTCAGAGGCCACAAAGGCACGACACGGTCCAAAGCTCCAGCCGCGGCCCGTTCCCAGGCCGCAACTAGCTCTTCAGTTGAGTCGTGGGCCAGGTGCTCGGGAAACGGCCCAAGCTCCGTCAGGAACCTCTCCGGGTCCATCAGGCGCCTGGGACGGAACCAGCGCATTGGTTCCGTCTCCCTGCGGTGGTGGGTAGCGGTCAGAAAGTCTAGACGAAGGAGAAAATGATCTGACCATGACAAAGGTTCAACAACTAAATCATTTAAAACCAGATCATTAGACCACTGGCCAGAGATAAAAATCAGATCTAGGGTACCTCCCCCGACGTGGGTAGGGCCGTCAATTAACTGAATCAGGTCCATGGCCGTCATGGAAGCCATGAACTCCTGAGCTGCCGAAGATGCTACGCCGGCTGATGGCAAATTGAAATCCCCCATGACCAACAGTCTGGGGGTTTCAACTGCCAACCTGGCCAGCAACTCCAACAGCTCAGGCAGGGCTGTAGTCACGCAGCAAGGAGCCAGGTACGTGATCAACAAGCCCACCTGAGTTCTACGACCCCACTTCACGAAGAGGGATTCACACCCAGCTATCTGAGGCACAGTGGTTTCCCTCGGCTCGAGACTCTCCTTAATGATAACCGCCACCCCTCCACCCCTACCCTGGGCCCTCGGCTGATGGAATGCTCGGAAGCCTGGTGGGCACATCTCCACTAGGGGGACCCCCCCTTCGGTGCCCAACCAGGTCTCCATAATGCCCATAACATCCGCGGTCCCTTTCTGAATAAGATCTGCAATCAGGGGGGCTTTATTAACCGTGGACCTGGCATTATATAACATCAGCCGGAGGCCCAGGTCCCGATTACTCTGGCCACTCGGGTCACGGGAAATTTCTGGGGGGCCGGAGCACGCAATCGCTCGTAAACAGCGAGGGCGAGCCCCCGAGACCTGATGTGGCCCCCCCCTTCCGTCATATCTGCCTCTCCCACTTACCGTAGTAATAACTCGACCCTGACAAACTGGAACGACACCCCTCGCCATAACCCCAGGACCTATTAAGTTACCGCCGCGAACACATGGTGGACCTAGCCCCCTCCCTGACGGGTTTTCCCCCCCACCCATCCACCCACCCCCCATTAAAAAGGAGAAGGAGAAGGAGAAGGAAGTGACTTTGCAAATGATTTGGCAAGAAATTCAACAAACGCAATCAAGAGCGGAGAATATTGAACAGAGAACAGAAAAAATTGAACAAAGAACAAAAAACAGATGAAAAGGTGGAGAATATACATCAAATGATGCAAAAATATGAGGATAGACTTCAAAAAATTGAGGAAAAAGAACAAAGAGAAAAAATACAGAGATACTGATAGTAGATCAGTTTACTATCAGATACTGATAGTAAACTCGAAAAATTAGAATATCGTGCAAAAGTTCATTTATTTCAGTAATGCAACTTAAAAGGTGAAACTAATGTATGAGATGGACTCATTACATGCAAAGTGAGATAGTTCACGCCTTGATTTGTCATAATTTTGATGATTATGACTGACAGCTCATGAAAACCCCAAATTCACAATCTCAGAAAATTAGAATATTACATGAAATCAATAAAACAAGGATTGTACATAGAACAATATGGGATCTCTGAAAAGTATAAGCATGCATATGTACTCAGTACTTGGTTTGGACCCCTTTTGCATCAATTACTGCCTCAATGCGGCGTGGCATGGATGCTATCAGCCTGTGGTACTGCTAAGGTGTTATGGAAGACCAGGATGCTTCAATAGCGGCCTTCAGCTCTTCTGCATTGTTTGGTCTCATGTCTCTCATCTTTCTCTTGGCAATGCCCCATAGATTCTCTATGGGGTTCATGTCAGGCGAGTTCGCTGGCCAATTAAGCACAGTAATACCATGGGCGTTGAAACAGGTTTTGGTACTTTGGGCAATGTGGGCAGGTGCCAAGTCCTGCTGGAAAATGAAGTCAGCATCCCCATAAAGCTCGTCTGCGGAAGGAAGCATGAAGTGCTCCAAAATCTCCTGGTAGACAGCTGCGTTGACCCTGGATTTAATGAAGCACGGTGGACCAACACCATTTTTATTCCTGGCTTCCGCCCTTTCACCGCTGTTCCAGAAGTGGGGAGGTAGTCTTATTTCTCTGCCTCCCCTCTCCTCTTTGCCATAACTTTTCAAAAAGCTTTTTAAAGTTTGAGAGATGAAAATATAAAAGGAATCTTGTTTTCAAGATTTCTGTTTCTCACCCAGATGATCGCCTTGCTCTCCTTCTTTCCTTCTTCCGTGTGGCTTTTGATAGTTCCTAATGGCTGTCTTCCTCCGCTGCTGGGTCAGAGGGTGATGTCAGCACTCCAGGGAATTTGTGACTTCCCTGTTCACACCAGCCTGTGTCTCCATTTTTTGCTGTCTCTACAGGACAGCTATGATGAACAGCTAGGATATAAGCATTCTCCAAGAGCCCCTGAATCCATGCTGTGTTGCCTATGCTGGCCACACTCCATCAGATGCAGCAAGTGTGTGATGTGTTACCCGAGCCCTAGAGGGGGTGGTGGCTGAGTGGATGGTGGGATTCCACAACAAAAATTCCTCATTGCTGAGAAATTATGATCAGTTTATGGCAGCCCTCAGAGCGCACTTCGAGGATCCCTTGGCTGAGCAAAGGGCAAGAATCAGGATGAAGTCCATCCATCGGGGCGGAGATCGGTGGCAGAGTACACCCAGGAGTTCCGCGAACTGGCGCACTACATGAGAGGGTGATCAGAAGTAGCTCTGCTGGAAAGCTATAAGGATGGCCTCAATGAGGATGTCTACAAGGATTGCTGCTCTCAGGTGGTATGTACTGACTGCTGACGTGGAGATCGATTTAGCCAGAGATCGCTACCGCGGTGGTCGTACCTGGAGCAAAACCCCTCCTTGCCCTACAAGGGAGCTCTGAAAAGTGCTGGGGGATCCGCCAGCCCAAAACTGAAGTCCACCGCTTGTTTCAAATGTGGAAAGGAGGGGCACCGAGCACCTGATTGTTTCACTAAGCTTGGACCCAAGGTTACCCCTGATGGAGGGAAGAAAGCCGACAAAACGCCCGCCAAAACCCGCAAGGTCACCCTAAAAAGGGTGGAAGTCGTTGAGTTCACTCCCCCGAACCAGGGTGAGTTGGGAACTCTGACCGCTGCTGATGACAGCGAATCCAAAACTGATTCTGAAGAGGACCTCCTGGTAAGTCTGAGGTGGGGGACCCCTGACCATCCCTGTGGAACTAAAAGTCCCTTCTACCAGGGCCCATGGGAAGTTGCTAGCCCTTCTGGATTCAGGGTGCACAAGATGTGTCATCAGCCCGGTGATCATGGAAAAATGATCATGGAAAAATTTAGAAGCTTTAAAAACGCCCAGAAATTTGTCACCAAAGCAAGCCCGCTAGGCCCAACACTTTAACCATTTTAATTTCTCGTTACATTACCTCCGGGAAGAATTTTTTGGCGAATGCTCTTTCAAGATTACCTCAATATAATAGTGCTCGGACGGAGGTGATTTGTCCCATTGTTCCTGCGAATCAGCTGGCAGCCCCAGCGGTCACCCGAAGCCAAGCAAAAACAGATGCGCCCATACCTGGCAATTTGACTGAACTATTAAAAGAAGCAATGAAAACTGATGTTTGGTTTTTAGCCCACTCAAATGAGTGCATCATTTTGGATGGTCTCGCCTGGGTAGGTGCAAAACTATATGTTCTTGCCAGCTTGAGGGGGACAATTTTGCAACATTGTCATGACGCCTAAGTGGCTGGACATTTCGGATTTGTAAAAACATTGCTCTACTGAAAAGGCAATTCTGGTGGCCAGCTTTAAAGAAAGACATAGAAGCCTACATAGAGAGCTGCCCTGTGTGTGCAGCAGCAAAGAAACTGCCAGGGAAGCCCCCGGGGCTACTTCAGAGTGTGGCCAGACCAGGAGCTCCATTGAGGGAAATATCCATGGATTTCATTGTTGAATTGCCCGAGAGTGGGGGGGAAATACAATGATTTGGGTGGTTACTGACTTGTTCTCCAAACAAGTACACTTTATCCCATGCCCCAAAATTTCCTCAGCCAAAACATTAGCTAAACTGTATATCCAACATATGTATAGGCTACACAGGGCCCCTGAGCGAATAATCTCTGACCGAGGGGTCCAGTTTATCTCCCAATTCTGGAAGGAGTTCCTGAAGTTATTAAGCTAGGATTGTCAGAACCTTTTAAAAGCCTTTTTTCTACAACCTCTTCGGCCGAAGAGGTTGTAGAAAAAAGGCTTTTAAAAGGCTACTCTGGTGATCCCAGCTGAGTTGCCTAATCATTTTTGTTAAATATATATATATATTTAACAAAATATATATTCTGAGATTTTCACGGGTATTTGTTGTTGTTTGGCTTCATGTTCGTGGTCATGCTACATCTTCATAGTGGGTGTCAGTCTGCTGCATGTATGGATTGGAGGGGTTTGAAATGGCTAATGATGCAGCTGCGGTCTGGCTTCTGGTCCTTGGTCGTGCTTCATCATCAGTGAGGGTTTAGGTCTGCTTTTTGGGTGGATGTGTGGTGGTGACATCCTGTGTGGACCTCGTGAGTGTGGGTCTGGTGTCATTCCTGGTGTCATTCCTCGTGTTGGATTCCAAAGAAATAAGATTACCAATCTAATTCAAAAAGAAACCCCCACTAAAATCCAAGACAGAGAACAAGAAAATGGCACAGCCCTCCTCCCATATATAAAAGGCACCACAGATAGAATCAGCAAAGACAAAATTGAGTTAGAAAATCAAGGAATATATGAAATCCCATGCACCGCTTGCCCCACCACATACATCGGACAAACCAACAGAAGAATAAGTGCACACATTGAAGAACACAAGAACTCAGTCAAAAAAGAGGAACCAACTTCTTCCCTGGTCCAACACCTTAAAGCCACAGGACATGATATCGACTTTAAAAAGACCAGAACTATCGCCAAAACTGAACACTTTAACAACAGAATAATCAGAGAAGCCATCAAGATAGAAAAACACCCACACAGCATGAACAAACGAGATGATACCTCCCGCCTACCAGCCATTTGGAAACCCACCCTTATTGACAAACGAGTCCCTAACACGAGATATGACACCAGACCAACACTCACGAGGTCCACACAGGATGTCACCACCACACATCCATCCAAAAAGCAGACCCAAACCCACACTGATGATGAAGCACGACCAAGGACCAGAAGCCAGACCGCAGCTGCATCATTAGCCATTTCAAACCCCTCCAATCCATACATGCAACAGACTGACACCCACTATGAAGATGTAGCATGACCATGAACATGAAGCCAAACAACAACAATGCAGCTCACCAGCTCAAATCCCCCTGCAACTCAAACTAATCTGAGCACAACCAAGCCCCCACTCAAACAGGACACACTCCCAGCCAATCAGAGCACAAAAAAACCCCATCCAATCAGAGCACAGCCAAGCTCCCACCCAATCAGTTCAAACCCCCTCTAGCAGTTAAAAGGAAGAAACAGCTGCGATCACACATTGCTCCCAGAAGCATGAAGCTGAAGCCTGAAGATGACGAATGAGACTTCGTCGAAACATTGCCAAGACACGTCCAATTTTACGCGGGAGAAAACCCGAATAACCAAAGACATATATATATATATATATATATATATATATATATATATATATATATATATATATATATATATATATATATATATATATATATGCCACACAGGTAGACCAGAACCCCTTTTTAACATATGCTCATGGAGTACTTCTTTGATCAGCTGCATGAAAATTGTGGGGGGACCTTATAATCCGAAAGGGAGTATTCGGAACTGAAAACAGCCCAGGGGGGTAGTTAAAAGCAGTTTTCCATTCATCCCTTTCCTTTATATGCACTCTATAATAAGCCTCCTGCAAGCCCAGTTTGGTAAAAATCTTCCGTTTGGACAGTTGGGCTTACATATCTTTCATGAGTGGTAACGGGTAAACATTCGCCACACAAATGGTGTTCAAATCTTTATAGTCCACTACCCAGCGAAATGACCCATCTGTCAGCCTCCGCATGCTGCTTTTATTGTTTTATTGCTCAGTTAATTGGTTTATTGCTGTCTTTAGTGCTAAGCATTGGAAAGGGGTACTGTATCTTTAATCATGGGCCAGCTGCTTCAGCTGCCATAGGTGGGAGGGGGAGGAGACTAATCCAGAAACGAAACTGATGAATTCAAAACCTAAGAAGCAGGCTAATAACCCTTGCAGCCAATGGTTGTGCATAGCAGAGAGATGACATCATCTGGAGATGACCTCCATGTGACGCTTGAGGGAGAAGTGGATTGGACCCAACTGTCTGACCTTTGGAGGGAGGTGGGATTTATGTGGGGACAGGTATGTATAAGGCATGCCTATTATTCAGAACTTGCTTTACTTCATTGCAATCAGTTCATTCTTAGTAAAAGAAACCTTTCTCTACAAACAACGGAGTTGGGGTTTTTCTTTCTTGAGTTTTGAAAGGAGGCACATCTGACATTAAGTAAGTTCTCAATCCTTATCAGCCATCCAGGAACCTGTGGTGAGGGCTGAGAAATAAAATACCAGAAAGGTATGTCGGACCTTGGCAGCGACCAGGAGGAGATGGGGGCTGCTGCTGGCATGTCACACGAATCATAGCCTGAAGGAGAAACTGCAAATTGGCTTGAAAAGCTGCAATTAGAGGGTCGACGTGAGAAGCCAAAATGGTCCATGGGAGTTGGCAGATTACCAGAACCGGGGGAAATGCTTCCAGGAGTTACAATAAGAAAACGTAAGGGAGAGTACTGTGCCTGGCAGCAGGAAGAAAAAATGAAAGAGGACCTGCAAATCACAGAGGCAGTGAGACTTTATAAAGACGCCGTCTGGAGACGACAGGCCCGTGAGAGGTATGAACCATCTGCTCAGGATATCTCTGGGAAGGGAGGAGCAGAGCCAGAACTAGGAGGGGCTGGAGAGCCGGCATATTTTTTTTAATTTTTTTTTATTTGTTCAGAACAGTATACGTAAACATCGACATACACCAACAACATAAAAGAAAAACATATATATAAGTAAAAGTATGCAATAACTATATTAATTTGATATAATGAAAGGGAATAATAGGACAGGAACGGTAGGCACTTTTGTGCTCTTATGCACGCCCCTTATAGTCCTCTTAGGAATGGGGTGAGGTCAATAGTAGACAGTTTTTGGTTAAAGTTTTTGGGATTTTGAGTAGAGACTATAGAGTCAGGTAGTGAGTTCCAAGCGTTAACAACTCTGTTACAAGTCATATTTTCTGCAGTCAAGTTTGAAGCGGTTGACATTAAGTTTGAATCTGTTGTGACTCGTTCTCCCTCCTCTCCTCAGCCGGGCCCCTCCTGTCTCCAACCAGGCCAGTTATCAGACTCTGAGTCCGATAATGAAGATAAACGGCCTATCATGCCTCCAGCCCCCAGCCCTGGCCCCAGATGTAGGATGGATAGAT
Source organism: Ahaetulla prasina (assembly GCF_028640845.1). NCBI lineage: Eukaryota > Metazoa > Chordata > Lepidosauria > Squamata > Colubridae > Ahaetulla > Ahaetulla prasina. Next base: position 185,721,717 of record NC_080539.1, read on the forward strand.
ATAGGATGGACCAAATTCAGTGAAGTAGTATCTCTCTCTTACTTTCTCTCCTTTAATTTTTCTCTCTCACACCTTTTCTCTCTAATATAACACGTTTGGTTTTTCTCTCTCACTTTTTCTCTCTAATATAACACGTTTAGTTTTTAAGGTTCTGAAGGAACTGGCAGACGTGATCTCAGAACCACTGAACTATATCTTTCAAAGATCCTGGAGCACAGGGGAGCTGCCAGAGGACTGGAAAAGAGCTGATGTAGTTCCCATCTTCAAAAAAGGAAAAAAAACAGATCCAGGAAACTACAGACCTATCAGTCTGACCTCAATACCGGGGAAGATTCTGGAAAAGATAATCAAGCAACGAATCACCGAACACCTAGAAGCAAACAAAGTAATAACCAAAAGCCAACATGGGTTTGTCAAAAACAGATCATGCCAGACTAATCTTATCGCATTCTTTGACAAAATGACAAAATTAGTAGACCAGAGGAATGCTGTCGATATAATTTACTTGGACTTCAGTAAAGCATTTGATAAAGTAGACCATAACCTACTACTAGATAAAGTAGAAAAATGTGGGTTAGACAGCACCACCACCAGATGGATTCGTAACTGGCTGACCAACCGCACTCAACGTGTAGTCCTCAACGGAACTACATCCACATGGAGGAAGTATGCAGTGGAGTACCCCAAGGCTCTGTTTTAGGCCCAGTACTCTTCAACATCTTCATCAATGACTTGGACGAGGGATAGATGGGGAACTCATCAAATTTGCAGATGACACCAAGCTGGCAGGAATAGCCAACACTCCAGAAGATAGGCTCAAGTTACAGAAAGATCTTGACAGACTTGAACATTGGGCGCTATCTAACAAAATGAAATTCAACAGTGAAAAAGTAAGGTTCTACATTTAGGCCAAAAAACAAAATGCACCAGTACCGTATATGTGGTACCTTGCTCAATAGTAGTACCTGTGAGAGGGATCTTGGAGTCCTAGTGGATAACCATTTAGATATGAGCCAGCAGTGTGCAGCAGCTGTTAAAAAGCCAACACAGTTCTGGGCTGCATAAACAGAGGGATAGAATCAAGATCACGTGAAGTGTTAGTGCCACTTTATAATGCCTTGGTAAGGCCACACTTGGAATATTGCATCCAGTTTTGGTCGCCACGATGTAAAAAAGATGTTGAGACTCTAGAAAGAGTGCAGAGAAGAGCAACAAAGATGATTAGGGGACTGGAGGATAAAACATATGAAGAACGGTTTCAGGAACTGGGTATGTCTAGTTTAACAAAAAGAAGGACTAGGGGAGACATGATAGCTGTGTTCCAATATCTTAGGGGCTGCCACAAAGAAGAGGGAGTCAGATTGTTCACCAAAGCACCTGAGGGTAGAACAAGAAGCAATGGGTGGAAACTGATCAAAGAAAGAAGCAACTTAGAACTAAGGAGAAATTTCCTGACAGTTAGAACAATTAATAAGTGGAACGACTTGCCTTCAGAAGTTGTGAATGCTCCAACACTGGAAATTTTTAAGAAAATGTTGGATAACCATCTGACTGAGACGGTGTAGGGTTTCCTGCCTGGGCAGGGGGTTGGACTAGAAGGCCTCCAAGGTCCCTTCCAACTCTGATGTTATGTTATGTTATGTTATGTTATGTTATGTTATGTTATGTTATGTTATGTTATGTTATGTTATGTTATGTTATGTTATGTTATGTTATGTTATGTTATGTTATGTTATGTTATGTTATGTTATGTTATGTTATGTTATGTTAAGGTTGTAATGTTTGATGTTGATGTTGGGATGTTGATGATGGAGGTAGTGTGGAAGGCAGTGATGGCGGATGTTTGAGTTAGCAGAGAAGGAAGTGGTGGGGAGATGAAGATGGGCAAAAGCAGTAACGATGGTGATGGCGGATGTTGGAGGTAGTAGAGAAGGAGGTGGTGGGAGGATGGAGGTAATTTAAGAGACTCACCCTGGCAATCTACTCTGTTCAGTTAAGGATTTCTTCAACGGGAAATTCAAAATTCAAAGTGGAGTTTGCTTTGGAGTCTCCTGCTGTGCTTCTGGTTGCAGATAAGGGTGGTGATGAGCAGCAACAGCAGTGATAGAGGGCGGGGGACTTGGAAATTCCGGTCCTGGTCCAGCGGTGGTCACTTTGAATTCTGGTGGCGAGGTGGGGTCGCTTCAATTCCAGAAGTGGTGGCAGCCGCTTCGATCCTGGTGGTGGTGGCTGCCTTGACTCTGGCAGGCGGTGGCCGCTTCGATCCGGCGGGGCTGGCTTTGATTTAAGCGGCGGCCGCTGATTCAGGCAGAGGTGGCCACTGATTCAGGCAGCGGTGGCCGCTGTCAAGGTTCCAGAAAAACCTCTTCTGCATAAAAAAAACTCAGAAGCCATTGTCTTTCAGAGTTCTTTACTAGCATGAGGAAACTGGCACACGATGAGTGAAATTCCAAAACTGAACTTCCGGATTCTTTTCCCAGTTATACAAACCCCAAGAGTCCCACCCCCCGACCCCTTTGCTGGTCACATGGTCCCACGTTCTCCCAGTTCATTCGAATATCTTCTCGCCACTCTTCCTGCAGATGTGAACACCATCTGACCTTGACTGCTTGAAGAATGTTACCATACCCCTCAACCCCCCTTCTTCCCCTCAGGGGAAAAATGTGGCAGCATCTGGAAAGTCTAGTATGGTTTCCAGGCCTGACAGCCACTTCAATTCAGGCGGCGGGGCTGGCTTCGATTCCAGTGGCGGCGGCCGCTGATTCAGGCAGAGGTGGCCACTGATTCAGGCAGCGGTGGCCGCTGTCAAGGTTCCAGAAAAACCTCTTCTGCATAAAAAAAACTCAGAAGCCATTGTCTTTCAGAGTTCTTTACTAGCATGAGGAAACTGGCACACGATGAGTGAAATTCCAAAACTGAACTTCCGGATTCTTTTCCCAGTTATACAAACCCCAAGAGTCCCACCCCCCGACCCCTTTGCTGGTCACATGGTCCCACGTTCTCCCAGTTCATTCGAATATCTTCTCGCCACTCTTCCTGCAGATGTGAACACCATCTGACCTTGACTGCTTGAAGAATGTTACCATACCCCTCAACCCCCCTTCTTCCCCTCAGGGGAAAAATGTGGCAGCATCTGGAAAGTCTAGTATGGTTTCCAGGCCTGACAGCCACTTCAATTCAGGCGGCGGGGCTGGCTTCGATTCCAGTGGCGGCGGCCGCTTCGATTTAAGTGGTGGCCGCTGATTCAGGTGGTGGCATCTGCTTCGATTCTGTCGCTGGCGGCCGCTTTGGTTCCAGCGGCAGCAGCAGACCCAGCGGATTTAATCTCAGCAGCGGTGGAATTGGTGGTGGACGGCCGAAAAAAAGTTTTTAGTAAAAAGTTTTTGGAAGCCTCGGGGACTGCTCTCCTCAAGAGCTTTTAAAAAGCTCTTTTACAGAGAACGTTCTTCCGGGACAGCCTTGCTGGTCGCCATCTTGGTCACTGGAAAGTACTTCTGGAGTACTTCCGGAGGTCAGTTTGTCCCACTGGTTAATTGTCCTGTCTGTCAGGAAAATGACGAAGAGGTGGCTGGGGCCCGGGAGCAATCAACTCAATCCCCTGGGATTGTAGCATCTAGTAGAGGCCTGGTTCCCCTTTCTGGACAGGCGCTGCCACGCAGGCATAAAAAGCCCAAGATCCCCCCTCTCCCTGGAAAATATAATGGGGAGCCAAAGGAATTTGGACGGTTCTTAGCTCAAGTGTGGAGAGGGGAGAGGATGAGGCGGCCCGTGTGAGGTGCATGACCAGAATTCTGGAAGGGGTGGCCGCAGATTGGTTTGTAAACCCTCATAATGAGGACTCCCCAGTGCTAAGAGATTATGACCAATTCATGGCAGCCCTATGGGCGAGATTTGAGGATCCTCTGGCTGAACAAAAAGCAAGGATCCAGATGAAATACATCAAACAGGGGAGAAGGCCGGTAGCCGAATACAACCAAGAATTTCATGAGCTGGTGCCCCACATGAGAGGGTGGTCAGAAATTGCTTTGTTGGAGAACTACAAAGATGGCCTGAATGAAGACGTGTATCCACTTTGTTGAGTGTGCGAGGCCCACACTATCCTGCACGGTTGGTATACCCTGGCGGCAGAAATGGAGATCGATCTGGCCAGAGACCGCATCCCAGACAATCGAACCTGGAAGCAGATCCCTCTCCAGCCTCAGAAAGGACCTCCGAAAGGCCCTGGAGTCACTGCCAGTGGGAAGCAGAGATCTATGGCTTGTTTCAGATGTGGAAAGGAAGGCCATCGGGCAATTGACTGTGTGGTCAAGCTGGACCCCAAGGCGACCTCTGGTGGTGGAAAAGGAGTTGTGAAGCGGTTGCCAAGGCTCGAGAGGCTGCTAAGAAGGGAGCTGACGTCATCAAGATTGCTCCTCCCACCAAGGAGGATTAGGAAATTCAGACTAGCTCTGATGTCAGCGGATCCGGGTCCGATTCCGATGAAGACCTTTTGGTGAGTTGGAAAAGGGGACCTCTGACCATCCCAGTTAAATTGCATGTCCCTTCTACTGGAGCCCAGGGGGAAATGCTAGCTTTTTTGGACTTGGGGTGAACCAGGTGTGTCATCAGCCCCGAGGTGGTGGAGAAAATGGAACTCAAACTAAAAACTCTAAGTAGGCCCATAGCCTTTTGCCAGCTAGATGGGTCAGTAGCAGGGGGAAGTCCAGCCCATTTTATAACTGAACCAATAGAGATGATCATGGGAGTTTTATCGTGACACCGGGGATGGACCAACTGGTCTTGTTGGGATTGCCCTGGCTCCGGAAATGGAACCCGCGAATAAATTGGAGAACGGGTGCATTACGGTTTCGCTCCAAACCACGCAAGGGGAAGAAGGGAGTCACCAAAAGAGAGGAAGCCATACCAACCAAAGTACTGGTGTCAGTGATAGAACACTTGGAAGGGGAGGAAAGAATTCCCAAAGAATACTGGGACCTTCAAGAGGTATTTAGTGAGAAGGCCTCTGACGTGTTACCCCCTCATAGACCCACAGACTGTAGCATTGAAATTCTTCCGGGAGTAAAGCTTCCTAAACCGAAAGCCTACCCCATGACGCAGAAAGAATTGGGGGAGTTACGGAACTTTATTGATAAAAACCTGGAAAAAGGATTTATTCAACCAGCTAGGCTACGAGTAGCTGCCCCTGTAATGTTCTGGGAGAAAAAGGATGGGTCCTTTCGCCTAGTGGTTGACTATAGGAACTTAAACACTGTGTGTGTAGAAAACGTGTATCCTATGCCACCTATGAAGGATATGTTGGTCCATTTGTCAAAGGGGAAGTTTTTCATCAAACTGAACTTGCGAGAGGCTTACTACAGAATGTGCATTAAGGAAGAAGCCGAGTGGAAAACTGCTTTCAATTGTCCCCTGGGTTGTTTCCAATTTTGAGTGCTCCCATTTGGATTACAAGGAGCCCCGGAGGTGTTCATGCAATTGATAAATGAAGTATTCCATGAGCATCTGTTCAACGGGGTCCTGGTTTATCTTAACGACATCCTTATCTACACAGAGACCATGGACGAACATGTGAAACTAGTAAGAGCAGTTCTCAAAAAACTGTTGACTGCAGAACTATATGCAAAACTGTCTAAATGCGAATTTCATCAAACCAAAATTGACTACTTGGGGTACCGTATATCTGCGGAAGGGACTGGAAATGGATCCAGGGAAGGTCCGCGCAGTGTTGAAATGGGCACCTCCGCGCACTCTCAAACAGTTGCAGAGTTTTTTGGGATTTGCCAATTTTTATCGCCAGTTCATTCCCTCTTTTGCAAAGATTGCCCTACCAATCACAAATCTCTTAAAAACCAAAGGGAATGGGAAGCCTAAACCATCCCTACCACTAGAATGGTCAATGGAATGCCAAGCGGTGTTTGAAAAACTGAAACGGCTGTTTGCTGCCAAACCAGTCCTCAAGCACCCCGACATGGAGGTCCCATTTGTGGTTCAAGCAGATGCCAGTGACGTGACCGTGGGAGCAGTCCTGCTCCAAGCGAATACTGAGGGAAAGTTACAACCTTGTGCATATACATCTCAGAAACTGACGGATACTGAAAGGAGGTGGGCTATATGGGAGAAGGAGGCGTTTGCTGTTCTCTGGGCTCTTTTAACTTGGAGACAGTTTTTGGAAGGAGCTAAACACCCGTTTGAATTATGGACTGATCACTAGAAGCCTTAAAAACGTCCAGAAAACTGTCACCAAAACAAGCCCGATGGGCCCAATACTTTAACCATTTTAACTTCTCCTTGCATTACACTCCAGGAGGAAAGAATTTCCTAGCAGATGCACTTTCATGGCTGCCACAATACAATAGTGCCCGTACAGACGTGGTCCGCCCTATTATCCCGGTGCAACAACTTGCAGCCCCAGCAGTTACCCGGGGCCAACTAAAGACTGATGCGTCCTTGCCAGATGACCTAACTGAGTTATTGAAGGAGGCATTAAAAACAGATGACCGGTTTCTAGCCCATTCAAATGAATGTACCCTCTGTGATGGCCTGGCCTGCGTAGGGGCTGAATTGTATGTCCCTGCTTGCATGAGGGAGACCATACTAGTGTTGCCACGATGCCAAGATGGCTGTACATTTTGGATTTGTAAAAACCCTACATCTATTGAAAAGACAGTTCTGGTGATCAGGTTTGAAGGAAGACATTGAATCTTACATAGCAAACTGCCCCGTGTGTACAGCAGCTAAGAGACCACCCGGTAAACCACCAGGCCTATTGCAAACTGTTGCTCACCCTGGAGCTCCATGGAGAGAAATATCTATGGACTTTATAGTGGAATTGCCTGAAATTGGTGGCAATACAGTAATTTGGGTAGTAACCAATTTATTCTCCAAGCAAGTGCATTTCATCCCACGTTCAAAAATACCCTTAGCTAAAGCTTTAACTAAACTATTTATCCAACACATCTACAGACTACATGGGGTGCCTGAACGCATAATCTCAGACCGGGGGGTCCAGTTCACTTCCCAATTCTGGAAGGAGTTTTTAAGACTACTAGGATCTGCCCAGGGGTTAAGCTCCGCCCACCATCCTCAAACTAAGGGGGCTTGTGAGAGATCCCATTCGGTTCTGGAACAATATTTGAGGTGTTACATTAACTATCAACAAGATAACTGGGCACTACCTTTTGCTGAGGTGGCCTATAATAACTCTATACATAGCAGCACTGGATTCACCCCCTTCAAAGTTCCTTCTGGGCAAGATTTTGTTCCAATCCCAGAACTACCTGAAGGAAAGCCATCGATTCCATCGCTGGCTGATTGGATCAGACAGGTACAAAGCACCTGGAAGATAACCCGCAAGGCCTTAGACGAAGCCAATCGTTTGCATAAGAAGCAGGTGGATAAGAGAAGAGCTCTGGCCAAGAATTTCCAAGTGGGAGATAAAGTTTTTCTATCTACCAAATATTTGCAAACGACTCAAAAATCGAAAAAACTTGGACGTAAATATGTTGGTCCCTTCCCCATTGTGAGGGTGATAAATCCTGTCACTGTACAGTTGGAATTACCAAAAACTTTGCGAAGAATTCACCCTGTATTCCATGTCAGTTTATTGAAACCTGAACACACGTCCCCTATTAGATCAATAGCTACTACACCACCCCCCTCCCAGTGCCAATTCTTATTGAAGGAGAACAACATTTTGAAGTTAAAGAGATTCTAGAAAACATAGGGGTAGAGTCCAATACCTAGTGGCATGGAAACATTTCCCTTTGTCCCAAGCAGAATGGGTGAATAAGGAGGATGATCGAGCCCCAAAGAAACTGGCTTTGTTCTATGAAAAATACTCTGATAAACCATGACTAATCTCTCTTTTCCTTCTAGGACTAACGTCCTTTCTGCAGGGGGGCCAAATGTCAGCTTCCGCATGCTGCTTTTATTGTTTTATTGCTCAGTTAATTGGTTTATTGCTGTTTTTAGTGCTAGGCATTGGAAAAGCGTATTGTATCTTTAATTATGGGCCAGCTGCTTCAGCTGCCATAGGTGGGAGGGGGAGGAGACTAATCCAGAAACGAAACTGATGAATTCAAAACCTAAGAAGCAGGCTAATAACTCTTGCAGTCAACGTTGTGCATAGCAGAGATGACATCCTATGAAGATGACCTCCATGTGACGCTTGAGGGAGAAGTGGATTGGACCCAACTGTCTGACCTTTGGAGGGAGGTGGGATTTATGTGGGGACAGGTATGTGTAAGGCACGCATATTATTCAGAACTTGCTTTATTTCATTGCATTCAGTTCATTCTTAGTAAAAGATACCTTTCTCTACAAACAATGGAGTTGGGGTTTTTCTTTCTTCAGTTTTGAAAGGGGCAACTACTTGCGGCCTAGCCGGTTGGATGAAGCCGTGTTTTAGGTTCTTATCAATAAAATTCATAGCTCCTCCAGCTCCCGGGGGGTCATGGGGTAAGTTTTGGTTTTGAAAGCTTTACCCCCAGAAGGATTTCTCTGCTACAGTCTGTAGGCCTATGGGGAGGCAGCACGTCAGAGGCCATTTCACTAAACACCTCCCGAAGGTCCCAGTATTCTTTAGAAATTCTTTCCTCCCCTTCCAGGTGCTCCGTTGCAGCTGCAGCCACTTCATTCGGGAATTTAGCCATACAAAAGGGGTTCTCCCTCTCTATCCTACACTGTTTAGAGTGAATGCGTAGCCCATCCGTCCTCCAATTTATTCGCATGTTCCATTTCCGGAGCCATGGCAGACCCAGCAGGAGGGGTCGTTCCATGCCTGGTGCCACAATAAAGCTCAGGGTCTCTTGGTAATCGCCCATGCTCATCTCTATTGGTTCGGTTATGAAATGGGTGGAAGCTCCCCCTGCTACAGACCCATCTAACTGGCAAAATGTGATAGGTCTGCTCAATGATCTTAGTCAGGTCCATCTTTTCCATGATCACAGGGCTGATAACACACCTTGTGCAACCCGAGTCCAGAAGGGCTAGCATCTTCCCATGGGCCCCGATAGAAGAGAATTGTAGTCCCCCTGGGATAGTCAAGGGTCCCCCCCCTCGGACTTACCAGGAGGTCCTCGTCAGAATCAGTTTTAGAGTCGCTGTCATCAGTGCCGGTCATAGTTCCCAGATCACCCTGTTTTGGGGAACGAACTCAACGACTTCCACTCCTTTCAGGGTAAACTCGCAACACTTGGCGGGCAGTTTGTCAGCTCTCTTCCCACCACCAGGGGTCGCCTGGGGTCCAAGCTTTGTGATGCATTCAGCTGTGCGGTGAACCTCTTTTCCATGTCTGAAACACGTGGTGGACTTCGGCTTTGAGCTGGCGGGTCCCCTATTGTCTTTCGGAGTTCCCTTGTGTGGCGCGGAAGGTGCCTTGCTCCAAGTGTGACCACCACGAATACGATCTCTGGCCAAATCACTCTCCACATCCGCAGCCAGCACATACCAACCCTGCAGATCACGAAGGGCACCACGCGAGTGGCAATCCTTATAGACATCTTTATTAAGGCCATCTTTGTAGTTTTCCAGAAGAGCTACTTCTGACCACCTTCTCATGTAAGGCACTAGCTTGCAAAACTCCTGGGTATACTCTACCACCGATCTCCGTCCCTGTTGGATGTATTTCATCCGGATTCTGGCCATTTGCTCCGCCACAGGATCCTCAAATCATGCTCTGAGTGCTGCCATAAATTGGTCATAATTTCTTAGCACGGGGGAATTTTCGTTGTGAAGGGTTACCATCCAGACACCACCCCCTCAAAAACTCTGGTCACGCATCTCACACAGGCTGCGTCGGAAAGAAAATCCTCTCCCCAGTCTTACATGTGGTTCCAAACTTGAATTAGGAAGCATCCCAGCCCTTTGGGATCCCCTCCATATTTTCCAGGCAATGGGGGGATTTTGGGCTTTTTCTGCCTTTGTGGCAGTGCCTGCCCAGCAGCGGGGCCCTGGCCCGCAGCGGATACTAGGGTCCCCGGGGTCTGGGCTGCGTCTTCCTGGGCTGTAGCTGTCTCTTCCAAGCAAGTATCAGCTTCAGGGCTCCCCCTCCCCCTGGCCATGTTAATCTCCTCCCCTTCCAGAGAATCCCTGGGCAGGCAATTCATACCTTTCATGACTCTCAGAGGCTTCCCTCAGTAGCTGTACCGCTTGGGTGATCAGAAGGTCTTCCTTCTGTTCTTCCTACCAGGCGAGCATCCCCCCTCAGTGTCTAGTAGTCGTCATCCCGGGGGGGGGGGTGTGTATCCCCCGGCTCTGGTAGCCTCCCTACTCCAAGAAACCCTCTGGGCCTCTCCAACTTTTCTTCAAGCTGTAATTTAGCCAACCATTCCGAAGCATCCCAGCTGGGTTGTGCCTGAGGGAGAGTAGATCCAGCAGCTCCGATATCTTCCTGGTTGCTGCCTTGGTCAGACATCCTTTTCTCAGCCCCCACGATGTGTTTCTGGGATGGCTGAAGTGTGAGAGCTTGCTTAATGTCAGGAATGCCTCCTTTCAATACTCAAGAAAGAAAACCCTCAACTCCATTGTTTGTAGAGAAAGGTACTTTTACAGAGTATGAACTGAAAGCAAACAAAATGAAAGCAATCTCTGAGGTATTTGGTGTGGAATACACATATAAGAATTATGGCACGTGGGGTGCATCTTCAGATGGTTTAATCCCTCTGGTATGCTCGGGCTGTTAACCTTGACTGTTATCAGCCCGCCTTCCAACTGCTGAACACATTTGAAGAAAACTCTTCTTTTCTCCTCCAGCACTCCTTACCCTCCCCCCACCTTTGTACCATGACAGCCGTAGCAAGCTAGGTAATAAATGCATAAATCAGGAGACAGACTACCCAGAGCAATAAAGCAATAAACTTGTAGCGAACGGAGGCTGACAGCTATCAAGATCACCTCCACCTTCACTGTGAGAACCTTCCTGATGATTGCTGGGATCAAGGCCAGGGGGGAAAGGTGTATAAAAGTCCCCGAGACAACAGACATCTCAGGGCATCTGTTCCTGCTGCCCACTGTGTTCTGAACCTACTGAAAAACCTCAGCAGATGGGTGTTTTCTGGAGAAGTAAACAGATCTATAATTGGCCTCCTGTAGCAGACTGCCAGCTCCTGAAACAGTGAGGGGTGTAAATGCCACTCTGAGTGGTTCACTGTCAACCTACTGAAACAATCTGTTTGCACATTCAGGGTCCTAGATATGTGCTCTGCCTTTATGAACTGAAAATTACTCTCCACCCAGCGCCCCAGACAATCCATCAGTGCCATGAGGGGTCTGGAATGTGTCCCCCTTGGTGATTGATGTGTGTCTTGGCTGTCACGTTGTTTGTTGTTGTTTTTTTTATAAAAAGTTTTATTTTTACAATCATATCAAATAATTCATCCAATGTACAGTTATATACAATTAGTCGGGCTTGCCCAGTCACCACCACCCTTTTTAACACTCTTCCCTCTTCTACCTTCTTTTACTTTCCAAACCTTCCTCTCCTTCTCTTATCTACATCCACTCCTCCCTCCACCCTACACCTTCCTTCTTCCTCTACTATCCCTCTTCCTTCCTCTTCTCCTCTTTCCTACCTCCTACTCTCTCTTTTCTCCCTCCCCACCGTTCTAAAATGGTAACTATGCAGACCCGACCCTACATTAATTATATTTCTTCAATAATCCCTGTACATTAACCATCACTCCATCTCTACCAAAACCCCAATTCCCTCCCCTTACCCCCACCCCCACCCCGACTTCCCAGAACAAAAGGCAGGGTATCAAAACTAACAATCATAATCCAAAATAATTCCTAAATTATAATCTTTAGTCACACCACACTTAGTCACACTCTCAATTCCCCTCTCCTTCAAAAATATATCTAATACAAAATATTTCCTAAATTTACTCATATGCTATTCGATATTTTTTTATCTGATACTTATTTTAAATATAATCAATCCACATTTTCCATTCTAAAATATATTTTCTAGTATATAGTCTTTCAAGTAAGCGGAGATTTTGTCATCTCTGCCAGATTTGATACTTTGAGTGTCCATTTGTTGTTTTGTTTTGTCCATTCTTGATTGTAGGTAATTCTTCTTTCTTCCAATACTGAGCAATCAAAAGTCTTGCGACTGTTATTAAGTTCAAAATCAATTTAGTCTCTATAGCTGTATAGTCCATAATTATTCCTAGTAGAAAGAACTGCGGAGTAAACTTAATCTTCTTTTCAAAATATTCTGCATGATCCACCAGCCTTTAATCCAAAATACTTTAACTTTTTACAAGTCCACCATATATGGTAATAAGTAGCATCTTCACAATCGCATCTCAACATTTAGCAAGATCTAATATGTGTTTCTTGTAAACAGGTAATGTCATTTTAAATTATTTCAAATAATGAAATACTTTCCTTCTCTTCTGCGGTGAATTCAGGCCATTAACATTCAAGATAATAGTTTAATTACCATTATCGGCCAAAGGAAACTTTTGGAACACCAGCCGCAGATCACATTTTACTTTAGGCCTTGCTCCTCCACTGTTTCCATTGTAGTAGTTGCCAGTTGTTGTTGTGCCTTCATCTCTTGTTCCTTGCGTTTAGCAGCAGCTCTAGTCAGCCTTTGTTCTTTTGAATCTAAACCCGTCGTAGGTATTTCCAACACTTGTAATAAATCTTCTTCCATCACAATCTGTTCTTGTACCTGCTTCACTTCTCTTCCTTCACTTCAGCCTCCTTCTTCTAGCTTCCAATGGGGAAGACTTCCATCTTTTAATACCTCAACATAAAATTCTCTTGCTTTTCCAACCGTATTGAAACGATGTACTTTCCCTGCATAATATACTATTATACCAGTTGGAATATCCCATCTATATTCAATCTGATGTTTTTTAAGTTCATTCACCAGGAAGGCAAATTCCTTCCTAGCCCTTAACATTTTGGTGGAATTTCCTTTAATATCAAGATATCTTGACCAGCAATCTGAATCTTCTCCCCTTATATGAAGCTTGCAAAATCTGATTTCTCACTATTCTGTTTGTAAAATAAATAACAACATCCCTTGGCAACTTTTTTGCCTTGCTATCCAAGAATTCACACGATATATTTTTCAATTTGATAAGCCACATCTGCTGGACGAGCTGCTAATATCTCAGCAAATACTTCAGAAAAATTCCCTTAAATTCTCTTCCTTATTTTCTTTCAAACCTCGGATTCTAAGAGCAAATTCCATATTTCTGTATTGTATCAAAACTATTTCATCCTCTGTCTTTTCCATTTTACTTTGAAATTCATCCATTTTATTTTCTAATTTTGAATTATGTTGCTTAATTACTTCAACCTCCTCTTCCAATAAAATCACATTCGTTGCCAAACTTTGTACTGCCATTACAAATCCTTCTTTAACTTCTTTATTTCCCACTTGAATTTCTGATATCTGCTCTTTCATTTCAGACATCTCATCAGTTATAACTTTAAATTTTTCTTCTATAAAGCCTTTTAAGTTCTCTTGTAACGCCTCTAAATTCAATGTTCTAGTCTCTGCTGTATGAGCTGGAGAGGCACCAGCTGATAAAGTTCCAAAGCTCTTTGTTACAGTAGACTTTAATTGTTTGGCTGCCATCTTCTATAAAATTATTTATTTATTTATTTCCAACTTAATATTCACTTTAAATCTTCTTAACTTCTGAGAAACCCAGTCTTTTAAAGCAGTATTTAAAAAATCTCCCTAGATTCTATCAGCAGGCAGCAAAGAGTTAAAGCAGCAAGTAACATGCAAATTACCAACTGCAGAGGCACACGCTGAAAGTATCACTTTCTTTCCACTCGTTAACTTGTTAACAATTCGCCTCCATTTTCTTGCTGTTTTCAAGCTTGTTACAAAGTATCGGGAATCGGCTTGGCTACTTGCTTAAAGTTCTCCCACTTTCGTTCTGTCCGGTATAATCCTTTATTGTCCAAAATAAATCTCGGCGTTTGGTCGTGGTGATTGGTTCCGCCAAAGCAGAAGAATCCTCGGATCTGGAGCACTTCGGGTTACTGGAGGGAACTTAACCCTTCAAACCCCTTTTTTCTCAGGGGCTTTAGGGAAATTCAACCTCTGCCCTCAGCTCACCCCTTCTCCTTCTCCCGAAGAAGGGGTTTTCCGAACCGCTGGGCAGCAGATTTAAGCTGTCCTAGCGATTCCACATAATCCAGAGGTTGGTGATCGTAAAGATCACCGCCATCACCTACGGTGCCAAACCGGAAGTCCTGTCACGTTGTTTGTTAATACCAACACATGTTGTCCCACTATGGCTTCTTTGAAACTCTTGAGGGCCAGGTAAACTGCCCTGAGCTCCAGCCAATTGATCCTGCGCAACAGGTCTGCCTTTGTCCACTGGCCCTGTGCAATTTGTGACCGGCAGTGTGCCCCCCAGTCATAAAGGCTGGCGTCCATCATGATAGTCAGATAGTCTGATTCTTTGAAGAGGCACCCTTTTGCAAGGGCCTGTGATCTCCACTACTGAAGGGACTGCAGTACCTGTAGAGGAACTATTAGCCTGTCCTGGGAATTGCTCCTGCCAGATTGTTGGTAAGGCAGGAGAAACCACTGGCACAGGGGTGAAATGCTCCCGGTTCAGACTGGATCGACTGATCCAGTAGCAATGGTGGTGAGTGGTTTGGAGAACCAGTAGAAAAAATCCGTGCCGCCCCACCCACCCATGCCCTCCCAATTGCCCGGTTGCCTGCTTGCTGCTTCTTTTAAAAAATGGTTTTAACTGAATTAACTTAATTAAGTTATGAAAGCGAGACATTTTTATATTAATGTTTTAAAGAGTGGGAATCCTTTGTTGTTAGATGCTAAGTTAATTGGTTTGGAAATGATGGAAAATAGAATGGGAGAGGGGAGGAATGTTTAAGAATTGAATATGATGATTATGGTTAATTTTTGGAATTGATTTGTTTAGGATATAAATTATAGGATTTTTGTTATTTGCTATTTGTATGGTATAAATCTATGGGATGATATTATTTAATTGTGAAGGATGGAAAGTGAAATTTATGAAAGTTATGAAGTTAAGCTGGAAATATTATATTTGAGAGATTTTATTCGAAATGATATTTGATTGGGAGTAGTATTGGAAGATTGGATATTAAATGTTATGACAATTGAAGAAATATATAAGTGATAAAAATTTGAATTTGAGAAGCTGGATTGTAATTTAAGAAATGGACTTATGAAATTTGAAGAAATATACAAGTGGGTAAAAAAAAATTGAATTTTAGAAGATGGACTAATTTTTAAAATGGACTGTAAGAAGAACGGACATTAAATGTTATGGCAATTGAAGAAATATATAAGTGATGAAAATTTGAGTTCGAGAAGATGGACTGTAATTTGAGAAATGGATTTATGAAATTTTTTTTTGTATATAAAAAAGTTTTATTTTTACAATCTTATCAAATAATTCATCCAATGTACAGTTATATACAATTAGTCGGGCCTGCCCAGTCACCACCCCCCTTTTTAACCTTCTTCCCTCTTCTACCTTCTTTTACTTTCCAAACCTTCCTCTCCTTCTCTTATCTACCTCCTCTCCTCCCTCCACCCTACACTCTTCTCCCTCTTCTACCCCTCTTCCTTCCTCTTCTCCTCTTTCCTACCTCCTACTCTCTCTTTTTTCCCTCCCCACCGTTCTAAAATGGCAACTGGTCAGACCCGACCCTACATTAATTATATTTATACATCTTCAATAATCCCTGTACATTAACCATCACTCCATCACTAACCTCAACCCCAATTCCTTCCCTTTACCCCCACCCCCACCCTGACTTCCCAGAACAAAATGCAGGGTATCAAAACTAACAATCATAATCTAAAATAATTCCTAAATTATAATCTCTAGTCTCTCCACGTTTATTCACACTCTCAATTCCCTCTCCTTCAAAAATATATCTAATACAAATTATTCCTAAATTTACTCATATGCTATTTGATATTTTTTATCTGATACTTATTTTGAATATAATCAATCCACATTTTCCATTCTAAAATATATTTTTCTTGTGTATAGTCTTTCAAGTAAGCAGAGATTTTGCCATTTCTGCCAGATTTGATACTTTAAGAGTCCATTCTTCAATTGTAGGTAATTCTTCTTTCTTCCAATATTGAGCAATCAAAAGTCTTGCGGCTGTTATTAAGTTCAGAATCAATTTAGTCTCTATAGCTGTACAATCCATAATTATTCCTAGTAAAAGAACTGCGGGTAAACTTAATCTTCTTTTCAAAATATTCTGCATGATCCACCATACTTTAATCCAAAATGCTTTAACTTTTTTGCAAGTCCACCATATATGATAATAAGTAGCATCTTCACAATCACATCTCCAGCATTTAGCCTGTACATTAGGATACATACATGACAATTTTGGGGGGTCTAAATGCCATCTATAAAACATCTTATAAAAATTTTCTCTCATATTTTGTGCTTGTGTAAATTTAACATTCCTCACCCAAATTCTTTCCCAAGTTTCCAACATTATTGGTTACTGAAAATTTTGTGCCCTTAATCATACAATCCTTAACCAAATCAGTCTCTGAATCTATTTCTACTAATACATTATACAACCTCTTAATATGCTGTTGACCTTGATCTCTCATTTGTTTTAACAAATTATCCTCAATTGCTTAACACCTATTTTTGATCTAATTTCCATCTAGCTTGTAGTTGTCCATATTGGAACCATGTATAATTTTTCCCTTCTTCCCCCATCTTTTCTCTAGATTTTAATTGTAACTCCCCCTTTTCCATACAAAGAAGTTCTCTATAAGTAACTACCTCCATCTTTTGATATATATTTATATTTTCTATCATGTGTCTCGGGTTTGCCCATATTGGAATCTTTCCATCTAATTTGTATTGATATTTCCTCCAAACCCTCAATAATGCATTTCTAATTATATTATTTTTAAATATTTTATCAACTTTCTTATCATATAATAAATAGGCATGCCACCCATATAACAAACCATAACCTTCTATATTCAGAACTCTTTCCTCAGTTAAATTAATCCAATCAGTAATTAATGATAAAACAACTGCTTCATAATACAATTTTAAATTAGGCATTTTAAGACCCCCCCTTTCCCTTATATCCTGCATTACTTTTAATTTTATTCTTGGTTTTTTGCCCATCCATACAAATTTACTAATCCCCTTTTGCCATTCCTGTAATTTAATATCATTCTTAAACACCGGTATCATTTGAAACAAAAACAAAAACCTGGGCAAAACATTCATTTTTATAGCCGCTATTCTTCCCAGCAAAGATAGTTGTAACTTCTTCCAACTCTCCATTTCTTTCCATACCTTCTGCCACAATACCTCATAATTATTTTTGTATAATTTAACATTTGAAGCTGTAATATATATTCCTAAATATTTAACCTTTTTAACGATTTCAAAACCTGAAGTTCTTTCTAACTCTTCTTTTTGTTGTATATTCATATTTTTAGTTATCATCTTTGTCTTTTGCTGATTCACCTTAAATCCAGATACTTTACCATACTGACCAATTATATCTTTTAAACCAGTTACTGAGTATATTGGTTGAGATACAGTAACAACCAGGTCATCTGCAAAAGCTCTTAATCTATAATCTTGATGTTTAACTCTAATTCCCTTTATTCGATCGGAACCACGTATGTTATTCAGAAGAATTTCTAAAGTTAAAATAAAAAGTAATGGGGACAAGGGACATCCCTTGTCCCCAGGGATTTATGAAATTTGAAGGAATATACAAGTGGAAAAAAAAATTGAATTTGAGAAGATGGATTAATTTTAAAAATGGACTGTAAGAAGAAGTAATATGTGAAGTTGGTATTGCTTCTTTTCTTTTTTTCTTTTTATTATTCTTTCCTATCTCTTTCTTTTTATTGTGAGGGGATCTAAAGTTTCAAATTTTTAAAGGTGGGCGGTTATGTATATTTTGTATACTTTAGCTTGTGATTGTTGGTCATAATACCCGGTATTTGCTCTGAGAAGTCTGGGGCGGGGAAGGGGAGGAGGGGGAAAGGAAATGATACATGGATTGATTATTAATGTACAGTAATTTTGAAGATATGAAATTAAAATTTAAAATGATATTGGGGATGCTCGACTGCCATTTCAGAAAGAAAAGGAGAGAGGAGTAGAAGGAGGGAAGAAAGTAGGTAGGAAAGAGTAGAGAAGGAGGAGGGGAATAAGAAGGTTAGATAGGGTGGAAGAAGGGAGGAGTGGAGAAGGAGGAGAGGAAGTAGTAAAGTGAAGGAGATGAAGGATGGGAAAGTAGTAGAGGTAGAGAGGGAGGTTGTGAAGAAAGGAAGTGGCAATCGGGCAGGCCTGAATTAGTAATAAATAAAAATTAATGATTAATGATGGATAATAGTTTGTACATAAATATGATGTTGGAAAATGGAAATAAAAATTATTTTTTTAAAAAAATGGTTTTAAAAGATAAAAAAAGGCTCTGATGATCACAGCTGAGCCATGCAATCGTCAGAGCCTTTTTTTCCCTTTAAAATTTTTTTTTTACAACCTATTCATCCGAATTGGTTGTAAAAAAAACGCTTTTAAAAGTAAATAAAAAAATCACATACCACAGCTGATCACCTTCCCCACATGCTGTTCTACTTACCCCATTCCTCCTTTTGGTGTGCACTGTGTGGGCACACTTCGCATTTGGTGCATGTACGCACTGCGCATGAGCGCACACATGCACAGCCAGAAATTGGTAGTAAACCGATTGAGATTTCAGCACTGCACTGGCATGAAGTCGTACCCACGTAAAGCCCTGGTGTGAAGTTATGCCTATGGAACAATGGCGATACATGACATCATCTTCCCCAGGAGTTGCGACAGGAATACAAGTGGTACTGTGTCCATGGCCATGATGTGGCTTACTAACTGCTGCAAGCTGTCCCTTCTCCCCAGGGAGAGAGACCACACATACAGATGTATCTATAATGGCTCCCAGATGGAGTAATCTGGTGGTCTGATGAAAATGGCTCTTGTTGTTGTCTATCGAAAAGCCATGTTTTTGCAGAACCTAGATTGTGATCCGAAGATCTGTCTCTGCCCGAACAGATGATGAGGACCGAATCAGAATGTCATTCGGGTAACATTGGACTCTGACTGGCACAGATCGAAGGTGGGCTGCTAAGGCCGCCAATATCTCTGTGAAGGCCCGTGCTGCAGCTTTCTGTGCAGATGGGCTCAGGCTGAAAAGCCCCAGAGGAAGCTCTCTTTCTGTCCACATTGGGTTGTTGGCTGTGGAGCGCGCACGAGATACCATCTTCCACCTTAAATAGAGGCAGGCAGACCCATAATGAGTAGCTGCTGCCATGGCTCAAATCATGCTCTCCATGCTACCACCACTGATCAGTATGCCCCAGATGCCTCTGGGCAGTGACTGAGTCCTCCTTCTGCCTTCCTGGTGGGAATGTCCAGGCCTCCGCTCGCCAAAGAGCCAGATACTATTTACCGGCCCTTACCACTAACCGTGGCTGGTCGGGACCTCGGATGATCAAAGGCAGCAAGGGAGACAGCTGATCAGCAGACCGAAAAGTTGCCTGATCGCTGGAGCGGTCCACAAATAAAGAAACAATGTTTTGTTAAGATCGTGAGTTGGAGAATCCAGGCCAAAGGCACATCTCTCTCCGATATATCTCTTCTGCATGAAGACTGAGCCGAACTGGGAATCACCAGTCAAGAAGAGAGTGACCAGAGATACAAATAAGATCACGTGCTCAGTCTCCATGCAGAAGATAGAACTACTACCCATTCCTGGATGGTCTCATACAGCTCTAGGGAGAATGTCCCCAAAACAGGTCTGATGGGCACTGTACTTCCAATGCTTTAATTTCACTTTGAAGTACTTACCGGGAGGGAAAAACTTTTTGGCAGATGCCTTGTCCAGACTACCGCAATACAACAGTATCATAGCGGAAGTAATTAAGCCCATGTTCTCAGCCTCCCAATTAGCAGCTAAGGTAGTCACACACTCTCAGACAAAGAATGACCTCTCCACCTTAGACAATGCCACCTCCACAGAATTCAAAAAAGCCTTGGAAATGGATGAGTAGTTTAGTCCTCATAAACATACTTGCATAATAAAAAATGAGTTAACTTGGATGAGAAATAAGCTCTATATCCCAGCTAGGGAAAGGTTGAGAACTATGCAAGCTTGTCATGACTCCCAAATTAGCTGGTCACTGGTTTTGTAAAAATGTTACATTTACTGAAACGGCAATTCTGGTTGCCCTCATTTAAAAAAACATGGAAAGGTATGTAGGAAGCTGCCCCATTGCGCTGTTGCAAAACACAGGCCGGTGGAAAACTCCAGTCTACTGCACCTGGTGGCCAACCCTTCAGCACCATGGAGAGAGATCTCCATGGATTTCATTGTTGAATTGCCTAAGAGTTCTGGAAACACAGTGGTCTGGGTTGCCATTGACCTTTTCTCAAAGCAGGTTCACATCATCCCATGCAAAAAGATCCCTACAGCTGAAGCCTTGGCTAAGCTGCTTTTGGTCCACATGTACCGCTTGCATGGGGCTCCACGATGTATTATTTCAGACAGAGGGGTCCAATTCACATCCAAGTTCTGGAAAGCTTTTAAAAATCTAATCAGAACCGAACAGGGACTTAGTTCTACTCATCATCTGCAGACAAACGGGACCATGGAATGAACCAATTCAGTTCTGGAACAGTACTTGCGCTTTTTTAATTAACTATCAGCAGGACAACTGGACCAAATTATTGCCTTTTGCAGAAGTGGCCTATAATAATGCAGTTCACACTAGCACAGGTTTTACCCCTTTCAGAGCGGCCACAGGGCAAGAATTTAATGCTATGCTTGAGTTACCCTCATATGAACCAGAAATCTCCTCCTTCAAACAGTGGATCAGTCATTTGCAAACCATTTGGCTAGTGGTCTACAAAACCTTGGATGAAGCAATGCTGTCTATAAAGCACAAGCAGACAAGAAACAAACAGAACCTAGACCTTATAAAGTGGGGGACAAAGTTTACTTTTTCCACCAAGTTTCTAAAATCTTTGCAGCAGTCTAAAAAGCTGGGTCCTAAATACATTGGGCCTTTCCCCATAGTTTGTATTATTAACCCTGTCATGGTAGAATTACAACTCCCTAAGCCATTATGGAAAGTCCACCCCATTTTCCATTGTAGTTTACTGAAGCTTGAAGTCACCTCTGACCTTCATCTGGCTACTACCCCTGTTCCGCCCCCTATTATGGCAGAGGGCGAACATTTCAAAGTTCAAAAAATTCTAGATTTCAGGAAATTCCACAAAGCCACTCAGTACATGGTGGCTTGGAAACTCCCCTTCTCACACAATGAATGGGTTCACAAAAAATATGTGCATGCCCCTAAATTAGTACGTGTATTACATCAATTGTACCCTGAAAAACCTCACTGATTTTATGTTTTGTCTCCCCTTTCCTTTGTTTTCTTTCAGGTGGACTTCCTGTTTTTCTAGGAGGGCAGCATGAGAGGTCCCAGATATTTCTATTGGGATGCTGGCATTCTGGTGGGAGGGAGGGGGGAGGATTGGAGAGATCTCTATATGAAGTTTCTGTTTCTGTTTACTGCATTACTGTGCTGATCTCTATATGAAGTTTCTGTTTCTGTTCCTACATTGCTGTACTGTGGAAGGAGTTTGGTTAGCACTGCTTTAAATTGCCGTTTAAAGTGGGAAGCTTTCATTCCTGCCTAGATCTCTTGCTATCACAAACCTTTCAATAAAAACTTCTTTTGGAATGACTTCAGTTTCAATAATCCTGCTTTCTTGGGAAGATTGGAGAGGCTTACAGTACTAACTCTTCACGTGAACTTGGTGCTATCCCTGTGATGATGCAGCCCAGAACTGCATTGGCTTTTTGGGCAGTTTCAATGCACTGCTGGCTCAAATTGAATTGCATTTTATTGGAAAGGGTCCAGTGTTCAAGTCTGTCAAGATCCTTCTGCATCTTGAACCTAAATTCTAAAGTATTTGTTATTCGAGCCAGGTTGGTGTCGTCTGAAAATCTATTTTTTCATCTAAATTGTTTATGAAAATGTGGAAGAGTACTGGGCCTAAGACAGAACTTTAGGGTACCCACTACATGCAAAAATTCCAGGAGTTGCATCAGAAAATAAATTCTAACTGATGAAACAGGGAATATGTATTTGTTAATGAATAAAGTAGAAGTGTATCTGCCTACAGTACTGTTGAAAAGGCAGATGGATTTTCCATGAGCTAACAGCTCCTTATATAAACTGTGTGATATTTAGATGCTGTAGAATTCTTCTGCAATAAAACATTTAAGGAAAAGTACTTTAATAATATTTCATAAATTTTCAATACTTTCTTGTCATCTACTATGGAGTCTAATCTCTTTTTATTTTTTTATTTTTTTATTTTTTATTTTTCACATTTATATACCGCCCTATCTCCCTAGGGACTCAGGGCGGTTCACAGGCAAGTAAAAAGTACATATAAATACAGACTAAAATAACAATTAAAAAACTTATTCTACATAGCTGAATTATTAAAAACTATATAAATAATAAAACCCATTTAAAACCAGTAAATTTAAAATCTAATCCAGTCCTGCGCAGATGAATAAGTGTGTTTTAAGCTCGCGACGGAAGGTTCGGAGGTCCGGAAGTTGATGAAGTCCTGGAGGGAGTTCGTTCCAGAGGGTGGGAGCCCCCACAGAGAAGGCCCTTCCCCTGGGTGTCGCCAGACGGCACTGCCTAGCTGACGGCACCCTGAGGAGTCCCTCTCTGTGAGAGGGACATGACATTTTTCATGACATTATTAGATTTTTATTTTATTTTTTATGGTGGTGTATATACACAATATTCCACTTTAGGAGGCACTGGAAGGCCAACTAAAGAATAAGTAATTGACTGAAGTGCAGTGTAACTGTTTGTATATATTCTGCTGCTTTAAGGGCCTTTACTCCTGCCTTCAGAGAAAGCGGCTACAAGTGTAAAAAAAGTCACTGCACTCTCTCCCAAAGAAGAACCCATTATCTTGGCAGTGGCTGGGACGAGTAAAATTTTTCCTAAAGTCAGACTCACAATTAGGAAGTGATCAAGGATAAGTCGAACTTCTCTGGTAGGGCTCGGACAGGTGGCATGTAAACAAGGAGACTTGTAAAGAATTCATCTGAGCAAACCTAATTTCTTGGTTACTTTGTTACATTTACTTTAAATAGTTGCTGTATGGTCTGTGGTTCCCTTTCTTAGACAAATGTTTGATTATTATTATTTAGAGGGCAAATCACTGATTTTTCCATGCATGTATTCTAGGACTTACTGGATACCACTACATACTTAGCAATAAGATTAAAAAGGGATAGGCCAAATGTAATGCAATTGCAGTATCAACCTATAGCATGAAAAACAAGTTATCTGAGCTTCAGTAAGCTAGCTCCTTACAGTATACTATTTGGGATATAAAGTTAGGATCATTAACTGACATTTTTGTCTACTACCATGCTAATTAGAAGTGCTTGGGCATTTTCAGGAAGCAAATGGCAAAATGTCCATCCTATTAGGGTGCAAATTCCTCTCCTTTTGTATGTGCACCAATGATGGGTTGCTCCTGGTTCACGTGAACCGGTAGCAGCGGTGGCGGGAGGCTCTGCCCACCTGCCCAAATGTCATAAAAAATACTCTGCACATGCACAGAAGCTTCTGAGCATGTGCAGAAGTGCCACGCACTACCAATAATGAACCGGTAGTGCTGGGATTTGAAACCCACTATTAATGTGCACCATTTGTATGAAATCTCTAGATTCTGCAGATGCCCCTATGCTGATGAAGGGAGTTGTACTTTTAATGCATTAGAATACTCTCTTCTGGAAATCTGTGTTATGGGATATATAATACTGAATTCTAATGACTGAAAATGAAGGGACAAGGGGATAGACGGAGAACTTATCAACTGTGCAGACAACATCAAGCTAGCAGGAATAGCCAACACTCTGGAAGATAGTTTTAAGATACAGGATCTTGACAGACTTGAACATTGGGTGCTATCTAACAAAATGAAATTCAATGGTGAAAAAAGTAAGGTTCTACATTTAGGCAAGAAAAACAGTACAGTATATGTGGTACAGTATATGTGGTACCTTGCTCAATAGTAGTAACTGTGAAAAGGATCTTGGAGTCCTAGTGGACAACCATTTAAATATGAGCCAGCAGTGTGCAGAAACTGCCAAAAAAGCTAACACAGTTCTAGTCTGCATAAACAGGGGGATAGAATCAAGATCATGTGAAGTGTTAATACCACTTTGTAATGCCTCGGTAAGGCCACACTTGGAATATTGCATTCAGTTTTGGTCGACACGATGTAAAAAAGTTGTGGAGACTCTAGAAAGTGCAGAGAAGAGCAACAAAGATGATTAGGGAATTGGAGGCTAAAACATAAAAAGAACTGCTGCAGGAACTGGGTATGTTCAGTTTAATGAAAAGGACTAGGGGTGACATGATAGCAGTGTTCCAATATCTCAGGGGCTGCCACAAAGAAGAGGGAGTCAAACTATTCTCCAAAGTTGCCTTATACACTGTAAGCCGCCCTGAGTCTTCGGAGAAGGGCGGGATATAAATGTAAAAACCAAAAAACCAAAAAACCAAAAGCACCTGAGGGTAGGACAAGAAGAAATGGGTGGAAATTAATCAGGGAGAGTAGCAACCTAGAACTAAGGAGAAATTTCCTGAGAGCTAGAGCAATTAATAAGTGGAACAACTTGCCTTCAGAAGTTGTGAATACTCCAACACTGAAAGTTTTTAAGAAGATATTGGATAACCATTTGTTTGAAGTGGTGTAGGATTTCCTGTCTAAGCAGGGGGTTGGACTAAAAGACCTCCAAGGTCCCTTCCAACTGTTATTTTGTTTTCCCAAAAATCTTCACTTAACCAAATAGAACATTATAAAATACCAAAGGAATAACTTTATCAGTTGCAGCAAAAAGAGTAAGATATACTTCGTCTATTTATGTACTATATATTTAGTGGCAGATCAAGAAACAGAAAGCTGTAAACTTTCAGAATGCACTGCAACCATGGAAAGAGAACAGGGCTGCCAGTGGCCAATTTTTTTTTTAATTTGAATTTATATCCCGCCCTTCTCCGAAAACTCAGGGCGGCTTACATTGTGTTAAGCAATAGTCTTCATCCATTTATATATTATATACAAAGTCAACTTTTATTGCCCCCAACAATCTGGGTCCTCATTTTACCTACCTTATAAAGGATGGAAAGGCTGAGTCAACCTTGGGCCTGGTGGGACTGAACTTGCAATAATTGCAAGCAGCAAGCAGCTGTGTTAATAACAGACCAGAGGCCCAATTTCTGTTATGATAGCCCTGCTGATGAAATAAATGACTTTTCCTGCTGTGGCGCAAACAAGTCCCACAAAAGAAAACCTCAGCAGGATTTTCCTCTCTTCCACAATCATAATTAGGAGGGATCACTTGGAGATAGGCTACTCAGCACTTGATGTCTGTCCATTGTGCCCATAGAAGTAGCCCCAGCAAATGGAATTCATGGCTTGGCCATTGGTCAGTTTTCGATGGTATAGTATGGTTGAAAAGGGAGAGAACTTGTGCAAACTGAAGGGTCAACCCAAGGGCTGAAGCTTAGCAAAACCAGTTCATAGAAGATTTAGGAGAAAGATATGATTAGCTCCGTTTATTGCCCTCAAAGCTTCCTACTCCAGAAGCACACAAAATATACAAGAAGAAATCATACCTAAAGAAAAGTTCACATTTTTTGTGACAATTGCTGCTACTTTTCAAAGTAATTTTTAATGTAAACAAATATACTGTGATACTCCTGAATTGTTCAAAAAGAGTAAAGGCTTCCAAAAATTCTGAATTCCTCAGTGAAAACTGGATTCTGATATCAAGGCACTCTTCAGTCACCACTCTCATATTTTGCTGTAAGTCTATGTATAATTCAATATTATTTACTGTTCACTTTTAAACATTTCTTTATGTAAAAAATCTTTTTAAAACATATATACCATCTTCCAAACACAGGTTATCCCAGAGTAGCTTACAACATGACAACAAAAAAGTATTTTACTTGAGGAGACAAAACTTTCTTAACATGTCTGTTTATTGAATATTTTTAGGATCAGAAAAAGAACACAAATGGACTACAGACCAATTATATTCAGAAGCATACATATGCATACACACTCACGCATATGCACAATAAGTCTATGTGATTGTGACAAGAAAATTGCTGGTAAAAACTGGAGGCACCCTGTTCATAAATATTTTGAATCCATTCGTAAACTAGTTGATGCAGGTGCGTCACAACAGGATACTGTAAGCCAGCAGTCCCCAACCTTTCTGGCTCAGTGGACTGGTGTAAGGGGATGGTTTCGTGCACACAATGTGCCACTTTCACAAATGCAGCTTTGCAGATGCATGCACACCACTTCCATGCCCCAGTTCCCAATGGGTTGCAGTCCAGCACTGGGATGAGGAACTAGTGGTTGGGGACCCCTGCTATAACCCTTCTGTAGTGCTGTCTATGAAACCATAGTGTAATCACCAGGAATACTTGCTATTGATTTAAAAAAGAATTTAAAATTAAATATCAGGTGCATCTGTCCTCCCACCCCACCCAAGTAGCATACTGTATTGTTTGCATCTTATTTTCCAAGATAGCATTTGAAAAATAACATACTAATAGGAGGATGAGGCGCTGAAAGAAACGAATATCCAAAGGTCATGAAACATTAACATGCAATAATGAATATTTAAAAATATATATTACAACTATGTTGTCACAAAATTTGAAGACCAACTTAAAATACATATAATTTTAATTTGTTATGCAATCTACTCTTTCAATAGAAAACTGAAGATCTAATATTTAAACTACAATATTTTATACTCTCACAATATTAACCAAATACATGGTTAAATATATTTATCTGCCAGTATAACTGCAAAATATCTGATATATATATTGGAAAGGAGTAATCTGCTTCCCCAGCAATGTCTTTTGCATAGCAATGATCATTTACCATTTTGCTCCAAAGCAGAGTACTCAGTTTCTGAAACCTTGGAAGTATCAATCAGCTTTGTAAGGCCAGTTTTAGCTGAATATTTAAAGATAAATGCTTTCATGAGTTCATACTTGTAGTTTTGATTGATAAAACTATAGAGAATGGGATTGATGCAACAATGAACCAGAGAGAAGCACTGAGTAATGTGAAGAGCTGCATAAAGGAAGTTCTCCATTTGGCAACTGAAGGGTATAAAATGGAAGGCCAACAAGAAGTCAAGCAACACAGCTATGTGGTATGGCAGCCAACAGACAAGAAATACAAGGACATAGGAAAAAATAATTTTCACATTACTCTTCCTCTCTTGATCATTAGAGGCCAATACAGCTGCGGCTAAAAGACAATTGGAAACAGCAATGAGAGGAAAAGGAATGACAAAACCTAAAATAACAGAGGTTAGCTCTATGCCAGCTAGCCACTCCTTTGCAGTCTCCTCTGGATAGACAGGACGACAATAGGTTTCATTGTTGGAGGAAACCATCTTAAGGTAATAGGTATCAGGAAGGGCTGCAAAGAAGGCAAAGAGCCATACCAAGATGCAAATGCAACAACGGAGTCTCTTCTTTTTAACACTGCTGGCAGGTTGGAAGTAAGCAACTGAGAGGTACCGATCCACACTCATACATGTCAGGAAGAAGATGCTGCCATATAGATTGATGGAGAACACAAGGTGAGCTATCTTGCATGAGATTTCCCCCATGTTCCACTGGCTGTGTTGAACAAAGGAGATTACCCAGATGGGAAGAGTGATGATCACACAAAGGTCAGCAACAGCAAGGTTGAGGATGTATAAGTGAGTTTCATAGCCAGTAATTTTTGTTTGAAAATTCATCCAGACAACCACAAAATTGGCCACTAAGCCAATCATAAAAATAAAGATATACAAAAAGGACAGGGTATAGAGCAGAGCACTTTTGTTAAGCATATTTGGGCACAACAAGGAGTCCACAGTGATACACTCTCCATTGTTGCAGGTTACATTGGTTTCATTGAGATTCTCCACTTCCAGAAGATTGAATATTGGAGGCATGTCAATAGTATTCATTGCAGATGATTTTTGATGAAATGAGCCTGAAAAAAAGAGCAAAAAGACAAAAGGAGCAATTTAGTTGAATAGACATTATTTGCAGTTGCCTTTATATCAAATAACTTATGAATTCCACAAATGTACTGCATGTTTTGGCTAGGCAGAATTTTATACATACCATTGTGTAAAACTGTAGATATGGAATAAGGAAGACCCAAAACTGTAAGCTGTATGAAAAGGAAACAACACTAATAGTCCTATTCTTATCAGGAAAAGTAAGGTTAAGAGACATTCTAGAAACGTGTTTTTTTTTCTTCCAAATTGCCAGCCTCGTCTACAGCCTTTGGACTTCCTTGTTTGAACTTTTCGTTTTTGAATTTTGAGCAAGATAATCATAAACTTCTTTTTTGTTGGGCCTCCTTTGGCATCATTCTTATGTGTATCTGATTTCACTCCAAAACCTCTTGTAAACATTTACCCACAGGTTTTAGTATTCAAATAATAGAAATATATGAGTCTATGAACAAAAACAGATAGTAATCAACAGAGAACAAGAGGAATCAATAGTATTTCTGGAAATAGAGAAAGATTAATTTTATCTTAGATTTCAAAACATTACAGAAAATAAAGAGGAAGATTTAGGGGAAACAATGGTGGAAATCCTAGCAGCAGCAACACAAAGAGATAAGGAAGATATGAGAAGAAATATCGATGAGGTGTACAAAGTACACATGAATTATGCACACAGGCATAAATTACCAAAAGAAGTGCATGTTAAATTTACAAAAAAAAAAGAAAGATAGATAAAGGATGAAATCTATAAAAAAATGAGAGAAGAATCGATACTATATAAAGGAAAAGAAATAATAACCCTCAAACAAATCCCCAGACGAGTGAGAGATCAGAGAAGGAATTATAACTTTTTAACATCACAACTGAATAAGTATAAGATCATATTCCGATGGCTAATACCAGAGGGTATTTTAATCTCCTGGCAGGAGGAAAAAAATAAAATAGATACACTAGACAAAGCTCAAGAGTTCTTTGAACATCATTTTGTCTTAGAAGAAGAACAAGAGAGCAGGGAAGAAGTCGAGAGTAAGACCCAGGAAGAATGCGATCTGGAAGAAAATGAGGAGGGAGCAAGAAGAAAAAAGGAAACTGGAAAAGGAATGAACAGAGAGAGAAGGGGCAAAGGGAAGAATCCAAATAGAAACAAGAAGCACAAGAAAACTAAGAGTAACAAACAAATAAGAACAAATATGGAGGAAGAAATAAAAATGATTTCAATAAATATAAACGGTTTAAACACACCAGTCAAAAGAACGCAAACATTCACAAAGCTACAAAGATTAGATATGGATATTATAAATTTGCAGGAATTCCACATCAAGAAACAACATAGAAAGATATTAGAATACCCAAGACTAGGTGAACTGTACACCTCATTGGCAGAATAAAAAAAACAAGGAATAGCAGTATATATTTGAAATACAAACAGAACAAAAAACATTATTACTGATCTCAATTTACACACCAAACAATAATCAAAATGAATTCTATAAAAAGATACACAATAAAGTAAAAGAATTAGAATATGAAAACCTCTGCCTAATAGGTGACTTTAATGCGATTACAGATGTGAAAAAAGATGATCCAAGTAACAAGAAAAACAAAACCAAGAAAAAGACATTACCAGACAACACATTTCATGAGATGATACAGGAATTATGTCTGCAAGATACATGGAGGGAAATAAACAAGGAAAAAAATACACATTCTATTCTAGTCCACATCAATCATGGTTTAGGATAGATATGGTATGGATGACGACAGAGTTTAGAAAAGATGTAGAAGTGAAAATAGGGATAAACATGTGGGCAGACCATAATCCAGTAAGAGTAACATGGAAAGGCCAAAAGAAAAGAAAAAGGTGGATGATGAATAAAGAAATACTAAAAGAGTACGCCCAGATGATTGATCACATCGGGGGAGGCACACTGGACCTGATTTTTATCTCTGGTCAGTGGTTGAAGGATCTGGACTTGAGGGATGTAGTCACAGAACCTTTGTCATGGTCAGATCACTCTCTCCTTCGCCTGGACTTTCTGACCGCCACTCAACACCGCAGGGAGACGGAACCATTACACTGGTTCCGTCCCAGGCGCCTGATGGACCCGGAGAGGTTCCGGACGGAGCTTGGGCCGTTTCCTGAGGGTCTGGCTCACGGCACGGCTGAGGAACTAGTCGCGGCCTGGGAACGGGCTGCGGCTGGGGCTTTAGACCGTGTCGTGCCTCTGCGGCCTCTGACCCGGCGCAGATCCCAACCGGCTCCTTGGTTCTCCGAGGAGCTGAGGGGGATGAAACGCCGGAGAAGACGCCTAGAGAGCTCCTGGAGGTCTAGCCGTTCAGAGGCTGATCGGACACGAGTTAGATCCTATAGTAGGACCTACCTAGTGGCACTGAGGGAAGCGAGACATTGCTACGCCTCCTCCCTCATTGCGTTGGCA
Source organism: Ahaetulla prasina (assembly GCF_028640845.1). Classification (NCBI taxonomy): domain Eukaryota; kingdom Metazoa; phylum Chordata; class Lepidosauria; order Squamata; family Colubridae; genus Ahaetulla; species Ahaetulla prasina. The sequence goes on from NC_080539.1 coordinate 185,752,343, forward strand.
GATAACCGCCCAGCCGCCTTGTTTCGGGTGACTCGTTCCCTCCTTCACTAGGGGGAGCGGGATGACCCGTTACAGGGACGTGCTGAGGAGTTTAATGGTTATCTATACAATAAAATCGTTCAGCTTCGGGACGGTCTGGACCAAAATTGCGGCGATTCAGATGGGGCGTCTGAGGGTGGTCTTGTTGACATTTTTTGGGATGAGTTTGACCCTGTGGCTCCCGAGGACATGGACAGGTTGTTGGGTAGGTTGAATGGCACCACGTGTTTACTGGACCCGTGCCCCTCCTGGTTGGTACTGGCCACTCAGGAGGTGACACGAGGCTGGCTCCAGGCGATTATGAGCGCTTCCTTGTTGGAGGGAGTCTTTCCGGCCGCCTTGAAAGAGGCGGTGGTGAGGCCCCTCCTCAAGAAGCCTTCCCTGGACCCGGCTGTTTTAGGTAATTATCGTCCGGTCTCCAACCTTCGCTTCGCGGCGAAGGTTGTAGAGAGTATGGTGGCATATCAGTTTCCCCTACACCTGGATGAAACTGTCTATCTAGACCCGTTCCAGTCCTGTTTCCGGCCCGGCTACAGCACTGAGACGGCTTTGGTCGCGTTGGTGGATGATCTCTGGAGGGCCAGGGATAGGGGTTGTTCCTCTGCCCTGGTCCTATTAGACCTCTCAGCGGCTTTTGATACCATCGACCATGGTATCCTGCTGCGCCGGTTGGAGGGATTGGGAGTGGGAGGCACCGTTTATCGGTGGTTCTCCTCCTATCTCTCCGATCGGTCGCAGACAGTGTTGACAGGGGGGCAGAGGTCGGCCCCGAGGCGCCTCACTTGTGGGGTGCCGCAGGGGTCGATTCTCTCGCCCCTTCTGTTCAACATCTATATGAAGCCGCTGGGTGAGATCATCAGTGGCTTCGGTGTGAGGTACCAGCTGTATGCGGATGACACCCAGCTGTACTTTTCCACACCGGGCCACCCCAACGAAGCTATCGAAGTGCTGTCCCGGTGTTTGGAAGCCGTACGGGTCTGGATGGGGAGAAACAGGCTCAAGCTCAATCCCTCCAAGACAGAGTGGCTGTGGATGCCGGCATCCCGGTACAGTCAGCTGAGTCCGCGGCTGACTGTTGGGGGCGAGTCATTGGCCCCGATGGAGAGGGTGCGCAACTTGGGCGTCCTCCTGGATGAACGGCTGTCTTTTGAAGATCATTTGACGGCCGTCTCCAGGAGAGCTTTTTACCAGGTTCGCCTGGTTCGCCAGTTGCGCCCCTTTCTAGACCGGGATGCCCTATGCATGGTCACTCACGCCCTCGTGACGTCTCGTCTGGATTACTGCAATGCTCTCTACATGGGGCTCCCCTTGAGGGGCATCTGGAGGCTTCAGCTAGTTCAGAATGCGGCTGCGCGGGTGATAGAGGGAGCCCCTTGTGGCTCCCATGTGACAACTCTCCTGCGCAGACTGCACTGGCTACCTGTGGCCTTCCGGGTGCGCTTCAAGGTCTTGGTAACTATCTTTAAAGCGCTCCATGGCATAGGGCCGGGCTACCTACGGGACCGCCTGCTGCTACCGAATACCTCTTACCGACCCGTGCGCTCCCACAGAGAGGGACTCCTCAGGGTGCCGTCGGCTAGGCAGTGCCGTCTGGCGACACCCAGGGGAAGGGCCTTCCCTGTGGGGGCTCCCACCCTCTGGAACGACCTCCCCCCAGGACTTCGTCAACTTCCGGACCTCCGAACCTTCCGTCGCGAGTTTAAAACACATTTATTCATCTGCGCAGGACTGGATTAGATTTTAAATTTATATTGGTTTTAATGGGTTTTATTATTTATATTGTTTTTTTAAAGATTTGGCTATGTAGAATAAGTTTTTTAACTGTTATTTTATTCTGTATTTATATGTATCTTTTTATTTGCCTGTGAAACCGCCCTGAGTCCCTAGGGAGATAGGGCGGTATACAAATATGATAAATAAATAAAATAAAATAAATAAATGATTGAAAAGGAGATGAATATATTTTTCAAGATAAACACAAAAGAAGAAACTTCCCTTCAAAACCTATGGGACACTGCAAAAGCATACATAAGAGGTCTAACAATTGCCTACACAGTGAAGAAAAATAAAAACAAAACGTAAGAACGAGACAATCTGTTACAAGAACTCAGAACCTGACCTACAGAAGGAACCCCAAAATAAAAAGATTAAAGGAAAAATAGATTTGATAAAACATAAAATTAATCTGACTACACAAAAATAGAGATAGCAAGGAAAATTAAGGCAGCAAAACAAATTCACTTCGAATACGCAAACAAAACAGGACGATGGCTGACATACAAACTGAAAAAAGAAAAAGAGAAGAAAATGATACACCAATTACTAGAAGAGAAAGGAGAGACATGCTATAGAAAAGAAGATAAGAAAAATTTTGCAAAAAATTTCTTTCAAAACCTATATGCACAAGAAAATACACCTGAAGAAGATATTAAACCATACCTAAACAAATCAGATCTAATGAACTTAGAAGAGACACAGAGGGAAATATTAAATGGGCCAATTAGTTTGACTAAATTAATGGAGGCAAGGAAAAAACAGAAAAACAATAAAACTCCAGGTCCAGCTGGCCTACCGGTAGAATTTTATAAGACATGTCAGCAATCATTAGATGAAATTTTATTAGAAATTTTTAATGAAGCACTTTTGAAGGCCAAAATACCAAATTCATGGACCGAAGCCATTATCACACAAAAGAGGAGACAGACCAACTACAAATCAAAAATTGTAGACCAATATTGTTACTAAATGTAGATTATAAACTATTTACATTGATAATGGTGGAAAGATTAAAGAAAGTAATAAATGAATATATACATCCTGACCAGAATGGTTTTATGCCAAAAAGGCAAATAAAAAACAACATGAGAATAACAATAGATGTATTGGAATATTACGAAGCAAACACAGACAAACAAATGGCATTAATATTCTTAGACGCACAAAAGGCCTTCGATAATTTAAATTGGAGATTCCTTATTCTACAATTAGAAAATATGAAATTTGGCAATAAATTTGTAAATATGATAAAGAAAATATACTCAACCCAAACAGCAAAGGTAGCAATAAATGGAGATATGACTGAACAATGTACAATAACAAAAGGATTGAGGCAGGGATGCCCCTTATCTCCTTTATTATTCATTCTAACATTAGAGATACTGTTAAATAAAATTAGAAGCAATAATGAAATAAAAGGACTGAAAATTAAAAAAAAAGAATACAAACTTCAAGCCTTTGCTGATGATCTTGTCTTCATCCTGGAGCAACCAATATCAACAAGACACAAACTACTATCACAAATAGAAGAATATGGGAAGGTAGCAAGACTCAAAAGGCTTAAAACAAAGGTACTAACGAAAAATCTTACAAAACAACAGGAGAAGGAATTAGAAGACAAAATGGGTATACAAATGACTATATATATATATATTCTGAGGTTTTCGCGGGTGTTTGTATGTAGGTCTTTGGTTATTCAGGTTTTCTCCCGCGTAAAATTGGAAGTGTCTTGGCTACATCTGGAATCCACCCAGAAAGCAGACCCAAACCCACACTGATCATGAAGCACGACCAAGGACCAGAAGCCAGACCGCAGCTGCAACATTAGCCATTTCAAACCCCTCCAATCCATACATGCAGCAGACTGACACCCACTATGAAGATATAGCACGACCACGAACACGAAGCCAAACAACAGCAATGCAGCTCACCAGCTCAAATCCCCCTGCAACTCAGACTAATCTGAGCCTCCACCCAAACAGGACACACCCCCAGCCAATCAGAGCACAAAAAAACCCCCCATCCAATCAGAGCACAGCCAAGCTCCCACCCAATCAGTTCAAACCCCCAGTAGCAGTTAAAAAGGAAGAAACAGCTGCAATCACACATTGCTCCCAGAAGCACGAAGCTGAAGCCTGAAGATGACGAATGAGATTTCGTCAAAACATCGCCAAGACACTTCCAATTTTACGCGGGGAAAAAACCCGAATAACCAAAGACCTACACACACACACACACACACACACACACACACACATATATATGATTTTGGCTAACAAATAAAGGTTCCTCGATCAGAGAAGCCAATTATAATAAATTAACACAACAGATAAAGACTTAGAAATTTGGAGCAAATTACGGCTATCTTTGCTAGGGAAAATAGCATCAATCAAAATGAATGTGTTAACAAGAATATTATTTTTATTCCAAGTAATACCCATAAAATTAGGGATTTTTTTTAAAGACTTCAATAAACTTATAGCAAATTATATTTGGCAGGGGAAGAAACCAAGGATTAAAATAAAATCTTTACAAGATAGCAGGGAAAGAGAAAGATTTGGACTCCCAGATTGCGAAACCTATTATAAAGCAACTGTCAGGGTTCCAAAAAACCCCTCCTGCAGAAAAGACTCCAAAACCAACATCTTTCAAAGTTCTTTTACTAGCATAGGTAAACTGGCACAGTTGGAGGAAAACCGAAACTGGGGATTCTGGTTCTTCCCTCAGTAATACAAACCCCAAAATCTCCACCCTCATGACCCCTCTGCTGGTCACATGCTCCAATCCTCGACTGTCCCATGTCAAAACATCACTCCAGCCCCTCCTTTTCCAGATGTGAACCCAGCCTGACCTTGACCGGCAGAAAATGTTATTATGTCTAATCATCCCTTGCACTACCACCCTCCTCCCCTCCTTTCCCACAGAGGAGAATTGTGGCAGCACATGGAAGCCTTCGGCCTAGTATGGCTTCCAAAGCTGACAGCAACATCATTGAGATGGATCAAGGATTGAACAGAATTAAAAAATAAAGGAATTCTAGCATTAGAGGGGTATGATCTACAAAGAATGTGGCATGCACTTCTGTGGGAGGGAAAAAGTAGACAGCATGGATATTTTCAAAGGCATTTAATTAGAGAAGCACTGCTACAGACATGGCAAGGGATAAAAAAGAATCACTATGATAAAATTCCAGAATGGTTATCCACAATGGAGGCACAAATTTACCCAAACGCATTAGACACTGATAAAATGAAAAGATACAAAAATTTGTTAAATAATCAAGGGGAACTAAAAACAAGATAGGAATTAAAAGAACAGGATACAGACATTGATTGGTGGCCTTATATGCAAATAAAATCCAGATACAAGACAGATTTGATACAATTTGGATTCCAAAAGAAAGCATATAAATTAGACAAAATTCTTCAAGGTACAGAAGACAAATTGATAAAAAAAATCTACAATTATTTATTAAGATACAAATTGGAAGAAGAAATAGTCAAAGAAAACATGATAATTTGGGCAAAAAAAATCGGTTATAATATTGAATTAGATAAGTGGGAGAAATTAGGGAATAGAAATTATAAACTAACAATGTCAGTACCCTATAAAGAAAACATGTATAAAAATTTTTATAGGTGGCACCTGCCACCAGCTAGATTGGCAAAGATGTTCCCCAATACTTCACCACTATGTTGGAAATGTAAACAATAAAAGGGAATGTATTATCATATGTGGTGGTCCTGTTATAAAGCGAAACAATATTGGCAAAAAATTAAATTACAAATAGAAGAAATTATAAAGCACCATATAGAAATGAGGCCAGAAACATTTTTACTGGGAATAATTCCAGGGTCATATGAAAAAGAAATACGGTACTTAATTACCCACGTAGTTACAGCAGCACAAATAGTCTATGCACAGAACTGGAAAAATAACGACATACCATCTGAAGACAATGTAATTAGGAAAATCATGGAATGTGAGGAAATGGATAAGCTTACGAAGGAGATACAAGAAAAAGAGGAAACAGAATATCATCTATTCTGGGAGAGATTGTATAAATGATTGGAGGAAAAAATGGGAAAAAATAAAAGGACAAGGAAAGATTAAACAACGGCTAAATGAGGAGTAGAAATAGAAAAACAAATAGGAAGAAACAAAAATTGTGGAAAGGAAATTGGGTACACGTGTATATCTAAGTATATATGTAAATAAAATAATTAGAATAATATAATATATTATAGTAATATATATATATATATATGATATATTAAAAATATACGTATAAAAGATACATTAGGATAAGAGAAAGAAAATGTATAAGTATTGATCACCAATGTGAAACTGTTGAAAAGAAGAAAGTGTTAATATTTCTTTCTTTTTTTAAAATCTGTTTAATAAAAATTATTTTTTTTAAAAAGAAATATATGAGTCTTCTTTTTTGTTTTGTTTTGAATTAGTGGGGGCAGAGCAGAGACAGCAGACATGCAGAAGCGGGGGTCTCCTGAATAATCTAATTAAAAGCCTTAAAAAAAACCCTAAACCTGCAGAGAATAGCAACCACAGGAAAAAAAGTGAATGGAGGAAAGACTGGACTTGGAGAGAAGAGAAATCTTGGAAATCAAACATTTATTTGGAGAAGAGCGCAGATGACCGCCTGAGCACCGGTACTCACAGCAGCAGCTGAGAGTAGCATGACAGACCAGCTAAATGGAGCAGCATATTTGCTAGACCAGCAAATGGAGCCCACATCAGCACATCGTACCTGAAAACTCCAGCAGTGGCCAGGCAACCAAAAGGGCAAGAAAGCAGGGAGGAAAAGGATAAGCACAAAATATTTGTGGATAGGGAGAAAAGGGATAAACTTTCAAGGCAGGAAGTAGAGGGTTTGTTGACCCTGAAGTTTACATATGTGTAGCCATATTTTATTGTAGCCTTTCTCTATTTCTTCTTAGTTTTTTAGGTTTGCAAGTAAAGGAACTTAATGGTATTTCAAGCTTGCCACTCTCTAACTGTTGAAAGGGGGGTTACTTAGATAAAGGGGGAATGTTATGTCTAGGTGGCATTCCTTCCTGTGGGAACAGAGAAAATGCCTGCAGCTGGAGGAAGGTGGAGTTTGGAGTCACCAGACTGATGGAATGAGAATTTGGAGATTGTGACTCGGAGGGAAGTTTCAAACTTTTGTTTTTTATTGGGTGTAATTCCGGATCCTGGCTAGAGTCGGAATTACACTAAGTCCTTGCCAATTTGATAAGTTCTTAATAAACAGATTTTGATGGAAAGTGGATGCCTTGGACTTTATTTCACGGGACATGTTATTTGGAAGCTTGATAGGGTTAAGAGCAAGGCATCTAGAAAACAGCCTGAGATTTCCAACAAAAAAGAAGTGCATATTACTTCATAAAAGGCCAAGAACTCTTGTAAATTCTTAATTTTTAAAAAATATCTGAATTCATTTTTTTTCAAATTCTTTTTTCAACTGTTCAATTCATTTTTTCAAATTTTAATCTTTTTCAACTCTTAAATATCGTTTTTAATTTTAATTTTTTTAATTTTCAATTTTTTTTAATTTTAAAAAATATTTTTTTAATTTATTTTTTTTTCAAATAAAAATTGAAAAAAGTTTACATTTTAATTCTTTAGAAATTTTTTAATTTTTAACAATCTAAGAGAAAAAAATAATAAACTACAGAAAAAGAAACAAACACTTCAAGTCTTTTGACTTGAAGGAATTCTTGACAAGGAATTATTGTAAACCCAAACTAAACAAGTAGACCACATCAAAATAAAACACAATAGGGAGCAAACCAGGGGTGAAATGCTCCCGGCTCGCACCGGCTCTCCCGATTAGGTAGCGATGGCAGCTGCTGGTTTGGAGGACCGGTAGCAAAAATCCCTGGCTCCGCCCCCCTGCCTCTGCTGAGCCGCACCATCAGCAGAGGTTTTGTTTTTTTTTTAAAGTTTTTCTTCAGCTGAAATATGCCTTGAAAAGTAAAAAAAAAACTCTGATGATCGCGGGGCTGAGCAGAGATCATAAGAACACTTTAAAAGTTTTTTTTTAAAAAAACCTCTTCAGCTGAAGGGGAAAAAAAGGAAAGGGGGGGGCTTTAAAAGGCTCCTCTGGCCATCCCAGCTGAGTTCCTCATCACCAGAACCTTAAAAAACATGTTTTCTACATGTTAAAACAATTATTTTAAGAGGTTCTGGGCTGCTATGAGGGAGCTTCAGCTGAGATCATCAGAGGAGCTGACTTTAAAACTTTTTTTCTTCTGGCTATCCCAGAGGAGTTTCCTGATCCTAGCAGGCTTTTAAAATCACTTTTTAACAGCCCCCACTTACAAGAGCCCCCACCCATGCCCAGCCAATGCCCCCTCCTCACTTACCTATAATTACTGCTCCTTTTGGGCTGGCAACGCAATGCTTACTTCAGCTACTGATTACAGCCTGCTCCGGATCAATCCGATTGAAACACTGTAGTTTGTATCCTTCAATCATTACATTCCAGGCATGAGTTTCATCCAACCAAATTTTAGTAATGGGAACTATATAATAGTTCCTTCATGTACCAATGCTTCAAGTTCACTCTGTTTTTTCCCCTAAGCTTTGAGCCTTAATATATAGGCATTTGAGTCCTTTACCAGTCTTTCTGTCCTTTCCTCTCTACTTCGTTTTTTAAAATTCTTTCTCTTTATTCCCCTACCTCCTTATATGATTGGTTATCTAGTGTTTTTTGCTTGGAAATAGGTTTTAAAGATCGTGAAAGTTGCCCCCCTCAATTTTAGTCTAAAACCCTATATTCTTTCCAGTTCTTGTAAGGTGCAGTCCATTCTTTGCCAGTAGCCTTTCATGTAGGTAATTCAGATCATGGTCTAGGAAGCCAAATTCTGTTGACAACAGTTTTTAAGCCAGTGGTTCGTTTCTAAAAACTTTTGCTCCCTCATTGGAAGTTGGCCTTTTGTTGGAAGTACTGTATAGATGGGAACACTATTTGTGTTCCTAATTCTTTAACTTTATTTCCTAGCTGTTCATAATCTCTTGTTATTCTTTTCAGATTCATTGTTGTATCATTGGTCCGGAGCTTTTTTATTGGCTGCAGAGGCCTTTCCTGAAGGCCTCTGATGGCTAAATGAGGCCAGGGGGTACCACATGCATCAATCCAGAGCACATTTCTCAGCTGCAGAGGCCTTTCCTTAATGCCTCTGAAGAAGAAACGAGGCCGGGGGGCATGGCACATGTCAATCCGGAGTCCATTTCTTGGTTGCAGAGGCCTTTCCTGAAGGCCTCTGATGGCAAAGCAGAGGCTGGGGGCACTGTGCGCGTATGGCAGCAAGCAGCCACAGAAGAGGGCTGGCAAGGCAAGGAAGGTGTAGGGGTGTGCGAGGCCTGGCAGCAACTGTCTGAAAATAAGCAGCTCAACCCCTCAATCCCCACCCTCTCTTGATTTTTACCTGTGCGCCTCGCCCCACCCTTTGCAACCAGGTGCAATTGATTGGGCAGGGTCATAATTAGGGATTATTTTGGGGGGGTAGGGCTTATATTGGGTACACATGTAAAAATCAAGCTGGGGCTTATTTTTGGGATAGGGCTTATTTTCAGGGAAACACAGTATTCAAAAGAAAGAGACCTAACAAAAGAGGAGGTGGAGTTGCATTATATAGGGGAAGGGTGGGACGGCGAAGTTAGGTTCAGGGGGATACCTATCTGAGCCTTTGCTAGATCCTGTGCCGGCTCGCAGCATAAATATCATTGATTCTGAGGTGGAAGAGGAGGGTGGAGCTCATGGTCTTGGGGATAACTCTATCTGCACGGTAGGTGGGAGGGGCAGGTATGGCGGACGCGGGGGCCCATATCGGGTTCGGGGAGTGCGCCCTCGCTATTCTGACGATCGCGCACTCCGGTCCCCCGATAGTTTCCCGTTCCCCGAGTGGCTTAAATCCTCAGAAGCTGGACCTTCGCCTGATGTTATGCAATGCCAGGTCCGTTATAAATAAAGCCCCCCTCATCTCCGATCTTATACAGGAGGGGGGTGCGGACCTGATTGGCATTTCGGAGACCTGGTTGGGCACGGAAGGGGGGCTTCCCCTGATAGAGATGTGCCCACCGGGTTTCCGTGCGTTTCATCAGGCCAGGGCCCAAGGTAGGGGTGGGGGAGTGGCGATTATTATCAACGGGAGTCTTGAGCCGAGGGAGATCACTGTACCACAGATAACCGGATGTGAGTCCCTCCTTGTTAAGTGGGGCCGTGGGGTGCAGGTGGGTGTACTGATCACGTACCTAGCTCCTTGCTACGTGACAGAATCCCTGCCTGAGTTGTTGGATGTGGTCGCTGGGACGGCAATGGAGATCCCCAGGCTTATGGTCATGGGGGATTTCAATTTGCCGTCGGTGGGGATAGCATCCACATCAGCTCGGGAGTTCATGGCTTCCATGACGGCCTTGAACCTGACCCAATTAGTGAACGACCCCACTCACATCGGGGGAAACACTCTGGATTTGATTTTTGTCTCTGGACAGTGGTTGAATGATCTGAAATTAGGGGAGTTAGTTATTAGACCCTTGTCATGTCAGATCATTCGCTCCTTCAGCTAGACTTTCGAACCGCCGATCCCCGCCGCAGAGAGACGGAACCGACTCGCTGGTTCCGTCCCAGGCGCCTGATGGACCCTGAAAGGTTCCAGACGGAGCTTGGGCTATTCCCTGAGGATTTAGCCCACGACTCGGCTGGAGCTCTGGTTGCCGCCTGGGATCGGGCAGCGGCTGGCGCTCTAGATCGGGTTGTGCCTTTGCGGCCTCTGACCCGGTGCCGATCTCGTTTAGCCCCTTGGTACTCCGAGGGGCTGAGGGAGATGAAGCGCCGGAAAAGACGCCTAGAGAGTATCTGGAGGGCCAGCCGATCCGAATCTGACCGGACACTAGTTAGGTCTCAAATTCAGACCTATCTAGTGGCGATGAGGCTGGCAAAACGGGAGTATTTTTCCAACCTCATTGCATCAGCAGATAACCGCCCAGCCGCCCTGTTTAGGGTGACCCGCTCGCTCCTCCATCAGGGAGCGGTAGAGGATCCCTTAAAGGGTCGAGCTGAGGAATTTGGACAATATCTGTTTGATAAAATCGCTCAGATTCGGGAAGGGTTGGACACAGACTGGGTGGATCCGGACGGGGTGGGGGAGGCAGGTCTTGATGTTATTATCTGGGATGAGTTTGATCCTGTGATCCCTGAGGACATGGACAGGTTAATGGGGAGATTGAATGCGACCACATGTTTATTGGACCCGTGTCCCTCCTGGTTGGTATTGGCCACCCGAGGTGACACGAGGCTGGCTCAGAAAATCGTGAACGCTTCTTTGATGGAGGGTGTTTTCCTGCCGCCTTGAAAGAGGCGGTGGTGAGGCCCTCCTCAAGAAGCCTTCCTTGACCCAGCTAGTTTAGCAAATTATCGTTCGGTCTCCAACCTTCGCTTTTTGGCAAAGGTTGTCGAGAGTGTGGTTGCACGACAGTTGCCCCAGTACCTGGATGAAACTGTCTATCTTGATCCATTCCAGTCCGGTTTCCGGCCTGGTCACAGCATGGAAACAGCCTTGGTCGCGCTGGTTGATGATCTCTTGAGGGCTCGGGACAGAGGTTGTTCCTCTGTCTTGGTCCTAATAGATCTCTCAGCGGCTTTTGATACCATCGATCATGGTATCCTGCTGCGCCGACTCGAGGGACTTGGAGTGAGGGGCACTGTTCATCGGTGGTTCTCCTCCTACCTCTCCGACCGGTCGCAGACGGTGTTGACAGGGGGACAGAGATCGACCCCAAGGCGCCTCTTATGTGGGGTGCCGCAAGGGTCGGTTCTCTCGCCTCTTCTGTTCAACATCTATATGAAGCCGCTGGGTGAGATCATCTGTGGTCTTGGGGTGAGTTGTCATCTATACGCTGATGATACTCAGCTCTATATTTCCACCCCTAACCACCCCAACGAGGCTGCTGAAGTGATGTCCCAGTGCCTGGAGGCCGTACGGGTCTGGATGGGGAGGAACAGACTCAGACTCAATCCCACCAAGACCGAGTGGCTGTGGATGCCGGCGGCCCGGTACAGTCAGCTAATTCCATCACTGACCATTGGGGGCGAACTATTGGCCCCCAAGGAAAGGGCTCGTAATCTGGGCGTCCTCCTGGATGCACGGCTGTCTTTAGAAGATCATATGATAGCCGTCACCAGGGGAGCCTTTCATCAGGTTCGCCTGATACGCCAGTTACGCCCCTTTCTGGATCGGGCTTCCTTATGCACAGTCGCTCATTTATTTATTTTATTTATTTTATTAGATTTTTATACCGCCCTTCTCCCGAAGGACTCAGGGCGGTGTACAGCCGAAATAAAACACAGAGTATATACAATTAAAAGAAATTAAAAGAAGCTATTAATAAATGGCCGATAATTAGAAAATTTAAAAATTTACAAATATTTAAAATCTCTAAAACCCCAAATTAAAATCAACTATTTATGCCAGTCCTGCTTGAGTAAATAAGTATGTTTTTAGCTCACGACGGAAGGTCCGAAGATCAGGAACTTGACGTAAGCCTGGGGGGAGTTCGTTCCAGAGCGTCGGTGATCCCACAGAGAAGGTTCTACCCCTGGGAGCCGCCAGGCGACATTGTTTGGCGGACGGCACCCTGAGAAGGCCCTCTCTGTGAGAGCGTACGGGTCGATGGGAGGCATACGGTAACAGCAGGCGGTCTCGTAAGTACCCGGGTCCTAAGCCATGGAGCGCTTTAAAGGTGATAACCAGGATCTTGAAGCGCACCCGAAAGACCACAGGAAGCCAGTGCAAACTACGGAGCAGTGGTGTTACGTGGGAGCCTCAAGCGGCTCCCATTACCACTCGCGCAGCTGCATTCTGGACTAACTGCAGCCTCCGGGTGCACCTCAAGGGCAGCCCCATGTAGAGAGCATTGCAATAATCCAGCCGAGACGTAACCAGAGCGTGAGTGACTGTGCATAAGGCATCCCGGTCAAGGAAGGGACGCAACTGGCGAACCAAGCGAACTTGGTAAAAAGCCCTCCTGGTGACGGCCGCCAGATGTTCCTCAAAGGACAGCCGGCCATCCAGGAGGACATGCCCTTGTTACATCCCGCCTGGACTACTGTAATGCTCTCTACATGGGGCTCCCCTTGAAGTGTGCCCGGAGACTCCAACTGGTCCAGAATGCGGCTGCGCGGGTGATAGAAGGAGCACCTTTTGACTCCCATGTAACACCCCTCCTGCGTAATCTGCACTGGCTCCCAGTGGTCTTCCGGGTTCGCTTTAAGGTACTTGTCATCACCTTTAAAACGCTCCATGGCCTAGGGCCGGGATATTTACGGGACCGCCTACTGCCACCATTATCCTCTCACCGACCAGTGCGCTCTCACAGAGAGGGCCTCCTCCGGATACCGTCAGCTAAACAATGTCGGCTGGCGACCTCTAGGGGGAGGGCCTTCTCTGTGGGGGGCCCTACTCTCTGGAACGAGCTCCCTCTGGGGCTTCGTCAACTCCCCGATCTCAAGTCCTTCCGCCGCGAGCTGAAGACGTTGCTGTTTCGAAGAGCAGGACTAGCCTGAATGTAGTTTTAAATTGGATTTTTAAAAAAAGGGGGTTTAAATGAGGTTTTAAATTTGTATTTAAAAGTTAGAGCATCAATTGAATTTAACTATCTATTCTTTAGCTGTTTTTTATCTATTATATGTTTTCTGTTGTTTTTTGTCTGTGAACCGCCCTGAGTCCTTCGGGAGATGGGCGGTATACAAATATAATAAATAAATAAATAAATAAATAAATAAATAAATAAATAAATAAATAAATATATAAAAGATCACTACATTTCTACAGAATACACAAAACCAAGGATGAAGATTTCCTAGAATCCATATGGGTCAATATAAAACGGAAGAATGACATTGCTATAGGCATATACTACAGGCCACCAAACCAAGCAGAAGAAATAGATGAACTTTTTGCTAATCAATTAACAAATGCATGTAAGAAACATACCACAATAGTAATGGGAAGTTTTAACTGCCTAATACCAACTGGGAGACAAACTCTACAGCGAGTGGGCAATTGAACAGATTCCTAACCAATTTAGCTGACAACTTTGTCATCCAAAAACTCAAGTGCCAGGTGATCAATTGGAGCCACTGAGGCTCAAGAAGGACCAAGGTCCATGGCTGGAGGATACCTCAGGGTCGTGACACAGACAGGTGGACCAGGTTGGCAAACCATGGTCTCCTGGGCCAATGGGGAGCTAGTGGCACTACCTCCGCCTTTTCCATTAAAACCTTCCTGATGACTGCAGGCAGCAGAGGAAGGGGAAGGAAGGCGTACAGGAGTCCCCAAGGCCACAGACTGCGGAGGGCATCACCCCCCTTCACTCGAATCTGCTGAAGAACCTCGGCAGGTGGGTGTTGTCTGAGGAGGCAAACAGATCCAGGACTGGGACACTGTGGTGATCTGACAGTTCCTGAAACAGTGAGGGGTGCAGGTGCCATTCTGAGTGGTCCAATGTCACCCTGCTGAGGCAATCTGCCTGCACATTCTGTGTCCCAGAAATGTGCTGTGCCCTCAAAGACTGAAGGTGCCTCTCTGCCCAGAGGCCCAGATGTTCTGCCTCTGTCACAAAGGACCTGAAATGAGTCCCCCCTTGTTGATTAATGTGGGCTTTGGCTGTCATGTTGTCTATTAAGACCAGAACGTGTCCCCCAACTATGGTATCCTTGAAGCTTCTGAGGGCCAGATAAATTGCCCTGAGCTCCAGCAAATTGGGTCAGGTCCACCTGGTTCCACTGGCCCTGGGTTATCAGTGACAGGCAGTGGACCCCCCAGCAGTAGAGGCTGGCGTCCGTTGTGATGGTCAGATGGTGGGGCTCCTTGAACAGGCATCCCTTGGTGATAACCTGGGACATCCACCACCAAAAAGACTGCAGCACCCTTTGAGCCTGACCTGTGAGTTGCTGCTGCTGGATCTTGGTAGGGCAGGAGGAACCATTGGAGCGCCCTTGTGTGCAGTCGTGCCCACGGAACAATGGAAATGCACAACATTATTTTGCCTAGGAGCTGAGACAGGAGAGTCAGAAGTACTGTGCCCTTGGACCTGATATGCCTTGCCAATTGTTGCAAGGTGTCTTGCCTCTCTGGTGAGAGAGAGACCATGCATACTGATATGTATATTATGGCTCCCAAATGGAGCAATCTGGTGGTCGGAGAAAAATGACTTTTCTTGGTGTTGATTGAAAAGCCATGATCCTGTAGTACCTGTATTGTGGTCTGTAGGTCCGCCTCTCCTTGAGCTCCAGATGAGGACTGGATCAGAATGTCGTCCAGATAACAGTGGACTCTGATTGGTATTGATCAAAGCTGGTAGTAGCTTTGTGAAGGCCCTCGGTGCTGACAACAGGCCGAATGGTATGGCCTTGTACTGGTAGTGCCTGTCTCCGTAAGAAAAACAAAGGAACTGCCTGTGGGCATCCCTGATCGGTATATGGAGATATGCCTCTGTCAAGTCTATGGAGGGGAGGAAGTCACCCTCTTATATACTCCCCAGTATCGACTGGAGTGACTGCATCTTGAAGCGCTCGTATTCCAAACACTTGTTCAGACACTTCAGATCTAAAATTGCTCTCCAGGCCCGGAGCTCTTCTGGATTATGAATAATATTGAATAAAATGCATGTCCCTGCTGTTCCTGAGGGACAGGCTGAATCGCCTGGATGTCCTAAACATGCTGAATTGCTGATTCCATCAGGCCTCTTTTGGATGCATCCCTGGAGATGGGACATATGATAAAAAAAATTGGGATGGTGGTGGTGGCGAGAAATTCCAGAGCCAAACCTGAACTCACCATGCTGAGGACCCACTTGTCTGATGTTGTAGCCTCCCATTGATGGACATGGAGGCTAAGCCGGCCACTGATTGGCGGGATGGTCCTGCAGTCTTTTAGAGCAACGATAGGGGCAACTTCCTGCTCCACAAAAGGGTCACTTGCCCTGAAATGGTTGGCGACTCCGAAACTCTGACCTATCTGGGTTGTCTGTCCTGCCTGTCAGAGTATGGTCTCTGGAACTGGTGGTACTCGAGTCCCGTGTCTGGGGCTCGAAAGGTCTGCCTCTGTTGTGACCCAGGTTCCTGGACTCGGACTCCTGGACTCAGATGATTCAGAAAGTGAGGAAGAGGAACTGGCAACTGCTTCTCCTGGGCCCTCTCCCTCCCTGGAATCACCCCAGAGGAGGTAGAGGGGCCAGCAAAGCCTGAGTCCCCCGGGCCTTCTTCTGATTTGGCAACGCCCCAAGAACAATCTTGGCTCAATGCAAGACTGTGCAGACGTGACTGGCGCGTGCAGCAGAGGAGGCGTTAGGACAAAGTCAAAGAATGATGTGTCACGGAGTGACACCCACAAGGGCTATAAAAGCAGGAGGCAGAACTTCCTGGCTTTTTGTCTTGGACAAAGCAGTGAATTTGCGCGGGCAAACTGTTTCAATGGAGGGAAGAATATCTTAGTAAGTAACTCTGGCCTTATCTATAATTTACTAGTTATCTCCAGAGACTTGGCAGGCGCGTGGGTAGACGTGGCCAGAACATTTATCTATGTAAATAAACTAGAAAAGAAGGCCTTTGACTGACTCTTTGTTGGGAGTATTGGGGGAGGGAAACAGAATAGCCTCCTAAAATATGGTGAGGGGCGCTGTAAACGTAAGGCATGGTCTTGCCCTTGCCCTTGCCCTCCACAAGGATGGGTTCCAGGGCATCCCCAAACAATTTGTTGCCTGTGAAAGGGGCTGAAGCCAACTTCCATTTATTCTTATTGTCAGCTCGCCAATGCCTAAGCCATAGCAAGTGCCAGGCTGTGACTGAGGAGGTTATAGACCTAGATGCAAACTTTGCTGCATTCAGGGTAGCATCAGCTGAAAACTCAGCTGCAGTTACCAACTTCTTGATATCTTGATGTATCCTAACATCTTCTGGGGGAATCCTTTCCTGCATCTGGCGAAGCCAGAGCAAGGAAGCCCTGTTAAAAAATGAAGCTGGCCTTAATTGCCCAGGCAGCCACCTGGTGGGCCTTGCACAAGGTCAATTCTGTTTTCTTATCATCTGCCTTTAAACAATCAATTACATCCGCTAATAGGAGTGCAACAGATGTCAAGGCAGCCACCCGTTTATCCACTGTAGGAATATGCAAAGCTTCAGAGAGGTCTGCAGCAACATTGTAGAGCTTCCTTTCTGACCTTGACACAGGAAGACCCACTCCTGGATTGCTCCACATTCCTCTCTTAAGTCTCCATTTATATCTATTTCTTGGATGTCCAATCTAGGTGTTCCCCCACCCTCTTCCACTGCCTAGTTTCTAAAATTTCTACCCAGACTCCAACCTCCATTTCAAACATATCTTCCAACTCTTTTAATATGTTTTCCCCCAGTTTAATTCATCAATCACTATTGTTTTCATTGTTATCTCTTCTGTCTTCTTCCTTTCTTCCTGTGGCTCCTCCCTTTCCTGGGCATCTTGGTCTGTACTCATCCCTTGTATAGGATTTTCCATTTTTTAAATAATCTCCTTAAATTCTTTATCCATAATGTCTTTTGTATTTTGAAAGAGTAAATCCATCTCCTGTACAATTCCACTCATTTCTCCTTCTTAAGTATCTTATTTTTTTTAAAGTTGATTTTTATCCAACAGTCCAAGAACTATTTATTTGATCTTTGAATTACCCTTCAAGGAGTACACTAGTCCCAGTTCTTTATGTCTCATAGGTTAGGGAATAGAAGGAGCTCATCAAATCTGCAGTTGACACTAAGCTGGCAGGAATAGCCAACACCCCAGAAGACAAGCTCAGGTTCCAAAAATATCTTGACAGACTTGAATACTGGGCCGTATCCAGCAACAGGAAACTTAATGTGGAGAAAATCAATGTTTTACACCTAGGCAGGAAAAACCAAAGGTACAAATAGAGATTAGACAAAACCTGGCTCAAAAACAGTAACTGTCAGAGGGACCTTGGAGTCCTAGTGGATGATTACATAGATGAGGTAGCAATGTGAGTCAGCAGCCAAAAAAGCTAATGCAATCCTTGGTTGTATAAACAGAGGCATAGAATCAAAAGCATGTGAAGTATTAGTATTGCTTTATAAAAGCTTAGTAAGACCACACTTGGAATACTATATCCAGTTTTTGTCACATCACAAAAAAAAGATGTTGGGACTTTGGAAAAAGTGCAAAGTACAGAAACTAAGATGATTAAGGGCCTGAAGACAAAAACATATGAAGAACGGTAGCAGGAATAGAAGGACTGGGGGTGACATTATAGCAATGTTCTAGTATTTGAAAGAGCTGCCACAAAGAAGATATGTCAACTTATCTTCCGAAGCAACAGAAGGCAAGACAAAAAACAATGGATGGAAACTAATCAAGGAGCGAACCAACCAAGAATTAAGGAGAAACTTCCTAACAGTACAATTAACCAGTGGAACAGCTTCCCTTCTGAAGTTGTGAGTTCCTTATACTGGATGCGTTTAAGAAATGACTGGACAGACACCTATCTGAAATAGTATAGGCTCCTGCTTCAGCAGGGGATTGAACTAGAAGACCTCCAAGGTCTCTTCCAGCTATATTCTGATTCAATTCCTGGATTCTCCCATCCAAGTACCGTATATACTCGAGTATAAGCCGACCCGAATATAAGCCGAGGCACCTAATTTTACCACAAAAAACTGGGAAAAACTATTGACTCGAGTATAAGCCGAGGGTGGGAAATGAGGCAGCTACTGGTCAATGTAAAAAATAAAGATAGAGCCAAGTAAAATAACATGAATATTTATTTGAACGAAAAACAATAAAAGTGCAAAAGGGGGAAGGAGGATTCCCAGCTCTAAACAAAGGGAAATCCCGGAATGCCAGCGCGAAAGACGGTGCTCGCGTTCCTCCTCCCTTGCTCAAAAGCCCCAACATGATATTGGAATTGGATGCCATTATATACCTGCTGAGGGGATAATTTGAATAACTTGAAAGATATAAAAGCTCTAAACATATTTGTTTAAAAATCTAAAATCTATACTTAAAATAAATGAATATAAAGTAATAAAGTTCTTTAAAGTTGTAATTCACTTTGCTGCTGAAAAAGAAAGGAAGCTTAACACCTTAAATGGTATTTATTAACTGAAATATCATCAAATCAAATATATAATGAGGTATATTATAATGACCTTTGTTTTCAGAAAGAAGCATGATGGAAGTTTTTCAATAAAGGGGGAAATATAGAAAAAACTTAGTGTCATGCTCATATATCATCTTTACAGATGTTGTTAACACTATACTATGGCAGCATATGATGGTACAATGTTTCAATCAATTTCAGGATGAAAAACTCATCAATGAGGAGGAGGAGTATAATTTATTAACCTTGTATGATATCAGTTTCTCAAGGACTCTAGAAGGACCCGAGGAAGAAATCTCTGCCCCCTCCCCACTTTCCCTTTCCAACCCAGCCTTCCAAGGGGACCTTTGAGGGAGAAATCTCTGCCCCCTCCCCACTTTCCCTTTCCAAGGCAGCCTTCCAAGAGGACCTCTCGAAAAGAGCGAAAGCTTTCTCCTGGCCGTTTTACCACCACCATACCCTCACGCCGGCCATCCTAGGCTGGGTTAGAAACAAGGAGGGGGAAGTTCAAGGACCACATCGATGGCACGAGCTCAGATTGCCGGCTGGGGATGATGGGCGCTGCAGTGCGATCTCGGGAGAGACTAGGGGAAGAAAGAATGACTGTTTCCCACACCCTAGGATTGGGAAAACATTGACCCCCTTAGTTGCGGGAGAAGGGTTGCGCTTCAAAGCGGTCGCCTCCATCCATCAATCCATCCTTCCTTCCTTCCTTCCATCCATCCATCCATCCTTTTTTTTTCCCAGCGGTGCGTGTGTGTGACATGCAAGCAAGGCGTCTCACGGGCATGTGAACTGGGTATGTCTAGTTTAGGGGTGACATGATAGGAACATTCCAATATCTCAGGGCTGCCACAAAGAAGGGGAATCAAACTATTCTCCAAAGCACCTGAGGGCAGGACAAGAAGCATGGGTGGAAACTAATCAAGGAGAGAAGCAACCTAGAACTAAGGAGAAATTTCCTGACAGTTAGAACAATTAACCAGTGGAACAACTTGCCTCCAGAAGTTGTGAATGCTCTAACACTGGAAGTTTTAAGAAGATATTGGATAAGCATTTGAAGTGGTATAAGGTTTCCTGCGTAAGCAGGTTAGACTAGAAGACCTCCAAGGTCCTTCCAACTCTATTATTCTGATTTTTTGTTCTGTTTTCTTTCTAATCTATCTATCTATCTATCTATCTATCTATCTATCTATCTATCTATCTATCTATCTATCTATCTATCTAATTAGCTAGCTAGCTAGCTATCATTATCTCGCTTCAAAGACAAAACTTAAACACGAAGTTGTAGCTGAATAGCCCTACATAATTTAGCTTTTTCCAAGCTGGTGATTTCCAAAGGCTTTGAAATCGACTTTCCTCATCCTCTGCCAGGATAAGCTGATGTGCTCAGAAGGCTGGGAATGGTGGCATTTCCCTACATTTCTTGTGGGCAGAAGGTGGACCCCTATGTTTCCTTGAAAACACCTCCCAATATTTATTAGAGTGACTTCTCTCCCCAGAAGAAAGGTCTGGCTGTTTAACAATCCCGTCAGCTAAATCCTATCGAGTCAAAGGGGCCAGTCAATGGGGCTAGGATGAATTCTGGGTCACCAGGGACCCTTTTTTTGTGCCCGTTCCCCAACCAGGGCGGGCCAAGCAGCCGCTCTTTTAGCGGCTCTGGAATGGATGTTGAGGTAACCCGAAGAGGCAGCCTCTTTTCAACTCCCCCGCCCCTTTTTTTTAAACGCGTCCTGCCGGGCGGCGACAGGGACGCGGACACCAAAAGCGGCGCCCCGTTCTTCTCCGCTCTTTTATTTTATTTTAGTATTCAATCGGCAGCAGAGGCTCGAGCCTTCTGGGCGCCGGGAAAAGGAGCCGAGGAGCTGCAGCAACGTTGCAAGAGAGCAGAAAAGAGTGGGTGGGGGGAGAGAAGCAAAAAAGAAGAAGAAGCAGCAAGCTTTCCAGCCGACTTCGGTGTGGCGCGAGAATCCGATCCACCGCCTCCTTCCCCCGGCCGACAGGGCTGAACTGCCGCGCTGCACCACCACTTCCCAAAACAGATTTCCAGACTTGGAAGCAGCCCGCCACGAAAGGAGGAGGAGGAGGAAGCGGCGGCGCGGCTGCTCCTGCTGCTGTTCGCTCTCCGCCCCTTCCAGCGCCTTGACGCAGAGCGAGAGAGAGAGAAAGGAACCGCGCCGTCCGACCGGCTGTGTGTGTGTTTGTGGTGGGGTCTCGTCCCAGCCACCCACCCTCGCTCCCTTTCCCTCTTCGGAGCGTGGGCTGATCTTAAAGCGCTGTCGGCGGGGCCGTCGCCTCCTCCTCTTCCTCCACGCTCGCTCCTCTTGCACGCCTCAACCCCCATCCCCACCCTCTCCAGCGTGAAGGTCACCTCCTCCTCTTCCAGGCGGCGGCGGCGGCTCAGCGGGCGCCACAGCCGGCAGCTCCGCTTCCTCCCACCTTCCTCCTTGCTAAAGGGCCAAAGTCGGCTCCCCGCCCGCCCGCTGGGACCCGAGCCAAGCGGTCCCAGTCAGCGAGCGGTGGCGACATGCCGGCGCCGCTCCGCTTTCACCGTTCGGCTGGACTGGGACCGCTTGGCTCGGGTCGCAGTAACTCCCGCCAGGCTGTGCCACGAAGAAACCATTTAAAAGCCCAACTTCTGAAGCACGGAGGAGAAGAAGAAAGCCTGGCGGGGCTTTTAAATGGTTTCTTGGCACAGCCTGGCGGAGTTACTGCGGACCCAGCCAAGCGGTCCCAGTCCAGCCGAGCGGTGAAAGCGGAGCGGCGCCGCATGTCGCTTTCACCGTTCGCTGGACTGGGACCGGCTTGGCTCGGGTCGCAGTAACTCCCGCCAGGCTGTGCCGCGAAGAAACCATTTAAAAGCCCAACTTCTGAAGCACGGAGGAAGAAAGAAAGCCCTGGCGGGGCTTTTAAATGGTTTCTTCGGCACAGCCTGGCGGAGTTACTGCGGACCAGCCAAGCGGTCCCAGTCAGCGAGCGGTGGCGGGCGGCGCCGGCATGTCGCTTTCACCGTTCGGCTGGACTGGGACCGCTTGGCTCGGGTCCGCAGTAACTCCGCCAGGCTGTGCCGTGAAGAAACCATTTAAAAGCCCAACTTCTGAAGCACGGAGGGAGAAGAAAGAAAGCCCTGGCGGGGCTTTTAAATGGTTTCTTCGCGGCACAGCCTGGCGGGGTTACTGCGGACCCGAGCAAGCGGTCCCAGTCCAGCCGAGCGGTGAAAGCGGAGCGGCGCCGCATGTCGCTTTCACCGTTCGGCTGGACTGCGACCGGCTTGGCTCGGGTCCGCAGTAACTCCGCCAGGCTGTGCCGCGAAGAAACCATTTAAAAGCCCAACTTCTGAAGCACGGAGGAGAAGAAAGCCCTGGCGGGGCTTTTAAATGGTTTCTTCGGCACAGCCTGGCGGGAGTTACTGCGGACCCAGCCAAGCGGTCCCAGTCCAGCGAGCGGTGAAAGCGGAGCGGCGCTCGGCATGTCGCTTTCACCGTTCGGCTGGACTGGGACCGGCTTGGCTCAGGTCCGCGCGGCGAACTGCTCAGCCTTGGGCAAATCCCGCCGGACGATCTCGCCGCCTCTTTGGCGTCTCCTGTGCGGGGTTCCCGAAGTACATCGAGACGTAGACTCGAGTATAAGCCGAGGGGGCGCTTTTCAGCACAAAAAACGTGCTGAAAAACTCGGCTTATACTCGAGTATATACGGTACTTAGATTTTTGAAATAGCCAGGATTAGTTTAAGTTCAAAGTAACTTTGAACATAATCATCTATGTAGATTGACCTAACTGTGACAGGGATCTAGGTAACCTAGTGGATGACCACTTAAGTATGAGCCAGTGGTGTGCTGCAGCTGCCAAAAAGGCCAATGCAGTTCTAGACTGCATCAACAGGGGAATAGCACCAAGATCACAAGAAGTAATTAATATTGCACTATTTATACTGCGCTAGGGAGACCAAACACGGAATACTGCCTCCAAATTATGGTCACCACAATACAAAAAATGTTGAGGTCCTCAAAAGAGTGCAGAAAAGAGCAATAAAGATGATAAAGGGTTTGGAGGGTAAACCATATGATGAATGGTTAAGGCAAGTAGGTATGTCTAGCCTAATAAAGAGAAGGATTGGGGTCACATGATAGCTGCCTTCTAGTACTTGAAGGGTTATCACAAAGAATGTGGTCGACTTATTTTCCAAAGCACCCAAGGGCAGGACAAGAAGTAACAGGTGGAAGATCATCAGAGAGATCCAACCTAAAATGAAGGAGAATTTTTTTCCTCTTAATATTTTTATTAGTTTATTGAATTATAAAACAAAGAAGTACAAAAAAATGAAAATAATGGGAAAATAAGGAGAAAAAGGGGAAGAGAAAAAGAAAAGCATTGGCTTCCGACTCCTTTTGGTACAGTAGACTAAAGTAGTAACATAAAACCTCACCTATTTAGTTTTATATGGCAATATATACTAGCCATTTCTATAACAACAAACCTATCTCATCAGCAAAAGCCAAAATCAAAGTTTCATTTTTTTCCACTTCAAGCACGAAGTCCAACAGTGGTTTCCAAGTAGATACCACTTTCTGTTGTTTTCTAATCAAAGCTGTCAATTTAGCATTTTTGCTAACTCCATCAACTTTTGCAGCCATTCATCCATTGTGGGAATCAACGTCCAAAAGAAAAGTCTCTGGTTTTATCTTTATGTTCACTTTAAGAATCTTCTTTATTAAGATGTGAATCCTACTCCAATACTCCTTTGCTTTCTCACATGGCCACCATAAATGATAAAAAGTTTCTTCTTTACATTTACATTTCCAACATTCATTTGAGGTGCCTTTATACATTATTGATAATTTGTCTGGTGTGATATACCAATGGTACAGCATCTTATAAAAGTTCTTTTAAATTATAATTTAATGTGAATTTTAGACCTTTCATCCACATATTTTTTTCTATTATTCAAGCATCATATTATATCCAAAGTTCTTTGCCCACTGAATCATAGAATTCTTTACATATTCATTCTCCAAATTCTATTTCAATAACAATGTATAAACTTTACTTTACTTTATTGATTAGCCCATGGCCATATCAAAGTGCTAACTCTAGATATTGTTAAATTAGAGAGCTACCTCAGGAGAACATCTCTGTTAACATCTCTGTTAGTCTGGGACAATCTATTTTCTGCTGACTTTTATTGTTTATTGCATGTGCTATTCTAGATCCGAACTCTTGCGCCTGCGAGGTGCCCCCGCCTCGTGGGAATGGCCTGTTACCTTACCTAAGGCCGGCCTCAATGACGGGTCTTGGGACCCACAGAGGTGGCATGCGAAGAGAAAGAGCCTTTGGGGTTTTTTAGATAGGGCATTTTTAAGGGGTGGGAGGGTTAGGGCGGGTGTTGGGGGTAGCCCGTCGGGAGGGAAACCAGTCCCTGCGCGTGCTCGTGGCGATTATTTAGTGGGTTCGGAGGTTATGGGGGGGGAATGTGCTCCTTTTTGCGAGGGTGGTTCCATTTGCACGGTAAGTGGGAGGAGCAGATATGGCGGAAGGGGGGGATCGTATCGGTCTAGGGGGTCACGCGTTCGATGTCTGCAAGCAATCGCGTGCCCCGATCCCTCTGACTTTTCCCGTTCCCCGGATGGTCAAGACCCTCAGAGCCTGGGCCTTCGTCTTATGTTATGCAACGCACGGTCCGTGGCCAATAAGGCCCCCCTAATATACGATCTTATTCAGGGGGGCGCCGCGGATCTTATAGGCGTTACGGAGACCTGGTTGGGCACTGAAGGCGTGCCCTGGTCGAAATGTGCCCACGGGTTTCCGTGCATTCCATCAGCCGAGGGCCCAGGGTAGGGGTGGGGGTGGCGGTTGCTATTAAAGAGAGTCTAGAGCCGAGGAGACCACTGTACCTCAGATTGCGGTGTGAATCCTCATTGTGAGATGGGGTCATAGGTGTCAGATGGGCTTGCTGGTCACGTACCTGGCTCCTTGCTGCGTGACAGCTGCCCTGCCCGAGCTCCTGGAGGTGCTTGCCGGGGTGGCAGTGGAGACCCCCAGACTTTTAGTCATGGGGGACTTTAACTTGCCATCTGCCGGCTCGTCATCGACAGTGGCTCGGGAGTTCATGGCTTCCATGACGGCCTTGGACCTGACTCAAGTAGTGGATGGCCCCACTCACATCGGGGGTGGCACACTGGACCTTATTTTTATCTCTGGTCAGTGGTTGAAGGATCTGGATTTGAGAGATGTAGTCATAGAACCTTTGTCATGGTCAGATCACTCTCTCCTTCGCCTGGACTTTCTGACCGCCACTCAACACCGCAGGGAGACGGAACCACAACGTTGGTTCCGTCCCAGGCGCCTGATGGACCCGGAGAGGTTCCGGACGGAGCTTGGGCCACTTCCTGAGGGTCTGGCTCACGGCACGGCAGAGGAACTAGCCGCAACCTGGCAACGGGCTGCGGCTGGGGCTTTAGACCGTGTCGTGCCTCTGCGGCCTCTGACCCGGCGCAGATCCCAACCGGCTCCTTGGTTCTCCGAGGAGCTGAGGGGGATGAAACGCCGGAGAAGACGCCTAGAGAGCTCCTGGAGGTCTAGCCGTTTAGAGGCTGATCGGACACTAGTTAGGTCCTATACTAGGACCTACCTAGTGGCACTGAGGGAAGCGAGGCGTTGCTACGCCTCCTCCCTCATTGCGTCGGCAGATAACCGCCCAGCCGCCCTGTTTCGGGTGACCCGTTCCCTCCTTCTCCAGGGGGAGCGGGATGACCCGTTGCAGGGACGTGCTGAGGAGTTTAACGGTTATCTTTGGAGGAAATGGCTCCAAAGTTTAGAGTAACGAAACAGGTACATTTTGAACACGCCAATAAGAGATGGTTGGCATATAAGCAGAAAAAGGACAAAGAAAAAAGATTAATAACACAACTGCAGGAGAAAGAGGGGAATATCCATCATCGAATGGATGAAAAAAAGAGAATAGCCCAAAACTTTATTGTCAGGAAAAAATAGAAGAGGAAGAAATAAAGACATACCTAAAGGATAGAAATCTCCCTATAATAACAGATGAAATGAATGAGATGTTAAATAGCAAAATTACGATGATGGAGATGAAAGCAGCTATTCAAAAACAAAAAAATAACAAACCTCCAGGACCTGATGGTATCCCCTCTGAGTTCTATAAAGAGATACAGGGACCTGTAGAAATGTTACTGTTGAACATATACAATGAAACTTTAGGGCAATCCAAATTACCAAAGACATGGATTACTTATCCCAAAAGATCCCACAAATACATAGCAAATTAAGAACTATAGGCCAATCTCGCTACTTAATATGGACTACAAATATTCGCAACGATAATCGCTGAAAGAACCAAAAAAATATTAAATGAAATTATTGATTCGGACCAAAATGGATTTTTGCCAAATAGACATGTAAGAAACAATACATGAATGATTATAAATTCATTAGAATACTATGAGGCTCACCCGGATAAGCAGCTGATATTAATGTTTGTAGATGCTCAAAAAGCATTTGACTATCTAAACTTATTAACCAATTGGAAATTATGAATTTTGGGGAGAAATTTACAGACATGATCAGAGTAATTTATTCGAAGCAATTGGTTAAAATAATAATAAATGGGGAAACAATGGAGAGGATTAGTATAACAGGGATGTCCCGTCACCCCTCTTATTTATACTATCATTGGAAATATTATTAATACAAATTAGACAAAATCAAATGATAAAAGGGTTGAAAATTAAACAGGAGGAATATAAAGTTCAAGCTTTCGCAGATGATCTGGTCTTTATCATAGAAGATCCTTTGGAGGCGGGAACCAGCTTGATTCATGAAGTGGAAAAATTTGGTAAAGTGGCTGGATTTAAAATAAACAAGGAAAAAACTAAGATATTAACCAAGAATTGTACCAAAAGGCAAGATGAAAAATTGGAAGAGAAATTGGGAATCCAAATTGTCAAAAAGGTAAAATATCTGGGAATTTGGTTAATGGCAAAATGTTCTACATTAAAAAAGGATAATTATGACAAATTGGTACAACAAATTCAAAAAGATTTGGGCAAAATTACAAGTACCTTTAGTTGGTAGAATTGCCATAATAAAAATGAATATACTACCAAAATTGTTATATTTATTTCAAATGATCCCAATAAGATTAGGGAAAACATTTTTGATCAATTGAATAGAATAGGTAAATTTATTTGGTTGGCAAAGAAAGCCCGAATAAAACGCAAACAAAATTCTTCAGAACTCCAGAACCAAAGGAGGCTTTGGCCTACCCAATTGGGAGTTATATTATCAAGCAGCAGCAATAACGTGGCTAAAGGATTGGGTTTAATTAAGAAATATGAGTATTAACATTGAAAGGCCACGATCTTCAATTGGGATGGCACGCATTTTTATGGGAAGGAAAAAACGAGACCCACACATACTTCCAGAGACATCTAGTGCGAAATGCTTTGTTAAATATTTGGGAGAGTATAAGGAAAAATCACTAAATGAAGGTTCCAGTTTGGATTTCAACAATGGAAGCCATAATCTATCCCAACGTATTGACATAAGGTAGTAAGATTCTTTGAACTCTTAGATGAATTTGGAAATTTAAAATCAGAGCAGGATTTAAGAAATCAAGGGATAAAAATTGATTGATGGCCATATCTGCAAATTAGAACAAAATACAAAAAAGACCAGGAACTACATGGTATATATACAGAATGGGTGTTGGTCCTACCATGATACGCCCCTTCTCTACGATGTCCCAGGAGTGGCCAAGGATGGGTTGAATCATCTGTTTCCTGTTGAGAATGAGCTGTCTGTTTCTTTGAGCTATGCCCCCGTCCTCCTCCTTCCTGCCCCAGTTTCGGTGAGGACGTAGCTGTAAAGACAACTCAAACAAGACAAGCATTAATTCCCAGGCCACAGGCCAAGCGAAAAGCAGGGTGGGGCTTGGCCACTCCTGGGACGTTGCAGAGAAGGGGCGTGTCACAACTGTTGTGGTTTGCCAGCAGCCTGCGGAGCTGGCAATGGAGTTGGACAGCGATGAGGCTGAGGAAGAGCATGGGCCAGTCCTGGAAGCTGGGGAAGGCCCAGATGAGGGCTCTGCGTTGGAGGCTGAGGTAGGACCAGGGCCATCAGGGAGTGAGGTGCGGACTCCAGAGCCTCCAGAGACTGACAACAGTGAGGCAGAGGAACAGGAGAAGCCTGTTCCTAATGCACGCGTGAGAAGAGCTGCCAGAAAGCAAGAGCATCTCAAGCAAAGAGGACGACTTGGGAGTACGGCCAAGAGATGATTGGACCCTCCCATAAGACTTAAAAGACCAGCAACGGCATTTGGGCTTTGCCGGAAAACAACATTGATAGCTTCGTCGTCTTGCATTTATTTTGTATCGGTGTCTTCTGAACTTTTGCCAAGAAAGGCCTTTGGCAGTTTGCCTAATTGGACCAAGGTTGGTGATAGGACTGAGGAATTTGTGTTGGGAGGAATTTGCTTTAATTTAGTTGAACTACGCTGAGAATGAAGTAATTCTCAGCTGTTCGATTAAATTTGTTTTTACACTGACTGTTTCCTACCTACTGGGCCCTAGGTCACAACAACAATAGGACCAACGCCCATTCTCCTGCAAGCTCCCAGGAGTGGCCAAGGATGGGACTTACCAAAGATAAGACTTACCCAAGTCACAGGTGTGAAGCTGCTTGGCCAGAACTTGTAGCCTCCCCATGTACACACTGTAACATCCTTCACCCAAATGATGCCTCAGCAGACATCAATCTTGTAATGACGGATAAAGGGTGAAGGGGAAGTCCAAGTGGCGGCTCTGCAGATGTCAATAGAGGCCTGTGTTGCTCATGCTGCAGAGATGGCAGCACTGCAGGTGGAATGGGCCGTTACCCCCCTAGGAGTTGGTAAGGCCTGAACCTGATGGGCCATCGCAATGCAATCCCACAGCCAATGGCCTATGGTAGATGGGGTCACCTTGGCACCTGTAGATGAGGGATGGAAAAACACAAAAAGTGCCTCCGTCCAACGAGAATGGTATGTCCTCTTGATATAAATCTTGAGAACCCTCCTAACATCCAAAGTGTGCTATCTTCGCTCCAGGGCATGGGAAGGTCCTGGGCAGAAATCAGGCAAGATAACCTCCTGGGTCCTATGGAACTGGAGTTCACCTTAGGGATGAAGGAGGGATATATCCAGAAGACTACCCTATTAGGATGGAAAATGCACAAATCCTGTCAGACTGAAAGAGCAGTCAGTTCGGAAATGCGTCTGGCGGGGGTGAGAGTCACCAAAAACGCAACCTTAAATGTTAGGAACTGTAAACACAGTGTCCGTAAGGGTTTGAAAGGTGCTGATGTCAGGGCCTGGAGTACTTTAGATAAATCCCATGTGGGGTATCTATGGACTACTGGTGATTAACCGCTCCCTTGATAAACCATCTAAGAACTGGTTCATGAGTCAATGATGTCCTCTTCCCATACCGCAAGACTGTGGACAGTGCTGCAACCTGTCGACAAAGGGTGTTGTGGGACAGACCTTTGTCCAGGCCGTCCTGCAAAAAATCTAGAACATGTGGTACTGCAGTTGAGATGGGGTCAAGGTTCCGAACCCCACACCAGTTGGCAAATGCTGTCCATGTTGAATTGTAAATACGATTCGTAGATGACCTGAGGGAAGTCTGGACAGTTCTAATGACCCTGGAGGAGAACCCATGCTTCCTCAGGAGTTTCCCTTCAAGTGCCAGATGGTCAAGTTGAGCCACTGAGGCTCCGGATGTTGCAAGACTCCCTGGCTGAGGGAGATCCTCTCCTGAGAAATCCTCCAGGGCCGAGAAACTGAGAGGCCCACTAGGTCCGCAAACCATGGGCGCCTGGGCCAGTGGGGGGAGGGGGAAATGAGAAGGACTTCCGCCCGCTCCTGTATTACTTTCCATATGACTCCCATATGAATGGAAGAGGTGGAAAAGCATAAAAGTAGGCCCTTGGGCCAAGGGCTGTGTAAGGCATTGGTCTCCTCTGCCCCGTGACAGGAACCTTGTGAAATATCGAGGAAGCTGAGCATTTTGCTGGGAAGCGAACAGGTCCACTACTGGCTGACCGAATCTGACTGTCAGTTCCTGGAAGAGATTGGGATGTAACCTCCATTCTGCATTATCTATTGTGGACTGGTTGAGGCAATCTATCTGTGTGTTTGCCGTCCCCGTGATATGCTCCGCTTTGAAAGAGATCAACTGCTTCTCCGCCCACCTCCCCAAGAGCTCCACCTCCGTCATGAGGCTCCTGGAGTATGTGCCTCCTTGACGGTTTATGTATGCCTTGGCCGTTACATTGTCTGTGAGGATGAGAACGTGTTGGTGCTGTACCATATTCTTGAAGTGGCAAAGGGCAAGGTGTGCCGCCCGAAGCTCCAGCCAATTGATGTTGTGAGTCAGATCCGCTGGAGTCCAGCAGCCCTGAGCCATGTAGTCCTGAAAGTGGGCTCCCCAGCCAAAAAGGCTGGCATTTAATGTTATCGTGATGCGACTGGGCTCCTTGAAGAGACAGCCTTTGCCCAGTGCTGGAGACATCCACCACTGGGGGGAGTGCAACACATTTGGGGGAACATGTACCTTGGCCCGTGAGCTGCTGCTGCCTGTTGGTACGGGAGCAGGAACCAGTGAAGGGTCCTGGCATGCAGCCTCACCTAGGGCACTATTGAGATGCATGACACAAACATCTCCAACAGCCTGGCTAGTAGGGCAATGGGAACCTACTGTTCTGATCGTACCTGTTGGAGCAGGGCAGTCAGGTTGTCCTCACGGTCTTGGGACAGGAAGACCTGTCCCAGCCTAGTGTCAATTTCCATCCCTAAGTGCAAGAGTCATGTGAACTAGCGGACTCTTTGGGAAGTTCATGGAGAACCCCTGCTGTTGTAAAATGGTGATCGTTGTCTGCAATGCCTCCCTGGCCTCATCGAAGGAGGACGTTTGCACAAGAATGTCATCTAAGTAGTATTGTGGACGAATTGGGATTGATCGAAGATAAACCACCAGCGCCACCAGAGCCTTGGTGAAGGCCTGGGGCACCAACGCTAGTCCTGTTTGAAGCAGAAGATACTGGCTATGTGCCGGGAGGATTGGCACATAGAGCCTCCGTAAAATCAATCAGTGCCAGGAACTCACCCTCTGGAACTCCCTTTAGGATGGAGGCAAGGGAGTTCATTTTGAACCTTTTGTAGACCAGATACAAATTTAATTTCTTTAGATTTAGAATTGCCCTCCACCTGCTCAAAGACTTTGGAACCATGGAAAGGGTGGAGTAAACCCAGACCTTTCTGGCACTCCTGAACCGCCTCGATTGCATGAATCTCCAGCAGGTGCTGGATGGCGGCATCCAGGAGACCTTCCTTTTCGCTGCTTTGTAGAACAAGGCAGCTCACGAAGTGGTTCGGAAGAGTGGAGAGAAAGTCCAAGCTGAGGCCTCACTGTATTGAGGACCCAAAGATCGCTCGTGATCATCTCCCATTAAGGCGCAAAAAGAACCAATCAGCTGCCAATAGGAGCTCTGGGCATGTACTCATCGTGGTCTACGAAAAGCGCAACCTCCTGTCCCTCGAAAGTGCCGTTTGCTCTGAAGATTTTGCCTGGGCTGGGTGCTCTATCCGGTTGCCATTCTGTTCACTGAGGAAAAAAGCTGAGTTTGCTGAAAGGAAGGACTGGAATCAGGCTGATTTGAGGACCTGCGATAATATGTAGTAGTGCGTCTCTCCCCGTTTTTAAAAGAAGATGGAAGGACCTTTCGTTGGTCCTTATTCTCTATCAGGACCGGTTCCAGAGCCTCTCCAAAAAGGGTGCCTGCTGTATAAGGGGTCAAGGCCAGCCACCATTTGGATTTGGCATCCGCTTGCCAATTGCAAAGCCAAAGCATCTTCCTTGATGTTATGG
The DNA here is from genome assembly GCF_028640845.1 of Ahaetulla prasina. Lineage (NCBI taxonomy): Eukaryota > Metazoa > Chordata > Lepidosauria > Squamata > Colubridae > Ahaetulla > Ahaetulla prasina. The sequence continues at coordinate 185,784,249 of NC_080539.1, forward strand.
AGGAGGTTAGTGATCTAGAAGCATACTTAGCTGCGGATAAGATTGCATCCTTTGTTGCATCTGTTGCAACCACAGTAAGGAAGTGTGATTAAAAAATGAGGCTGCAGATGCGGCCCTAACCGTGCAGGCTGAGGATTGGTGTGCCTTGCACAATGTCAACTCCACTTTCTTATCCTCTGGCTTAAGTCCCTCCACTATATTGCCTGATATTAATGAAGAAAAGACAAGCAATGCGACTGGCAAATTGACCTGGACAATTGCAGTTGAACCTCCAATGCTGGTGCTAGATGGTAAAAACAACGGTCAAGGCCGCTTGGAGTAGGGAAGGACCCTGGCTGCGCTCATTGTGGTTACACCACATCAATGAACAATTGTGGAGCTGGAACATCCTCCTGCACAGTGGCCCATTTGGTCCCAATGTGCTGAGTGAGGGGTCTAACCCCATCCCTGCAGTCACCCGAGCCTTGTGTAGAATCAATTTAAATATGGCAGGAGGAAAAAGGCTGGAGAAGGCCGGCATCGGGTGTTAACCCTTCATCCTCTGATAAGTCTATTTCTCCTTGACTCCCCTCTTGTATTAGTGAATCCTCTCCATCAGAAGATTCATCCTGTAATTGGGACTTCTGCCAACAGGACTGGTCCCTTGTTAAATGCTCTCCCTGAGGGAGATTAGTGGAAGCCTCCACTGGAGGGGCTATAGGCCTAGGGATACTGCGCAATTTATCTTCAATTGCTTGAGAGACTTTGCGCAATGAGCAATTTAAAATCAGCAGGTAAATCAAAAATACAGTTCTCACCTTGCCTCAAGCCAGCTGCAGTCACTGTAAATGTTGCTGAAGCCTCCCTTCTAGAAGTGGAAGGCTGTGATGTAGATGCAGAATCTCGCAAAAAACATAATCTCGCACAAAAACATTAACAGTATTAGGAGACAAATTAAAGGAATGCTCGCTTGCTCTGTATGGAGATAAAGGTTGGGCAATTACAGGCTGACGAGTCAGCAACCTCTCAGTAGAACCAGAGTGGGAATTTCCCCCTTCAGCCCTATTAGGGGCTTGCCGGGGCTGCTCTTTTTCAGCTCTTTGAATTTGTTTCTCCAGAGCTTCATGTCTCCTGCTGGCATCTTTTTCAGAAGCTTTAGAATGCTTCTGCTTCCCCTGGGCCATAGATTGGGGAGTCGCCTCCTGAAGGATTGCAACATTTGTATCCAGAGTCGAATTACTGGAACGTTGTTTCTTGGATCTATGACCAGCAGCTCTTCCCGCCATTTTGCAATTTCAAAAAATGTAATCATTACAGAAACTGCTTGAAAAGTCCTGTAGCCGAAAGGCCTCCTGCAATCAATATTCCTAGCCAAGACTAGGCAGGGACTTAAATCCTACCAGGCAAGCAGGGGCAATCTGAGTATGCCTAGCCTAAACTAGGCAGGGACTCCAATGGCCTCCACTGAGGCTGTGGCACCTGGGTATGCCCAGCAGCTGCTGTGCAGGGACTCCACGCCTCTCCTGAGGCCTCAGCCACTGAGTATGCCTAGCTGAAACTAGGCAGCGACTCCTTCTAGCTCAAGCGAGGGAATTGGGCCCACAACAACTCATCTGGCTCCACTGTCCAATACATAAAACTGACGATCTCACCGGGTCCGAGGCAAGCAATCCTCTCAATTCCTAAAGGTTCCTGAAGTCTCTGGGGACGAGTGTGCCTAGCAAAGTGAGGCAGGGACTCCGATCGTGCTCCTGAGATCTAAATTAGAGCCTCCGATGGCTAGTGCAAGCCCAGCTGACTATACAAAAAAAGCCACCCATCCCGCCGGCTCCCTGCCTGTCACTCTCACTTCTGCCTCAATCCAGGTCACTGATGGCCTTAAGGAGGGAAATCGACGATCTCGCCGGTTTCCTTCTCCAAGCGATCAGTCCAGTACTTTATTTTTTTCTTTTTTCATATATGTATCTTCAGTAGAGTGTTAGCATTAGGATTAGTAAGCCTAACCCTTTTTATGACTCTCTTTTCATACTTTGCCTAAATACTTGTCATTATTAGGTATTTTATACAGTGCCTAGGGAAAGTACCTAGCATATTAAAATAACAAAGAAATTTCATACTGTGCCTAAAAATCACATTCTATCAATTTTCTAGGCATTCTATACAATACCAGCTTTTTACACATTGACAGTAACAGATCTGATGTGTGACACTGTTCTGAGTCGGACCTGTGACAATTTGGGGTATGCTTATGAACTCCTGAGCCACTTCTGAAGCCAAAATCAGGGAAGGAATATTGAATTCACCAAGAACCTCAAGCACCAAGAAGTTTGGGGAAGTCCACTGACAATTTTGAGATGGCTTCTAGCAGTTCAGGCATGGAAGTTACTATGCAGCAGGGAGGTTGATACAGTAGCAACAATCCCAGCTGATCCTACAAGCCCAGATCCTATACCATTCTGAAAAAATGGTTGGCCAATCTCTTCTTGAAAACCTGCAATGACAGAGCACCCACAACTTCTGGAGGCAAGCTGCTCCACTGATTAATTGTTTTCACTTTCAGGAGATTTCACCTTAATTCAATGAACTGGAAATCCTGTTGTGTAGTAGTAATGAACATATTATTGCTAAAGTTTATAGACAAAATGTGAGATTTTCACTTGGAAAGAACATTTGAAGATTCCTTACCCTACCCAGTGTTTGAATGATTGCCGCTATTTTGCCTTTTCTGCTAAATGAGCAGGAAAAGCTAAGGCAAGAATCTTCAATGTAACAAAACCATGAAACTCTATTGGGTCAAAAAGGTGAATTCCTTTGCTTCTAAGAGATATATAGAGGCAAGATGGCTGCTGTGTGACAGCCTATTTAGTGAGCTCCTTATCCTCTTATTATAGCTACTTTTATATGGATGTAAAATAGTTTATTTTTTATTTAATATTATCTGTAAATTAGTTAAGTTAGTTTTATTTTATTAGGTGTAGTAATTATAGGTTTTTAGATTTAGGATTATTACATAGCATATAGGTTTTAGATTACAAGTCCGGAATTTATCAGCATTTGCTGATGCTGTGGGAGTATGTTTTTTAAAAAAAATTAAACCACCCAAGGATGCAGAAACAACCCAAACCACCCAAGGATAGCAGCAAAAGCAAAAAGGGTCTTGAAAAGAAAACTTAAAAGAAGACATAAATTGGAAATACAGTTGGGAGGAAACTCCAAACACAACATGGCGATAATGACAACCAGACAACCAAAGATAAAGGACTTATTTCAAATAATCAACTCTGCAAGTAAGTCATCATCTTTTTTTTTTTTTGCTCTTCCTCCCTCATAATCTCAGTAAATAAGCCCTATTCCTTGCTGGAGTGGGAGGATGATGATTGTCTTTCGAGTAATTTTAAAGGAGACTTGGATTTGGTTGCTAAGAATTGCCTCCAATTTTTGGTTGCTAAGAATTGCCTCCAGTTGCCTACAATTTTCCTTCCTCACCTTCAATTCCATAGACAGTCTGTCCATTTCTGCACAATCATAAATTTTTTTAATTATAATTTGGTCTGGAGAAATATCTGGTTGTTTCCAGTTCTGTGCTAGGACCATTCTACTTGCAGTTAACATGTGCATTGTTATGTATTGTAATTTTTTCTCCATTTTCCCTTCAAGGATGTCCAAGAGAAAAAGTTTTGGCTTCATCTCTATTTTCTGTTCTGTCATCCTCTCCAGCCATTTTCTTATCTTACACTAGTATTTTCTAATTTTAGGGCAGGTCCACCACATATAGTAGAATGTTCCTTGTTTATGACCACACCTCCAACATTCCGGGGACTTGTTCAAGAACACCTTGGCCAATCTCGTTGGTGGCAGATGCCATCGCTAAAACATTTTATAAAGGTTTTCCTTGTAAGCAGCTGACATCGTTAGTTTGTAGTTTCTCTCCCACAGTCTATCCCATTGATCTAATTGAACATTGTGGTCAAAATTTCTTACCCAACTAATCATTGTCTCTTTCACAGTTTCTTCTTCCATTTTGAATTTTAACAAGAAGTTATACATTTTTGTAACCATTTTTCCCCTGTTACTAATAAAATCTTGTCAAATTCCAATTGTTTTCCTGCAAGTTCCCAGGAGTGGCCAAGGATGGGTTGAATCGTCTGTTTCCTGTTGAGACCAAGCTGTCTGTTTCTTTGCGCCATGCCCCTGTCCTCCTCCTTCCTGCCCCAGTTTCGGCTCAGTCTTAACCTGAACGAGATGCTTCAAAGCATTCCTGGCTACTTCTGGACTTCAGGATCGTGAGATAATTTTTTTTTCTAATTTGCCCTTTAGATTACATTTGGAAGCGGCGGCTGGACAGAATTCTACCTATGTGACCACTTGGAACTCTTCGCTCTCTTTTGGTTCACAAGGGAAATAAGGGCATTGAAACAGGTTAAGAGACGTCTAAAGTGCCACTGGAAGAAAATGAAGAATGACTCCAAGACTTCAACAACCTTATAAAGTGTCAAAACAAAAGTATTTCTCCACTCTTATTGCATCTTCAGAATGCCATCCATTGTCCCTGTTCTGGATCATCTAATAACTCTTATCTCGGGGGGCTAGGACAATCATTTTCAGGATCATGCAGAAGAATTTGTTGAATGCCTGTCGGATAAAATCGTTCAGATTCATTCCCAGTTAGGGCCCTTATGAAATGCCTAGGGAGATGTCTTGCCCAGTAAATTGAGAACAATTTAACCCTGTTGGACCTAAAGAAATGAATAGGGTCCTCTGTGCAGTCAATGCAACTATCTATCAATTAGACACCTGTCCCTCCTGGCTGGTAAAAGCCTCCAGGACGGTGATGATCAGGTGGGTGCATGCAGTGATAAATTCATCACTGCAAGAGGGAATATTTCCACAACTTCTAAGGAGGCCCTGTTTTTTCCTCTCCTTAAAAAACAATCATTCGATCCCACCTGCCTGGATAGCTTTTATCCAGTCTACCATCTTCCCTTTTGAGGGAAATGGTGAAAAAGATGGTGCTCAGTCGCTCTAGGGGATCCTGGATGAAAACTATTTCCTGGACCTCTTTCAGTCAGGACTCAGGCCTGGCTATGGAACAGAGACAGCTTTGGTCACACTCATGGAAGATCTCTGGCAGGGGTTGGATGGGGATAATGCAACCATTCTCGCTTTCCTTGACCTCTCATCATCCTTCAATACCATCATCCATAGTATCCTTTTGGACTGGCTATGTGAGTTGGGGCTGGCCAGCAGAGTTTTCCTTCAAGGCAACTGGCTGACAAACCCTACTCAATGAGTAATCTTAATATTATGTCTACATGGAGGGAAGTAAGCAGTGGGGTACCACAAGGTTCTGTCTTAGGCCCGGTACTCTTTAATAATAATAATAATAATAATAATAATAATAATAATAATAATAATAATAATAATAATAATAATAATAATAATAATAATAATAATAATAATATTTTTATACCGCCCTTCTCCCGAAGGACTCAAGGCGGTTAACCGCCAGATAAAAATACAATTTAATATACAATAAAACCCATTTAAAAAACTTATTCAACCTTGGCCAAATTAAAACTATAAAAGACATGATATAAAACCCCCATTTAAAATCCAATTTAAAACCCATATTATGCCAGTCCTGCTCAGAAGAATAGATAAGTCTTCAGCTTGCAGCGAAAGGCCCGGAGGTCAGGAAGTTGACGGAGTCCGGGAGGGAGCTCATTCCAGAGGGTAGGTGCCCCCACAGAGAAGGCTCTCCCCCTGGGGGTCGCCAGCCGGCATTGTTTGGCTGACGGCACCCTGTGGAGACCCTCTCTATGGGAGCGCACTGGTCGGTGGGAGGCATATGGTAACAGAAGGCGGTCCCGTAGATATCCGGGTCCTATGCCATGGAGCGCTTTAAAGGTGATAACCAAAACCTTTAAGTACACCGGAAGACCACAGGTAGCCAGTGCAGCTTGCGCAGAAGAGGTGTTATATGGGAGCCACGAGTGGCTCCCTCTATCACCCGCGCAGCTGCATTCTGGACCAACTGGAGCCTCCGGGTGCTCTTCAAGGGGAGCCCCATGTAGAGAGCATTGCAGTAGTCTAGGCGAGAGGTGACGAGGGCATGAGTGACCGTGCATAGGGAATCCCGGTCTAGAAAGGGGCGCAACTGGCTAACCAGGCGTACCTGGTAGAAAGCTCTCCTGGAGACGGTCGCCAAATGCTCTTCAAAAGACAACCGCCCATCCAGGAGAACGTCTAGATTGCGCACCCTCTCCATTGGGGCCAATGATTCGCCCCCAACAGTCAGCCGCGGTTGTAGCTGACTGTACCGGGATGCCGGCATCCACAGCCACTCAGTCTTGGAGGGGTTGAGCTTGAGCCTGTTTCTCCCCATCCAGACCCGCACGGCCTCCAGACACCGAGACAGCACTTCGACACTTCGTTGTTTATGAAGACAATATCTTCATAAACAACTTAAATGAGGGAATAGAAGGGGAACTTACCAAATTTGTGGATGATACTAAACTGGCAGGAATAGCCAACACTCTAGATCCGTGATGGCAAACCTATGGCACGTGTGCCCAAAGTGGCACGCAAAGCAATGTCACCTGGTATGCACGGCATCGCCCATTCTTCTTCCGGGTTTCTGGCACACATGGCCTTTGTGCGCGCGGCAGTGCCAGAAACTGGAAGAGCTGGTCTTCCATTTTCCTGCATGTTTAAATAAAAAAAAATTTAAATAAATAAATAAATAAATAATGTTCATGCCAACTGATCGTCATGCACACATGCGCGTCAGAAACCCAGAAGACTAGGTGGTTGGCGCACATGCATGCACTGGAAACCAGAAGTTCATTTTTGGGCGCGCACATGTGCCCTGGACAGCTCCTCTCCCAGGTTGCGGCCTCACTGAGAACTTCTCTCTAGCAGAACATATATTCTTATTTTGTTCTTTTTCATTGTTTATTTTATTGTCCTATTATTTTACTTGTTTCCACTCTCTTCATTTCTTCCTTTTTATTGTTTTAAATTGCCTAGGGTAATTCCATGCAAAAACAAGTGGCAAATAAATTTATCAAACAAATAAAGGGTCTCCTGATTGAGCAGAACTGTAAGACCTCCAAACCTGTTATTCTATGCTGGAGAAAGCCATTTAAAAATGCCTCTAATAATATTAGATTACTACGTTTGGTTCTATTGAAAGTAGTAGTTTAATAAAATATTTCTCTTGCAGATTTTCTCAAAACGAACTGGAAGATGGTATTAATGGGAACATATTGATATTGTATAGGTTTTTCATTTCAGGTTAGAATTTCCTTGTTTTAGACTTTTTTAAGAAAAATTGCTTTAAGTTTGGTAGGTTATCAGCATTTAATGATTTAGGTAAATATTTTGTCTAAGACATGGATATCAACAATATTTAATATAATTCTCCTTTCCAAAGGTGATGTCAGATTAAGTGGAAAAAGAATTATAAAAATACCAGATAGGGACAATCTTCATATAAAAAAAGTTTTTTGCTACAGTTATTATATCATACTGACCTGAAAAACTGAACAATGTATACTCAATTCTTCAAATTTTCCTCAAATCCTAACCCTTTAATCTCCTTACTATACTCCTTACTCTGTTTTGAACCACTTCAAACTGTCTAAACCATTTAAATCATTTTAAACTGTTATAGCCATAGCTAAATATGATGCTCAAGGTGGGATCTGACCAATGCAGATTTGGAAACTACCTCTACGGATGTAATGTAAAACTGTGTATTTTTTTTAGTCATCACACTGATCAGTCATATTTAGATTGCCCTCAGCAAAAGATGTTCAATAAATACAAGTCCCTCCATTCCATGACCACATATTTTACTTTTTTTGGAAAGACTTTTGCAAATGCAAATTATGTTTGCAAGAGATCTTTCTATTCAAGATTACTGGTTTCAGGACCAGACCTTCCTCCACTTTGATGTGAGTGGAGGAATAAAAATCAAGCTCCCCAGACCAGTTTTGCTAATCAGAATATCTTGGGATTCTCTGCAAATGCTTGGCTCATATCATGCAATATTACAGGACCACAATCTATAATAGTTTGCAATCAAGAATGAGACAAATGTAGCTATTGGTTCTGTTCTTGACAATCCATGGCAAATTCTAAAAATCAGTACAATGCTTCTAAGATGCTTACAGATAGATGTTTATGATTTACACTCTGGATTTAGAATAGAATGAGCGGAAGGGATCTTCGAAGTCTTCTATTCCAGCCCCGTGCCTATACCATTTCAGATAAGTGACTATCTAGACCAGGGGTGTCAGACTCGATTTTTCCACAGGCTGGATCAGTGTTCTATCTGACCTTCATGGGCCAGTGCATCTGGAGGAGTTAGCGGGCGCACGTACGTGGAGTTGGCAGGCGCATGCGTGTGCAGACCCACCCCCACCATCCTGGTTGTCTTCTGTGCGCATGCACACCTGCCGGAATGGTGTACACTACCCTCTGCGTGTGTGCGGCCACCAACTCCTGATAGAATGGGCCAGGCTGAAGCTTCCTGAAGGGCCAGCTCCAGAGCTCCTGCTGCCAGACACCTTCCCCACCCTGTTCACGCACATACCTGAAAGGACCCGCAGCCCAGGGGTGAAATCTAAAAATTTTCCCTACCGGTTCTGTGGGCATGGCTTAATTGGTGGGCATGGCTTGATGGTCAGGTGACCGGGTAGGCATGGCCAATAACAATAAATAATAAAAATAATAAAAAAAGTACACAAAGCAATGAGTGGTACCAAAAACCAACTTTCACACTTTACACACACACAACACAACACAACTGACTCACACACAATGTAAAAGCAGCTGCACTTCACCCAAAATGGCCCCTGCAACAAGTAGGAGCCTCACACAGCCACAAAAAGCTCAAAAACCAACTTTCATGCTTTACACACACGCAACACAACTGACACACACACACATACAGCTTTGTGAGATTTTATGTGTTTGTGTAGTTAGAGTGAAACACTACAGGAACACACCAAATCTCAGAAAGCTGCACAAATATTTTATTTTATTATTTTATTTTATTTTATTTGTATTTTTAGATAAAAGCAGCAAAATTTAAAACTTCCTTAACTTTAAATTGCTATGTCTTAAAAAAAAACCTCCTAAAAAAACCTCAATTAACTATTTTTTTAAAGCTCCCCCACCCCAAAAAAACCCCCAGTTGCTTACTCAATTCAAGGGACAAGGCAGGCAGATTGAGTTGCTCACCATGAGATGGATTGCAGGCAGGCAGATTGGGCATTGGTTTACCTTCTTGGAGAGGTGGAAACGGCAGTCAGGCATGGGTTAACACTCATGTCTGAGTGCCAGGACCAAATTTTTTTGGCCCTGCCTCTTCCTTGCTCTCCAGCTTTTCGGCGAGGAATGCTCAGCAGACTAACATGTCTATCTGAAACGAGAAACAATTAGTAGCCACCCACCCCGACCCCTCCTAGCCGGGAAGAAATAGCAGGGTGGGGCTGACTGCCATTCCCACCTCTCCAAGAAGGGGCATCTCAGATAAGCCAACGCCCATTCTCTCAGTCAGTGGGAATGGCAGTCAGGCATGGGACATGCCAAAGCTAATGTCGTCCCTGGGAGGCTCCCTGAAGGCTGGTCGGTGATGACCTGCAAAGCTTGTCTGCCGAAGGCAGCGTCGGCCAATGCAAATGAATCCAGCCGGCAGTGTCTTATGAAAGGGGTTGGTGTAAACCATGTGGCTGCCTTGCAAATCTCTAGGAGTGATGCCTGAGTACTTCATGCTGCTGAAGCTGCTGCGCTCCTAGTCGAGTGTGCGGAAATATGTTGTGGAACTGGAAGCGCTTGTTGTTGATACGCCGTGGTGATAGTGGCTCTGATCCAATGACCCAAGGCTTGAGACATTACTCTGGTCACCAGAGATGTTGGCCGAAAGGAGCTAAACAAGGCCTCGGATTTCCTGAATGAGGCAGTATGGAAAATGTAAATCTTCAGAGCCCTGCGCACATCCAACGTGTGCCAAAGGTGTTCTAGACGGTGCCTAGAAGACAGGCAGAAGTCCAGAAAAATGATTTCTTGAGAGCGGTGAAAAACTGAATTGACTTTCGGCAGGAAGGATGGGTCCAATCTGAGTACCACGCGATTGTTGTGAAAAATACAAAAGTCCTTCCTTATGGAGAGAGCTGCGAGTTCAGAAACTTTGCGGGCAGAAGTGATAGCGATGAGGAAAGATACTTTGAGAGAGAGAAATCGCAAAGATCCACATTAAGGAGTCGTGATCAAAGAAGGAAGAACAAGTGGATGCTTTGACAGCCCAGGCAGTCGCCTGGTGGGCTTTGATCAAGATTTTCTCGGCTCTTTTGTCTTCGGGCCAAAGAGACTCATCTGGAGGACCCGTAAGGGGAGAGGCCGAGGCTAACGCCACTAGAATAGAATAGAATAGAATAGAATAGAATAGAATAGAATAGAATAGAATAGAATAGAATAGAATAGAATAGAATAGAATAGAATTGAATTTTTTATTGGCCAAGTGTGATTGGACACACAAGGAATTTGTCTTGGTGCGTATGCTCTCAGTGTACATAAAAGAAAAGATACGTTCATCAAGGTACAACATTTACAACACAATTGATGATCAGTATATCAATATAAATCATAAGGATTGCCAGCAACAAGTTATAGTCATACAGTCATAAGTGGAAAGAGATTGGTGATGGGAACTATGAGAAGATTAATAGTAGTGCAGATTCAGTAAATAGTCTGACAGTGTTGATGGAATTATTTGTTTAGCAGAGTGATGGCCTTTGGGAAAAAACTGTTCTTGTGTCTAGTTGTTCTGGTGTGCAGTGCTCTATAGCGTCGTTTTGAGGGTAGGAGTTGAAACAGTTTATGTCCAGGATGCGAGGGGTCTGTAAATATTTTCACGGCCCTCTTCTTGATTCGTGCAGTATACAGGTCCTCAATGGAAGGCAGGTTGGTAGCAATTATTTTTTCTGCAGTTCTAATTATCCTCCACTATGGGAGCGTCTACCATAGAAACCTGTAGAATATTGCCTAAATTGTGGGCTACGTTATATAAATGTTTGTCCAATCCATTAGGACTGGGGCCCGAACCAGGAACAGTCCATTGGCGCTGGACTACATCCTCGAATAGCTTAGGAGCTGGGACTGTCTCAGCTTCGGCAGCTGGTTCCATAAATAAGGGATTGGCGGGATCTGCCTCAGATTGTGCTGTAGGAGGCGGGGGGGTGACCCCCATTCTTGTAGTATTCTGGGCTCTGAATAAAAGGGAGCGAAACATCTGGGGCTTAAACAGACCAATGAACGAGGGTTGATCTGGCTCCAGTCCTTCATCGTCTGATGGAGATAGCTCCCTGTTGATCTCTTCATCTGACAGAGAACCCTGGTCATGATAGTCTCTATTTTCTTCCATTCTGGGAGAATGGTGATAAAGGTCTGAACTGTGAGAAATTTCGCCTTTAGTTGGTGAATTGCCTTGATAGAGGCATTGGGCCAAACCCTGTCTGATGGCCTCCAAAATCATGTGTCCAAAAGACTCAGGTATTTGGAACTCTGGTGCAGGAACTGAGCTAGGACCCAGTGAGGAGGAAACCGAGGCAAATCCTGTGAGGCTTGAATTAAAGGTTGTTGTGCCAGTACAGGCTGAATGGGAGACTCTGGAAGAGGCTGAAAAAGTGGGCCCAGACTTGCTGGGGAGTGCTGGGCAGAGCTGGCTAAACGGTCTGGAGACCAGGCTGCAGTGTCCCCCAGTGTAGAGGAAGCCCTTACTGGGCTGAGATTCCTGGAAGGAGATACCAAAGTAGCCATTTGGATAGGAGGGGTGGGAGCTCTTGAAGAAGCCTGAGCTTGAGCCCAGTTTATGGCTTTTTCTAGCGCCTTGTGCCTGCGCTCCTCAGATTTTGAGGGCTTGGTGGCTTTATCCCTGGAAGCCTTAGCCCTGGTCTCCCTTCGCTGAGCTCCTGAAGGTCCCTCTCCAGGATCAGAGGGATGTCTACAGCGATCCCTAGAAGGAGCCTCTTGGTCCACCCTTGCGGCCGCCATTTTGAATCCGGAAAAACAAATGGTCGCTTTGCCCGCCAAACAAGAAAGGAGGAAGGCCTCTGCTACTCACTGTTCGCTGATCTGCTGTGGCTAGGCATTGTAGAATTGGTCCTCCTCTGATCGCTCGCCCTCTGGCTGCTAATGTGATCTAAATGGCGCGGGAAAGTGTCTCCGCGCCAGAAGTTGCAGAGCGAAGGCTCTTGTTGCAGCAATTGTGCCCTCCCTAAATAGGGAATAGCGGGTGTGGAGAGAGCTAAGGGAGACGCGCTCCACTCCTCCGCAGGAACTGCCAGTCGGCAGCCCCATGCTGCTTTGCACAGCCTTCTGTGATATCGGGCAAGTGCCTTTCACGCCAGAATAAGGCTTCCTCTTCAAATTTCAGGAAAGGCTGTAAGGAAGAAAGAGGTGCTAGAGAAAAAACTTGGTGGAGCTAAGGATAGACACGTCCGGTCCTTAGTAGACCAAATCAAAAAGCTGGAGAACAAGGAAGAGGCGGGGCCAAAAATAATCAGCAGACTCGGTCCTGGCAGTCAAACATGAGTGTTAACCCATGCCTGATTGCCGTTCCCACTGACTGAGAGAATGAGTTGCTAGCTGATGTAATTGATTGCAGCTGCCGAGGCAAGGCAGGAAATGTGAGCGAGCCCGAAAGAAGCAGCAAGCTGCCAAGTAGGCAAGTGGGGACTGGGCGATTGGGTGGGCATGGACAGGGGGGCCAGGGATTTTTGCTACCGGTTCTCTGAACTACCCACCCCCATAGCTACCGGATCACCTGATCCTGTCCAAACCGGGAGCATTTCACCCCTGCTGCAGCTTCGGGGTTGCCCGGCAGCTGTCCCCTCCTCACTGCCCCCACTGCACCAGCCCTTCTCCTGGCCAGCTGAAAGTTCCATTCTCCAGCCGCTGCCCTGTTATTCTCATGCCCCACAGCCTGCTCTCCGCCCCGCAGCAGAGGCCGCTTCAGCCGCAACCTTGGGATTGCCTTCTCACTGCCCCCCTGTGCCAGCCCTCTACTTGGATGGCTGGCCAGAAGTTCTATTCTCCAGCCACTGCCCCGCAATTCTCATGCTCCCCAAGCTGCTCTCCTCCTGGCAGCAGAGGCCACTCTAGCTGCAGCCTCAGGATTGCCTTCTCGCCACCCACTCCGCACCAGCCTTTCACCTGGATGGCTGCTGGAAGTTCCATTCTCCCAGCTGCTCCATGCTCGGCAGTGGCAGCAGCCCCCTGCTCGAGGGCAAGGTGGGATGCGCATGTGCCCTCTGCCTCCTGCATGCACACATGCAGGGGTAGCATGGGCCAGGCTGAAATGACATGGGCCAACCCCTTACAATTTTCAGGATGGCTGAGCAGGCCGGATCTGACCATGCTGCAGGCCAGATGTGGCCCACAGATGTTGAGTTTGGTGCCCCGGGTCTAGACTCTTCTTAAAAACATCCAGTGATGGAGTATTCATGATTTCTGGGGACAAGCTATTCCACTGGTCGTCTTCACTACTAGGAAGTTTTTCCTTAATTCCAGGTTGCAACTCTCTTCAATTAGTTTCCAACCATTGTTTCTTGTCCTACCCTCTGGTGCTTTGGAGAATAATTTGACCCCCTCTTCTTTATGGCAGACCCTCAAATACTGGAATACTGCTATCATGTCACCCCTAATTCTTTTCTTTAGACTAGCCAAACCCAAATCCTATAGCTGTTCTTCATAGGTTTTATTCTCCAGGCCTTTGATCATCTTAGTTGCTCTTCTTTGCACTTTTTCCAAAGTCTCAACATTTTTTTTGTAGTATGGTGACCAAAACTGGATGCAGTATTCCAGGTGTGGTCTTACTAAGTTTTTATAAAGTGGTACTAATACTTCATGTGATCTTGATTCTATGCCTGTTTATACAACCCAGGATTGTATTAGCTTTTTCGGCTGCTGCTGCACACTGCAAGGTCATATTCAAGTGATCATTTACTAGGACTGCAAGGTCCTTCTCAGTTACTGTTTTTGAGCCAGGTCTCTCCTAATCTGTACTTATACCTTTTATTTTTCCTGCCTAAATGTAAAACTTTGCTTTTCTCCACATTGAAATTCATTTTGTCGGATAGGGCCCATTGTTAAAGTCTGTCAAGATCTTTTTGGATCCTGAGCTTGTCTTCTGGGGTATTGGCTATTCCTGCCAGTTTAAGCTCATCTGCAAATCTGATGAGTTCCCCTTTTATTCCCTCATCTAAGCCAATTATGAAGATGTTGAAGAGTACTGAGCCTAAAATATAACTTTGTGGTATCCCACTAACAACTTCTCAGAAGACAAAATCAAAGGTATAAGTACAGATTAAGCAAAACCTGCTCAAAAATAGTAACTGTGAGAGGGACTTTGAAGTCTTAGTGGACAATCACTTAAATATGAGCTAGCAGTGTGCAGCAGCAGCAGCCAAAAAAAGCTACCGTATATACTCGAGTATAAGCCGAGTTTTTCAGCACGTTTTTTGTGCTGAAAAACGTCCCCTCGGCTTATACTCGAGTATATACGGCTTATACTCGAGTTTTTTTTTTCTTCTTTTTTTCACATTATACCGGATGGCGCAAACTTGGCGGGCTTTTGCATTAGCGTGGGGAAGCCCTGCCGGTGCAGTGAGAGGGCGGGGCGGGGGAGCCGCCAGCCTTCTCGGCTGAGGGGGGGAGGGTTTCCCCGACCGGTAGCTGCCTCATTTCCCACCCTCGGCTTATACTCGAGTCCCCAGTTTACCCCAGTTTTTTGGGGTAAAATTGGGGACCTCGGCTTATACTCGGATCGGCTTATATTCGAGTATATACGGTAATACAATCCTTGGTTGTATAAACAGAGGAACACAATCAAAATCACAGTATTAGTACCACTTAGTAAGGCCACTCCTGGAATACTGCATCTGATTTTGATCACCACATTACAAAAAAAATGTTGAGAATTTGGAAAAAATGCAAAGAGCAATGAATATGATTAAAGGCTTGGAGACTAAAACATATGAAGAAGGGCTGCAGGATTTGGATTTGGCTGGTCAAGATAAAAGGACTTGATGGGTCATGAGAGCATTATTTCAGTATTTGAGAGGCTGCCACAAAGAGGAGGTGGGCAACTTATTTTCCTAAGCACCAGAGGGCAGGACATGAAACAATGGATGGAAACTAATCAAGGAGAGAAGCAACCTGGAAGTAAGGAGAAACTTCCTAATAGTGAGGACAATTAACCAGTGGAACAGCTTGCCATCAGAAGTTATGGGTACTTCATCATTGGAAGTTTTTAAGAAGAGACTGGACAGTCACTTATCTGAAAGAGTCTCTTGCTTTAGCAGGGGGTTGGACTAGAAGACCTCCAAGGTGCCCTCCAGTTTTATTCTTATTGATTGGTTGTTTCTGTCTGTATTCCTAGCTGGGTTTGTTCTTTATGATAGAAAAAAAATTCTTCCTGGGACACAGAGGGTTCTAGGTGGCCTAGCATCAGGATAGGGACCACTACAATATTGCCACTAAATGTGGCATTTCTCTAGAATAAGAATGAATACTTAAAAGAATAACTGTCTGAAGCAGAACACACATCTCCATTCTATATTCAAGATCTGGCCTATTGTGTTTGCCACTTTTTATCTTGTCTTTATTGATTTTACTGTAATTTTTTTGTTTGACTGTTGTTAGCCATCCAGTCGTAAGAACTCAAGTGGCATTCAAGTTTAATAAATTATTATTAAAACCATTAAGATTTATGCATTGGGAAAGTGCATAAAGTGAAGCTTTTCCCATAGCTTTCATGAGAAATCCAGGAAGGAAAAAGTAAAAAAATTACTACCATACAAAAGTTTTTTTATACAAAAATGTCAAATCAATGCATGAACAGTGTGGCACCTGGGCGCCATATATTCCAATACAAATGAAATGGATCAAATTAAACATAACTATTACACTCAATTAACTTTTGTATTTCTAATAACAATACACATCTATGTTAGATTACAGTCTATCGTTATTCAATTATTTCACATTTTCTCATTATTACTTTCATTTTATAAGATAAAAATGTATACATTAATATTCCCCTTATTTCTATCACTTATTCTAGCTTTTAATCATGTCACCCTTTGTTACGAGACTTTTTTTTCTTACCTATCTAACTTCTAATCATATCACCTCTGCCTAAAGAAAAAAAGGGGTAGAAGCAACTCAGAACTGCAACAACAAAAGAGGAATCATCCATCCATCATCTCTTGCCCGCTTCACACTATAATTGCTATGCTTTAAAAGAGAGGAAGAAGAAAAAGTGAATCAGAACAATAATAAACAAGAAAATCATCTACCCATTGTCTCTTGCCCGCTTCAATACTTTAATTGCTATTCTTTTTTTCCTGACTTGCTTCCCAAATTCTTCTCTTAAATCTCCATCTATGTCTATTTCTTGGATGTCCAATCTAGGTGTTCCCCCCACCTCTACCCTTTTCCACTGCCTAGTTTCTAAAATTTCTACCCAGACCCCAACCTCCATTTCAAACATATCTTCCAACCCTTTTAATATGTCTCCCCCCCCCCGTTTTAATTCATCAATCACTATTGTTTTCATTGTTCTTTGTCTTCTCTCTTCTTCATTTCTTCCTGTGGCTCCTCCTCTTCCTGGGCATCTTGGTCTGTACTCATCATCCCTTGTATGGTATTTTCCATTTTTTCTATGATCTCTTTAAATCCTTTATCCATAATGTCTTCTGTATTTTGAAAGAGTAAATCCATCTCCTGTACAATTCCACTCAATTCTTCCTTTTTAAGTATCTTATTTTATTTTTTAAAAAAATATTTTTATCCAATAATCCAAGAACTATTTATTCAATGTTTCAATTACCCTTCAAGGAGTACACTAGTCCCAGTTCTCTATGTTTCATAGGTTAACGATCAGTTCCATTCAAGTAGTCCCAGAGGTTATCAAAAGCCCCTTTATGTCCTCTTTACAAATTCAATCCTTTAGTATGATATTCCAATGTCTCTTTAATTGAACTACTTCCTCATTTTCATGTTTGGATCACCAGTACTCATAGGATAGCTAAAAATAATCCAATGGAAGGAACGTTGTACTTACTCTGAACGTTCTTTATTGTTGCACTGCGTGAGAGTCCATTGAATGGGTTATCCTCATGTGATTGGCCAGAGATTGAATTGAAATTTGCTTAACCATACCTCCTCTTCCTTTCTAGCTCCAGTTTGTTAACAAGAGTCCGGATCTGAAGAAACAAACTTGAACGAAAACATAGTTAATAGAAGTCCAGAACCCCCAAGATAGGGAGGGTATGGATTCTCACGCAGCGCAATGAAAAAGAACATTCAGGGTAAGTACAACATTCCTTCTCCCTTGCATTGCTTAGAGAGTCCATTGAATGGGATGGACTATCTCCTTCGGGAGATAGGGCGGTATACAAATACGAATAAATAAATAAATAAATAAATACCCAAGCTAAATATCCCTAGGGCGGGAAGAAAGAAAATCAGGTGCTGGCTTTGTGGGAAGAACCTGTTGAAGCACCCTGCGACCGAAGGCAGCTTCAGCCGATGCAAATTTATCCAATTTGTAGTTACAAATGAAAGGTGTTGGGGAGGCCCAAGTGGCCGCCCTACAGATCTCCAGAAGGGGAGCCTGGGTGGCCCAGGCTGGGTGGTCACCGTACTGCATGTTGAATGTGCTGTGATATGGCAGGACGAGGTTTGTTCTTCTGTTCATAGGCCATGGTTATGCAGGCCTTGAGCCAGCGAGCAATGGTGGCAGATGATACCCTTGTGCCCAGAGAGCCAGGCTGGAAGAAAATGAATAACGACTCAGATTTATGGAATGCAGCAATTCTTTCAATGTACTTCCGTAGTGCCCTGCGGACATCTACGGAGTGCCAGCATCGTTCACTGGGGTGCCTGGGTTTTGGGTAAAAATCAGGTAAGATGACTTCCTGGGCTCTGTGAAACCAGGTATTGATTTTTGGGAGGAAGGTGGGATCCAGTCACAAGATGACTCGGTCAGAATGAAAGATGCACAAGTCCTTGTGTCCTGAAAGAACTGCTATCTCTGAGACTCAATGGACAGATGATATAGCGACAAGAAAGGTCATTTTGAATGTCAGAATTTTGAGACTGATAGAGCCCAATGGTTCAAAGGGTGAAGTGGTCAAGGCCTGAAGAACAAGGTTGAGATCCCAGGAGGGATACCGGTGAACTGGAGGGGAATGAATGTTGGATGCCCCTCACAGAAAACAAGGTAAGTACAGTTGCCAATGCTGCAACCTGCCAGCATAGAGTGTTGACTGCTAAACCGGCATCCAGGCCCATTTGAAGGAGGCCAGGCAAGGGAGAGTTTAGCTCTGACGAAATGGGGCTTTTCTCAATCCCTGCAGTGCGAAGCTGACACCACAGCTTCTTCCCACACTCCACTGTAACTCACGGCTCCAAAGAACTTCAAAATCCAAGTTGAAGCTGGAAATCCAAGGCAAAGCTGAAAACTTGCCCAAATGTGATCAAGGGGGCTGCCATCAAAGTCGCGGCTCAGCTGAGCGGCGCTGAGCCGATCATGGAGCTGCCAGATGCCGCAAACACAGAAAAGCTTTAATTCAGTCCAACAGAAGCAATAAAGTATAAATTTTCTCCAAAGAAGCTAATTGGAAAGTCCAATGAAGGAGCTAAAAAGATTAGGTCTCTAGGCGGACTGAGTTAATAAACTGGAGCTAGACAGGAAGAAGAGGTGTGTTTAAGCAAATTTCAATTCAGTCTCTGGCCAATCACATGATAACCCATTCAATGGACTCTCTAAGCAGCGCAAGGGAGATTTTGCACTTTCACAGTCTTTTATTTAAGTAGAGGCTTGTAATTTTCCTTTTTGTCAAAAGGTAGCACTCTTTACTTAGATTTCAGTTTACTAGTCCATCATCATTTTGGTTATAAAACAATTGTGAAAGCAGAATAAGCTTTGTATATAAATAATTCCACCATTTAAAAATACCTTCCCAGTGCCGCTCCTTCCCAGTTTGGGAGTCCAATTTTCTGTTTATTTCAAAATCTATTATTTACTCTCCTGTGCCTTTCATTTCCGGTTAGGTATTTCTTCAGAGTGCCCCTAAAACATTTAAATGCCGCTTTAACACATAGCTCTGAGCAAATGATTCTGAATTGTTTCTTGGGATTAGGTTTAAAGTGAAAGAAAAATCCTCTCCCCCAGTTCCAACATGGCTCACCTTCTTCTCCCCAGCACCAGTCTTAGCTGTTGTTCTTCGGTTGTCCCAACTTTGCAGCAGCCTTCTTAGGCTGCTTCTTCTTCTTGCCATGTGTTGTGCCTCGTCCTCCCTCCTCTCCTCAGCCGGTCCCCTCCCGTCTCCTCTTGGGCCTGCTATCAGACTCCGAGTCTGATAATGAAGATGAACGGCCTGTCATGCCTCCAGCCCCCGGCCCTGGCCCCATGCCCGAACAGGATGTCAGGAATGAACAAACAAACCTCACTCATACGGTGTGTGTTCCTTTGGCTCAGCCATCAGAGGAAATCAGCCATGGATTGGAATTACTCGTGCCTACTCCTTCTGACCCCTCCCTTTCTCAAACAGCAGAAGACAATTCAAACTGGGAGGATCCTCGCTTCCGGAGATCTGAGAGGTGACGCCAGCAGAAGGAAAGGAGGGGCAGGCCTGGATAAATGCTGAGTCATGGAGCCACACCCCACAGCCTATATAAAGGATCTGCTTTTGGCATTCCAACTTTGAGTCAAGCAAAGTCTCATCTAGTTTGCTGAAGTCACAACTTGGACTCCTGCCTGCCCTGAGAAACCTCGGAGGAATTTGGCAAAGCTGCAGAGGCTTCGTTGCCATGCCTGATACGGACTTCCTAGACCCAGTCGTCGGATGGGGAGTGGGACACGACACCATGGCTGAGAGGGAGAAAAAACCCCGGGCCGGACAGGAGAGCTGCAACTCTCCCCGACCTCATAGGTTGTCCCTCTTTGATTCACCACCCCTACAAGGTGGCTTTGGCTCCTTCTGGAGCCCATAAACTGTAAGAATTCAGCACAGGGAATGTGGAGACCCATTCCTCTGTGTCTGTACCGCTGCAACATCAACTGGAAGTCAAATTACTAAGAAAGTTGAAGATACTAAGAAAGTATGAAACAGTCACATTCCATAGAATGAGCCGTTCTGAGCTGCATAACTCTAAAACAACACTAGCCTGGCATCAAAGTCATAACAGTTTTCCACATAGTAGCTTCTTGCTGCCATCTAAGGGTCATCCAAATTTTATAGCCCAGATTTGGTAGTCTTACTTGAGATTGCCAAACTCTTTTAGTTTTTAAAATGTATCTTAGGTAAGATAAGATATTGTTGCTGTAAACACATAGGAATTAAAAAAAATCAGAAGCAGCAGTTACTACAAGAGTCAGCCAGAAGGAGAAATCTCTAAAAGTTTTCAAAAGTGAAAACTGATTTCTAATTTGATGAATCTTTCTATGCATATCTGCAACAGGTTGTGCTATTCTCTTAAGAAGACCCCTGAGCAAAGTCAAGAGTTTTCAGCAAGCTGCTCCTGCAGGTCAGCTCTGATTGTGGCCTCCTATGCAGAAAATGGCAATATTTCCAAAGTTGTGGAAAGGGGCATGCAATTGGACTGTGGTATAATGCCAGACAAGAGCTTCCTGCTTTATACCACAAGCTGAAATTACTTTCCATCTTTAGGTGATATTATTTCTCTTTTTCTCCATTTAAACTTCCATCTGACAATCAGCAAATTTCAAGACGTGTAGTATTTGCTGAGGGTTTTTTACTGTCAGGTGTTGAAACAAATTGGTGATTACATCAGGAAAGTTTAGTGTTTATTTGAGAAAGAATCAGGAAAGGTGCGATGGAGACAAGAAAATATCTGGTATGCATTCAGCATTATAGTTGCCCACTGGACAGGGATTTCTGGGAAGATATTTGTGTCAGGCCTGGAAACCATATTAGACTTTAGGCTGCAGAAATTCAGATGTTCACTAGATGGTGGCAAAGAGATGCAGAAAACTATTTCCTGCCGTCTGGTGTGTGTCCAGATACAGGTAGTCCTCAACTTACAACCACAATTGAGCCCAAAATTTATGTTGTTAAGTGAGACATTAGTTAAGTGAGTTTTGCCCCATTTTATGAGTTTTGCCACAGTTGTTAAGTGTTCTGTCCCCTTCAACCACACACCCCCAAAAGACACACGAGTCGACTGTATTTGCCAGCTATTTATTCTTGCTACAGATATCAGCTCTAGCAACAAACCTGCGATTACCTGCCAAGTCCACCTTATCTCTTCAGTGCTACTGCGGTCTATTGCTGGAGCAACCCAGAGTCCAGAAGTAAACAGAAGTCCGAAAAGCCAATTCCTGAGTCTTGCAATAAAGCAGCCGAAGTTTCCAAAAGTCAAGTTTTTGTCCGTCACGGAGCCCAAAGGCAGCTCCACCCACTTTTATACCCTGTGGGGTGTGGCTCCGTGACTCAGCACTTCCTGGGCTGGCCCCTTCCTTTCTTTTGCTGCGCACGCTTCACTCGGCGTTGCTGCCTTGCATCTAGCCACGATTGATCCTCCTCAGCTGGCTCTTGGGGCGTTGCCAGGGGGAAGGAGGGGTCAGGGGAAAGAGGCCATGTCAGCTCCTCCTCCTTCACCTGGCATGCCTCTGGAATCTGGAGCGGAGCCAGAGAGGAAAGTTCTGCAGAGGGAAGCCCTTTCGGCTCTTCCCCCTCACTCTCCGAGTCACTCTCTGCCAGGAAGCCCGGCTCAGGGCCCACAGGCACAACATTAAGTGAATTTGGCTTCCCCATTGATTTTGATTGTCAAAAGGTTGCAAAAGCTGATCATATGACCTTGGGACACAGCAACGGCTGTAAGTATGAGTTGGTTGCCAAGCATTTGAATTTTAATCACATAATCATAGAGATATTACAAAGGTATGAAAAATGGCCATGTCATTTTTTTCAGTGCCATTGTAACTTTGAACGATCACTAAATGAACTGTTGTAAATCGAGGACTACTTGTATTGGCAGCCCAAATTTCATATCCCCACCCCCAATAAAAAGTAAAGAATTCCTGAAATTAAGTTGCATGGCAGACAATTTTCTTGCTATGTGGCACTTTTTATTTCCCTATTTGCACTACAGCCTGGGATTTCCACTGTTCTTCAAAACAACAGACATCAGCTTTATATCTTTAAATTGCAAACAATTCTTGTTACAGACAGCTTAGGTTTGACAATCTTATAGACCAAACCAGGCAATTTAGTACCTTCCAGATATTTATAGCACATTATCCCTTACCATTTATCCACTCTCAAAATCCTTCCAAGCATGAATTCCAAATCATCTGAAAAGCCCCAAATTGCCTTCCTTGGCATATAGAAAAAAGTTTATTGTATTCACTGGAATACTAGCAATTATTTTTTCTCTTTAAATACATATGGTCAATGATGTTCAAACACAAAGCCCGGATGTTTGCATCTACAATATGGCAAGCCCTGAGTAAACACACATTTCTAGCCCCCAAATTAATAATTTCTTAAGTCCTACATAAATATTGGTCTGTCATAATGGAAATTCAGCCTTGATTATTAACTATGTTTCTAGCAAAAATCTAGAAAACGAAGAAAATTACTTTCACTAACTCCAACATTCCATTTTATACTGTCAGTATCAAAGTGTTACAATTATGTAAATGCAAATCAGTATTATATATTGATAAACCTGAAGGCCTAATAGTGCTTTTAAATAGCCTATAGTTCTATAAAGGCACTGTCATGTTCCAACGAGAAGTAGCATTTTGATTCAGGTTGCAAGAACCAGCTAGATGTCATTTTTCTGCAGTTAGTTGATGACTTATGTCCTGAATTTAGAATGAGTCTGTGATTCAGGTCCCCTACTCAAAAGCCCAGGAGGAAATGAACCAGAATAGGAAGAACTGGCAGACAAAGCACAAGCAGAGCATAAAAGGAGAGGGTGTTTCTTTTCAGAAGTGTTCTGCAGTAGCCTCTCCTCCTTTCCCAAGAAAGTATAGACCCATGGTGGCGAACCTATGGCTTGCGTGCCAAAGGTGGCAAGCAGAGCCCTTTCTATGGGCATGCCAGCTATCACCCCAGCCCAGTTCTACTGCGCATGTGTGTGTGCCTCCCACCAGCCAGCTGGTCTTCAGGTCTCTGCCGCGCATGTGGGGGGAGGTAGGGTGCATACACAGGGGGTGGGATGCATGCGTGGGAGCGGGGCACATGCTCGGGGGGGCGCTCACATTGCATTTTGGAGGTTCATGTATGCGCTTTTGGCACTCGGTGCCAAAAAGGTTAGCTATCACTGATATAGACTCTTGAAATGTGGCATTTCAAAAGGAACCTTTATTGAGAAGAAGTGATAGCAAGACAGGCGAAGCAGATTCTAAATTCCCTCCCAAACCATACAGTTAGAAATAGGGCTTTAGAATCCCTCCCTCCCGTCCGAATGTGGATTTAGCCAGTCCACAGGTGTGAAGATGTTTATTGCAACTGACGTCCTGAGAACCAGATAAAGATCCGTTCCCATGGCCTTCTTCCACTTTCAACCAACTGACACAATCCACATAGCTCTCCTTCCTTAGTTCATTCCCAAATGGTGAGAATATTGCAGGGCACTTAGGTGCCAGGAAAAAGCTTATAAAATACAGCTTATCCCCATGCTCCCCGCCCCTCCATTTGAATGGCAGTATCACATTAGGGATCTGACAAGTTGTGTGCTTTCACTTTTGATACATTTTTGTCCTCTATTTCCTTGTTTGCAGATTAATGGTTGCTGTACCACACAGACATAATAATTTGATTCTGGTATTTTATTTCCCAGATACTATCTTCATTGTAGTTATTCAAATAAAAAACATCTATTATTACTTCAGTGTTGGGTTTGTACTAACACCACAGATGCTAAAATAGCTTTCCCTTGTCACTTGATGAAAAAGGAAACTGGAACCATTTTAAAAGCCTTAGGCAAGAAGTGACTAGGAGATTCCAGAAAGGGTTCTGAATGACTGTGTTATGTGTTTGTAATATACAATCCTGCTACAAATGCATATGTTCTGCTACAAATGCATATTTAAACCAAATAAGAATATTTTGACCCAAAGGGGAAAAGTATAAACAAGTTGATGGATAGTTAGTTAGAGGTAGGTAGTTAGGAGGAATAAACTTCAAACAACACTAGCCATTTTCTTTTGCTTCCTATTATAATACATATAGTTACAGAATCAACCTTCTTACCTTCAAGTTAATTGAATCCTGTGAAATTCTATCGTCCTCTCTGACATCCTGCTAAAAAGACATGGAAATAATTATCCTTGTCTTAGTTCAAGCTGGGGCACCGTGATGGTCTTGGATGCTGATCAGCCTTCCAACAAGTTGAGAAAGTGCCAATAATCCAAACGACAAGGGCTTAATTAGTGTTTTTGCAGTATCAATATTTAAAGCAGTACTTTGGCAATGAAGGAAGACTTAAGCTAAATGTAAAGTGGTGGCTTTAATTGTTAAAGGTCTTATGTAGTCAGGAAGGAGCTCCTTCTTATCAGGGAATTGTCCTACTAGGAATGTTAACTTGGTAAAAAGGTTGCCAACCCAAGACTTCCTTAGTGGCAGTACCTTTTCCTAACTAAAGGAGACACATCCAGCCAGCTTCCTTTCTTCTACCAAGGAGTCTATCAAAACAATTCTTCTATAAAGCTTTGGGCTGCTGAGTTGATTGCTGATTGAATTGTTCTGTGAACTAGGATTAATTGCACATTGTATTTATTGGATATAAATACATCTTTATTTATTCAATTTCTATAACTGCCCATCTCAACCTAATTTACCCTACTTCAACTTTACAATATATTTATATTGTGCTTTAAACTGATCAATTTAGTCAGTGAATATGTTTTAAAATATACTTCCACCCAATTCAAATTTGAGTATAAAAATTAAATCTTGTAATTTTTAAAACCAGCACCCAATTCTAACTCATCTATTTTGTAAGATGAGTAGAACTGCACACAATTCCCAAGGTTTCACCCCAGCTCTTCAAATAAATAAATAAATAAATAAATAAAGTGTGGTGATTTCAAATGTGCTTTTTGGTATTACTGGTTCTATCCAAGAAGCAAAAGTAGAAATAGGAGAAGTTTGGACCAAACTTGTTTGGATCAAACCTTGCCATAATCTAATAGAAACTGTACAGTTGCACAGCTGTAGCAATTGGACTGTTCGCTTATTTCCTGAGGTTCAATTATCCTCAGATGTAAGTGTACTCAGGAGAAAACTGAGGATAGGAACAATAAGAAAATAAGTGACCTGTGAGAAGGATCCATAGTCTTGTCCCTCATGCTTTTTTTGCCCTTAAATTTGGAGAAGGGGTTGCTTGTTTTCATATGAATTTGGCCCTGAAACAATTCACTTGTTTTTCAGCCCACTAGCCATTTTTGGGTTATACATCAGGCTCAGGACCCTGGACAGAAGCCATAGTGCATATTCAACATGAATAACTGTACAAAATTAATCTATTTAGATAGATAGATTAATCTATCTAGATCAGGGGTGTCCAAACTACGGCCCGTGGGCCAACTGCGGCCCGCGGGTCAGTTTTTATTGGCCCGGAGCAAATTCTGAAAATATAATTGAATATGGCCCGCACATGGCGCTTGAGCTCAACTCTGTAAAACCCCGTTAGCATCCCCTGAACATGCTGGCCAGCCCTGCCCCCCCTTCCCCAAGCAGGGCAAGGTCAGGGCAGGGGCCCCACTCCCCTGTGCGGGACCCCCGGACCCCGCAAGCTCCTTACACAACCGCTCGGCCTGGGTCGGGTCTGCGCGCGGGACGGGCGATTGGCGTTCCCACGCGGGCTCCACATGCTCGCTGGCTGGCTGGCTGGCTGGCTGGCGCGGCCCCCACCCACCCACCTACCCGCCCCCCACCCCACCCCACTCGGGCGGGTGGGCGTGCTTCAGCCGCCCACATTAGGCTCCGTTACAGCCTGGCAACTCCCTCCCTGCGCAAAGCCGGAGCGGCTGTCAACGGCTCCATTAGCCGCGAAGCAGCAGCGAAGGTGAGCCGGTGTCGGCCGCGGCTGAGTACCTGGCATCCCGCCTGCCTCCCGCGGGCCGCCCCCTCGCCCTTCGCCAGTGCCGGATGGGCAGAGGATGAGGAGAGATGGGCCAAGCTTGCGGGTACTCCATCCTCTGCCGGAGCCAGCAGTACCAGCCCGCCGCATCTGACCTGTGAGTTCGGCCGCGGCATCCCTGCGTGGAGTTGGGAGACTTCGGGGGAATTGGAGGAAGGGGCAGAGGAGGAGGAGGAAGGGACGCCCGCAGGACCAAGACTGGGAGCAGCCTCGTCCGGAGGGGGTGGGTGGGAGCCAGCAGGGAGGAAGGGAGGCGGGTCGGAGCCTCCGCGAGCGAGGCGACTTAAGCAAGGCAAGGAAAGAGTTGGTGAGACGCGGCGTGGAAGAACAAAAGGATTTGCCGGAGGTGGGGATGGGGACTGAAGGGGGGTGGGCAGCGAGCAGCCCGCGCCGCTTTTCCCTGCCAGTCAAGAACGCGCCGCGCAAGAGGCAGCAAGGAAAAAAAGATTTCCCGTAGGCAAAAAGATGACACGGGACGCGGATTGCCGCCTGGAGCTGTCACGTGGCCCAGGTGGCCAGGGACGCCTTCCCACGCAGACCAGAGTCGCTCTAAAGCGGCCTGGAGAGACCCACTTGGGCGCGCGGTCAAGAAAATCAAGAAAAAAAGTATTGTACGTTACTTCCTTTATCAATCACCTTGCTGACATTTGCAAAGAAAAGTATAATCAAAAAGTATAAAACAGTAGTCCGTAGTGCAATTTTGTGACTGGATCAATTGAGGTGCCACTGAAGGTGTCTTCTTACTCTTGGTCTACAGAAGCCACCTTCTGAGGTCACACCAGGGTCTCTGAACATGGGTTTTTGTAAGGCTGACACAGGGCTGATAGCGGGAAAACTCAGGCAAAATTGTCTTTGCGTGGTAAGCGGTTGTGTGACTGCAGAAAGTAACCCTCCCCCCATTTCATATTCCTGTAAAACACAACATCCGCAGCTTGCAACAGGGTGGACGTAAAAGCCCGTCTTGACTCAGACACAGCAAATTGAGGATGTAGTTTGGCATCAGACTACATCAGACTGTGTTTGGTCCTACACAGAGTTCTTGATCTCTGTTAGAAATACACACAGTAATCATGTGTCAATATGTCACCTCTTGTGTGTGGCCCGGGCCACACATGAATTTACTAGGCTTATATACTGTTTGTTGTCCAGCCGCATGCCTTTCTGAATAATTATATTTAAAAATATTACATTAAAAATCAACATAACACAAACACACACGTACACAAACATAGAGATACACACGCACATATATATAACTCACACACATATAGTATACTTAAGCCTAAACTGTGCATAGGGACTACCCAGACGGCTGAAAAAAGTGATTTCTGACAGGTTCTCACACTTTTGACCAGTCCTCACACTTATGACCGGTCATCATTTATGCCTGTTGCAGCATTTTGTGCATAAGGACTACTCAGAGGGCTGAAAAGTTATTTTGACCTGTCCTCACACTTTTGACTGGTCCTCACACCTACAACTATCTTTACATTTTGCACCCTATCTTGTAACCGTGGTGAAGAGAAGCAGTTGTGAAATGAGTGATATGGTTGTTAAAAATGCTGCAATGGGCATAAATGTGAGGATGGTCATAAGTGTGAGGACTGGTCAAAAATTACTTTTTTTAGCCCTCTGAGTAGTTTCTATGCCCATAGCCACATCCACTCAGTCACATGAGCAGTTAGCCATGCCCACCAGTCACATGACCACCAAGCCACACCCCAAAATAAGCCACGCCCACAGAACTGGTACGAAAAAAATTACCCCCCCCCCCGGTTCAATGGTGTGGCCCGGGCCTTTGCTTATTTTTCTGTATTTGGCCCTCACCAAAAAAACTTTGGACACCCCTGATCTAGATCTATCTCTCTAGAGCTATCTATCTAGATCAACCTAACTAGATTTGTAATGTATCTTTAAGAGTTTTGGAGGGAAATTAGAGCGGGAAATAGCACGTTGCTGATTGGCTGAAGCCTCCGACTGAACTGTATATAAAGAGGGGTTTTTCCGTTGTTGGTTGCTGGGTTCACTATAAACTAAAGAGCTGTTGTTACTCATCTGGTCTCCTGCCTCGTTATTGCCCGAATCTAACACTGGCGACGAGGGTGGGATCTCGAGGCAAAAGAGCGCCAGGAAAGAACTGAGCTAACCAGGAATACGCGAACCCAGCAAAATAAGGGCGGATAGCAGCGATGTCCAGCTACACACCGCCAGCGCCATTCAACCCAGCTAAAGAAAAATGGGGGTCATTCATGGCTCGTTTCGAGTGCTTCCTCGAAGCGAACGAACTCCAGGGAGTCTCCGACAACAGGAAGAGAGCGTACTTCCTAAGCCACTGCGGTTCGGAAGTTTTCGACACAGCAGAGTCGCTTTCGGAGCCAACGCCGGTACAGTCGGTACCGTGGCAAACCCTGCAGACCGCCCTTCGGGCTCACTACGCACCGACGCCCTCAAAATTCGTTCAAAGGTTTGAATTACGGCAACGGATGCAATGAGAGGGCGAATCGATTCGTGTGTACATGGCAGCGCTGAGAAAAGCCGCTAACCATTGTGAATATCGAGACTTGGAAGACGCATTACTCGACCAACTCATTTGCGGGGTCAGAGACATCCGATTGCGACGGCGGCTGCTGTCCAGAAGCAACCTAACACTGGCAGTCACCTTGGACGAGGCCAGGGCTCATGAGATGTCCACCCAAGCGGCAGAAACCCTGCAAATGCCGATCGCGCCAGGGACTGGGGTGAAAACAACCCCGGTCCACAATGAGGAAGTCCAGGCCGAGGAGGAAGGCGAGGAAGAGGAAGAAGTCTTCCACACCGGGAGGCCAGAGAAAGAAGACCGGGGCGAATGCGCGAGTTGCGGGGGACAACACCAAGGACAATACTGCAAGTTTAAGGATGCGACTTGTCGGCGTGCGAAAGGAAGAGGCACATAGCGCAGGCCTGTCGAGCGCCCCAACCTTCCCGCCAAAAATTCAAACCGACCAATCAGAGCGCGGGAACGGCGAAGCGGCCCGTGATTGGTCGATTCAAAAAAGGCGCGAAGCTTAATCAGACTGCCGTGAGAGTGGGTCAAGCAGCCACGCGCCTTGAAAAAAAGATTTTTACTAAAACACACATTGAAGGGGTGCCGTGCCGAATGGAAGTGGACACCGGTTCAGCGATCACGATCATGTCCTGGGACACTCTCGTGAAAGACTTGCCCGCCATCGCGAAGCGCAAGCTGCAACCACAGAAACTAAGGGTACAAGATTACCAAGGAAATTGCATCCCCGTCTGAGGGGTAACGTCTGTCCAAGTCAAGTATGGACAGCACAAGAAGACCCTGCCCATCACCGTGGTCGACGGAACCTTGCCGAGCTTGTTGGGACTGGACTGGTTCCGGGCATTGGGCATGGGAGTGACCGGAGTCTTCCGAAACGACGTCGACCTAAAAGACGAACTAATGAAGGAGTTCGGTGACGTCTTCAAAGACTGTTTGGGCAAGTACGAGGGGACCCCGATCTCCTTTAACCTTGACCCACAGGTTGCCCCTATCCGGTTAAAGGCTAGGAGGGTTCCGTTCGCCCTAAAGCCCAAAATTGACCGGGAGCTGGACAAACTAGTAAGCCAGGGAATACTAGTGCCAGTTGACCATGCGAAGTGGGAGACACCCATAGTCACCCCAATCAAACCGGACGGGTCGGTCCGGATTTGTGCTGACTACATAATAAAGCGTTGCAGAAGAGTGCCTACCCCGTCCCAGTAGTACAACACTTACTGCACTCTTTGGGCCAAGGCCAGGTTTTCGCCAAGCTAGACTTGGCCCAAGCCTATCAGCAGTTACCCGTAGATAGCAGCACGGCCGAAGCACAAACGATCGTAACGCACAGGGGTGCTTTTAAATGCACCCGGTTACAGTTTGGGGTTAGTGTGGCTCCAGGGTTATTTCAGAACCTAATGGAGCGGCTATTGCAGGGACTCCCCGGGGTGGTACCGTACTTTGATGACGTACTGGTATCCGCCGACAATCTAGAAGACTTAGGGGTACGGCTGAGAAAAGTTTTGGGCATTTTCCGGTCCGCCGGTCTCAAAGTCAAACTGAATAAATGCCAGATCGGGGTAGGATCCGTGGAATTCCTGGGCTATCGGATAGACAAGGAAGGAATCCACCCCACTGAGAGCAAGGTTAGGGCAATCAGGAAGGCCCCAGCTCCCCAAAACAAAACGGAGTTACAGGCATTCTTAGGTCTGGTCAACTTTTACGCGGTATTTTTGAAAAATAAGGCGACCATAGCCGAACCGCTACACAAATTACTAACAAAGACAGCTGTGTGGTCTTGGGGAAAGGCGGAAGCTAGGGCATTCGAAGCAGTAAAAAACCTTCTGTCTAGCGATAGCCTACTGATTCAATACAATGGCACGCTGCCATTGGTGTTAGTTTGTGATGCATCTCCCTACGGGGTGGGGGCTGTGCTCAGCCACAGGTTACCAAATGGCACAGAAGCCCCTATAGCATTTTACTCCCGAACAATGTCATCGGCTGAAAGAAACTATAGCCAGCTAGATAGAGAAGCCTTGGCCATAGTCTCCGGGGTAAAGAAGTTCCATGAATATGTATTTGGTCGTGACTTCGAAATCGTCACAGACCATAGACCCCTACTAGGTCTGCTGGCAGGCGACCGCCCAACGCCCGTGGCACTTTCGCCTAGACTGACCCGATGGACTATCTTTCTGGCTGCATATTCTTACAAATTACTGCATCGGCCAGGAAAGGAGTTAGGGCATGCGGACGCTTTGAGCAGATGCCCATTACCAGAGACTATCGAAGCCCCCACTCCGGGCGCATCCGTTCTACTAATTGACTCTTTGGACTCTGGTCCAGTCACTTCCAAGGAGGTGGCTCGGGCTTCTTACAAGGACATTACAATAAGAACTGTAATTGGTTGGGTGCAAAGAGGATGGCCCGCTGCGCCGGGCGAGCGGTTTAAGGAATATGTAAAGAAACGCGGGGAGTTGTCGGCTCAAGGAGGGTGTTTGCTCTGGGGGGATAGAGTGGTGATCCCGGAGAAATTGCGGAAAAAAGTTTTGGAACTCCTGCACAAGGGCCACCCTGGGATCGTGAGAATGAAGGGTTTAGCAAGGAGCTATGTGTGGTGGCCCTTAATGGACACGGAGATTAGTGACAGGGTAGGAAAATGCCAAGCCTGCCAGGAGTCCAGACCACTACCACCAACGGCCCCAACTCGAGAGTGGGAGAAACCCCAGGGCCCATGGTCTAGGATCCACATCGATTTTGCCGGCCCCTTCCATGGGCAAACATTCCTAGTGGTAGTCGATGCCTATTCCAAATGGCTGGAAATCATTCTTATGAGATCCATGACAGCCGAGGCCGTAATCTCAGTCCTTCGGCGCCTATTTGTAACCCACGGGTTACCCGACACCCTAGTTTCCGACAACGGCCCGCAATTCACAGCGACCCTATTTGAGGGGTACTTGGCGGAAGAGGGCATCCGGCATGTCCTCTCGGCGCCTTTCCACCCTGCGACGAACGGCCTTGCAGAACGTTTCGTTCGGAGTGCAAAGGAAGCATTGTCCAGAATCAGGCCAGGCGATTGGCAATTAAAAATTGACACCTTCCTAGCAGTACAACACAGAACCCCCTGTGTAGCAACTGGCCGCAGCCCAGCAGAGCTACTGATGGGGAGGAAGCTTAGGTGCCCGTTAGACCGGTTAAACCCAAACTACACCCCAGACGGGTACAAAGGGACAAACGGTAAAACAAGAGAAATGACAGTGGAAAGTCCAGTATGGGCACACAATTACGGAGAAGGCCCAAATTGGGTAAAGGGGACAATCCTTGAAACAACCGGGCCCAAATCGTATCTGGTAGAGATAGAGGATGGCCGGGTTTGGAAGCGCCACATAGACCAATTAAGGAAAAGAACAACCAAAAATCCAGAAACAGACGAAACAGGCCCTGACTATCCAATGTTTGAATCCACAGCTAACTCAAACCCGGGGCAAACGCGGGACTTATCTGAGTTCGATGAGGTCCAGCGACACCAACCGGTCCCTCCTGAAGAAAGCAGGGACGACTCTGCAAATAATCCAGGGCCGGATGGCCTAGAGGAGGAGCTGAGAGGAACAAACAGTCCCTCCGGCCAGCTCGACTCACTCCCAGAGAATGAATTGCGCAGGTCCGAAAGAGTTAGGAGACGCCCAGTCTACTTGCGTGACTACGTAGAGAAATAAGATGCTAATTTGATGTAAATAGAGGTAAAATGTTTTCTGGGAGGGAAGGAGTATAATGTATCTTTAAGAGTTTTGGAGGGAAATTAGAGCGGAAAATAGCACATTGCTGATTGGCTGAAGCCTCCGACTGAACTGTATATAAAGAGGGGTTTTTCCATTGTTGGTTGCTGGGTTCACTATAAACTAAAGAGCTGTTGTTACTCATCTGGTCTCCTGCCTCGTTATTGCCCGAATCTAACAAGATTGACATCTATCTATCTATCTATCTATCTATCTATCTATCTATCTATCTATCTATCTCAGATATTCTGGAACAACCTGTCCATCATTAGATTCTACCCAGCAGTCAACTTCCTCTTTACCAAAATTAAAGCCAGCATTAGTGTTATACTCTAGTGATAGTTATGTCAAACTGAGGATGCCTAAAACTCAAGACAATATAATTTAAAAACAGCTATTACTTTTGATTTGGACATTTAAATCATATCTATGTCTGGTGGACAGAACAATATCATTATGCTTTTTACAAAATCTAATGTTGACACTAAAAATCATATCTATTTAATATCCATTTGTATGACATCAGTTCTAATAACTCTGAAGACTTGGCAAAAAACAAAGACATATAATTTACAATCACAAAATCAGGGAGGCTATAATACTTCATAGCTATAATCAAAAGAAACGATTTCTTCCCCACCAATCTCACCTTCTCAAATTTGTAATCCTATTAACAGTGAAAAAAGACTGAAAAGAAGAATATTTATTTTTACTCTCTTTTTCTGGGGAATTCATGAAAAGTTTAAATTCAGTATTAGGTTCCGTAATGGTCTCTCATTTAAGTATTTACTGGGTTAAAATTTCTTTAGCTAAAAAGAATGCTGCTGTCCCTGAAGTTCTACTTTGAGTAGTCATTCTCTTTCTCTAGTCAAAAAAGAACTAATAATTGTATACATCTGAAGGTTCCAGGAGAAACAATGCTTTTTAAAGGAAAACTTGAAAAAGACGCATCTAAAAAAGTGTTATTTTTCTGTGCAAATAAAAAATGATCTAACTTAATGCTGTAATTATTAGAGGTTGGAATGGATTTCTCAAGAAAAGTCTCATCAGACTAAATTTATCTCTTTACTAAAAAGAAATTTATTTGATAGATTATAAGAATGCTGCTGACATAATACACATTTCATAAAGGATCCCATGACATTCCTATCAACAATCTAATTATCTATGCATTGAATGGCATAAAAACAAAGTAAATATATTTCTGGCTCAAAAATCATATCCAAAGAATGCTAATCAATAGTTCCTCATCACACTAAAAGAAGGATTAGGGTACCACACTCTAGAGCCTCTACTTATCAAATAGTTTTATTAATGACTTATGTTAAAAGAATGTTAATCAATCTTACACATAACAGTACATTCCATAGACAGTCCATATGCTAGAAAAAAGAAATAAAATAAAAAACTATCTTGATAGGGTAGAGCAATAGGTTGAGAACACCAAAATGAAATTTAACACAGATGAATATAGGGTTGTTCATTTAAGAAATAAATAAAACATATATGTAGTGAATAGGAGATATCTAGCTTTACAATAGTAATTGTTAAAAAAAGATAAACCAATTAAAGATTATCAAGTGATTAGAAATTAAGTGCCACAAATAAAGATAGAAGGAGTTGGGCATATTTAGCCTTGAAAAGATTATAGACATGTTATAATCTATAAACGATTATAGGCATATTATAAACACAAGAAAGAAATGGCTAAGGTCTGTTCTCTATCATCCCAAAGGGCAGGACACACAATAGAGTTCAGCACATTCCAGTTGAATATTAGGAAAAACATGGATTCCTGCATTGAACAGTTAGTAGGTTTAGTTAACCTAAATTGACCCTTCCAGCTTTAACATCTGGGGAAAAGAAAGGCATGGGGGGGGAATTAATTTTATTACACTAGACTAAAAATATTCTTCTTTTTGTTGTTGTTAGTTGCAAAGTTGTGTCTGACCCATCACAACCCCATGGACAACATTCCTCCAGGCCTTCCTGTCCTCTACCATCCTCTGGAGTACAAAATATTCTACACAGATATTAATTACATCCCAAGGTTTGATTTCCTCATGTTCTTTGTTTTTAGTATTTGTAAGTTTTCTTTTTTCCCTTTGATATTCTATTTATTTTAAATCAAATTTAAACATATTTAAAATGGAATATGAATGCATATTTGTTTGATTTATCATTTTTCCTTTGATTTGCACAAACTGATTTAGTGCAGCTGGTAGTACTAGGTTGTCATCACAATTGAAATAGAAACTGAAAAGAAATCATCCAATTTAGTCAAGCACATTAACACTTAACTTGGTTTAATGTGGAATCAACAGATTATACTTGAAATGTTCTTTAAAAGCATCACATTCAGTGGTGGGATTCAGCCAGTTCGCACCAATTCCGGAGAACCAGTTGTTAACTTTCTGAGCAGTTTGGCAAACTGGTTGTTGGAAGAAATCATTAGGGCAGAGAACAGATTGTTAAATTACTTGAATCGCACCACTGATCCCATTCTTCCTAATATATGAGAATTGCAGAATTAATATTAACAAATGTGTTCAGAAAAGACCTAAGGCTGATCAATAGTGCCACCAGGAGCAACAGTGAAATCAAAAATTAAATTAATTTCTATGTTTTAGTAAACTACGTGCCTCTCTTCTCATCACTGGAGCAGAAGAGAAACCTTTGGAAGATGGGAATATAAACTGGTTTGGACTTATCTCAAAAACAAAAAAAAGCCTAGTTCAGTGATCCAGCTAAACAGACTGCAATGCAACTCCTGGGAAACTGGGAGGTTCACATTACCACTACATCTTCCTGTGTTGCCTAGCCTGCTTTAATTTTAGACATACTTGAACATTTATATCTACAAATCTGGTTTGCATGCCAGTGAAAAATGTCCACAGCTAGAAAAATGATATTCTGATTGTCAGGGGGATTAGCTATCAACATGTGAGATCAGGGACAGTCATTACTGAAGTAGAATTCTAGTCTGGTTATTGTCTGGGATTATTCAAGTAATCAGAGCCGGGTATTTGGCTGGGGCAGTGAGGCCTGATCTATTTTCTTTTCTGTGTCCAAGTTCCTTTTTAGAAAGAAAGTTGGGAGAAAATGGCAGAAGGAGGTGCTGATGTATGGTTGCCTTTAAAGGAACAAAAGAGCTGAAGAGCCGAAAGGTCAGGTTTCTGAATTATCCTGTCAGGATCTCTAAAGAAAGTTAGGTAAAGGTAAAGGTTTCCCCGCACATGCATGCAGGTTGTTTCCAGTTCTAGGGGCAGTGCTCATCTCCGTTTCTAAGCCAAAGAGCCAGCACTGTCTGAAGACGTCTCCGTGGTCATGTGGCCAGCATGACTGAATACCGAAAGCGCATGGAGCGCTGTTACCTTTCAAACAAAGTGGTCCCTATTTTTCTATTTGCATTTTTTACATGCTTTCGAACTGCTAGGTTGGAAGAAGCTGGGACAGCTAACGGGAGCTCACTCCGTTATGTGGAGCTAGGAATTTGAGCCGCTGAACTGCTGACCTCCTGATTGACAAGCTCAGCATCTTAGCCACTGAGCCACCGCATCCCTTAAAGAAAGTTACATACCTATTTTTTTCATCTTCCTTGATTCCCTTCTCTTCATACATGAGTCCTTGCTGGCTCATAATGTTATTTTCTACCTTAATTTATGTGTGCTAGTGTGGTCGTTTGGAGCAATATTGTTTGGAGCAATATTTAAATTCGTTTGGAGCAATATTTAAATTCTAAGCAGGTTCTCTTGCTGATTGGTTGTTTGAATGGTCTGGTTTCTTATATATCTATATATAAGATGCTTGTTAATTGCTCCTTTGGTAGAATACCAGGTTTCAATAAATTCATGTGTGTGGCAGATGTTAGCATGGCCAATGATTTTTTTTCCTTCCCACTAGTGTCTTTACTGTCAATTAAACTAGTGTCTTTATTATCAATATGGTTTGAGATCAGGGATTTTTGGTCATGCCATTTAACTGCTAGTTGATGTTCATGAACCCTTGTTTACAACTGTCTTCCTGTTTGTCCCACAAAGAATTGCTTACAATCGTTGCAATTGGTTTTGTACACTATGTTGCTATCTTCCTTCTGTATTTGGTCTTTGACTTTAGATAGTTCTTTTCTGAATGTAAATGTCATTATTCCTAGGAGTTCTCTAGCAGCCATTATACTACTGAGCAGGGACAGGTTTCAAAACCTCTTGCTACCGGTTTGCTCGTGGGCACGCTCTCGCTCACATGCGCATGATGCTTTTGCACTTGTGCAGCGTCCAGGTGGGTGGGCGGAGCCTCTCACCGCCGCTACTGGTTCGCCCTTTCCAGGGCGAACCAGTAGCAACCCACCACAGAGCCTAGAGGCTACTGCCCTCACCAAATTGTATACATAATTCACCTTGTCCATCTTAACATGTTATTAAATAAAAGGTTTGATCTGAACATGTTATTAAATAAATGGCTTGATCTGATAATATCTGGCTAACAAATTTAAAATACATCTGGAATATTCTTTTTAGATTACAGAACTTTATCCTGACAACTTCAAACCATTCTAAACATTATGGATAATCATTTTCAATGTTATGCAAAATGCTGCATTTCAGAAAGGAATATACATACCATTATTTCTGCCTTCTTTACTACATATACAGATATATCTAGCTCAATTGACTGCACACACAAATATTTCATATGGGACATGCTTGGTAAACGCCTCACAAAATATTTGTTGATGCAATGGCACATAAAAAGAGCCTTTCAAAATGGTGTTGGGACAGCTCCTAACTCAAAATGCAATTGGGATAGCTTTTGTTGTTATAGGAATACAGAAACTTTTAAATTGCTCAAAGTTCTTAACTGGTGGAAGAAGAAAGATAAAAATATAAAGCAGGACAAAAATATTGGTGAAGAGGTGATGTAAATGATATGAGTTCTGTCAAAGTAAACATTAAGTATCACTGGTTTTAAATATGCAGAATTGGGCACACTTTGTTCAATCCACGCCATAAATGAATTTTAACTGCCATTTAATTTTGACTGGATTTCAGTAATATTTTTAATATTTGAAACTTCAGAGTATATCATAAACAGAGTGGATCTGTTCAATTCACTATCACAAAATCATTTTTTAAACCATAACATAATAATTTTGAAATATACTTGTTTATCTGCTTTTTTTGTACCTTTGAATTAAAAGCAATCTTATTTTTGCAGAGAAGCAGCACTGGATGATAATTGTGGAGAATGATAATTGTATGATAATTGTGGAGAAATCAAAAGTAATAATATTATTTGCTTTTGCACCCAGAGGTTGCACTAATGAATCATCTTGGAAAAAAGTCTCACAAAGGAGATTACAAAATATAGTCCAACACATCCTGCATCATATTAAGTCTCTTTGAGAATTCTACCATGTTGCAAACAAACACAAACAACTTACCTAAGTAGCAAACCAGAGAACTGTTCATTATCTTCTAAATAAACAAACATGCACAAAGCCAAAGTATTAACTATGAACCTCTGAAGTTAGTTCCTTCAACATTTTTTGCTCTCAGAGCAATCAAACTAACTGCATTCAGATTTTGGTTCTGTAAATGAAAATAGGAATAACAAGAGAGCTGAGTCCCAAATGATACCATTAAAACAATATTATAAAATATTTATAGCCAGTGCAGCTGGCTATTAATAAATGGAATTAGATGTTTTAAAATAGTGGTGCTCCTTTATTCTTTATGTCATTAACTATAATTAATATCCTTATGGTTTAAAACTATATATTTGGCTTGTAGAAGAAAAACTATTATGAAAATCAGGTGACATTTTTTCATTATGCATTTCATTTTTATATAGCTTATTAATTGTAGCTCAGAAGGTTAACAGAATCATTTGCAGTATGCAGTGTATGAATGAACTCCCTCTTTTTCCACAGAAAAAAGGCTGTTCTAGAGATCAGTAACTCAGAATATCTGCTGATAGCAAGTTCAGCAGAGGGGAACATTGCTCTGGGTAACTTTCTTCTTGCACAAATCACTTGTTCTACAAACTCAGCAACTGCATTCATACTATTAAAGAAACCCAACATTCCCATAACTAATCCTGTAATTTTGTAGAATAAAATATTTTGGGGAATATCCCCAAATAGTTTCAATATACCATAAACCCTTTAATGAGCTCCTCTATGCCCTTTAAAAACTGTCATTATTCTGCTTTTAACAATTAACAGAATAACTTTACAATTCTCATTACGGCTCCAGGTTGCATGGGAAACTATTTATTGCTCTTTCTACTCCTGATGTGATTGAATGCTTTGTCAGCAAGGAGTGCCTGTCCCAACAGATGACCATGCAAACCTGGATCTTTTTTTTTTTTTTTTGGCAGATAGATATTGGGGGTTTTCTTAAGCAATATTGAAAGGCATAGGCCTCACTTGTCAAATTTAAATGCAGATCTGGTTTGACAACAACTCCACCGTCTTCAGTAGTACAGTACTGGGTTGGTGGGCTGATTTCCTGCAATTTAACTAAACTATTGATCACTGACATAACTTCTATTAAGAAAGTGCCTGGAACCAACCAAACTTGCACAAAGAATCAAAAGATATTTGCTATGGCTGCCCTCTCCATCAGATTCCTTTATTTAAACGTCCAGTGACAATTCAAAAAAGCTTGGTCAAAAGTTTCAGTGTATTCAATATGCACCATTCCTCAATATGTGGGCTTAGCAATGAAGTTGGGAAGCCTGGCTAAATGCATTGTTATTTAAATAAATCCTATTCTAACAAGAGTTACGGGATCATTCATTTAACAATGCACCCCGCTGAAATCGTAACTCCAAAAGCATGCTTCGATTCCACTACACTATAAAGTCTGAATTAAAGCAAGTGCAGTAATTTACATGGGATCAGGCTGCAGAACTGCGATTGGTCTGAGTAAGGAATAGGTGGTTTAAGATACTGAAAGACGACACAAAGAACTTGAAAAGCAATAAATGTGCCCATAAGTTGTTTGCAGAACTAAATGAAGAGTATTGCAAAAAACGGAATAGTAAATAAATTAGTAAGATTTCTTGAAAGGGACAATTCAGACAAGTCTGGCCATATTTGAGCAAGTCATGGCATTCGCCCCGGGACAAGCAAAGGTGCCGCTTCTACTGTCACGGGAACCTTATGGAAGAAAGGGGGCTCAAGGGCTAAAGGGGGGGGGTCTCTTTCCAGAAACGGGACTTCTTCCTCCCGACAGACGTGACCGAGACTGGACTTTGAGATGGGCCGCGTCCAAAACTGACAAAAGACCACGAAAGTGGATCCGCCGGAAAGTGGACCTCTCCTCCCCAGATATAAAAACAGCCAGGAAAGCTGGCCTCCTGGGAGGCTTTGTTCGCTCGCCCGCCCAAAGCCTTGAGCCTCTGCCCCCGTCCGCCGAGATGGTTGGCGCAGTTTCGCCCCACTTCGCCACCCCGGCCCTTTGGCTGAACCAGCACGCTTCTTGCCCTGGAGGGCCGAACAATTGTCTTACCGCGAGGTCGCCTTTTCCCTTCCTCTCGAGCGCAGGGAGTTGCTTCTCCTCTCGCGGGTGGTTTGGCAAGAGACTGCCTCCTTTGACCCGCTCCCTCCCCAGTTATATAGGACTCGCTTCGAAGAGGCGCCTGTAGATGGCAGCTCGGCTAATCAGCTCCTCCTGCTGCTGCCGCCCAGGAGCTTGCACTGAACAGCGCCGAAGCGGCAAATTCCCGATATCTACGTGCGGGCCATGATCACCTACACCCTGTCCCCTAGATGGGAAAATCCCAGCTAAACTTCCCCAAAGCTTCCAAGGATTGCGGATCACCTCCCCGTAGGGCTCTTCTATGCGCCGGCCTGCCCGCTCTGAGGCGCGCGGTTGCAGAGCCTCACCATGCCCCGGGTCGTTGCACCTCTAGGCACGGGTGCAACTCGATAGGGACTACCGAGGCTTGCACCCTTGCTTCGGTTGTTCTCGCAGAGGCAGCCGTCACTGGAGCCTACAGAAAAGCAGGTCAGCATCAAGTTTGCAGTCCCTGTTACTGGGTCCTTTCCCGCCACAGAATTGAGACTGGTGACTGATGTCTTCCTGACCATTTTAATACGGAGCATTTAAGGAAAGCTATTGTGTATTTCTTCGACTTATTTTCCCCCCTCCCATTAAAGGCTTTTCTGGGCTGGAATCTTAAAGCACTTGACTTCCATGATAAATCGCCATGAAACAATTTACCACTTTAGAAATCCTATTTTGGATTTTAGGCCTTCCTCCAACTTGGTCCCACTTTACCCCGGAGGGTCCTGATCAGGCCACTGCTTCCACACAATCTTTTCATGAGCTGATTTTGGGAGGACCTGCTTTCCCCTAATGACCTCCCTGAGATCTCCCTGTACCTGCTTCCACTTCACACCTTCCTGGGTAGTGCACCCACCTATGGATTAGTAGTAATGAGCAGAAAAAACACTGCCCATCCAATGTTGCCATTCCTTTCCAACTGGTTCAAAAAAAGGAAGAAAAAGCCAAAAAAAATTCCTACAGGATACATGTTTTAGAAAGATGCTGAGAACATGGAATGAGAACAGGCAGAAGGAGTTCTATATATTGGTTGTCACTCCAATCACCTCTCCTTGTCATCCAGAAACTTTAATCATTCTGTGCTTCACATGATGCCTTGCCTTGCAAATAATTAACTAATTCATTCTTAATCTTGCACATCCTCAGTTTGGTTATCCAACTTTCTAGCCTGCTCATTTGCCATTTTTCTCCTCCCTCCTTCTTTTCAAAGTATGCATTTTGTATTCCAATGTTTTGTTTTATTAATAGACAAAAAGCTTTAGTTAGCCCTTCTCAAGTAGCTTTTCCCTGCTACAAATCACTAACTAGATTTTTAGTGTCAAATTATAAATAACACATTGGATGATTATATACTGTCAAGTTAGTGTCAACTCTTAGCACTACAGATAGTCCTTGACTTACAACAGTTCATTTGGTGACCTTTCAAAGTTACAATGGCACTGAAAAAGTGACATGAACATTTTTCACACTCATGACCATTGCAGCCTCTCCATGATCATGTGATTTACATTCAGATGCTTGACAACTGGTTCATATTTATGACAGATGAAGGATACTGATCACCTTTTACAACCTTCTGACAAGCACAGTCAATGGGGAAGCCAGATTCACTTAACAACCATGTTACTAACTTAATAACTGCAGTGATTCATTTAACAAATGTAGCAAGAAAAGTCATAAAATGAGGCAAAATTCGGTTAACAAATTTATCAGCAATATAAATTATGTGCTCAATTGTGGTCATAAGTCAAGGACTACTTGTATCTAGATCTTCTCCATGATTATTTGCCCACAAGCTTGCCTTCAAGTGCCCCAGTGATGTACCAATGATATATACTGCTATAATTAAATTAATTAAATTAATAATTAAATCTATCTATCTTATAATAGGGACGCAGTGGCTCAGGGGCTAGGACATTGAGAGTGTCGATCGAAAGGTCAGCAGCTCAGTGGTTCGAATCCCTAGTGCTGCCGTGCAACAGGGTGAGCTCCCGTTACTTGTCCCAGCTTCTGCCAACCTAGCAGTTTCGAAAGCACGTAAAAATGCAAGTAGAAAAAATAGGGACCACCTTTGGTGGGAAGGTAACAGTGTTCTGTGCGCCTTTGGCGTTGAGTCATGCCGGCCACATGACCACGGAGACGTCTTCGGACAACGCTGGCTCTTCGGCTTTGAAACGGAGATGAGCACCGCCCCTAGAGTCGGCAATGACTAGCACGTATGTGCGAGGGGAACCTTTACCGTTACCTTACTACAAGTTGTCCTCTTCTGTTTCCTTTCACTTTTCAACCAGTAAGATCTCTCTAGAGAGCTAGGTGTCTACATAATATGATCATTTGAGCTTGGTCATTTGTGCTTGAAGAGAGAACTCTAGATTTATTTAGAGTTAGAGACTTATCTTCTTCCTATACTTCGGCTTTGTCATTAGTAATCTTCATTATATTCTGTTTTAGCTTATTAACAGTGGTGTATGTGAGAGAGAAAGAAAAAAATTGTGAATGACACAGCTGGGTGGGATGGGCATGGCTCAAATTGCTCTGACAAAGAATTACTGGAACCTTTGAGAATGTATGGCAGCAATGCAAGAAAACAAAATGTTACTATGATCCAAAACTGTGTTAAGGAAAAAAAAAGTTACCATGTATTAAATTTGGAATACTTCATCCCCTCAAAATGATCTGCAAGTTGAAAGATAGTTTCATGTTCCTGAATGTTTGATCTAGAGTTGGGAACAAGTTAGGAACAACTCCATGCAGGTTAGGAGTTTAGGATCTGGACACAGATCAAGTCAGATTCATATTGTCTCTACACAACCTTAGTATAATTGTAATATTTAAAATAGAGGCCTTATCTCCAAATCTATAAAATTTTCAGCATGTTAAATAAGCTGAAGCTATGTTATATTTTAGATTATGTTTGTTAGTTACAATACCCTGTATTCTGTTCTGGGAAGTCTCGGGGGGGGGGGGATGAGGTGGGGAAGGGGAAGACTATAAATTGATTGGTTGCCATTGTACAGGAATAATGGTAGAATTAAACAAGTTGGAATGGTGTAATGTCGGGACTGCTCGGCAAACACTCCCGAAGGGAAAGGGTAAGGAAAGAGGAGTCAAGAAGGAAGAAAGTAGGTAGGCAGGTGGGTAGGGAGGAAAGAAGGGAGGGAAAAGATAGGAGGAGGAGAAGAAGGAGAAGATAGAGGGTTAGAAAGGATGGTAGTGAGAAGTGGGAAAGAGGAAGGGAAGTAGGAAAGCGAGGAGAAGGTGGTGGGGGAAGTTTAAGAAGGATGAGAAGGGAAGAAAGGATTAAAGGGGGGAGTGGCAGTCGAGCAGCCCTGATTGAGTATAATTTGAGTATAGGACTGATTGTTGGATAAGTGATTGTATTGTACACTGGTCAAATTGTGGGAATTATTATGGAAAAATAAAAATTTTGCAAAAAAAAAAAAAAATAAGCTGAAGCTACACTTGGAATTTTTTTTTGTTTTACTATGTCATTTACAAAGTCAATAAATGAAGTACTACAGAGAAAGAATGCAGAATAACAAGAGTTGGAAGGGATCCTGGAGGTCTAGTGCAACCCCCTGCTCAAGCAGAAGACCCTATACCTATACCATTCTGAAAAAAATGACTGTCCAATATCTTCTTTAAAAATTCTGGTGATGAGCACCCACAATTTCTGGGGGCAAGTTGTTCTACTGATTAATTGTTTTTACTGATAGGAAATTTCTCCTTAATTCTAGGTTGGATCTCTCTTTGTTAAGCTTCCATCTTTTACTTCTTGTCATAGAAGGCTTTCAACTTCTATGGGATATATCAATTCATTTAAAAATCCATAAATATTCAGGCCTTAGTTTGCAGCAAATGATGAAATTCTGATTTCCTGACAGTGAGAATAAGTCAATTGAATGTATTTGCCTCCCAGAGTTGTAGGTGCTCCATTGCTGGAAGTCTTCAAGAAAAGCCATTTGTCTGATGAATTACCGTATATACTCGAGTATAAGCCGAGTTTTTCAGCACGTTTTTTGTGCTGAAAAACGTCCCCTCGGCTTATACTCGAGTATATACGGCTTATACTCGAGTTTTTTTTCTTCTTCTTTTTTTCACATTATACCGGATGG
Organism: Ahaetulla prasina; assembly: GCF_028640845.1. Classification (NCBI taxonomy): domain Eukaryota; kingdom Metazoa; phylum Chordata; class Lepidosauria; order Squamata; family Colubridae; genus Ahaetulla; species Ahaetulla prasina. The sequence goes on from NC_080539.1 coordinate 185,828,398, forward strand.
TGCAAACTTGGCGGGCTTTTGCATTAGCTGGGAAGCCCTGCGGTGCAGTGAGGCGGGGCGGGGGAGCCGCCAGCCCTCTCGGCTGAGGGAGGGAGGCTTTCCCTGACCGGTAGCTGCCTCATTTCCCTCCCTCGGCTTATACTCGAGTCCCCAGTTTACCCCAGTTTTTTGGGGTAAAATTGGGGACCTCGGCTTATACTCGGATCGGCTTATATTCGAGTATATACGGTAGGTCTCCTGCCTTGGGCATGGGGTTAGATTAAATTTCCAATGTCCCCTCCAGTCCTATGATTCTAAGTAATGGATGAAAGGTTGACCCCACCACCATAAAAGGGCAAACTTCTAACAGAAGTGTGCAATATTTTTCAGGAGTGGTAGCAGAAACCAGAACAAGGAAGAAACTTAATTACTGTAAAACAAAATAAATTCAGTTAATATGATGCTTTGATATGTTTTCTTTCTATCAGATTCAAAATTTGTTTTGGAGGAAACTTGTAGGTTACATCCCTCTTCTAGAAAATTAAGGTTCATGTTTGTGTAACACCAATATAGAATCAGTGCTAAGAGTAGCAAGCAACAAGGTGCTTAACTTCCAGATCCTTGGAGATCCTGGACATTGAAGCTAAACAGATTAGTCCTTGGACCACCAGAAGATTCAGAATTTGGAAGATAAGCAAATTAGTCTTCAAATGGGACTGTTCCCCATCCCACCCCAGCAAGAAAGAACTTTTCAGAAGAGCTAGGCAAGTGGTTAAAAAGAGGGAGGGGGAAGAAGGAAAGGGTGTAGGGACCCCCTTCCCCTTAGGGAAGAATACTCTGTTTTTGTATACACCTGGGCAAGAAATGAGGGACAATAGCATAGACACATACACACCTCCTCTTCCCCTTCTATGCTAATGAGAAAAGGCCAGAGATAAATTTTTCAGAGGAGGGAGAGAGCGGAGGAGGATGTTCTCCCTTGCCGCTGGCATTTGAGGAGTTGTCTGCATGGTGAATTGTCCTGCAAGGCGAGTCGACCAGGGCAAGTAATTCCATGGCAAATTGGCAGGGGAGAAGCAACCAGAGGAGAGGTGCAGGGCATCCAGAGTGTGGGGGATTGCAGATGGGTGGCCATGGTGAGGTAGCTGTGGTGAGTTGTCCTAGACACACTACCACTAGGGTCCCAACTGGAAAGAAAAATACCATTCATTCCAGTTGCAGTTTTCTCCAAAGCAGATAGAAGATATAATCTGGAAATGGTCCCCCTGAGCATTCAGCCAGTTGTCATGATGTACAAAGGAAGGTGCTGCATCCAGAGCCGTTTAGAGTTTCTCCAGTATTAAAAGGAAGAGAGCTTTGATTTGGGTTGAGTGACAATTTGCAAGCAACGCCTAACACTCCATAGATGTGAGAGAGCATTTGGAATATTTCAGTTCCACAAAAAGTAAAGCACATACTTTGCAGGTAAAAGCTATGAATTCTGTATCTTATAAAAGGCTCAAATTGAATTCTGAAAAGGAAACTAGATACTACTAGTGTTGCTACTATAAATAATTGGTTCTGAAGAAGAGAGATGAAATTTTTGAAAATAAGCTACTATTTATCCTCTTGTTTCATTTATCTTTGCCAGGAGCCAAATCCAAATGATAATTCAGTCACTTCTTTTAATTATCTTGATACTGCTGTAAGGCAAAGACAAGCATTCTTCAGCATTTCTTTCTGGAAGGACAAAAAGAAAAGAACAGGCAAATCATTTTTCAGAATTTCTTAATGCCTTCAGCATAATTAGAAATCTTTCCTATGTAACTAATTATCATGGATGATCCTACTTTTAATACATTCTCCCCATCATAGTCTTTGCCCTCTAAATAAAAGTGTGACCTTTGGATGTCATTGCTACCTTCATAATCTTCTGTCACCGACATAATTTATCTGAAAAGGCAATGGACTGTGACAGAACACCATAAAGGAGGATCTTGAGTGAGCATGAAATTCTGTCATCGGCAGTTACTGCACTTAGCTAAGAAAATTTTTAGAGTAACCTATGTATAATATAATTGTTTTATAAGATTTCATTGCCGTTCAAAATTGTTTAGGAAAGAAGCCTCAACAGTAAACAGTTATGTAGAATCAGAAAATACCAGACCAGAAAGGCCAAATCTTTTTAGATTATTGGGTCTAAAACTTCAGTTGTAGATTTTCTCAGAATTATAGTCATTCAAAGATAATTTGGAGGAACATTGTAATGCCTGGATATGGCAGGCAGTGAATGGAATAATAATTCCACACTGCAAGCAACTTTGCAAGATACACTGATGATACCCAATGATATATTTCAATTCCAGGTCCAGTTCTAGCCATCGTATTTAAGAAAGACATTGGCAATCTGAAACATATCTAAAGGAGAATAGCCACATTTATAAAGGTCTGGAAGGAAAAACATATAAGGAATATTTGGAGGCACTGAGTATAATCAGTTTGAACATGATGGCTCTGCTGAGACACAATCTTTTTTTCAAGTGTCTGATAGGTTACCTTGTAGAAGATGAAGCAGAATTATTCAGAGCTGCTCCAGAAGACAAAGTAGTAAATTTCAGTTGGAGATGGGAAATAACATCCCTAGCAATAGGAGTTGTTTAACAATGAAATATATTTGCTTTTACAGGGATAAATTGTCTTTGCTGCAAATGTTAAATAGAAGCTAGATGGCCGTCTCTTGGAGATACTGTGGTAGTGAATTCCTACAGTGTCGGGCATTCAATTAGCTGATCTCAAACATATCTTACATTCTGTAATTGAGGAAGGCTGGTTTTATGGTTAACAGAAGTGTCTAATGTCCCCTTGTGGAAACAATGTGTACATAAAAAAGTAGTAATGAAAAGGTAGCTATGAAGCCTCTACTGAGGAAACTCCAGGAGATACGTACAATTATAAATCAATTCCAAGTGTTCCTTTTCTGGGAAGGTGACCATGGAACATGGTGCTTCATAGCTCCAGAACATTTATATGATACTGATTTTCTGAATGCATTTCAGTGAGGCTTTCAGACAGACACTTATCCTCATTTTGTGGATTTAGAAAGAGACTAAAGCAAAAAAAAAAAAAACCCACACTTTTTAGTTAGTTTAAAAATGACAATAATTGATGGCTCCCTGGTTCCTAGATACTACATGGGCATCCTTTTTTGGATAGCATATAATTTTGTCCTTATTTCATTATATTTTTGAAGCATATAGCAATAGGCATTGTCCAATCTTTTTGGTGCAAATAACTTGCTAAGATAAAATATTTCTTACTATCTGCAAATATTTATAACCAGGAATTACACTGTGTGGGGAAGGTAATGTGTTCAAATATTTCAGCATTTTTAATTCTTTCTGCAGCAAAACCAGTTCATCTGTCTGATTTGATACATGAAACAAGATCATTCTCTTATTCATTCATATTGCTAGTTCATTGCATTATGAACACTGCATTGCATTAGGTTACAAGGAATATAGTTTTGGTTTAGAATTTGGTCAGAGAATTGAGGTGTTCTTCGCAACTTTGTTGCGAAGGTTGTAGAGAGTGCTGTGGCTCGACAGCTACCCCAGTACCTGGATGAAGATGTCTATCTGGACCCGTTCCAGTCCGGTTTCCGACCCGGATACAGCACAGAGACGGCTTTGGTCGCATTGGTGGATGATCTCTGGAGGGCCAGGGACAGGGGTTATTCCTCTGCTCTGGTCCTGTTAGACCTCTCAGCGGCTTTTGATACCATCGACCATGGTATCCTGCTGCGCCGGTTGGAGGGATTGGGAGTGGGAGGCACCGTATATCGGTGGTTCTCCTCCTATCTCTCCGACCGGTCGCAGACGGTGTTGACGGGGGGCAGAGGTCGACCGCGAGGGGCCTCACTTGTGGGGTCCCGCAGGGGTTGATCCTCTCGCCCCTGCTGTTCAACATCTATATGAAGCCGCTGGGTGAGATCATCAGTGGCTTTGGGGTGAGATACCAGCAGTACGCTGACGACACCCAGTTGTACTTTTCCACCCCGGGCCACCCCAATGAAGCTGTTGAAGTGCTGTCCTGGTGTTTGGAGGCCGTACGGGTCTGGATGGGGAGAAACAGGCTCAAGCTTAATCCCTCCAAGACGGAGTGGCTGTGGATGCCGGCATCCCGATTCAGCCAGCTGCAACCGCGGCTGGCTGTTGGGGGCGAGTTATTGGCCCCAAAGGATAGGGTGCGCAACTTGGGTGTCCTCCTGGATGATCGGCTGTCGTTTGAAGATCATTTGACGGCCGTCTCCAGGAGGGCCTTCCACCAGGTTCGCCTGGTTCGGCAGTTGCGCCCCTTCCTTGATCGGGATGCCTTATGCACGGTCACTCACGCTCGTTACCTCTCGCTTGGATTATTGTAATGCTCTCTACATGGGGCTCCCCTTGAAGTGCGTCCGGAGGCTTCAGTTAGTCCAGAACGCAGCCGCGCGGGTGATAGAGGGAGCTGCACGCAGCTCCCATGTAACACCTCTCCTGCGCAGGCTGCACTGGCTACCTGTGGCCTCTCGGGTGCACTTTAAGGTGTTAGTCACGACCTTTAAGGCGCTCCATGGCTTAGGACCTGGGTACTTACGGGACCGCCTGCTGCTACCACATGCCTCCCACCGACCCGTACGCTCTCACAGAGAGGGACTCCTCAGGGTGCCGTCCGCCAAACAATGTCGGCTGGCGGCCCCCAGGGGACGGGCCTTCTCTGTGGGGGCTCCCACACTCTGGAACGAACTCCCCCCGGGCTTACGCCAGATATCTGACCTTCGGACATTCCGTTGCGAACTGAAAGCATATCTCTTTATTCGCGCGGGGCTGGTTTGAATGGAATTTTAAACTCAAATTTTTAGCAATTTTAATGGGGTTTTTGGTTTTATGGTAAATTTCTTAAATTTTTCAGGCTCATTTAATAAGTTTTTAATTGATATTTTAACTTTGTATATTGTATATTGTTCTTTGTTGGTTTTATTCTGCCTGTACACCGCCCTGAGTCCTTCGGGAGAAGGGCGGTATAAAAATCAAATAAATAAATAAATAAATAAATAAGAAATCCATGTAAATGTAGTGAGTAACCCCATTGATTATTGATGGAAACATGATGAAGTCAAATGTTAATGTTAGTTAAGGGTATCAGAAATAAAAAATTCAAAGAGAGGTTTTAAATCAGGAATATACTTCAGTGATTTGCATTTAAGGTATAAGTCCAAACATAGATCAATAACCTCTTGTTTTACTCTCAGTTTTACTATGTCCAAAGAAAATGTGAACCATGTTTGTAGACATTCATTTTGACATGGAGCTTAGAAAGTATGAATGCCTGAAAAGATTTAAACAATCAGTTATTCTGTGATCAAAAGAAATACTTGGGCATAGTGGACTGATTTATATTAGGCAAACTTCTAGTGAATCCTCCAATAATGAAAACAATTCTGTATCCAAAGGCAGACCTGATATTTTGTTCAATGATTTTAGGCAGACAAATTAAATACTGATTTACTGGTGTTTCACAAATCACTGAAGGTCATACTCCACTTCGTTAATTAAAGTACTTAATATTCATATGCATATCAATCAAGAGCAAAACCTCAAAGGCCAGAATGTCATTATAATGTAGAACCGCCATTGGAAAGCAGTGTGACTAAGGCATATTATTACCCATGTTCCCTCTAGGAAATCCTCATGGATATGTATCATTGGAGATTCATTCTTATTCTCAATTTCAGAGAGCTAAAAAGCCCAGTTCAATCTTATGGCTGTCCATTAAGGGCCAGTGTGCAACCTCCCCCCAGCCACTCAGACCTGAGGGTATGTGCAAAATTTCACATATATGGGGGCTTCAACAAAGAGAAGAGGCAGCAGCAGTAATGTCCTTAACTGGCTCCCCTCACCCAACTCCTCATAGGAGTTGGAGGCCTACTTTTAGAAGTCTACATGCCCTGAGGAGAAACCTCTCTGAACCAAAGCAGTTTGAAAGACTTGGTGAAATGTCCTGGAGCTGGGCTCCAAACAGCTGCTGTGAAATCATTTATTGTACTTTACTGCTCTGATAGAATGTAAGCATCAGATTATTAATCAAATTTCTCACTGTATATATGTGACTCTGATTATGTTAACTGTACAATGAAAACAAAAGAACCAGCTAAAGATCAGAAGAAAATAAGGAAACTCCAGGGCCAGTCCCTGAAATTAAAGAGAAGATTAAGAATTCCAAAGAAATTTAACAAATTGCTAGGTCCTGAACTGGCTCTAGGAGTAGTTAATTTTTCAGAAGAGACTAAAAGTGGTATATGTTTACCAACGCCCATTGAGGAAGGATAAGAGAGAAACACTGGACTGTTGGAACAAAATAATCCCACTTTAGCCATAGCCAGCAACTAAATAAGCAGTAGTGGGTACCAGGATCTCCCACTCAATAGTGTTTCATTTCGAATCTCTTAGCAAACATACTGGATGAGTAACAGAAGGCACTTATTTCCAAAAGAACTCATTTATGCCTGTTTTAGGAGTGTAGCACAAAATACTTTCCACCACTCGAAAATCTCATTCACATGAGGTTCGTATACAGGTAATCCTCAACTTACAACTATTCATTCAGTGACCATTCACATTATGGTGGTGCTAACAAAGGAACTTACAACTGGTCCTCAAAACTATGACTGTCATGGCCCCATCAGGGTCTGAGTCTGAGGAGGAGGACAAGACAGAGCTAGGGCCACAGTTATACTCCATGTGGTGCTGCAGTCCCTTGTCAACTCCTGTGACAAGGACTCTCTGAAACCAGATTCCTTGAACTGTGGCTGCACTCAGAACTGTGCTGCTCCTCTGGACTAATAGCAGCCAGGACCTATTACAGGTATGTGTTTAGAGGTTAGCTCTTGGATTTGCAGTGAACAGTGGGACATTTGGGGGAAAGTTGGAACTATAAAGGGGAGTTAAGCCTTAGTTCTGGCTGTGTTGTTTCTGTGTCTAGTCCCGGGTCATCACACTCTATTCACAAATCAACTTGTTTCCCTTCACCGCGCTTGGAAAAAATGGAGCAGCTTCACACGGACAACAGCATTTATCTCAGCAAATTGCCTTCCTCTCTGTACAGCTTGCACAGCTGCAAGCTGCCCAGTCACATCACAAATGCCCTGTAGCTGTTCTAGACAAGTTTGATAATTCGCAGGCTCAATTCGCGGAATTTTTTTGGCCAGCTGTACATGAGCTTCCAGCCTGAGGATTTCCCCACTGACCGGGACAAGGTGGATTTTTGATTAGCCTTTTGACAGAGTTAGTGTCTCACTGGGCAACTCCACTGCTTACCCAGCCCAACCCGTTGCTGGATGACTATGCCCTGTTTTGTGGTCAGCTACAGGCCATGTTTGAGGATCCCGTCAAGGCCCAGACAGCGAACCGGCATCTGAGAGAGTTGCGGCAGGGGCGAGGACCGCTCGTGGATGATGATGATGATGATGATGATGATGATGATGATTATTATTTGCATTTATATCCCGCCCTTCTCCGAAGACTCAGGGCGGCTTACACTATGTTAAGCAATAGTCTTCATCCATTTGTATATAATATACAAAGTCAAAGTTATTGCCCCCAACAATCTGGGTCCTCATTTTACCTACCTTATAAAGGATGGAAGGCTGAGTCAACCTTGGGCCTGGTGGAACTTGAACCTGCAATAATTGCAAGCAGCTGCTGTTAATAACAGACTGCATTAGTCTGTTGAGCCACCAGAGGAATTTCGGTGGTCAACCTGGACCTTCAATAGAATGAGGCCATTCTAATGGACCAGTTCCAGGAAGGCCTCTTCTCAGAATTGCTGGATGAGCTGGCATGCATAGATTGCCCCACTATATTTTAGGACCACATTCAATTATGCCTACACATTGATCCATGGTTCCAGCAGTGACGGGCATGATGTCAGACGGAGGCCTTGCCCGCCAAGATGGTGCTGGCGCTGGTGCCGGCACTGCCATCAAAAGAGCCTATGCAGTTGGGGGCTGCCCGACAATACCTGACCTGGGCTGAGAAAGACCAACAGTGCTGTGAAGGCCTTTGCTTGTATTATAGCAGCCACGTACCCCACAAAGGCAACCAAACCAGTGGTGGGATTGGCAGCAGGAAACAGGGAGGGCCTGGCCTAGAGGGCTCTGTAGTCTGGACTCCTTTGCATATAGACTGTCCCCAGCCTCCATGATCAACTCCTTCGCAGCACCTCTTTCTCATGGTACTTGTGTCCTTGCCAGGTGAGGAAGACATGGAAGTTCAGGCCATGGTAGATTTGGGAGCCACAGCCAACTTTATGGACTTGGACTTTGTCATGCATTGGGCCATTCCTCAGCAGCAGGTAACTCCGCCGGTATTGGTGGAGACAATCAATGGTCAGCTGCTGTGATTGGGACCAGTGGTTGTGTTGATGAGACCCCTCCACATGCATATGGGATGCCACACTTCCCATTGGTGCTTGGGTTGGAGTGGTTGCAGGCCCATGAACCCCAGGTCATTTGGTCATCAGGAGTGGTGTGGTTTATCAGCCCAAAGTGTGCTTCTCATCATCTTCATATTTGCGCAGGGGGTGTGGCAGATGGGCCAGACTTGGACTTACCAGCAGAGTTGGTAGACTACGCTGATGTGTTTGCGGAGAAGGAGGCAGATCAATTGCCGCTACACCAACCCTATGACTGCCTGATAGAGCTCATGCTAAACTGGGAGGGGGGATTGTTTTGGAGCATGGGTGATGTATAGTCATAATAACATTCCTTTCTCAAGAAGCAAGGTCAACTTGCCCTCCACCTGAAAGGCTGGACCTGGGAGGCATCACCAGTGGGTATGATGCTTGATTGGACCATGTGATGGACTTGTGGGTGTTGGGCAGGGACTTGAACTTTTCTTTGGGTGGGGAAAACCTGGAAGCTTTCAGATTCGGGTTTTCCCAGATGTGCCAATATGACATCTCTAATAAAATGTAACTTTAAGGAAACTCAAGCCTCTGAGTTTTCTTTCTTTGGGGGTGTTACTTGGATCCCTGACGTACTCCTCATGGGACCTTGCTCCCATGTGCCTACTATTGCAGGAAACAATATTCAAGACTCCATGTTCAAATATGTATTTTTTGTTTGCTGAAAATAAATATGCTTTAATTATTTAGTAACACTAATTTCCTCAGACATTCTGCCTTAGCAATTAAGGCAAAAACAATATGTTTTCTATTAGTGTTATGATTCAGAAAAGCAGTGCTACTTTCTAACATTAGTTCAGAAAGTACAGAGCCAAGAATAATTTTAGGGTATTTTATAAAGTAAGTCATCAGGAAGCAAAATGAAGGCTAAATCCATTATCTCAACTTAGATGTACTGCTGAAATACATTAAGGACAATGGATTTTTTTTCTTCTTTTGACAATATAAGATCAACCTTAATTTAAAAAAAAAACTATTAAAAACAATATATACAAGAGATGATGGATGGCTTTGATTATGTCAAGTGCAAATAACCAAGAACAAGAGTTGAGCTCAGGGTAAGGACGTTTAGGCACAGACCCTTGGCCGCACCTCCTTTGCCTCCAGCCACCCACCTCAGCCCATTTACAGCCAGCTTTCCTCTTCCGCTAGTCCTCTCCAGTCATTCTCCACAGCTAGTGAGCCCCTGGCCCTCCACCCCTGGCCCTTCATCCCTGCTCATTCACACAAACACAATTTGACCCAGGCCTTTGGCTGCATGGAACAAATAGCCTCCAGCCAATTGGATGGCAGGCAAAAGTAATGGTGCTGCAGGAGCAGCATGCGATGGATGATCGCAGGGGCTGTTGGAGGGGGCAGCGTGTGATGCAAGATACTGCTACTGCACCACAAGTTTTGGGGCCTTGCAGATCTGTCACCAGGACTGGAGGGAGGGTGAGTGGTGGTGGAAGTAGCAGTTGCTGGGGCCATGGTGTGTGTGTGTAGACAGGCAAGAGTATGTTGGGGGGGGGACCAGGAAGAGAGGGAGGGGCACCTCAAGGGGACATCACAAAGACAGCTAGGTTCGCAACTCAGTCAGCTCCAATGAAAGAGGATAGGAGGAGCAAGGCCGGTGCGGCTTCTGGTCTTGCAGGGTAGGGTTGAGGGTTGTGCAGGCAAACAGCAATGCAGGTGTGACTCCTGGCATTGTGGGGAGACTGGGGAGGGGGGTTTGCAGATGAGCGGAAAGGCTGGCATAGTTTCTAAAATTGCAGAGGGGCTAGGCAAGGCTGGTGCGGCTTCTGGTGTTGCAGACAGGGCTGGTGGGTTGTGATACGCAAGGCTGTTACAGCTTCTGGAGTTGCAGGGAGTGGCTGGACGATGTCACACAGATGAGCAGCAAGACTGACGTGGCTTCTACAGGAGGGCCTTCTTAGCAGGAGGGCTAGGGAGGGCATGGCAGGTGAACAGAGGTGGCACGTGCTTGAGGGCAGCTGAACTGCCTGTTAGGTGCCAGGCTGGAGTGTCAGTGGTGGGGCTCCCTCAAGCTGTGCAACACCTCTGTTCACCTGCCCCCCCAGCCCAGTGCAATTGCAGAAGTCGCTCCAGCCTTGTTGTTTGCCTGCTGGATCACCTCCAGCCTCCCTGCAATTGTAGAAGCAGCACTGACCTTTCCACTCATCTGTACAACCCCCCTCCCAATCCCCCGAAATGCCAGAAGCTGCACTGGCCTTGCCACTCATCTGGGTGACCCCCTCAGGCCCCCCAACACCAGAAGCTGCAGTGGCCTTTCTCCTCCTCCCCTCTTTCATTGCAGCTGACTGAGTTGGGAGCCAAGCTGTCTTCGTGAAGCCCCCTTGTGGCATCTCTCCCTCCCTTCCTGGTCCCCCCAATACACTTCCCTATTTTCTCTCCCCAGTGGTCCCAGTGGCTGCTACTCCTGCCCCTCCCTCCAGTCCTGGTGGCAGATCTGCAAAGCCCCAAAACTTGCAGAACACCCGCAGTACTTTTAAAAAAATCTTGCATCCTCCCAACAGCCCCTGCAATTACTCAGCGCCCATCACACACTGTCTCTGCAGCACCATTGCTTCTGCCTGGCACCCAATTGGCTGGGGGCTATTTATCCCATGCAGCCAAAGTCAAACAGTATTTGGGCAAATGGGCAGGGATGAAGGGCCAGGGGCCCATTAGCCATGGAGAATGGCTGGGAGAGGGACAGCAGAGGAAGAAAGCTGGCTGTAAATGGGCTGAGGTGGGTAGTGTTTCATGTGGAGTAATTAAAATGCTATACAAGCCATCATTGTGCAGAAGCCATCTTGTACAGAGTGTAAATACAACAGGAACAGGAAATTCATCGCAGGAACAATAGAGATGAATCCTAGAGTAGCAATGTGATACAGGAAACAACTACACTAGAGAGGAATGGTAAAACTGCATATAAGGTAGATGTAATACCTATGACATCTTTCCCTTTTCATTTTAACAACAAACAACATCGTAACATTTCAGATGAGAACCAGTACCAATACAGGTTGAGACTATTGAGTGGTTGTGATCAGCCACTACGGGTGAAGACTAGTTCTCTTTGTACTAAAAGCTTCTCTGACCTTGCTGACGTTGCTCTTCTCACCACTTACTGGGACGTTCAGCGTTTGACTGCTGTCAGGTATACTGGCTCACTTAGGACTGTCATTAACTTCGGTCTGTGGCATCAACACTATGCATTCCCTTTGTCGGTGGGTAAGAACCTAACGGCAAAGAATGTACTGACGAAACAGTTAAAGCAAACCTCTTTAACACATTCTTCGGCTTAGTCTTTGTAAACAGTGATGGCTCATATCCAACATTCCTCAATCATACCAAAAATGTTAACAATGACTTAACACATATAGACTTCACAGAAGATAACAACGACCTAACACATATAGACTTCACAGAAGATAATGTTGAAAAAGCCCTTCGCAACCTGAAACCATCATTATCTATTGGACCAGATGGACTATGTGCATACTTTTTAAAAAAACTTTCAATTAATATAGCTGAACCCCTAAGCATAATCTTTAATAAAGCCTTCAAAACTCTGGTCTCTAGCCACTGTCATCCCTATCTTCAAAAAAGGAGATCCAAGCCTAGTTGAAAATTACAGACCTATCTCTCTATGTTGTGTCTCATGCAAAGTAATGGAATCTATCATAAACCAATCCATTACACTCCACCTTGAAACAAACAACCTTCTCTCTAATAAACAATTTGGTTTCAGAAAAAAATTGTCTTGTAACTTACAACTTCTCCACTGCAAAAACATATGGACTACCAACCTTGATCAAGGAAAAGCAATAGATGCAATCTACATAGACTTCTGCAAAGCTTTTGACTCAGTAGTACATGATAAAGTACTCCTCAAATTAAACTCCTACAGCATTTCGGGACCTCTTCATAATTGGATAAATGCCTTCCTGTCAAACAGACAACAAGTGGTCAAAATTGGCAACGCTATATCAAATCCTGTTCCTGTCAAAAGTGGCGTTCCCCAAGGTAGTGTTCTTGGACCAACACTCTTCATACTATATATAAATGATCTCTGTGACCTCATCTCAAGTTATTGTGTTCTCTTTGCTGACGATGTCAAACTATTTAATACCACTAACAATACTTCTACCCTTCAAGAAGACCTCGATTTAGTTTCCGATTGGTCTAAAATTTGGCAACTCCAAATCTCAACCAGCAAATGCTTAGTCTTACATATTGGAAAAAAGAATCATATCAACAAGTACAAACTCGATGGTCATTACCTTACTGACAACCCCCACCCAGTCAAAGATCTTGGAGTTCTCATATCAAATGACCTTAATGCCAAAGCCCACTGCAACTGCAAGGTGTTAGTTACCACCTTTAAAGCGCTCCATGGCATAGGACTGGGTTACTTACGGGACCGCCTGCTGCTACCGGCGACCTCCCATCGACCAGTGCGCTCCCATAGGGAGGTTCTCCTCAGGGTGCCGTCGGCCAGTCAATGTCGGCTGGTGGTGCCCAGGGGGAGGGCCTTCTCTGTGGGGGCACCAACTCTCTGGAACAAGTTACCACCAGTATCCGTCAACTCCCTGATCTTCGGACCTTTCGATGCAAGCTGAAAACATTTTTGTTTCATCGTGCAGGACTGGCCTAGCGGGGTTTTAATAAGGGGTTTTATTGGTTTTAAGTTCTTCAACCAACTCTAAATTTTCCTTTTAAACTGGTTTTAAAAATTGTACTAATTGTTTTTACTTTGGCTGTAAACCGCCCTGAGTCCTTTGGGAGAAGGGCGGTATAGAAATTGAATCAATCAATCAATCAATAAATAAACTACATAGCAAAAAAGGCTCTAAAAGTTGTAAACCTAATTTTACGCAGCTTCTTTTCCAAAAACTCTACACTACTAACTAGAGCATACAAAACATTTGCCAGACCTATTCTTGAATACAGCTCATCCGTCTGAAACCCATACCACATCTCTGACATAAATACAATAGAATGCATCCAGAAATATTTTACTAGAAGAGTTCTTCGCTCCTCCGAAAACAACAAAATACCTTATACCACCAGGCTTGAAATCCTGGGATTAGAAAACTTACAACTCCGTCGACTTCGACATGACCTGTGTTTAACACACAAAATCATCTATTGCAATATCCTTCCTATAAAAGACTACTTCAGCTTCAATTGCAATATTACAAGAGCAAAAAATAGATTCAAGCTTAATGTCAACTGCTTCAAACTTGATTGCAGAAAATATGACTTCTGTAACAGAGTTGTTAATGCTTGGAACTCATTACCTGACTCCATAGTCTCTACTCAAAATCCCAAAATCTTCAACCAAAAACTGTCTACTATTGACCTCACCCCATTCCTAAGAGGACTATAAGGGGCGTGCATAAGAGCACAAAAGTGCCTACCGTTCCTGTCCTATTGTTCCCTTCATTATATCAAATTAATATAGCTGATGCATATTTTTTTTACTTATATATATATATATATATATATATATATATATATGTATATATATATATATATATATATATATATATATATATATATATATATATATATATTTGTTTTCTGAGGTTTTCATGGTGTTTGTATGTAGGTCTTTGGTTATTCGGGTTTTCTCCGCGTAAAATTGGAAGTGTCTTGGCGACGTTTCGACGAAGTCTCATTCGTCATCTTCAGGCTTCAGCTTCGTGCTTCTGGGAGCAATGTGTGATTGCAGCTGTTTCTTCCTTTTTAACTGCTAGTGGGGGTTTGAACTGATTGGGTGGGAGCTTGGCTGTGCTCTGATTGGATGGGGGTTTTTTTGTGCTCTGATTGGCTGGGGTGTGTCCTGTTTGGGTGGGGGCTTGGTTGTGCTCAGATTAATGTGAGTTGCAGGGGGATTTGAGCTGGTGAGTTGCATTGCTGCTGTTTGGCTTCGTGTTTGTGGTCGTGCTACATCTTCCTAGTGGGTGCCTGTCTGCTGTATGTATGGATTGGAGGGGTTTGAAATGGCTAATGTTGCAGCTGCAGTCTGGCTTCTGGTCCTTGGTCGTGCTTCCTGATCAGTTTGGGTTTGGGTCTACTTTCTGGGTGGATGTGTGGTGGTGACATCCTGTGTGGACCTCTTGAGTGTGGGTCTGGTGTCATTCCTCATGTTAGTCCTAAATGAGGGCTGTGAAAATATTTACAGATCCCTCACATCCTAGACATAAACTGTTTCAACTCCTACCCTCAAAACGACGCTATAGAGCATTGCACAACAGAACAACTAGACACAAGAACAGTTTTTTCCCGAACGCCATCACTCTGCTAAACAAATAATTCCCTCAACACTGTCAAACTATTTACTAAATCTGCACTACTATTAATCTTCTCATCGTTCCCATCACCCATCTCCTTCCACTTATGACTGTATGACTGTAACTTTGTTGCTGGTAATCCTTATGATTTATATTGATTGTTTCCTGATAGCTTATTTGTAGCCTATGACTATCATTAAGTGTTAAATTTGTACCCTATGACTATCATTAAGTGTTGTACCTTGATGACCTTTTCTTTTATGTACACTGAGAGCATATGCACCAAGACAAATTCCTTGTATGTCCAATCACACTTGGCCAATAAAAATTCTATTCTATTCTATTCTATTCTATTCTATTCTATTCTATTCTATTCTATTCTAGTTTATAGCTGCCAAATATATGACATTTTAGAGGCTTCTAGGATGGCTTTAGTATCACTCTTTTGCTCCTCTGTAAGGGTTGAATTATGCTTGTAAACATGGAAGCATTCACTGCCCATCAACAACAGTGAGGACAATTAACCAGTGGAACAGCTTGCCTCCAGAAATCCTGAGTGCTCCATCACTGTATGTTTTAAAGAAGATTCTAGACCTATGATGGTGAACTTGTGGCACACGTGCCACAGGTGGCATGCGGAGCCATATCTTTGGCACGCAAGCTGTTGCCCTAGCTCAGCTCCAGCACACATGTGTGCACTGGCCAGCTGGTTTTCAGCTGGCCCCACCCATGCCTCCTCTCCCAGGAGTCTCCAAGCGGCCCATTTTGGATGCCAGGTAAGTACAGGGCTTGTGCAGAGGCTCTGGGAGGGCGTTTTTGGCAGCCGGAGGGCCTACATGGGGGTGGGGAAGGCAGTTTTCACCCTCCCCGGCCTCCAGGAAAGCTTCTGGAACCTGGGGAGGGCAAAAAACAGGCCTACCGGGCCCACCAGAAGTCGGGAAATGGGCTGTTTCCAGCCTCTGGAGGGCCTCCAGGTGGGGTGGGGAAGGCTGTTTTCGCCTTCTGGAGGCTTCAGGTAAGCCTGCTAGGCCCAAAATGAGGCACGGGGAGAAGGATGCCGTGTACACATGTGCGGGGGTTGTGTGCGCATGCGCAGGGGGTGGGGTGCAGGGGGCATTAAATTATGGGTGTGGACACATGTGCGACCCCCCCCACGTGACCCCCCACTTTTGGCATGCGATGGCAGAAAGGTTAGCCATCACTGGTCTAGACAGTCACTTATCTAAAATGGTATAGGTTCTCCTGCTTGAGCAGAAGACTGGACTAGAAGACCTCCAAGAGGTCTTGGAGCTCTTGGTCCAGCTCATTCTATTCTATGCATAATTAGAAACACAATTTGGCAAAGCATTCTGTGCCAACCTCTACTCACTTTTTGAAGGCCCCAGATTACCAAATTCACAGTCTTCCTGTAAGGTGACTTAACCACTGCACTAAACTAGCTCTTTATCTATATGGAGTTTATTGGATCCAATAAATTGCACTGCTCATATAAAAGATACACAAACACTGAATTCAGATGAGTGGTATATGGTAGCTTCTCCATGGATCAATATCTGACATGCCTTTCGATAAAACATTTTAATGACATTTTTTCATTAAAATAATTCATATTTATTGTTAAATTGATAACAGCATGAACTACAAATTGTAAGTAAAGATTAGTGTAGTGGGAGACCAAACAATATCCAAAATTTAGACTAGTTACCATGATATCATTCTGAAACAGCTGATTTAAGGAAATAGCATCCTAACCATTATTAACGAGTTATATACTTTTGTTTTGTTTCTCTAGAATTATAAATTTATAATGCAACTCCAACTCCAGGCTTTAATTTCATTAGAAATCCAGTATTAAAATGTGAATTGTAATCATTTTTCTCAAATTTCTGGCCACCACTGGTATCGAAGTCATTGTTCTTTATAATTTTACTGGGGGAAACCTTTTCTGCTGTTTCCCCTCTTCCCAATCCCAATAAAATATAAAAAAACAGGATAGGTGCTAGTTTCTCAATGGTTTTAGCAAATTAACCACAAAAACTGGCCTCTAGTATAGATTCTTGGTCTGTATTGTGACAATAACACATGGAAATTGTCTCCATTTTAAAGGCAGCAGGTGTTAGAACAATGAGTGGCTACCTCCTTTCATCTGGACCAGAAAAGGCTACCTCCTGTGCATCTGGTTCAGTGTTTACAAGAAATAGGAACATAACAAACATCCTGACAGTGGAACAGAACAGAAACACACAGTTGCCATTCTTTTTCCCTTGTTTTTCTCACACAGAAAGTTTTATTTACAGTATATTGTGTAAATAAAAGCAGACTTGTTTGGAAGGAGGAGGAAACAATATTCATTTCCATATGGAAGTAAAAGCAATTTAGAGAGAAGGCATTCTTTTGTCAGATTAATTTGGATTTTCCCTGCTTGGTTCACCCTAGATAATTCACCCTTTGACTATTCAGTGGGAATCTTTGATGCAATTCAATCAAGCCAGTGGATAGAAACCACATTTGAACCTAATGTTACACTAGTGCATCATTTCTCCCTCCAAAATTCCCTCCAAAGTGAAAAATACTGCCTGCTACAAATAAATTTTAAAAATATTCAGGACAAGAAAAGTGTAAAAGATTAGATTAGATTAGATTAGATTAGATTAGATTAGATTAGATTAGATTAGATTAGATTAGATTAGATTAACAGAGTTGGAAGGGATCTTGTAGTCATCTAGTCCATCCCCCGCCCAAGTAGGAGACTCTACATGATTTCTGACAAATGGCAGTCCAATCTCTTCCTGAAAGTATCCACTGATGAAGCTCCCGTGACTTCTGAAGGCAAGCTGTTCCATTGGTTGATTGTTCTCACTGTCAGAAAATTTGAGTTTGCATCCATTATTCCTTGTCTGGCCTTCATAAAACCATTCTTCATAAATGGTTCTTAGGCTGCTGCTTTTAAATGTCAGATCAGCTTGCAATAAGGCTAGCCTTATTGCCAATTTGATCCTTGAAGAGAAAGCTGACTGGATTGTATAACTGAGACCTGGCTGGGCCCAGGTCTTACCCGACCCATCAGAGCGGGGAGGCAGGGAATGCTGCAGGTCCCATCCCCAAAGGAGATACAGAAGACCCAGAAGAAGGGCCTTCTCTGTGGTGGCTCCCTCTCTGGAACATCATTCCCCCAGAGATTAGAACAGCCTCCACTCTAGTACTCTTCTGAAAGGCATTGAAGACCTGGCTCTGCCAGCGGGCCTAGAGAACCCAGAGCAGGAGGGAACACATTAAATGGCTCATGTGATCTGCTGTCACTGGGGTAGGAGGTGGGGGGTGATTTTTATTATGTTATTCCATATTATTTGATTCTTTTTATTAGTTTTATTGTTTTAAATGTGGTTTTATATTTTGTAAGCCGCCTTGAGTTGCCATTGGTGAATAGGTGGCTATAAAAATTCAAGAAAGGAAGGAAGGAAGGAAAGAAGGAAGGAAAGAAGGAAAGACGGAAGGAAGGAAGGAAGGAAGGAAAGAAAGAGAAAGAAAGAAAGAAAGAAAGAAAGAAAGAAAGAAAGAAAGAAAGAAAGAAATCCTTCATAAAACCAAAGAACTTTTTACATACCATATATACTTTTGTATTTGCCCTCTCTCCACAATTACCACTATTATTTAACACATCAGTCATTCCTTCCATGTGACATCTTGGGATTTTCTCCTTGACTTCATCTTTTTGTTGTTTCTTCTATCTTCATTTTCATTTAATCTGTTACAATTTTTTCCACAAGTACAATATTCTATTTATACAATTTTCAAACATAACTGTTAGTTTTTTCTATCTTTTCTATCTTTTCTCTATCCAATGGTAAAACTGATCCCAAATCTTAAAATATTCTGAATCCTCTCTTTCTTTAATCATAAAAGTTAATCTATTCATTTCTGCACAGTCTAATTTTTTTTAATAACTTCCCCTTCAAGAGGTATTTTCTCTGCTTTCCAATTTCCAATTTTGTGCAAAAACAAACCTTGCCACTGTTATTTCATGTATAATCAAGTATTTTCTTTACTAATTTTCTCTGGGAGTATACCCAATTGGAACAGCCCTGGTTTTAAATCAGTATAATAACAACAGAGTTGGAAGGGACCTTGGAGGCCTTCTAGTCCAACCCCCTGCCCAGGCAGGAAACCCTACACCATCTCAGACACATGCTTATCCAACATTTTCTTAAAAATTTCCAGTGTTGGAGCATTTACAACTTCTGCAGGCAAGTTGTTCCACTGATTAATTGTTCTAACTGTCAGGAAATTTCTCCTTACTTCTAAGTTGCTTCTCTCCTTGATTAGTTTCCACTGCTTCCATTGCTTCTTGTTCTACCCTCAGGTGCTTTGGAGAACAGCCCGACTCCCTCTTCTTTGTGGCAACCCCTGAGATATTGGAACACTGCTATCATGTCTCCCCTAGTCCTTCTTTTTATTAAATTAGACATACTCAGTTCCTGCAACCTTTCTTCATATGTTTTAGCCTCCAGTCCCCTAATCATCTTTGTTGCTCTTCTCTGCACTCTTTCTAGAGTCTCAACATCTTTTTTACATTGTGGCGACCAAAACTGGATGTAATATTCCAAGTGTGGCTTTACCAAGGCATTATAAAGTGGCACTAACACTTCACGTGATCTTGATTCTCTCCCTCTGTTTATGTAGCCCAGAACTGTGTTGGCTTTTTTAGCAGCTGCTGCTGCACACTGCTGGCTCATATCTAAATGGTTATCCACTAGGACTCCAAGATCCCTCTCACAGGTACTACTATTGAGCAAGGTACCACACATACGGTACCTGTGCATTTTGTTTGTTTTTTTGCCTAAATGTAGAACCTTACTTTTTTCACTGTTGAATTTCATTTTGTTAGATAGCGCCCAAAGTTCAAGTCTGACAAGATCCTTCTGTAACTTGAGCCTGTCTTCTGGAGTGTTGGCTATTCCTGCCAGCTTGGTGTCATCTGCAAATTAGATGAGTTCCCCATCTATCCCCTTGTCCAAGTCATTGATGAAGATGTTGAAGAGTACTGGGCCTAAAACAGATCCTTGGGGTACTCCACTGTATACTTCCCTTCATGTGGATGTAGTTCCATTGAGGACTACACATTGAGTGCGGTTGGTCAGCCAGTTACGAATCCATCTGGTGGTGGTGCTGTCTAACCCACATTTTTCTACTTTATCTAGTAGTAGGTTATGGTACGTTGTTGTGTCATTTCATATAACCATGTCTTAATTTTAATCCAATAGTTTTTTTGCTTCTGGGCATGTCCACCGCATATGATAATAAGATCCTGGTAACTGGTGACATTTCCAACATTTAGCTTTTTGCAATTAATTGGTGATATTATCAGTTCCCGTGGTGTTCACATGGTGCTCCAGATGTTTATTATATACTTATTATTATTTTGCAAGCTGCATTATTCTCTAGATCAGGGTATAAGGCACTTCAAAAGCAGAAAGGATTTGACAACTTCCTCCTACTCCTTGCCTCCCAAATCAGATATAATGGAATTTGGACAGGTGTCCATTTCTTAATAGTTTTAGGAAATGACTCCTGATTATCTCAGCCCAATGTCTCCATGGAAATGTTCTTCAGCTACTAATTTAAAAACCTCTCACAAATCTAAGGAACCCTTTTCCCAAATAACATGTCAAGGGCCACCCTCCCACTTGCTGATTCAAAGAAAAGAAGATGGAAGGGAAGAAAAAGGAAGGAAAGAAGGGAGGGAGGGGGAGGGAAGGAAGGAAAGAAAGAGAGGAAGGAAGGAAGGAAGGAAGGAAGGAAGGAAGGAAGGAAGGAAGGAAGGAAGGAAGGAAGGAAGGAAAAGCATCTGTTATCAATAGCATATGCTGGCATTCAAGGGATGGCTAGTTGATTTGTGGACAGAGTTGCTGGATTTGGTGTGTTTTGGATATTTGGCAATGATGTCAGAACAAGACAACTTCCAGGCAGGCAGGCAGGCCTTGCCATAGTTACTAAAGAACCAGATGCTGACTCTTTTGGTGCAGAGTCATTGAGATAGGGATGTGTCCCCCCGAGAGATCACTATTGCTTCCTTTGCTTTAGTGAATGGTATTCTTCCACCATTGCTATCATGGAAATGATTATGGGTGCTATTAGAAGGGAGAAGAATACTCACTCAAGTTATGCAGTAAGGGTTATTTGGCACTTTTTTCTATATTCAGTAGGAAAACTTGCTAGGAAAGCATCTTTAATTGTATTTTAACCTTTTGAAAGTATTCTTTTTCTAGTAAAACGATATATTAAAACTATATATTAAAACTTGTCAGATTGTAAGTTGCAGAAAGTATTAAGCATTGCAAATGTTCCCATTATCTCAGTTTAGTTTCTAACATACTGATATTTACTTCTTAATGTTCTATTGAAATAATCTTAACCTCTTAATTAAACCTTGACATTGCTCTGGTGTTCTTTTTTTGTAAACAAGTTTTATTAAAATTTATCTTTCATCATACATATTTTATAAGCAGAGGGTTGACCAGGTCACATCTTATACATCTTTTATATATATATATTTATAATCTATTCCAATCTTCCCACTTTTATTCATCCTTTATATATAATTCTTTATCACAAATTCATCATTTTTCACCATGTCTTGTTATTTAATCTCTCTTCTCCCTCCCCCCACCCCACTCCAAGTACATTTTACATATTTCCAATTTTGGCCATAATATTCTTTTTCCATATTTCTTTATCTTATCTTAATCTCTTCTTAATACAATACATAAACAATATCACTATCCGCCCATTAATTCCTAATTTCTTACAATAACATCAATTAATTATCTTATTTCTTCATTTACAGCATATATTTTTCAAATCTCACTTTTTAACATTTCAGTTTTGTCTCTTAATTTAATTTGTCTTCATAATTAAACCCAATTGCCATTTCATATTTTATCTACTATTATGTTTTTCTATTAGCAATATACATCATCATATTCACTTTTTACATTAAAACCCTTTAATTTAATTGACCATCCACAATTAATACAGTTCCCTTAAATCTACTAATATATACCTTATTTCCCTTCCTCCTTTCCACCATTCTTCCCCTCTTTAACAATTTTCTCTTGGTCTCTCAAAATTCCACTTCTTAATAATTTCCTCCTTTTATCCCATTCTTTTAACTTTTACTTTTTCTTTCTTTTTCTTTTTGTATTTATTATATCTTTTCTCCTGAATCCTTTTTCTCACTTTTAAATATATTACTCAATTAATTCTCCCCAAACTTTCTCCAAATCTCTTTCCACTCTTTCCTTCTTTTCCCTTTGATTGATTCGTTTTGGGGGAATATTCCCCCCATCCACTCTTTTTTTGCCACTGTTAATCTCAGTGAAATCATCTAACTGCTTTTTGCATTCAATTCCTTTTCCTTCAATATTATTTTCTTGCTCCTCATTTATGCTCTCTTTTTCCTGTTCTATGTGTTCCAACAAAATTTCTGACATTTTATTACCCTTTAGTGATTCATGCATGTTTTTAAACATCTCAGTTAATTCCTCACACATCCAAGACTCCATATTGTCAATTTAAAAAATTGTTAAAACTTTTAATTTATATTTAATTAAAATTTTAAAGTCCATATAGTCTCTTTTTAATTCCAAATAGTTTCCAATTCAAATATTTATTCAATCCACTCCCAAGTTAAAGCTTTGTTATCTTCCACAACCGTTAAGAGTTGAAACCAAGCAGTTCAGAAAAACAGATACTCCTTAAAGTTCTCACAGTTTCCGAATTATCTTTTATTGGTCAAGGTCACATCTCATCAGAGTCCGCTATTTTTCCAGCTGTTGCCGCGACGCTTCCGGTTTCTCTCTCTGGTGTTAATTTATTGTGTATATATACATTGATCTTGGAAATGTTAAACCAAATAGTTTTCTAAATTTTCTGCTAATAAATTACCTGACCAAGAGTGGAAGGTCTAGGTTCAATATTATTTATCCTAAACATCTGGTTTAGGTTAATTGCCAATTGTATTGTATGTAGGTATATACCTAATTTTTGCACTATAAGATGCATCCCCCCCCCAAACTGGATGGAAATGTATGTGCATCTTATAGAGCGAATATTGTGGTAGAGGGGGAGGGAGGGCTCGTGTGCCAACAGTGCCACCGAGGAATGCTGGAGGATTGGCGGTTGGATCAGTCTGGAGCACCGCTGATCAGCTGTTCTAGGCGGTGGGAATTGCTGCCACCACTCACACCATTTGCTGCCACCATTCACTGCCACCACCACCAATCAAATGCTGGCGGCAGCAATAGATGGCAGCGATTGGTGGCAAGCAGTGGCAGTGGTGATCAGCAGTGGCGATCGGTGGCGATCCCTGCTGCTTAAAACAGCTGACTGACGGTGTTCTGGAAGGCCAATCCAACCATCAATCAGCTTCTCAGCAGCAAAGGCTCCAGTGTTCCCCAGCAGTGGCAGCAGTTCAGCTCAGTTGACTGGTAGTGGGCGTAACAGAGCAGAGCCCTGACAAGCCATGTTCTGGGGCTGTGATAATGTGCTGAAGTTGACCAGGCTGTTTGCTGTAAGGACGCTAGCCAGATGAATACCAGAGGGATGCTGGGAGGCAGAGGCAGATATTTTTTCTTGTTTTCCTCCTTTAAAGTAATGTGCTTCTTATGATCTGATGCATCTTATAGTGCAAAAAATACGGTATATGCCTTGTTCCATCTCTACAGTATATAAAGATAGTATTTCCCCACTGAATGTCATATGATGCCAAAGACATTTTAACTTAGATGTCTTTGTTTTCCAAAATACTCTATTTGGCATATTATAATGTCTAGTTTCTTTGATCTGGCCAATAAAGATCCAATTCTAGACCTTTATAGATAGCAGCCACTCATCACAAACGTAAGCTACAGATTCATTACAGGATAAGGTTAATATCTCATGGGATAAGTAATCAATATTTGAAAACATGCTAAAGAACAGCCAATACTGTATTTCCAGAACAGGAACTATTTCTCATTTATGTTACATAAACAGTGTCAGCCGGATCCCTTGTGTGTGGTTTGCAGCTTGCTTGCCCTTGGCTGCCATGGAAACAGGGAAGAGGGATTTGGCATTTGGGGTTGGGAAGTGAGTTGGTGTGAAGTGTTCCTATGAGAATTGGAAGGGAGGTTTGCCACCCATTAACTGAGTAGAATTATTTGGACTTTTCCAAGGCTAACCATCCTGGGCTTCCGGAGGCATACAACATCTGTTGAAGAGTTTTCCCATTCCCATATATTGGATGCTGATTGGTCTTCCTGGGCTGGAACCTGGGGGATGGATTTGGGGTGACTTTCAATGTGTAACTTTCATGTGGATTTCCCCCATATCTAGCCTTGCTTTTGCTGCTATCAGTTCATTCTTAGTAAAAGTACTTCTTCTCTAAATCTATGGAGTCTGGGATTTTCTTGCTTAGGATTTGAACAGAGGCAGACCTGACATTATGCAAGATCTGCTTTCTTGGCCAACCTGGAGACCCTGGTCTACCAAGGGGACTAAGATCTTTTTTTCCCACATAAATCAAATGCATTTTTATTATAAATCCAAAATAGTGATCCTGAATTTCATTGTGATTCATATAATTTCTTCTTCATCAAAAGTATTATTTTTACAAGTACAGACAGTGTGTCAGTTGGTTACAAATCTTTTGTGCCTTTTCACCATATTCATAGTTTGTAATTTAAATAATTTCACATTTTATCAATCTAGTATATATCCAAATGTTTTATCTCTTTTCTATTTTCTTTTAAAAAGTAACCTAATTCTTTCTCTATTTTCTGTACAAATTCCTTTTCTTTTAATACTGTGTTATTTAAGGTCCACCTAGATCTTCTCCTTTGTCCTTTCCATTTCATCGTCATTGGGTTATGGTCTGCCCAGGTATTGGCTTCTATATCAATTTCTTCTATATTAGAGATCAATTCCAATGTCATCCATATCATGTCTATTCTATTCTAGACCATGATCAATGTCTATTTAAATAAAAAGCATATTGTCTATTTTCTGCATTTCTTTCTCTCCATGCATCTTTTAAGTTTATTTCCTCTATCATTTTAAAAAAGGATTTCGGAAGAATCTTTCTACTTTGCTTTGTTGTCTTCTGTGTATTATAATCTAATTTCTCATCTACTATACAATTGAAGTCTCCCATCATGTAAATATTGTCATAACATTTCATCAGCCGAGGGCCCAAGGTAGGGGTGGAGGGGTGGCGGTTGTTATTAAGGAGAGTCTAGAGCCAAGAGAGGCCACTGTACCTCAGATAGCGGTTGTGAATCCCTTTACGTGAAGTGGGTGCGTAGGATGCAGGTGGGCTTGTTGATCACGTACCTGGCTCCTTGCTGCGTGACAACAGCCCTGCCCAAGCTGCTTGAATTGATAGCCGGGATGGCAGTTGATACCCCTAGGTCATGGGGGATTTCAACTTGCCATCGGCCGGCGTGTCGTCAACGGCAGCCTGGGAGTTCATGGCCTCCATGATGGCCATGGACCTGACCCAACTAGTTGACGGCCCCACCCACATTGGGGGAAGCACACTGGATCTGATTTTTGTCTCTGGACAGTGGTTGAATGATCTGGAAGTAGGAGAACTAGCCATCGAACCTTTGTCATGGAGCTTGGGCCATTCCCTGGTGATCTGGCCCACGGCTCGGCCAAGGAGCTTGTCGCGACCTGGGAACGGGCCGCAGCGGGTGCTTTGGACCGTGTCGTGCCTTTGCGGCCTCTGACCCGGCGTAGGTCTCAACCAGCTCCCTGGTTTTCCAAGGAGCTGAGGGAGATGAAATGCCGGAAAAGACGCCTAGAGAGTGCTTGGAGGTCCAGCCGTTCTGAAGCTGACCGAACACTAGTTAGGTCTTATATTCAAACCTACCTAGTGGCATTGAGGGAGACCAAGCAGGCCTATGTTTCTACCCTCATTACATCGGCAGATAACCGCCCGGCCTCCCTGTTTAGGGGACTCGCTCTCTCCTTCATCAGGAGGGGCACGATGATCCCTTACAGGGTTGTGCTGAGGATTTTAGTAAGTATCTATACGATAAAATCGCTCAGCTCCAGGACGGATTGGACCAAAATTGGGTAGTTTCAGGCGAGGTGACGGAGGCTAGTCTTGTTGAGACCATCTGGGAGGAGTTTGATCCTGTGTCTCCCGAGGACATGGACAGGTTGCTGGGGCGGCTGAATGCCACCACATGTTTATTGGACCCGTGTCCCTCCTGGTTGGTGCTGGCCACCCGGGAGGTTACACGAGGCTGGCTCCAGGGAATTGTTAACGCTTCCTTGGGGGAGGGTGTTGTTCCCATCGCCTTGAAAAAGGCGGTGGTGAGGCCCCTCCTCAAGAAGCCCTCCCTGGACCCAGTTGTTTTGGGTAATTACTGTCCAGTCTCCAACCTTCGCTTTGCGGCGAAGGTTGTTGAGAGTGTGGTGGCACATCAGTTACCCCAGTACCTGGATGAATCTGTCTATCTAGACCCGTTCCAGTCCAGTTTCCGACCCGGGTACAGCATGGAGACAGCTTTGGTCGCATTGGTGGATGACCTCTGGAGGGCTCGGGACAGGGGTTATTCCTCTGCCCTGGTCCTCCTAGATCTCTCAGCGGCTTTTGATACCATCGACCATGGTATCCTGCTGCGACGGTTGGGGAGTTTAGGAGTGGGAGGCACCATTTTTCGGTGGTTCTCATCCTATCTCTCTGACCGATCGCAGACGGTGTTGGCAGGGGGTCAGAGATCGACCGCAAGGCGCCTCCTGTGTCTCAACCAGCTCCCTGGTTTGAGCTGGTTGAGCTGTGGGGTGCCACAGGGTTCGGTTCTCTCGCCTCTCCTGTTCAACATCTATATGAAGCCGCTGGGTGAGGTCATCAGTGGTTTGGGGGTGAGTTATCAACTATACGCGGATGACACCCAGCTGTACATTTCCACCCCTGACCACCCCAATGAAGCTATCGAAGTGTTGTCTCGATGTTTGGAGGCCATGCGGGTCTGGATGGGGAGAAACAGGCTCAAGCTCAACCCCTCCAAGACTGAGTGGCTGTGGATGCCGGCATCCCGGTACAGTCAGCTGCAACCGCTGCTGATTGTTGGAGGCGAATCATTGGCCCCAATGGAGAGGGTGCGCAATCTAGGCGTTCTCCTGGATGGACAGTTGTCTTTTGAAGATCACTTGGCGATCGTCTCCAGGAGTGCTTTTTACCAGGTACGCCTGGTTCGCCAGTTGCGCCCCTTTCTAGACCGGGATTCCCTATGCACGGTCACTCATGCCCTCGTCACTTCTCGCCTGGACTACTGCAATGCCCTCTACATGGGGCTCCCCTTGAGGAGCACCCGGAAGCTCCAGTTGGTCCAGAATGCAGCAAACTCATCTCTAGATATTGTACTACACGACACATACTACGTAGTAGCACACTTCCACTATGTTTTGTCAATGGGGGCAGTATTTGCTATTATAGGTGGGCTGACCCACTGATTTCCATTATTCACTGGATACACCCTAAATCAAACCATGACTAAAACCCAATTTTGGGTAATATTCACAGGGGTAAACATAACCTTCTTCCCACAACACTTCCTAGGCCTGTCTGGAATACCACGGCGATACTCAGACTTTCCAGATGCATTTGCCCTATGAAACACAATCTCATCAATTGGATCAACAATCTCCATGATCGCAGTACTAATATCACTATTCATTGTATGAGAAGCACTTACATGCAAGCGAGAACTACAGATACCACTTGGAAAAAAAACACACGTAGAGTGATTTTACGGCTTGCCCCCACCACACCACACACACACAGAACTGACACTCGTGGCTCTCATATAACACCTATCCTGCGCAGGCTGCACTGGCTGCCCGTAGTCTTCCGGGTGCACTTCAAGGTGCTGGTTACCACCTTTAAAGCGCTTCATGGCTTAGGACCGGGATATCTTCGGGACCGCCTTCTGTTACCACATGCCTCCCACCGCCCGGTGTGCTCCCATAGAGAGGGTCTCCTCAGGGTGCCGTCAGCCAAACAGTGTCAGCTGGTGACCCCCAGGGGGAGAGCCTTCTCTGTGGGGGCACCTACCCTCTGGAATAAGCTTCCCCCAGGACTTCGACAACTTCCTGACCTCCAGACCTTTCGCTGCGAGCTGAAGACGTATTTATTCTTCCGAGCAGGACTGGCATAAAAAGGGGGTTTTAAATTGGATTTTAAATGGGGTTTTATTTTATAATATGTATTTTATAATTTAATTTTATTGGCCATATCGAATAAGTTTGTTTATAGTGATTTTATTGTACTGTATTTTATCTGGCTGTTGACTGCCCTGAGTCCTTCGGGAGAATGGTGGTATAAAAATTAAATTATTATTATTATTATTATTATTATTATTATTATTATTATTATTATTATTATTATCCAAGTCAATTATTTTCATATGTCATTTTCTATAAAATTCTTCTTGATTGTCATTTGGAGCATATATTGCTATTAAAAGTATTTTCATATTTTTGTCTTTTGTTTCCACCATCAAAATTGTTCCATCTGGATAGACTTTTTCCACTGAAATTGTATCTCTTATATATAGAACTACTCTTTTCTTACATTGTGGCAATTAAGTAAATATTTTCCCTAATTTTGGCTCTACCAATAATTGTTCATGTTGCTTTTTAATATGTACTTCTTGTAGACAGATTATATAAAATTTTAATTTCTCTAATTTATGGAATATTTTTCTTCTTTTGGTAGCTAAATTAAGTCCATTTAGATTCAATTTTTTTTCTTCCATGTTCATATTTTATAAGAAGGATTTATTGCTCTAGTCAATCTCAATTCATATTGTTCTCTATATTCCATGTTACCACCCACTGCACCTTCTGTTTCAGTCATTACTGAAAGTTCTTCCTGTAGTTCAATCAGTGGGTCTTCTCTTCTTATCTCCACTTCTTTTTCTCTAAAGTATTCTGCACAAAATGCTTTGGTTTTATCAATTTAATCTATTCTGTATTTTTGTTGTTGCCATGTAAACACCAGACCTTCTGGTATCAGCCATCTGTAGTTCACACCTTTCTGAAGTAGTATTTTAGTCAAGATTTTAGTCATTCTCTTCTCATCTCTCTTACTCTTCTCGGTATTTACTTCAGAACCACAATTTCCTTATTCAAATATTTCAATGTTTTCTCTCTTGTAATCTGCAATATTTGCATTTTAATTGAGTTTTTAGTAAATCTTATGTGGACTTCTCTTGGTAACGTGTTCCTCATTGCATATCTTGTAAATATTCAAAATATCTCATCTATGCCATCCATCATCTTTTCTTTACTAATTTCTAATGCTTTTGCTAGAATTTCTATCATTTTTTCTGCCAAATTTTCTTCCTTTTTTTCTATATTTTGAAATCTGAGGTAAAACTCTGATCTGTCCATCTCCCATCCCAATATTCCACTCTTATCTCGTTCAACCTTGTCCAATCTATTGTCAATATCTCTGATTTTTTTGTCTCTTTGTTCTTCCTTTTCCTCAATTTTTGGGAGTCTATCCTCATATTTTTTCATCTTTTGTTGTATATTCTCCACCTTTTCATCTGTTTTTTTTTTTCTGTTCTCTATTCAAAATTCTCCACTCTTGATTGTATTTTTTGGATTCTTTGCCAAATCATCTGCAATATCACTTCCTTTTCCTTCTCTTGTTCCTTTTCCTTTTCCTGTTGTAACATCATCTGTATTGATTGTTGTCCTCCAGATGGTGAAGAAGAAGGAGTTGATGTGGAAGATCCAATAGCTGTTGCCTTTCTACTCATTTTTACTTAATCTTCAGGTTCTTCTATACTTTAATCCACTTATATGTATGCCAAATATTCTCCCAAATAACAGTAAAATGGAAAAACCAAAAAGAACAACAAAGGGGAGAAAAAAGGGGAAAGAAAATTTTTTCAGACTCTTGTGTGTCCTAGTCCAATTAACCAGAGAAGTATTGACCAAATTCACAGTCTCCAATCAAAGAAAAAAATAAAAGCCGAAAAGGGAAGGGAGAAAATTTATTTTGTTAATTCTCAAATAACATTTATAGCTCTCTTTCCAGAGTCACTGCAATCTTCTACTTTTCAATTTCAGGCTCCTGCCACTGATAGTTCCCAGGAGAGCACCTGAATAAACAATCCTGCAGACAGTCTTTGATGCTGTCCCCACTATCTTATCTAGAATAGGTTCAGAGTCCTTGAAATGTGCACAGTTGTTACTTTCTTAATCCAAAAAGAAGAAGAGAAAAAAAGAAACAATATTTCCAATCCAATAGATGGCAATATTATCCAATTTCTCCACTTTCCCTCCTTAATACACAGTACTTAAAAAAATAAAAAGAAAAATGGAGAAAAAGAAAAAAAAATAGACAAAAAGCGCAAGCCAGAGAAAAATTATTCTAGAAAGGCACTGAAAGTTTAAGAATTAAAAAACAGTAAAATGGAAATCTTCAGTCCAGTCCAGTTCAGGTTCAAAAGTAAAATCGTCCATAGACATCCACATATAAGAATAAGTTAAAAAATAAGAAAAAAACTACCTTGGGCTCAGGCTTTATTCCACCGCTTGACTTCTTCTGCCTTCAATTTTAACTTCCATTTAATCTCAGGGTGTTCTCTCTGAAGATCTATTCAAAAATTCTTTTACAAAGCCGACACACTTTCTCATGATATCTGCTGTTCATGGAGCTATCCCAACTTCAGCAGCTTTAATGGCTGCCTCTTCGCCGCCGGAAAAAGGGATTCTCCTGGATCAACCAGGGACTTTGCAGTGTCCCTGGGATCAACAGGATGTGCCCTCCTCAATCACCATCTCTACGGGACAATGAGGTCCAAAACGGATCGTCCAGCGGTGGAGATATCGACAGCGATCTTGGAGCTTCAAGATCGCCTATCGTACTGTTGCAACGTCAGCTGCGCCCGCCTTGTCGGGCTAAGCTCTTTTTTTTTTCCCAAAAAAAGTTTTATTTTAACATTCATATCCAATAACATATTTAATGTACCATCATATACAATTAATCGGACCTGCCCGGTCACCACCCCCTTCCTTTAACTCTCTTCCCTTCTCTACCTTCTTCTACTTTCCACGACCATCCTCCCCTTCTCTTATCTACATCCTCTCCTCCTTCCTCCCTACTCCTTTCTTCTCCCTCTTCTATCCCTCTTCCTTCCTTTCCTCTTCCTCCTCTTCTCTTTCCTACCTCCTTCTCTCTTCTCCTTCCCTCCTTCCCATCATTCTGAAATGGTAGCCAGGCAGCTCCGATCTTACATTAATTATACATCTTCAATCATCTCTGTACATTAACCATCAATCCATTTTCTACCCTCATACCCCCATCCCCCTCCCTCCCCCTCCCTCCCCCTCCCTCCCCCCACCTCCCAGGACCTCCCAGAACTGAATATAGGGTATAAAACTAACAGTCAAAAATTAAAATATAACACAAATCATAATCCATAGTCACTCCTTAAAATCTCAACTCCCTTCCAGAAACAAAGAAAATACATTTCTTCCAATCCATTATATATCAAACCATTCCATTCCTAGAGTTCTTAGAAATTTCCGATTGAGTTGGTGTTTGTTCTTCAATAAAGTACATAGTTTTTAATATCCAACCTTCATCAATCAATACCAAAAGAACGTTCCATCTTCCAATATTCACCAAGGATTCTTCTGTAATGTCTTTCTTCATTAGGCAGTCTCTCAAAAATAGTTCATATTTCCAACTTAATTTCTTAAATTTTACTGTCCAACCTCCAAAGGTAAAAAATAATCCATCTTTTCATATCTTTGGTATCATTTACATACATCAAATAATATTACAAATATTATTATTAATCCTATATTATCTCCACAATATATCAGTTGTAATAATTAAAATCTTCACTTTACCTTGCTTATATCAAATAACATTATTAAAATTACACCTATAACTTATCCAAAATATATCAGTTATAACAATTAAATTCTAATTAACCATATAACAACATTACATCCATCTCTTAAATATAATATTTAATCCAAATTCCTAAATTTTACTATCTATCCTCCAAAGTTAAACAATATTCCATCTTATTCCTTTATACCTCAAATATATCAAATAGTACCCCTAAAATTACACATTTATATCCAAAATAAATCATTTACAAAAATTAACCATAATCATATATAACAAAATTAAACATTCTCCCTCCCCTTATCTTCTATCTTACACATTTCCACGATCTATTCAACATTCAACTTAGCATCTATCGATTAAAGATTCCCAATCTTTAATACATTAGTGTAGAAGTCTCGTGCTTTAAAAACTGTATTAAGAATATACTTTCTTCCTTTATAATTCACTGTTAAGCCAGCTGGAACCTCCCATCTAAAATATATCTGGTGTTTCTTAAGCTCATCCACTAAAAAGGCAAATTCTTTTCTCTTTCTTAACATTTTAGGAGGAATTTCCTTCATCATTATTATATCTTGTCCTAATATTTAAAATTTATTTTTATAAAATGCTTGCAAAATTCCATACCTAATCTTCTTATTTGTAAAATAAATAACCACATCTCTCAGTAAACACTTCTGCCTTGCCAACCAAGAATTAACACGATAAATTTTTTCAATATTTACTTCAAAATCCTTTGGTTCCACTCCATCTATCTGAGCAAAGGCCTGAGTAAAAATCTCTTTCAAATTTTCTTCCTTACATTCTTTTAATCCCCTCATCCTTATAGCATATTCCATTAATTTATATTGTAATATAACCCTTTCTTCATCTGCCCTACCTTAACCTGGATATCATCTATTTTATTTTCTAAATTAAAATTAATTTGAACCTCGTCTATCTTCCTTTGCAAATCTAAATTAATTTGGTTAAGTTCTTCCAGTCTTTCTTCGGTCTGAATACTAGATAGCAGTAATGGGGTAATTGATTCCTTTAACTTTTTCATCTCCCTCCTCTGCTCTTCCACCGTATCCTTAAAATCCAGTATTTCTTTCTCCATTTCATTAAATTTTTGATCTATTTCTGAAAGATGAGCCTCCATAAGCTCCTGTTAAAAATTCCTTAGACCTTCTTTGATATCTTCTTTCAATTTCCATATCGGAATTGAAGAAATTTCCAATATTTTAGAAGTAGTTAAATCTCTTTGCCTAAAAGCCATTTTTAAACTAAGTAATACCAAGAAGAAAAGAGAAAAAAAAAAAATTCAGTAAACTATTCTTCTTAAACACTGTAATAAAAAGTTTTAAAAAAAGAAACAAGAAAAAAATTCCATTTAAAAAAAAAATGTTGTTATATTCTTGTTATATATTCTTGTTACATAATCGCCAGCAATTGTAATAAGCATTTCCTTAGCTTTCACTTCCAATACACAAAATGCCATTTCCTTTCAATACACAAAACGCCATTTCCTTTCATCATCTCCAATCTTGACTACGAATACATTCTCTGTCAGGGAGTTAAAATCTTCTTACAATCAGATGCCAACGCTCCTGTTCCAACTCTGTCCACGTTAGCAGTCCTTCAGTAATCCATTTCAGTTGCGGAGATGGACGCTGCGTTTTGTTCTGCCATTTGGCAGAAGCGTTCCGTATTCTGGAGCTTTTTTCGGGCTAAAGAAGGAGAGTTCCCACCAAGCCACCAGACTCTTCCTGGGGCTTTCCCTGGGGGCTCTACTTCAGCCCGAATGCTCACCTCTCCCTCTTTGCCCAAGGGAAGAGGTTTTCAAGCCACTTGACAGCAGATTAACGCTGTCTAAGTGGCTCTACAGAATCACACAGAACTGGAAGTCTGTCGGGCTAAGCTCTTGATGTCAACCAAAGGGAGCAACTGGGAAGAGTCCAGCCCACAGGACCAAACCCCACACAGCGACGCCACACTTGAGATGAGCTGGAATGGTTGGAGGAACTGGAGCTTGATGAGGAGCCAGTTCAAACCAGATGGTCACTGGAAATAGGATTACTGGAGGACCCTGAGGAGCATCTGCTGGGGGTGAATCTTACCAGGGGCCATCAAGGATCCTGCAGAGCAGAGGGGAGATTCCCCCCACCAACCCTGACCACAAGAACCTCATGCTCAGCCATGCATTGTAGCTGGTGGAAAGGTGATCAAAAACTGGAGAGCCAAAGAAATGCTTGCCCAGATGTCCATCCAGCAGTCCAATGAAGAGGCCAGCCAGGCAGCGAGAGGATAGGCCACCTTCGCAGCAGCAGCAACAACCTCCTATAGGGCCTCTGTTGCCCCGTAGGCGGTGATGCTGGCTGCAATCACACAGCCACCAGCAGCTGTGGCAGCTCCAGCACCCCCCACCAGCTGGGGCAGTTGTTCCCCAAAGGCGATAGGGTCCCAAAGTGCTGCCACTGGGAGTGAGATTTGAGGGGGATCCCAAATTGGTGGGATTCTTCCTAGCTCAAGTCTGGAGTTATATGCAGGAGTATGGGGGCAAATTGGGATCAGAAACGGCCAAAGTGAGATGTTTAACCATAGCCCTGGAAGGAGCTACAGCAAAGTAAATGGTTTCTCTTCACAACAATGCCCCCAACTGTGAAACTATAAACAATTTGTGGCAGCCCTCTGCCAGAAGTTTGAGGACTCTCAAGCAGAGCACAAAGCCAGAATCCAGATGAAGACCATCTCCCAGGGGCAGTGGTCAGTGGCAGAAAATACCAAGAAGTTCTGTGAGGTGACATGTCGACTGGACACATGACCTTAGAAGATCCTGAATGAATGTTTCAAAGATGGGCTCAAGAATGAAGTCTCATGGGAGGGGCTGGGGATCCGTAGTGCTGGTACGTTCAGGCTGACAATATGGAAATAGACCTGGCCAGAGATTGATACTGGGGCAGCTGTGGTTGGAGCAAGTTCTTACCCCCTGCTCGCAAAGAATCCCTGAGAGTGACCAAAGGAGGACCAGTGCCTAAGCATTGGTCCACAGCCTGTTTCCAGTGTGGAAAAGAAGTGCATCAAGCTGCTGACTGCCACTCTGCCAAACCTAGCCCCAAACCTGCAAGTTGAGAAGCCACCACCAAGACTCTGTGAGACCGCCCTAAAAGGGATGAAGGTTGTCGAGTTTGCCCTTCCTGGCTAGGAGGGCCTGGGAGCTAAACTGGGGGGTGGGCATGGCCAGCATGTGATGCATACAGCCTATGGGCCATGAATTTGATACCCCTGCATTAGATTATAGAATAAAATACAAAAAATACAGAAGAGAGGGGAACCAAACCGGTCCCCCTGTCGCTGGCTGCTCACCCCGCCCGACACTCACCCTGCCTCACCTTCGCAACGTGAGACGCTAGCCCAGCAAGGACTGGGAAGGGGGCGGCAAGCTTTGCAGCTCGTCTGCCAAGAGGAGCTGGCCCAGGCGCTGGGGAATGACTCCCATGGGCCTTGGCAGAGGAGCGCTGAGCACTGGGGCCGCTGCTGAGGAGGAGGCAGTGTACCTGGGTGGCCTTTGCAGCTGGGCAGCCTTGTGGGTGGTGGGGCATCCCAGAAGGCCTTCTCGCACCTGCTGGTGGTGCTTTGCATGGCTGCGAAGCTTACCAGGCTGCCCTCCCCCACCGGGCTAGCATTTCAGCCTCCCCCCTCCCCACCACTTGGAGCTCCAAATTGTGAGGGGATGGCAAGGGTGAGCTCTCAGCACTTTTTCCGGTGGTGGAAAAAAGTTCTGAGGGGGAATCCTCACTCACCTTTCACCTGCCACCTAGAGCTTGCTGCCACCTGGAGCTCCAAGTGGCGGGGGAGGGCAGCAGTGAATCCAAGAGGCGGGCAAAAGGTGAACAAGGATTCCCCCTCAGAACTTTTTCCCGCCACTGGAAAAAGTGCTGAGAGCTAATCCCCGCCACTGCTCCCACTTTGACTGGGAGGTGGGTGCTTGAAGCAGACGTGCAGATGCCGTCCCACCATAGTGGGGCTTCTGCCCGGGAAGGTGGGTGGTGGTGGAGGGGGCGAAGGCAGTGGCAGGTGAAACACCAGTGCGTGCTGGGCAGCACCACAAACCAAAGAGTGGTGAAAGCACCAGCGCTTGGCCACTGCTGCTCTTCACTGTCAGGCCAGGGAGGAAGGCTGCTGGCCCGAGGAGCCATCAAGGCAGTGAGGTGACAAACCGGACCCACTGCCCACTGGGCCGTTCGGCTCTTGCCGGGACTTGGAATGCTCCACTTAACCGCTGTTTGTGGATTACCCGCCGCCAGTTCTTGGAGAGCTACCTCGCTTCGCCAGTGGTCCCCAGACGGTAAGTGTTCCAGTCACCTCCCTTCCTCCCTCTGGGCTCAAGAGGTCCGGTGCCCATAACAGCACCACCAGGGTTGGCCTCCTCCCTGAAGCATCCCTGGAATAAACACAAAATGCTAAGAACTTAAATTTGCAGTACAGTGCAAAAAAAGACAATGCGCCTCGAGAGGATCTAAAGCAGTTTGAAGGAAGTTAACTACTTAATCATGTATAAGTTTATTCTCAAATGTGGGAGACGATTGTAGGGACAGTAACTTCAGCTTCAGTAAGGAAGAAATGCTTAATGCAGCCAAGATGGAGGCCCAGAATTGAGTCTCACAAACCTCAATTAGATCTGCTCTTCACATCATTTTAAGTTTGAATTCTAAGGCACATCTTTAAGGTTTGTTCCGAATACAGTAATTGGTTGTTGGACATGATGAGAGAGAAAGTCCTAGCATTTGGTGCAATATACAGAATCTGAAATTTTATGTACCAATAGTATATCTTGATACAGGTAATCCTTCATTTATGACCACAATTGAGTCAAAAATTTCTGTAACTAAGTGAAACAGTGAAGTGAGTTTTGCCCCGTTTTATGACCTTTCTTGCTACATTTGTTAAGTGATTCACTGCAATTGTTAATTTGGTAACACGATTGTCAAGTGAATCTGGCTTCCCCATTGACTTTGCTTGTCAGAAGGGGTGATTACATGACCTCAGGATGCTGGAACCATCAGAAATATGACTCAGTTGCCAAGTTCAAGTCCCACCAGGCCCAAGGTTGACTCAGCCTTCCATCCTTTATAAGGTAGGTAAAATGAGGACCCAGATTGTTGGGGGCAATAAAAGTTGACTTTGTATATAATATACAAATGGATGAGACTATTGCTTAACACAATGTAAACCGCCCTGAGTCTTTGGAGAAGGGCGGGATATAAATTCAAATAATTAAAAAAAAGTGTTTGAATTTTGATGATGTGACTACAGGGATCCTACAACGGCCATAAGTCTGAAAACTGGTCATAAGACACTTTTTCAGTGTTGTAACTTTAAATGGTCACTAAATGAACTGTTGTAAGTCAAGGACTATCTTTATATGATCATTGCAGTGTCCAGGGGTGGTGTGAACACTTTTTACAACCTTCTGATAAGCAAAGTCAACGGGGATCCACTTAACAGCTGTGTTAATGACTTAACAACTACAACTGTTTACTTAACAACCATGGCAAAGAAAGGTTGTAAAATGGGGCAAAATTCACTTAACAACTGTCTCACTTAGCAACATAAATTTTGTTCTCAATTGTTGTTGTAAATTGAGGACTACCTGTCCTTTAGGAATTTAACCATCAGTTGTCCATACAATCATGCATAATAGCTTTGATTCAAGACCTAGATTCACTAGGATTCTCTAGCAAAGTCTGTCCTTTAGAGAGCATGACCACCAAGACATGCCCAGTCACATGACCACCAAGCCACGTCCACTATCACATGACTATGAAGTCACACCCACAAAATAAGCCATGCCCACAGAACCGGTAGTAAAATATTTTGAATACCACCACTGATGTAGATGTAGTTCCATTGACGACTACACATTAAGTGTGGTTAGTCAATCAGTTGTGAATCCATCTGGTGGTGATGCTTTCTAACCCACATTTTTCCATCTTATCTAGAAGTAAGTACCATATTTTTTGGAGTATAAGACACACTTTTTTACCCCCCAAAAGAAAGTGAAAATTTGGATGCGTCTTATAGTCTGAATGTACTGCACCACACACCGGCCCCACCCTTTGGACTTTTTCAGGCAGTTCCAGGCAGCGGGGATTTGGGTCGGAGCACAGCCTGAGGAACAAACCTCTTCAAGACAGTTGGGGGAGGGGGAATCTGCCCGGCAGCTTCGGCAAACAAAGCAGGCCCCACGGTTTGCAGCTGGCTGCCCAGCGGGCAGCTCAGGGCAAACAATGGTTGCAATGACTTCACTCCCTAGCAACGTGAGGAGCCACTGCTGCCACTGCCTAAGCCCGCTCCAAGCCCAGGAGCCAAGCAGGAACCCCTAAAGTGAAACATCCCTTCTTCCAGCCACCACTGCCCGTTGGCCCGATTCCCCAATGCAATTCTCAGAGCCATGTTTCAGGCGGCGGCTAGTTCCCTGTAATGTGCAGTGGGGATCCGGGATTCAGGGAGGGGATCGCAGTGCTGCCGCCTGAAAATGCTTTCCTTCCCATTGCACATTGCAGAGCCGTTCGCCCTCGTCCTCCTTCTCAGTAGACTCATCTTCTCTTTCCTCCTGGCCAGATCCACCGCCTGAAATGCAATGCACTTTTTTTGCCTCTGCACACCCCATTTTTGGAATTGGGAAGGGGATCGCGGGTCTGCTGCCCAAAAATGCTTTCCTTTGGAATCAGGGTTTCCCGATTCCAAAGGAAAGTGTTTTTGGGCTTAGGTGGTAGTGGCTCCTCACATTGTGGGAGAATGAAGTCATTGCGACCATTGTCTGCCCTGAGCTGCCTGCTGGGCGGCCAGATGCGAACTGTGAGGCCCGCCTTGTTTGCCGAAGCTGCCGTGTAGATTCCTCCCCCCAAATCGTCCTG
The DNA here is from genome assembly GCF_028640845.1 of Ahaetulla prasina. Classification (NCBI taxonomy): domain Eukaryota; kingdom Metazoa; phylum Chordata; class Lepidosauria; order Squamata; family Colubridae; genus Ahaetulla; species Ahaetulla prasina. The sequence continues at coordinate 185,866,965 of NC_080539.1, forward strand.
AAGAGGTTTGTTCCTCAGGCTGTGCTCCGACCCTCCCCCCAGAGCTATAAGTAGGAAGAGGAGAGCATCTCGGGAGCAGAGTCTTTGGTGCCAAGTCCCTCTTCTGCCCCCATGAAAATCATCCCCCATCCCACTCATTCCAGTTAATTGCACATAAGTGATAGGGTTTGTTTTAAATGGATAAAAAGATCTGTGCTGTTCGTTATCAAAATCGAGTGGCAGTGTGGACACGGCTGATCTTGATGCTGGTAGGCAGAGGCAGAGTTCTTGTTTTCTTGTTTTCCTCCCCCAAAATTAAGGTGCACTCTGGTGCATCTTATATTCTGAAAAATACGTAATTGTCAAATTACTTACTGAGGTGTCGTGTCCCACTCCTCCGCTGACGGCCGGGTCAGGGAAATCCGAATCAGGCTTGCCTCTGCAGCTCTGCCCAAAGTCCTAGCAAAGTCCTCAGAGCAGGCAGGAGACCAGAAAGTGACTTCAGCAAGATAAGTTCGACTTTGCCTGACTCAGAGACTGCCAGAAAGCAGATCCTTTATATAGGCCATGGGGTGTGGCTCCATGACTCAGCACTCATTAAGGCCTGCCCCTCCCTTCCTTCTGTTGCCTCCGCCTATCCAGTCTTCTGATGCAAGGGTCACTCCAATCAGCAGCTGTTGGAAATAAACTTTCCTCAGGCTCACATGCTGTGGAGGAGGGGGAGGGGTCTAGCTGCTCCGTTTGCCTGGGCATGGAGCCAGGGCTGGGGCCGGGGGGGGGTGCTCCCTCCTCTGCAGCCTGCTTGGGCATGGAGCCAGGGCTGGGACCGGGAGGTGCCCCCTCCTCTTCAGCTTGTCTGGGCATGGAGCCAAGACTGGGGCCGGGAGGCATACATTCCTCCGTGTTCAGGAGCAGATAAGAAGGCCCCGGCTGCTGTGACAGCGGGCAAGACACAACATGAGGTCTATGCATACTATATCCACGTGTTTCCCTGATCCACTAAATTAGTCACTTTTATCAAAGAAGGCAAGATCTGTCTAATTTTTGGGCAACATCTATTTAATGTATAGATATTTTAATCTAATAGTTTATATTTTAAATGTTATGTCATATAGTATGGCTTATTTTAATTGTGATGCTTCTGACACGAATAAACAAAGAAAGCAATAAGATTTGTCTGGCATGATCTGTTTTTAACAAACCTATACTGGCTTCTTATAATCACTTTGTTTATTTCTAGATGCTTACAAATTTATTGCTTGATTATCTTTTTCCTTTCTAATGATGTCAAGCTGATTGATCTATAGTTTCCTGGATCCATTTTTTCCCTTTTTGTAGATTGGAACAACATCAGTTCTTTTCCAGGCCTCTGGCAGTTCCCCTGTACTCCAGGTCCTGTGAAAGTTTTTGCTCAGTTTTTGCAGCGATGCTGGTTTCATCTAGGATCACTTGTTTTTGTTTCTCTGTGGTATTGTGTTTGATTGGACATTTATGATCTAATTTTCCAAAGTTCCCCAAGCATCTTGAATTGTTTTTCCCTTTAGTATTTCCCTCCACGGAATTTTTCCTAATCTCTCTTTTAGTTTGTTGAAGTCAGCTCTCTTAAATTCTAAAACTTGGTTCAATTATCTCTGCCTGCATTGTCTTGGTTCAATTATCTGTGCTTGCATTATGTTGAATACTAGTATGATATTATCACTCTCTCCCAGGATTCCCACAACTTCTACCCCCTTTATCATTGAATCCCTATTGATAGGAATTAAGTAAAGTATAGTTGACTTTCTAGTTTCCTCCACTAACTTTTGGGTGACAAAGTTGTCAGCTAGGCATGTCAGAAACCTGTTTCCTACTTGGTGCAGAGTTTGTTTCCCAGTTGAAGTCAGGGTAGTTTTAATGTCCCACATTATTATTGTGGTGTGTTTCTACGCATCTTAGTTAACTGATTAACAAAGTCATCAATTTCCTCAACTTGGTTGGCTAACCTTGTAGTATACATCTATAGAAATGTCCTTTAATTTTCATCCAAATGCATTTGAAAGGCTTTCACCCTTGGTGCTGTGTATTTCTGTAAGAGTTTAGTGATTTCATATGTACAATGCAACTCCCAGTCTTCTTTTTTTTAGGTCTCTTTTTTTTAACAATTTAAATCCTTCTAGTAGTACTTCCAATAATGGGTTCCACCCTACCGAGTTTCAGTAATGGCAACAATACCTGCTGTCATGTATTAGGACTTCAGTTTCATCCTTTTTGTTCTCCATGCTTTGAACGTTATTGTATAGGCATTTGAACTCTTTATGGCTGACCTTGTGTTTGTTTCCTATTTCTTCTGTTTCATACCTAAGTTTCCCTTCCGTCTCCCCACTCCCTTCTTTATTGTCTGGTTGTCAGGGAGTTTATCTTTGGGGTTTACATTTCCTAAAGATTTGTCTCCCTTCCCTTCCAGTTTTAGTTAAGCTGAGCCAACTGTTTTCTAAACACATTTTTTGGTTTCTTGTGAGGCATAGTCCATCTGCAAAAAGTCCTTCATGTAGGTAATGTAAACCATGATCTGTGTCAATGACATTGCTCCTTGATCCAGATGTTTACTTCTAGAATCCTATGTTCCACCATTGGATGTTGACATTCCATCAGAAATACAGATGAGAACATTACCTGTACTCCTAATGTTTTGGCTTTGTTGCCTAGCAGCTCATAGTCCCTTGATATTAGGGTTCTTTGTTGTGTCATTATCACAATATGTCAGAGAAGAAAGGGATAATAATCAGTGGGTTTTTATGGTAAGCCTTTCTGCCACAACTTTAATATTTGCACCTGAAAAACAACCTACCTTCCTTGATAGATTATCTGGTCTACACATGGATGAATCTGTTCCTTTAAGAAATGTGTAACCTATCACCAACACACACCATTTTTTTTTTCTTTGGGGAAGTCTTGGTTACTTTCCATCTTGCTACTGGAACACTTGATGAAGTCCCTTCTTCAAATGCCTGCATATTTTTCTCCAAGGGGAAGATGTGAAATTGATTGTTCAACTCCAGTGGGGCTGGACTGGTCTGAACTGGATTAGACAACAGTTTTCTTGATTTTTTTTAACCTTTGAGTGACAAGGTGCCACTGGTTTATCTTTGTGGGTTCATTATTCTTGGTAGCTGTTTGTTCTTCTCTGTGTTCAGTTAGGATACAAAAGTCTACTTTTACTAGAAGTTCCTCATCTTCTTGGCTGAGTTTCAGTTCAAGTACAAAAAAAACCAAAAACACATTAAAAACACGTAACAGACATAACATTACATCATATATTATTTTGCAGCTTGCCGTATCGACATAGATATATATTCTCTGTTCTTATTCAATCAATCCTCTACATGCTTATATTTACATTTGGTATCTATTTACCAAACAGTTCCTAACACTATTCAGTAATTTACACTTCCTAGTTTTAACTTAATTAGATTAACATTCCAATTTATTATTTTGATTTCTTTTTTCTAACCAATCATATAATTTGTTCCACACTTTATAGTATTCCGGCTCTTCCCTTTCCTTAATTTCCAGTGTCATCTTGTCCATTTCTGCGCACTGTAAGATTTTTTGAATTATTATTTCCTCTCCTGGTACATTTTTTTGTTTCTATCCATATGCAACAGCAATCCTTACTGCCGTTAATATATGAAGTATTAGGTATTACAAAGATTTATCTATTTTTGGGTTAATTATTCCTAATAAATAGAGTTCTGGTTTAAATTCCATTTTTAATTGGGTAATTCCCTCTAACCAATTTTTAATTTTTTGCCAAAAACTTTTTATCTTGGGGCACATCCACCACATATGGTAGTATGTGCCTAGCTTGTACCCACATCTCTAACAATTTGGTGGTAAATTTGGGAACATTTTGGCCAATCTCGCTGGTGCCAAGTGCCATCTATTTTGTACAAATTTTCTTTATAAGCTACTACCATTGTTAATTTATAGTTTCTATCCCACAATTTGTCCCACTTTTTTAAGTGTGCCCGAAATTTTTTGCCCAACAGATCATCGTTTCTTTTACTGTTTCATCTTCCATTTTGTATTTTAAGAGGAAATTGTAAAATTTTGTGATCATTTCCCCCGCCCCCCATCCTAATAGAATTTTGTCTTTATTTATTATTTATTTATTTTATCACATTTATATACCGCCCTATCTCCCTAGAGACTCAGGGCGGTTCACAGGCAAGTAAAAAAGTACATATAAATACAAACTAAAATAACAGTTAAAAAACTTATTCTACATGGCCGAATTATTAAAAAGCAATATAAATAATAAAACCCATTAAAACCAGTATAAATTTAAAATCTAATCCAGTCCTGCGCAGATAAATAAATGTGTTTTAAGCTCGCGACGGAAGGTTCGGAGGTCCGGAAGTTGACGAAGTCCTGGGGGGAGTTCGTTCCAGAGGATGGGAGCCCCCACAGAGAAGGCCCTTCCCCTGGGTGTCGCCAGACGGCACTGCCTAGCTAACGGCACCCTGAGGAGTCCGTCTCTGTGAGAGCGCACGGGTCGGTGAGAGGTATTCGGTAGCAGTAGGCGGTCCCGTAAGTAGCCCGGCCCTATGCCATGGAGCGCTTTAAAGATGGTTACCAAAACCTTGAAGCGCACCCGGAAGGCCACAGGTAGCCAGTGCAGTCTGCGCAGGATAGGTGTCACACGGGAGCCACGAGGGGCTCCCTCTATCACCCGCGCAGCCGCATTCTGAACTAACTGAAGCCTCCGGATGCCCCTCAAGGGGAGCCCCATGTAGAGAGCATTGCAGTAATCCAGACGAGACGTCACGAGGGCGTGAGTGACCGTGCATAAGGCATCCCGGTCTAGAAAAGGGCGCAAGTGGCGCACCAGGCGAACCTGGTAGAAAGCTCTCCTGGAGACGGCCATCAAATGATCTTCAAAAGACAGCCGTTCATCCAGGAGGACGCCCAAGTTGCGCACCCTCTCCATCGGGGCCAATGACTCGCCCCCAACAGTCAGCCGTGGACTCAGCTGACTGTACCGGGATGCCGGCATCCACAGCCACTCTGTCTTGGAGGGATTGAGCTTGAGCCTGTTTCTCCCCATCCAGACCCGTACGGCTTCCAAACACCGGGACAGCACTTCGATAGCTTCGTTGGGGTGGCCCGGTGTGGAAAAGTACAGCTGGGTGTCATCAGCAAACAGCTGGTACCTCACACCGAAGCCATTGATGATCTCACCCAGCGGCTTCATATAGATGTTGAACAGAAGGGGCGAGAGAATCGACTCCTGCGGCACCCCACAAGTGAGGCGCCTCGAGGTCATCCACCAACGCGACCAAAGCCGTCTCCGTGCTATAACCGGGTCGGAAGCCGGACTGGAACGGGTCTAGATAGACAGCTTCCTCCAGGTGCCGGGGGAGCTGCCATGCAACCACACTCTCTACAACCTTCACCACAAAGCGAAGGTTGGAGACTGGACGATAATTTCCCAAAATAGCTGGGTCCCGGGAAGGCTTCTTGAGGAGAGGTCTCACCACCGCCTCTTTCAAGGCGGCGGGGAAAACCCCTTCCATCAAAGAAGCATTTATAATCCCCTGGAGCCAGCCGTGTGTCACTTCCTGAGCAGCCAGCACTAACCAAGAAGGACACGGGTCCAGTAAACATGTAGTTGCATGTAACCTCCCCAGCAACCTGTCCATGTCCTCGAGAGCCACAGAATCAAACTCATCCCAAATAACCTCATCAAGACGCGTCTCTGTCATCTCGGTTGGATCATCGCAATCTTGGTCCAAACTATCCCGAAGTTGAAAGATTTTATCGTATAGATAACCGTTAAACTCCTCAGCTCGTCCCTGTAAGGGGTCATCCCGTCCCTCTTGATGAAGGAGGGAACGGGTCACCCGAAACAAGGTGGCCGGGCGGTTATCTGCCGATGCAATGAGGGTGGAAACGTAGGAACGCTTCGCCTCCCTCATTGCCACTAGGTAGGTCCTAGTAAAAGACCTCACTAGTGTCCGATCAGCCTCGGAACGGCTAGACCTCCAAGTACTCTCTAGGCGTCTTCTCCGGCGTTTCATCTCTGTCAGCTCCTCGGAAAACCAGGGAGCCAATTGAGATCTACGCCGGGTCAGAGGCCGCAAAGGCACGACACGGTCCAAAGCCCCAGCCGCAGCCTGTTCCCAGGCCGCAACCAGTTCTTCAGTCGTGCCGTGGGTAAGATCCTCAGGAAACGGCCCAAGCTCCGTCAGGAACCTCTCCAGGTCCATTAGGCACCTGGGACGGAACCAACGCATTGGCTCCGTCTCCCTGCGGTGGTGAGCAGTGGTCCGAAAGTCTAGGCGAAGAAGAAAATGATCTGACCATGATACCGGTTCCTTCACTATATCTCCTAAATCCAGATCATTTACCCACTGACCAGAGATAAAAATCAGGTCTAGCGCGCTTCCCCCGATGCGTGTAGGGCCATCAGTTACTTGAATCAGGTCCAAGGCCGTCATGGAGGCCTGGAACTCCTGAACCACCGTGGACGACAAGCTGGCCAATGGCAAGTTGAAATCCCCCAAAACCAAAAGTCTGGGAATCTCAACCGCCACGCCAGCAAGCACTTCTAGTAGCTCAGGTAGGGCTGTAGTCACGCAGCAAGGAGCCAGGTACGTGATCAACAGCCCCATCTGATTCTGGTGGCCCCATTTCACAAGGAGGGATTCACAACCAGCTATCTGAGGAACAGTGGACTCCCTCGGCTCCAGACTTTCTTTAATCACAACCGCAACCCCCCCACCCCTACCTTGGGCCCTCGGCTGATGGAATGCACGGAAACCCGGAGGGCACAGTTCAACCAGGGGTACACCCCCTTCTGTGCCCAACCAGGTCTCCGTAATGCCCATAAAGTCCGCGGACTCCCTCTGAATAAGGTCACAAATCAGGGGAGCCTTATTGACCACGGACCGGGCATTGCAAAGCATCAGCCGAAGACCCAAGCTCTGAGGGTCTTGACCATCCAGGGAACGAGTGAGGACTGAGGGGCCGGAGCACGTGATTGCTTTTAAACATCGAACACGTGCTCCCGAAGAATGATACGGCCCCCTGCCTCTGCCATATCTGCCCCTCCCACTTACCGTACAGATGGAATAGGATTCTCTGCTCTGCACAATCCCCTCCCCCCTGTCTTCGGACCAACTAAAATAGTGTCGTGAGCGCGCATTGGGACTGGACATACCCTCCCCGATGGGTTTCTCCCCCTACCCGTCAATCCCCTCCCCCCCTTAAAAACCCCTTATTTAAAAACCTATTAAAAAAACGCCAAAGATTCTTCTTCGATGTATGCCACCTCTCTGGGTCCCAAGACCCTTCATTAAGGTAGGCCCTTGATAAAGCAGAGGGCCACTCCTGCGAGGCGGGGGAACCTCGCAGCCATAAGAGCTCAAGCGCCGAGTAACTCATAGAAAGTTTAAATAACAGCGGAAAAAAAGGGTATCCCAAGCCGGCAAGATCACTACAGGTGTAATAAAACTGACCCCACTGTCTGTATAAGATGTATTCAAACGGGGATCGAACTGTCCGAAGTCCGCTGATGGAATTAGCGGACCGGTACACCGCTGCCAGGCAATCACCGTAAGGAACGACCATATTTGGAGTTAACTACATCAGACAGTTAACAATTATGTCTGCAATGCCGCTGATGACAGATATAGCGGCAGATATCGTTAACTTAACGTCAGCCATAATCTAGGCCATTAAAGCCTGGCATGGTAAAAGGCCATCGATGTCGTTCCCATTAAGATGATAATCCCGCTGATGTCCTTCGCGGTGAGGTGAGTACCGTATGCCAAAAAAACGTCCAAGCCGCCAATGTCCAGCCGATGTCAGGGCCAATGTCAAAGCTGATGTCCAGGCTCATGACGAAGCTGATGCCCAGGCTCATGACCAGACCGATGGCATTAGGTCCAGCGGAAAAATTACAGCCGCCGATGGTACTTGCGGCAAAACGGCAATCCGGGAGGCCAACAGACCGGAAACCAACAGGCCGGCAGGCCCGCAAGCCAGCAGGGCCGGCAAGGCCGGCCGTCCATCTTCGGGGAGCGCCAAATTGCACCCCCCCAAAATGAGCACCGCCGTCCGTTTCCTGCAAGCCGGCAAGCCCATAAGCCCGCAAGTCAGCAATCCGGCCAGCCAGCAGTCCGGAAAGCCAGCTGGCCGACGAATCTTCAGGGAGCGCCGTTCCGCACCCCCAAGATGGCCGCCGGTGTCCGCTGCCCAGTCATAACTCTAGCCTCATTCTCGGCGTCCGAGAAACCAATGAGGTCAAAAACCTCTCCATCGGCCGCCGGAAAGCTTAAATAAGAGGCGGAGGGCTTTCGGCAGCTCGGTGGTCGGCTCCACGCGGTTTCTTTTCTTTCTTTCTTTTTTAAATTTTTTTATTACTTTTTTCCAACAAACAAAAAAGAAAATACATTATTACACCCTTGTGCTATACATAAAAAAAAAGGAAGATTTGGGTCTTCGGATATGTCCTCATGATTGCCAAAATCCCCGTTCTCGAGGTACAGGTACCGAAGCGTTCAATTTTCCAAGCGCATAGTCCACGAATGGTTTCCAAGTCTTCCAGAAAATATCTTCTTTATACACACCACTTCTAATTTTAATATCACATGTCATTTTATCATTTAAGGCTAATTTCCACATTTCAGAATTCCACTCTTCTATTCTAAAAATCACATCTAATTTCCAATATCTAGCTATTATAATTCTACCTATTATAATCATAATTCTAATCAATTCTTTTTCATATTTTGTTAATTCTATTTCCTTAATTACCAACAATAATATAGTTTCCACTCTCAATATTATTGCTTTCCCCATCATTTCAAATATCATTTTCTCCAATTGTTGCCAAAACTTTTTAACCTTATCACATTTATACCACATATGTTCATAAGTCCCCAATTCCATCTCACATCTCCAACATTTTTTACTAATTTTTTTATCCATTTGTGACAATCTTACTGGAGTCAAATACCATTTCCAAACAACTTTATAATTATGCTCTTTAATCCTTATAGATAAAGTTCTCATAATTCTACTATTCCAATTCACATTCCAATCTGACTCTGCTATTTCAATATTAAGATCTTTTTCCCAATTTGTCCTCATCACTCTTTGTAATTTTTCATCAGAGTTTATAATCTTATAAACCCTACTAACGAGTCCCTTTAGTCCAATTTCATCTTTCATAATCCGAGATACTAAATATTCAAATTCAGTTTCACATCTATTTATCGAATTCTTTTCCCTTAATTATTTTGTCCATTTTTCTATCTGTATTTTTTCAAACCAACTTAACCCTAATTTTTCAATAATTTCTTTATTCCTCCTTTCATTTTCCATAACTTTTATCCAATCTCTAATAATTTCTATATTTTCCTCTTTAATCACTTCATTACGTTTTATATTATTTTTAATCGGCCAATTTCCAATTGTCTCCCCCAAAAAGATTATGTCCGGAATTAAAATTTTAACAAATTTGTTCCACATTTTACTTAATCCCTTTAACCAATAACTTCTAATTACACATTTTGAATTTGCTTTATCTAAAAACCACCTTGATCCAAATTTCTCTATATCCCTTAACTCTAAGTCTCTCCAATAGTTATCTTCTCCTTTAAATATTTTTACCACTATCCGGATACCATACGCACAGTAATAATTAAATAATTTGGGGATTCCTAATCCACCTTCCTTTTGATTTTGATACCACATTTTCTTCACTAATCTAGGTCTTTTCCCACCATTACAAAATTTGTCCAATTTTTTCTGATATCCTTCAATATCTTTCTCTGTCAAATTTAACGGTAGCATCTCGAATAAAAAGTTAAACTTGGGCAGCAACATCATCTTACACATTGCAATTCTACCAAACCAAGACAACTTTAACATTTTATATTTGTCTATCTTCTTCTCAATTTCATTAATCACCACATCATAATTAAGTTTTTTCAATTCTTTAACCTTGAGTGAAAGCACTATACCCAAATATTTCAATGTGTTTTAATCCTTATCCCAAATTGCTCTTGCATATTCTCACACTCATTACCATTACTATCCATCAATAATTCTGACTTTGACCAATTTACTTTCAGACCTGTCATTTCCTCAAATTCTTTCAAATACTTATATATCTTTTTCAGGTCTTTCTCTACATTTTTCAAAATAATTAAAGTATCATCCATACAAATTTATCTTATACCCTTATATCCTTCTAATTCTTCATCTTTTCTATCATTTTGTCAATATTTCCATAGCCAATAAAAATAATGTTGGGGACAGGGACATCCTTGTCTCGTACCTGCTTCTAATTTTATCTCTTCAGTTAATATTCCATTCACCTTCACTCTTGCACTACTTTTGATACAATTTTGAATAACATGTATAAACTTATTACCAAAGCCTAAAGCCTCCACAATTACTTTAATAGTTTCCCATTGTACAGAATCAAAAGCTTTAAAAATATCCAATGATACTATACCAATTTTATCACCGTTATATTCAGCTACATCTATAATATTTAATACTCTTCTAACAATATCACTCATGTATCTACCCTTCACAAAACCTACTTGGTTGTAACTTATATATCTATCTATAAATCTATTTAATCTATTACTTATAATAGCAGTAAATATCTTTGCATCCTGACTAATTAAAGAAATGGGCGATAGGACTCAATCCTTTCTAAATCTTTATCTGGTTTAGGAATTAGGGATATCACCGTTCTATTCCATGACGAAGGTACTTCTCCACCATGTAATATTCCATTGAATAATTTTTGCAATCTTGGTATTATTAATTCTTTAAATTCTTTATAGAACTCAGCAGGTAATCCATCCTCACCTGGAGCTTTCCCTAATTTTAATTTTTGTATTATTCCATTAATCTCATCTTGTGTTATATCTTCTTCCATCAATTCCTTATATGTTTGATCAATTTTCACCACATACTTTTCTAAATAGCTTTGCAATTTTCCCCGATTAACTGGTTTCTTTGAATATAGATTCTGAAAAAAATTTCTAACCACTTCACATTTCTCTAATTTTTTATAACATCTTATACCTCTGTCATCTATCAAAACTCCAATTTCTCTCTTCTCTCTTTTTTTTTCGCCATCTTTGCCTATAACTTAGGATTCCTGTTACTAAATTCAAAAAATTCCTATTTAAATATCTCAAATTTCTTTTACTAACTCTGTACCCTCTTCTATCATTTTATTTCTTAACATATTAAGCTCCTGAAGAATTTTTTTTTCTTTAGTAAGCAAAAATTGATTTTCCAATTCTTTAATCTGGTTTTTATCTCTTTCCATTTTAATTTTATAATTTTTATATTTCCTACTTGATAATTTAATACTCTCCCCTCTAAACACCGCTTTCATCGCATCCCAAACAATTTCAAATTTAACCTCCCCATTATCATTTAATCTCCAACTTTCCTCCAATTTTTTAAGTATCCATTTTTTATCCTTTTCATTTTTATACAGTTTCTCCTCATATCTCCAATAGCTTCTTTTTTTCTCAAAATTAAAATCTAAATCCACCATAACTTCTGCATGATCAGAATCTTTAATTCCCACATCTACCTTATCCACATTATTCAACAAATCTTTAGAAAGAAAAATATAATCAATTCTAGAATATGTATTATATATCTTAGAGAAAAAAGTATATACTCTTTCAATTCCTTTGACCTCTCTCACACATCACCACGCCTTTGAGCATCCACGTATTTAAAATCCCCATTTTATTTGCTCCTCCACAGCGGGTGGGGTTAGTACTATCTATTTTATCTCTGATTAAATTAAAATCCCCAGCCACAATTACTTTCCCTATACTTTCCTTCTCCAAAATTTTTGTTATTTTTTCAAGAAATTCTCTTTGTTTTTCATTCGGTAAATATAAATTAACAAGTGTCACTTTTTCCTCATTAAGATTTCCAACAATTATTACATATCTTCCCTCCTCATCCAAAATTACCTGATGTTTTTCTGATTCCCTGTACCCTTCACATTCCATGACATTATTTTTATGACTCCCATTTAAAATATAAATTTTTCAATCCTATCCCCGCCTCTTCCTTTCTGTGCCCAAAACCCAACATTAAATTCCCATATAACCAACATTTAACATATAAAAAACAATAAGAAAAACAAAGAAAAACAAAAAACAAGACAAATAATAAAATACAAACAATCTGCTTCTCCAACATCCTCATCGGTTTCGCCTCTATAAAGAGAATGGGGGAGAGGGGACGTGCCAATGTCCAGGCCACTTCTTTCGGGCTGTCTATTTAAATTCATCACTCAAGAAAAAAGATAGTGATAGCTCTCTCCCGCATTCAGCTTCGTATTTTCCAAGACTCTTATCTGCTTCTTCTCCTACTGTATCCTCACGACTTTTCTTCTGTTCAACCAACACAGGTGATATTTCTTTCCTCTTTAACCCTTTAGGGTCTTGCCCTCCAATAGCCCCTTTTTCTTCTTCTGGGGTTGATGTTTCCGCGTGTGTTCCACCCATCTTAAGCATTTGATCTTTTATCTCCATTAAATCCTCCATCTCAATCAGTCCAAGCTCCCGTAAATATAATAGTGCATCTATGTCTGGGGTAATTGTACGCATCCTTCCTTTATGAAAAAAATTCAATTGTTGTGGTGGCCTCCAATTATATTTAATTCCATTATCTCTCAAAACTTTTGTAATTGGTTTTAAAAAAAATCTCCATGCCCTTTCTTCTCTTGATATATCCAGGAAGACTTGAATAGTCTTCCCTTCAAACTTCAAAGCATCTCCCATCTCTCTCACCTTGGCCATAACTTCCAGCTTGTCACCAAGATTTGCGAACCTGACAAGCACATTCCTGTTAGAGCCATTTTGCCTTCTATATCCAATTCTAAAAACACTTGCCAGATCTGCTATTGTAAACGTAAGTTGCGTATCAAGATCATTAATCCATTTTAAAACCCGCTGTTTCAATTTGTCCTCCTTTTGTTCTGAAATCCCTCGGATAACCAAATTATATTTCCTCATCTCTTCTTCCAAGAGACAAATTCTCTTATCTTGCTGCTCATTTTTATAAAATATTTTACCAATTTGCCGATCCACTTTTACCTCATGTACATGGATCTGCTCCATTTCATCTTTAATAATTGTCATTTCCTCTCTTTGCTTTGCAAAATTTTCATTCATTTCTTGTTTCATCTTTTTCATTTCTGATGTCATTTCCAATGTCATATTATCCATACACTCTGATAGTCCTGCTATTTTTTCCCCAATTTTATTTAAAGCTGCAGCAAGTTGCTGCTTTTCTGAAAGTTGTTGAGTCATTTTAAAAAATCTTAAAAAATTTTCCAAACTAGTATTTCAAACCAATTTTACAGAGGGTCTTAATGAAGATCAAGGGACGGCAGTCTTTTAATTGAAGCGAAGCGGCTTATTATTGCACTCGTTATCTCTCAGTAGCTTGTGACTCATAGTCACTCCACAAAGAAACACAGATACCTCACAGCTTTTAAACAATAATCATCGCCATTTTTTCTCCACATCAGCAAGGGAGAAAGAAAAAAAAAGATATAAGAAATTTACTGCTTCATTCCAGCTTACACTTCAGAAAAAAGTCCTTTTTTTGTTATCTGTGATATAAACAAGCTATTAATCTTCTCAGGAGAAAAATAAAAAAAAAATTATCCGCCCAGTAAAATCCTATTGCTGCCGGTCAGTCCAACACAAAAGATCGGTTTACTCTTCAGTTAAATTCTTCTCATTAACAAATTCAGTTTTTAATATTCACTCCTTGGCCTCAGCAATAAATCACAGAACACGATAGTTATAATAGAAAAAGCAAAAGACAACAATTTATTTATTCCAAACTTATCGTGTCTGCCAGTCGGCTCGGTCACCCCCACGCTGTAAAAACTCCTTAATTCAAGCAGTTTCAGATGACCTACCAGTTTTAAATTCAGTCTGCTGGGCTGTTAACACTTTCATTTCATGATTTATTACTTTTCATCCATAACGGTGCATTCCAAACAGCATAAATCCTCATAAATCTTCATTAATAAGCCCTGTGAAGTGAAGGAAAGGTCCTTACCCCACCACGGTCATGGCCACGCCCCCCTCCACGCGGTTTCACGGCTCAGGAAACCCGACCCGCTGTCGTCGAGGAGCTCAAGACGCCGCCATATCGGGCATGCGCAGAAGAAGAGTTATTTTTTTGTTATTTGCATTACAAAAAGTATTATGTTTGGCATATTGTATATTTGTTGCCACCTGATCAGCCATTATCATATTAAATTGACTCTGTAATAACTTTATTGCATCTTTAAGTTTTTGATCATGTGGGTTATGTATTAATAATTGTTGTTTCTTATAAATTTCCTCTTCTAGATACCTACGCTGTCTTTGTTGCTTATTTCTCTGTCTATTATTAACATATATTAATACACCTCTCATAAAAGCTTTACTGGCATCCCAAACCATTTCTATCGATGTTTCCTTATTTAAATTATAATTAAAAAATTCCTTCATCTGCTTTTTACATTGATTTACATTATCCTGATATCTAAACAAATTTTCATTTAATCTCCAAGTTCTTCTACCTTCTTTTGCATATTGCATTTCCATCCAAACAGGACTATGATCAGACAAACATCTTGGAAATATCTTAGTTTTCTTCACCCTAGAAAGCAAATTATTAGAAATTAAGATAAAATCAATACGTGAAAAGGATTGATGCCTATCAGAAAAAAAAGTATAGTCTCTTTCCTCCAAATTCCGCAGTCTCCATACATCTCTCAACTCAAAATCTTCTATCATCTCAAAAAATGATTTAGGCAGCTTTGCATGTGCAGGTATCTTCTTAGAAGAAATTCTCTTGTCCTTTCATGTATCTATTACTCCATTCCAATCTCCTAATGTAATACATGATTTATAGATCATGTATTTATAGAATCAACTTGTCATACAACATTCTATAAAATTTTTCTTGTTGCTGATTAGGTGCATATATACCAAACAAAAGGGTCTTTTTTGTTTCTATTGTAAGTTCAATGGCAATATATCTTCTGTGAGTATCTGCCTCTATTAACTTGGCTGGTATATCTTTTCTCAAATATAGGACTATGCCATGTTTTTTGTCCAAAGCTGAGGCAACAAAATGTTTACCTAACTTTGAGTTTATTAAGTACTTATGATCTGATAATTTAATATGTGTTTCTTGTAAGCAAATCACATCATTTCTAAATTGTTTCAAATAATGAAATATTTTTCTTCTCTTCTGAGCTGAATTCAAATCATTGACATTCCAAGTCAAAATTTTATTTGCCATTACTGGCCTGCTGAAGCGATCAGCTGAAGATCGTCTTCCCGTATCTTCGGCCTTGCTCCTCCCACCGCTTCTGTAGCAGAATCCTGAGCTTTACTTTGAGTTTGTTGCTCCTTTTCTTTACGCTTGACGGCTCCCCTTGTCACTCTTTGTTCTTGTGGTTGTTCCTCAGATGGTAAGATCGCTGGGATCACCTCAGCTTCCACACCCATTTGGGTCAAATTTTTCTGAAATGCAACTTGCAAAATCTAATTTCTCACTTTCCTTTTCAAAAAATAAACCACAATGTATTGTATTGTATTTTGTATTTATTAAATTTTTATACCGCCCTTCTCCCGAAGGACTCAGGGCGGTTTACAGCCATGATAAAAAATAACAACAGGATATACATAAAACCATAATTTAAAAAACTTATTATACAAATGGCCAAATTAAAACATTTAGAATAAAACCCCAAATTTTAAAATGTTAAAACATTAAAACTAATTAAAATCCTATTTAAAATCCTATGCCAGTCCTGCGCGAACAAACAAATAGGTCTTCAGCTCTCGGAATGTCCAAGGTCCGCAATCAAGTCCAGGGGGAAGTTCGTTCCAAAGGATGGGAGCCCCCAAGAGAAGGCCCTCCCCCTGGGGGCCGCCAGCCGACATTGCTTGGCGGACGGCACCCTAAGGAGTCCCTCTCTGTGCGAGCGTACAGGTCGGTGGGAGGCATTCGGTAACAGCAGGCGGTCCCGTAAGTACCCTGGTCCTAAACCAACACCTTGAAGTGTACCCGAAAGACCACAGGTAGCCAGTGCAGACTGCGCAGGAGAGGTGTTACGTGGGAGCAATGTGTGGGTCCCACTATCACCCGCGCAGCTGTGTTCTGAACCAACTGGAGCCTCCGGGTACTCTTCAAGGGGAGCCCCATGTAGACAGCGTTACAGTAGTCCAAGCGAGAGGTAACCAGAGCATGAGTGACGTGCATAAGGCATCCCGGTCGAGGAAGGGGTGCAACTGGCAAACTAGGTGAACCTGGTAAAAAGCCCTCCTGGCGACGGTCGTCAAATGATCTTCGAAAGACAACCGTCCATCCAGGAGGACGCCCAAGTTGCACACCCTTTCCACTGGGGCCAATGATTCGCCCCCAACAGTCAGCCGCGGTTGCAGCTGACTGTACCAGGGTGCCGGCATCCACAGCCACTCCGTCTTGGAGGGATTGAGTTTGAGCCTGTTTCTCCCCATCCAGACCCGTACAGCTTCCAAACACCGGGACAGCACTTCGATGGCTTCGTTGGGATGGCCTGGGGTGGAAAAGTACAGCTGCGTGTCGTCAGCGTACAGTTGGTACCTCACCCCAAAGCCATTGATGATCTCACCCAGCGGCTTCATATAGATGTTGAACAGGAGAGGCGAGAGAATCGACCCCTGCGGCACCCCACATGTGAGGGGCCTCGCAGTCGATCTCTGCCCTCCTGCCAACACCATCTGCGACCGGTCATAGAGATAGGAAGAGAACCACCGATAAACGGTGCCTCCCACTCCCAAGCTCCCTAACCGGTGCAGCAGGATACCATGGTCAATGGTATCAAAAGCCGCTGAGAGATCTAATAGGACCAGGGCAGAGGAACAACCCCTGTCCCTGGCCCTCCAGAGATCATCAACCAACGCGACCAAAGCCGTCTCCGTACTGTACTCGGGTCGGAAGCCAGACTGGAACGGGTCTAGATAGACAGATTCCTCCAGGTATTGGGGTAATTGACGTGCCACCACACTCTCAACAACCTTCGCCACAAAGCGGAGGTTGGAGACAGGACGATAATTTCCTAAAACAGCCGGGTCCAGGGAGGGTTTCTTGAGGAGGGGCCTCACCACCGCCTCTTTCAAGGTGGCGGGGAAAATACCCTCCATCAAAGAAGCATTTATAATCCCCTGGAGCCAGCCTCGTGACACCTCCTGTGTGGCCAGCACCAACCAGGACGGGCACGGGTCCAATAAACATGTGGTGGCATTCAACCACCCCAACAACCTGTCCATGTCCTCGAGAGTCACAGGGTCAAATCCATCCCAAATAATCTCAACAAGACGTGTCTCTAGCCCCTCACCCGGATCTACGCACTGTTGATCCATTCCGTCCCTAAGCTGAATGATTTTATCGTATAGATAACCACTAAACTCCTCAGCACGGCCCTGTAAGGGGTCATCTCGCACCTCCTGATGAAGGAGGGAGCGGGTCACCCGAAACAGGGCTGCCGGACGGTTATCTGCCAATGCAATGAGGGAGGAAACGTAGGAACGCTTCGCTTCCCTCAGTGCCACTAGGTAAGTCCTACTATAGGACCTAACTAGTGTCCGGTCAGCCTCGGAACGGCTGGATCTCCAGGCACTCTCTAGGCATCTTCTCCGGCATTTTATCTCCCTCAGCCCCTCGGAGAACCAGGGGGCTGGTTGAGATCTGCGCCCTGTCAGAGGCCGCAAAGGCACGACACGGTCCAAAGCGCCAGTCGCGGCCCGTTCCCAGGCCGCAACTAATTCCTCAGCCGTGCCGTGGGCCAGATCCTCAGAAAATGGCCCAAGCTCCATCAGGAACCTCTCCGGGTCCATCAGGCGCCTGGGACGGAACCAGCGTGTTGGTCCCGTCTCCCTGTGGTGTCGAGCAGCGGTCTGAAAGTCTAGACGAAGGAGAAAATGATCTGACCATGACAACGGCTCGGTAATTAAATCTCCTAAATCCAGATCATTTAACCACTGTCCAGAGATAAAAATCAGATCCAGTGTGCCTCCCCCCATGTGAGTAGGGCCATCAACTATTTGTGTCAGGTCCAGGGCCGTCATGGAGGCCATGAACTCCCGAGCTGCCGTTGATGACAAGCCGGTTGATGGTAAGTTAAAGTCCCCCATGACTATAAGCCTGTGGGTCTCCACCACCACCCCGGCAAGCACCTCCAGAAGCTCGGGCAGGGCTGTAGTCACGTAGCAAGGAGCCAGGTAGGTGATTAGCAAGCCCACCTGCACCCTATGACCCCATTTCACAAAGAGGGATTCACAACCGGCTATCTGAGGCACAGTGGTCTCCCTCGGTTCCAGACTTTCCTTAATCACAACCGCCACCCCCCCACCCCTACCTTGGGCCCTCGGTTGATGGAATGCTCGGAAACCCGGTGGGCACATTTCGACAAGGGGAGTTCCCCCTTCCGTGCCCAACCAGGTCTCCGTAATGCCCATAAGGTCCGCGGATCCCTCCTGCATAAGATCGCAAAGCAGGGGAGTTTTATTGACCACGGACCGTGCATTGCACAGCATCAACCGGAGGCCCAAGCTCTGAGGATCCTGGCCGCCAGGGGAACGGGAAAAGTCTGAGGGGTTGGGGCGTTTGATCGCTTTTAAACAGCGAGCACGCACCCCCAAAGATCAATATGGCCCCTCACTTCCGCCATATCTGCCTCTCCCACTAACCACACAGATGGAACCACCCTCATCGTCAGGAACATCACCCTCCCCCAAAACCTTCGGACCTATTAAAACCCCGCCGCAAGCATGCGCAGTGACTGGCCCCTCCCTCGGCGGGCTACCCCCAGCACCCGCCCTTACCCTCCCCCCCCTTAAAAATCCCCACAGGTTCTTTCTACGCGCATGCCACCTCTGTGGATCCCAAGACCCGTCATTGAGGCCGGCCCTCGGTAATGTAGGAGGCCATTCCTGCAAGGCGGGGGCACCTCGCAGGTGCAAGAGTTCAATTGAGGAATATCGCATAATAAAAATCGGCGAAACACTGGCTCCATCTCGAAATTGGCTAAAATGATAATATAAAATTAGTTCTCAGTTAAGGACGGACGTACAATAATACGGTCGATGGACAGTCATGATATCTCCTTGTCAATATCCGGACCAAGGTCTTAGTTCGGTCCAATAAATATGAGTTCTTAAGTCCAGGATGTCTCTAGGAAGTTTCTTCTGCCTAGCAATCCAGGAATTAACTCGATAAATTTTGTCAATTTGATAAGCAACCTCTTGTGGATCAAGTTCAATAAGTTCAGCCAGAGCTTCTGATAAAAAAATTTTTAGATCTTCCCCTTTTTCTTCCTGCAGACCCCTAATTCTCAGAGCTCCTTCCATCATTCTATACTGCATCACCACCACTTGATCTTCATTTTTGTCCAATTTGATTTGCATCCCCCCATTCTATTTTCTAATTGCTGATTTGATTGAGCAATTTCTTGCACCTCCTCCTCCACCCCCTCCAGTCTTTTTGCCAAACCTTGAAAAGCCATCAAAATATCTTCTCTTATTTTTTTATTATTCTCTTTTATTTCTTCTTATTTTCTCATTATTGTCTATCACCTCCTTAAACCTCTCTTCAAACACTTTCCCTTGCTCTTTAATCAAATCTTCCAAAGCTACTTCAGATCCCCTTCTGCCACCAGTCTTAGGTGGTTTAGTAGCCATTTCAATTTTTAAAAGTCACAAAATTTAGGTCTAGAAACTTCTCTTTTCCCCTTTAAGTATAGGAGAGCTCATTTGTTACAATCCACAAGTAACATTTCTTAGCTTCTTAATTACTCAACCTGTTTACAGTTCCATTTCTTTACTTTCACTTCCTTTCAGACGCCATCTTAAACAGTCAGTTAAAACAAGGAAAAAAAGTTTCTCTTTTTAAAAGGTAGAAGTCAGGAAATAAAAAATACTTGCAATCCAGTAGTTTTTCACTCGTGCTTGTTCCGTCTGCATATAGAAATCCACAAGGAAGAAACAATTAAGCAGAGATGGACACTTTCTTCTTTTCCTGCTTTTGCAGGAGCGCTCTGAAGATCGGAGCTTGGCAGGGTTATTTATGGGACTCAACCCTCCAGGGCTCTGCTTAGAAAAACAAAGCCCCTGGGGAGATCTACCACTCCCCCGCTGTTCTATTCCCTCCCTTACTTCCAGGGAGGAAAATTGAAGCCTGCGAGCAGTTGCTTTTCACTGTTTCGCTGGCTTTTACGATGTTCAGTGCGGAGCGCCTTAATTAGACACTCAGCGAAGAAGGTGGCGCCACCGGAAGCCTCTACATGCCAGCTCTTAACCCAGGTAGCTTCAGACAAAGAATATCCTTTCCAATGAGGTAAATATTGCAATCAGCCCCTATGTAATCTAGAGTCTAAATTTCTCTTAACCTCATAATAGGTCTCCCCTTGCACCACTATGGGCTTGGGTGCCTTTCGGGTCTGTGGCCTCAATCTTGAACTGATTACAGGCGTTAGCAAGCTTCAGTGAAAGACTGGATGCACTTTCCTTAATATGCATGGGAGGTTAAGATGAACTGTCACTGGGTTAATTACTTTCACTATCAGGAAAGGCCCTAAAAATTTAGATTCCAGCTTCTTACTGGGTAATTTCAACTTAATGTATTTGATTGATAGGTAAACTCAGTCTTTCACCCGGAAGGGGGGTTGGAGAAATCGGTGTTTGTCAGCTTGTGTTTTATATGCTTCAGTGGCTTCCACCAGTGCTTTTTTGGCATTTTCCCAGCCTTTCTTTAACAACTACATCCACTTAGCTAGAGTCATAGAGGATGATGGTTCTCTCGGCAGCTCAGGCATGGGGACATAGTCTATGCCGCTGGTGACTTGAAAGGGGGTCATTCCAGTGCTGCTATGCATTGTATTGTTGTAAACTACTTTTGCAAAAGGCAGGTCTGCCTAGTTTTCCTGCTGATAATCCACATAACATCTTATATATTGTTCCACCATTGTGTTCGCTCGTCTCGCGGCTCCTTTTGTACTTGGATGAAAAGCTGAGCTAAGCTCCTGGGTCAATTCAACAGATTCCAGGAACTCCCTCCAGAATCTGGCGGTGAACTGGATGCCTCGATCTGAGATCACCCGGTAGGGCACTCCATGCAGCTGATAAATCTACTTGATGAACATTTTAGCCAGCTTTTTGGCTGAAGGTAATCCTGAGCAAGCAGTGAAGTGGGCTTGTTTGGAAAACAAGTCAAATACCATCCAAATGACTGTATTTCCTCCACTCTCTGGGAGTTCGACTATCAAGTCCATGGTGATCTCCTCCCAGGGTCAGCTGGGGTCAGCTACTTGTTGGAGGAGTCCGGGACGTTTCCCAGATCTCATCTTCATGGCAGCATGGGTGGCACAGCTTTTTACATAGTCCCCCACATGGGCTTTCATCTTCGGCCACCAGAACTGCCTTTGGGCCAGGTGAAGGGTTTTTAGGAAGCCAAAATGGCTGGCCAGTCATGAGTCGTGGCTCCACTGTAAAACTTGTAGCCTCAAGCTGCTGGGGACATACAGTTTGGACTCCTTCCAAGCTAGCTCCTTTCTCATGGTTAAAATGTCTTTGTTTTCTTTAAACCATTGGTCAGCTGGGAGCACAGCTTTGAGCACAGCTGTCAGTTTCTCCCGCATGGGATCGGTCTGGCATTTGGCTTGTCCTGTGATGGTGACTTGCACTGATTGTTGTGAGGGGGGGGATGATGGCATGGATGACTTCCTCCTTCCGATTATTGAAATGTGGCTTTCTTGATAATGTGTCAGCTTGCAGATTACTCCCCTGCCCCGGGATGTACTTTAGTTCGAAGTTAAACTGCCGGAAATATTGTGCCCAGTGGACTTGCTTTGGGGAGTTTCCGAGGGGTCTTTAGGGCTTCTAGGTTTATGTGATCAGGCCAATCTAGCACTGCTTTCACTTTCGCTGGGTCCATCCCAACTCCTTCAGTTGACACTTGGTAGCCCAGGTAGGGGCCAGGGAGATCTTATGGAACTCACACTTGGAGAATTTTGCATAGAGCTTTGCGGCCAGGAGTTTTTTCAGTACTTGCCACACTAATTTAATGTGCTCTTCCAGCGTTTCTTTCCCGTTCTCAGCAACTTTTTTTCTATTGTGGCGACCAGAATTGCACATAGTATTCCATGTGTAGTCTCACCAGTGCAGTATTAAGCAATACTATCACTTCTTGTGATCTTGCTGCTGTCCCTTTGTTGATGCAGCCTAGGACTACATTGGCTTTTTTGGCTGCTGTAGCACACTGCTGTCTCACACTTAAGTAGTAGTCCACCAGGACAGCAAGATCCCTTTCAGAGGATCTACTGTTGAGCCAGGTGCTGCCTATTCGATACATGTACATTTGGTTTTTCCTGCTTAAGTGAAGGAACTTACTTTTCTCACCACTGAACTACGTCTTGTTGGCTAGTGCCCAATGCTCAAATCTATCAAGATCCTTCTGAATCTATCTTTCAAAGTATTAGCAACTCTCCCTAGTTTAGTGATATCTACAAATTTGATGAGCACCTTTGAATCCCCGCATCTAGATCATTTACGAAGAGGTAAAGAGCACTCAGCTCAAGACCAAACCTTGAGGTACTCCACTATATGCTTCCCTTCATGTAGATGTATTTCCATTGTGTGTGGCTGATGAGCTAATTGTGAATCCATCTGGTAGTAGTGGAATGAACTTTGATTCTCTTGTCAGCTTTATTCCCAACTTCTTCCTTTAAAAAAAAGATGCTATAAGTTGACACTTAACATGTTACAAACAAAATAGGTAGGTATTGTGCCAATAGGCAATATTTCTTCAAAATAAATAAATAAATAAAGGACAAATCTGAAATGGGGGCAGTCTAGCAGGACCACCAGATTCTGTAACAACTTTGTTCCCTTATGCCATCCATCTTGTAAACTGGCAAGATTCGTTTTTCTTGCCATGTACATATATATATCTGAACTAGGCTGTTGTTTCTCTGTATCATATATGTGGGTATTTTTATTATATTTATTTATTTATTTATTCGATTTTTATACCGCCCTTCTCCCGAAGGACTCAGGGCGGTGTACAGCCAAATAAAAAGCGCAATATATAAATTAAAACAAGACTAAAACAAACATATTACAAAATGGCCAAAAATTTAAAAAATTTAAAACATTTAAAATAGTTTTAAAAACCCTAAAAATATAAATAACCCCAGATTAAAATTTAATTAGGCCAGTCCCGCTTGAATAAATAGATGTGTTTTCAGCTCACGGCGAAAAGTCAGAAGATCAGGCACTTGACGTAAACCAGGGGGAAGTTCATTCCAAAGTGTAGGAGCTCCCACAGAGAAGGCCCTGCCCCTGGGGGCCACCAGCCGACATTGTCTGGCGGACGGCACCCTGAGAAGGCCCTCTCTGTGAGAGCGTACGGGTCGGTGGGAAGCATAGGGTAACAGCAGGCGGTCCCGTAAGTACCCGGGCTCTAAGCCATGAAGCGCTTTAAAGGTGGTAACCAAAATCTTAAAGCGCACCCGAAAGACCACAGGAAGCCAGTGCAAACTGCGCAGGATTGGTGTTACATGGGAGCAACGGGTTGCTCCCACTATTACCCGTGCAGTTGCATTCTGGACTAGCTGCAGCCTCCGGGTGCACTTCAAGGGCAGCCCCATGTAGAGAGCATTGCAATAATCCAAACGGGAAGTGACAAGAGCATGAGTGACCGTGCATAAGGCATCCCGGTCAAGGAAGGGGTGCAACTGGCGAACCAAGCGTACTTGGTAAAAAGCCCTCTTGGAGACGGCCGCCAAGTGATCGTCAAATGACAGCCGCCCATCCAAGAGGACGCCCAAGTTGCGCACCCTTTCCATTGGGGCCAATAACTCGCCCCCAACAGTCAGCCTGCAGCTGACTGTACCAGGGTGCCGGCATCCACAGCCACTCCGTCTTGGAGGGATTGAGCTTGAGTCTGTTTCTCCCCATCCAGACCCGTACAGCTTCCAGACACCGGGATAGCACTTCGACAGCTTCGTTGGGGTGGTCCGGGGTGGAGAAGTACAGCTGCGTATCGTCAGCGTACAGATGGTAACTCACCCCGAAACCACTAATGACCTCACCCAGCGGCTTCATATAGATGTTGAACAGGAGGGGCGAGAGAATCAACCCCTGAGGCACCCCACAAGTAAGGCGCCTCGCCGTCGACCTCTGCCCCCCTGTCAACACCGTCTGCGACCGGTCAGAGAGATAGGAGGAGAACCACCGATAAATGGTGCCTCCCACTCCCAAGCTCTCCAACCGGTGCAGCAAGATACCATGGTCGATGGTATCAAAGGCATGGTATGTGCATAATTTTGTATGTATGTATGTATTTATTTATTTTGTCATGTTTATGTAGTGTATATTGGAAGTGAAGACTCTTTGAGAGCTGTATGCAATGAAATTTTATTTTAATGTATGCCGATTAGTATACATTCAAAATAATAATAAAGATATTCTAATCTGAAAAAGGTTCATAAGGAAAAAATAATTCTATATAACATTCCTTTACAAATGAAAAATCAAGAGCAAAAGCAAGTAAAACTTTACAAAAACACATATTCTAATTAAAATTATATAAGCTCAAACATAAAATAAATAAATATGTACATTTATTTTAAAAAGACAATTAAATTTCCATATTTTTCACATGAATTTGGAAGACTATTTAGTGGCACCATTCATTTAGTAAAATTTATATGACCAAAATAAAGAACAAAACTGAATTTTTCAGTTTTGTTCTTTATTTTGGTCATATAAATTGATACCAAAAGAGGAACAAGATTGCTCTAAACCCAGGAATTATAGGCTGATCTCACTTTTAAATAATGATTATAAGATTTTTGTTAAAATAATAGCAAATAGATTAATGTTAGTTTTACAACAAAGAATTCATACTGATCAATATGGTTTTATAAAAGGGAGGCAAATGGGGAATAATGTTAGACAGATTATTAATATATTGGAATATTTGGAAAAGAAGAATACTTTGGCAGGACTTATTTTTTTGGATGTGGAGAAGGCCTTTGATCGATTGCATTGGGATTTTTTTATTTAAATTAATAGAGAAAATGCAATTTGGAGATTGCTTTGTTAGAATAATTAAAGCGATTTATGGAGAGCAAACAGCTCAGATTATAATAAATGGTAGTTTGACAGAAGTTATTAAGATTGTGAAAGGAACGAGACAGGATGTCCTTTATCACCACTATTGTTTGTTTTAACTCTGGAACCATTACTGGATAAAATACAAGAGTTAACGAATATAGAGGGAATTAAAATTAGACAATATGAGTACAAATTTAGAGCTTTTGCAGATGACTTAGTGGTTACTTTAACAAATCCTATAAATTCAAGTAGATCTTTGTTGGAAAAAATTGATAAATATGGAAAGATATCAGGATTTAAAATAAATCAGAATAAAACAAAAGTGATAATCAAAAATATGTCTAAACAACAGAAACAAAAATTAGAGGAAATAACAGGATTTGAGGTGGTAAAAAAGGTTAAATACTTAGGAGTTTATATTAGCTCATCGAACAAGAAACTTTATAAGAATAATTATGACTTGCTATGGCAAAAAGTTCAGAATGACATGAGTGTCTGGAAAAAACTGCAACTATCGCTATTGGGGAGGATAGATGCTATCAAAATGAATGTTACCTAGATTTTAGTTTCTGTTCCAGATGATACCAATAATTAAGAAAGATAAAAATTTGGAGGATTGGCAGATTGGGATTAATAAATTTATATGGCAAGGTAAAAAGGCGAGGGTTAAAATGAAAATAATTCAGGACTCACAGGAAAGAGGAGGCCTAAAAATGCCTAATTTTAAACTATATTATGAAGCAGTAGCCCTTTCAGTAATAAGTGACTGGTTTAATTTAACGGAGGAAAGAATTTTGAATATAGAAGGTTATGACTTACTATATGGCTGGCATGCGTATTTATTTTATGAAAAAAAAGTGGATAGGGCTTTTAAGGGTCATGTGTTGAGAAGTGCTCTGTTGCAGGTCTGGAAAAAATATTCCTATAAACTAGACTATAAGATTCCTATATGGGTGAACCCCAGACATGCAATAGAGAATATAAATATAGAACAGAAACAGGAAATGATTACTTATAAAGAACTTTTGTATGCTGAAAGAGGTAGCTTGCAATTAAAATCATTACAGGTATTAAATGAAGAAGGGAGGAATTATACTTGGTTTCAATATGGGCAACTAAGTGCTAGATGGAAAGAAGATCAAAAAATTGGTATAATGTAAAGGGAGGAAAATTTAATAAAGCAAATTAGAAATCAGACCCAAGAGCATATAAAGAGATTGTACAATGTGTTGCTTGAAATAGATTCGGAAAAGGATTTGGTAAAGGACTATATGATAAAATGGGCACAGAATATTCAGGAACCAATAATGTTGGTAACATGGGAGAAAATCTGGGTTAGAAATGTTAAGTTTACACAAGCACAGAATCTAAGGGAAAATTTTTATAAGATATTTTATAGATGGCACTTAGATCCCAAAAAATTATCACGTATGTATCCTAATATCCAAGCGAAATGTTGGAGATGTGACTGTGATGACGCTACATATTTTCATATTTGGTGGACTTGCAAGAAAATTAAGGCCTTTTGGATAAGAATTTTGTGGATTATTCAAAATGTCTTGAAGAAGAAGATAAAGTTCTTGCTGCAATTTTTCCTTTTGGGAATTATAACGGATTGTACAGTGACTGAGATTAAACTGATTTTGAAGAAGAATGGGTATTGAAAGTTACTAACTTGGCTGAGATGGCCAAAACCTCAGCCTTTCTGAAGGACAATACACAGGAAAGATATTTAATTGAATGGAAAAAATGGATTGATTATTTACAAAACAGATATCAGATTAAGAGATATCAGATTGCCTTTAAATAATTAGGATGTAGGGGCGTGGCCATGACCGTGGTGGGGTAAGGACCTTTCCTTCACTTCACAGGGCTTATTAATGAAGATTTATGAGAATTTATGCCGTTTGGAATGCACTGTTATGGATGAAAGTTAATAAATCATGAAGTGAAAGTGTTAACAGCCCAGCAGATTGAATTTAAAACTGGTAGGTCATCTGAAACGGCTTGAATTAAGGAGTTTCTACAGCGTGGGATGACCGAGCCGGCCGGCAGACACGATAAGTTGGAATAAATTGCTGTGTTTTGTTTGTCTAAAATTAACTATCGTGTTCTGTGTTAAAAAAAAAGTTTTTTCTATTGCTGAGGCTAAGGAGTGAATATTAAGGACTGAATCTGATAATGAGAAGAATTTAATTGAAGAGAAGAGAAACTGACCTTTTGTTGGATTGTTTGGCAGCAAGAGGATTTTACTGGGTGGATAATTTTTTCTTTATTTTTTTTTTCTCTTGAGAGCAAATTAATAGCTTGTTTATATTACAGAAAAAAAAGGATTCTGTTTCGAAGTTTAAGTTGCTTTGTCTTCCTTTCTGCTTTGCTAACGTGGAGGAAAAATGGCGCTGATTAATGTTAGCTGTGAGGTTCTGTGTTTCTTTGTGGAGTATCCTTGAACTTGAGAGATAACAGTGCAAATAAGCCGCTTCGCTTCAATTAAAAGACTGCCGTCCTTTGATCTTCACTAAGACCCTCTGTAAAATTGGTTTGGAATCCTAGTTTGGGAAATTTTTTGGTTTTTTTCAAAATGACTTAACAACTTTCAGAAACGCAGCAACTTGCTGCAGCTTTAAATAAAATTGGGGAAAAAATAGCAGGACTATCAGAGCGTATAGATAATATGACATTGAAACTGACATCCGAAATGCAAAATTTGAAGCAAGAGATGAATGAAAACTTTGCAAAACAAAAAGAGGAAATGATAATGATTAAAGATGAAATGGAGCAGATGCATGTACATGAGGCAAAAGTAGATCGGCAAATTGGCAAAATATTTTATAAAAATGAGCAGCAAGATAAGAGAATTTGTCTTTTGGAAGAAGAGATGAGGAAATATAATTTGGTTATCAGAGGAATCTCGGAAGAAAAGGAGGATAAATTGAAACAGCGGGTTCTGAAATGGATTAATGATTTGGATACGCAACTTACGTTCACAATAGCAGACCTGGCAAGTGTTTTTAGAATTGGATATAGAAGGCAAAATGGTTCTAACAGGAATGTGCTTGTCAGGTTCGCAAATCTTGGTGATAAGTTGGAAGTTATGGCCAAGGTGAGAGAGTTGGGAGATGCTTTGAAGTTTGAAGGGAAGACTATTCAAGTCTTCCCGGATATATCAAGAGAAGAAAGGGCATGGAGATTTTTTTTAAAACCAATCACAAAAGTTTTGAGAGATAATGGAATTAAATACAATTGGAGGCCACCACAACAATTGAAATTTTTTTATAAAGGAAGGATGCGTACAATCACCCCAGATATAGATGCATTATTATATTTACGGGAGCTTGGACTGATTGAGATGGAGGATTTAATGGAGATAAAAGATCAAATGCTTAAGATGGGTGGAACATACGCGGAAACATCAACCCCAGAAGAAGAAAAAGGGGCTATTGGAGGGCAAGACTCTAAAGGGTTAAAGAGGAAAAGAAGAGTCGTGAGGATACAGCAGGAGAAGAAGCAGATAAGAGTCTTGGAAAATACGAAGCTGAATGCGGGAGAGAATCATCGCTATCTTTTTTTTTGAGTGATGAATTTAAATAGATAGCCCGAAAGAAGTGGCCCGGGCATTGGCACGTCCCCTCTCCCCCATTCTCTTTATAGAGGCGAAACCGATGAGGATGTGGGGGAAGAAGATTGTTTGTACTTTATTGTTTGTCTTGTTTTTTGTTTTTTTTCTGTTTTCTTATTGTTGTTTATATGTTAAATATAGGTTATATGGTAGTTTAATGTCGGGTGGTGGGCACAGAAAGGAAGATGCGGGGATAGGATTAAAAAATTTATATTTTAAATGGGAGTTATAAAAATAATGTCATGGAATGTGAAGGGTACAGGGAATCAGATTAAAAGAAGAAGATTGGAATTTAAGATTAAAAGGGATTTACCAGACATTTTATTTTTACAAGAAACCCATCAGAAATCTGAAGATTCAAATAGAATGTATATAAAAGGTATGCAAATATATGAAAAAGCATTTGGAACTTCAAAAGCTAGAGGAGTTGCAACACTGATATCAGATAGGGTGTACTTTGAAAAACATAAGGTAATTTTGGATGAAGATGGAAGATATGTAATAATTGTTGGAAATCTTAATGAGGAAAAAGTGACACTTGTTAATTTATATTTACCGAATGAAAAACAAAGAGAATTTCTTGAAAAAATAACAAAAATTTTGGAGAATGAAAGTGTAGGGAAAGTAATTGTGGCTGGGGATTTTAATTTAATCAGAGATAAAATAGACAGTACTAATCCCACCCGCTGTGGAGGAGCAAATAAAATGGGGATTTTAAATACGTGGATGCTTCGAAACGGCGTGGTCGATGTGTGGAGAGAGATTAAAGGAATTGAGAGAGTATACACTTTTTTCTCTAAGATATATAATACATATTCTAGAATTGATTATATTTTTCTTTCTAAAGATTTGTTGAATAATGTGGATAAGGTAGATGTGGGAATTTTTAAAGATTCTGATCATGCAGAAGTTATGGTGGATTTAGATTTTAATTTTGAGAAAAAAAGAAGCTATTGGAGATATGACGAGAAATTGTATAAAAATGAAAAGGATAAAAAATGGATACTTAAAATACTTAAAAAAGGTAAAATTTGAAATTGTTTGGGATGCGATGAAATCGGTGTTTAGAGGGGAGAATATTAAATTATCAAGTAGGAAATATAAAAATTATAAAATTAAAATGGAAAGAGATAAAAATCAGATTAAAGAATTGGAAAATCAATTTTTGCTTACTAAAGAAAAAAATTCTTCAGGAGCTTAATATGTTAAGAAATAAAATGATAGAAGAAGATACAGAGTTAGTAAAAAGAAATTTGAGATTTTTAAATAGGAATTTTTTTGAATTTAGTAATAGAAATTCTAAATTACTGGCAAAGATGGCGAAAGATAAAAGAGAGAAGAGAGAAATTGGAGTTTTGATAGATGATAGAGGTATAAGATGTTATAAAAAATTAGAGAAATGTGAAGTGGTTAGAAATTTTTTTCAGAATCTATATTCAAAGAAACCAATTAATCGGGGAAAATTGCAAAGCTATTTAGAAAAGTATGTGGTGAAAATTGATCAAACATATAAGGAATTGATGGAAGAAGATATAACACAAGATGAGATTAATGGAATAATACAAAAATTAAAATTAGGGAAAGCTCCAGGTGAGGATGGATTACCTGTTGAGTTTTATAAAGAATTTAAAGAATTAATAATACCAAGATTGCAAAAATTATTCAATGGAATATTACATGGTGGGGAAGTACCTTCGTCATGGAATAGAACGGTGATATCCCTAATTCCTAAACCAGATAAAGATTTAGAAAGGATTGAGTCCTATCGGCCCATTTCTTTAATTAATCAGGATGCAAAGAT
This sequence comes from Ahaetulla prasina, assembly GCF_028640845.1. Taxonomy (NCBI): domain Eukaryota; kingdom Metazoa; phylum Chordata; class Lepidosauria; order Squamata; family Colubridae; genus Ahaetulla; species Ahaetulla prasina. The sequence continues at coordinate 185,897,578 of NC_080539.1, forward strand.
ATTTACTGCTATTATAAGTAATAGATTAAATAGATTTATAGATAGATATATAAGTTATAATCAAGTAGGTTTTGTGAAGGGTAGATACATGAGGGATATTGTTAGAAGAGTATTAAATATTATAGATGTAGCTGAATATAATGGTGATAAAATTGGTATAGTATCATTGGATATTTTTAAAGCTTTTGATTCTGTACAATGGGAAACTATTAAAGTAATTGTGGAGGCTTTAGGCTTTGGTAATAAGTTTATACATGTTATTTCAAAATTGTACCAAAAGAGCAGTGCAAGAGTGAAGGTGAATGGAATATTAACTGAAGAGATAAAATTAGAAGCTGATACGAGACAAGGATGTCCCCTGTCCCCAACATTATTTTTATTGGCTATGGAAATATTGACAAAATGATAGAAAAGATGAAGAATTAGAAGGATATAAGGGTATAAGATAAATTTGTATGGATGATACTTTAATTATTTTGAAAATGTAGAGAAAGATCTGAAAAGATATATAAGCATTTGATAGAATTTGAGGAAATGACAGGATTGAAAGTAAATTGGTCAAAGTCAGAATTATTGATGGATAGTAATGGTAATGAGTCTGAGAATATGCAAGAGCAATTTGGGATAAGGATTAAAAACACATTGAAATATTTGGGTATAGTGCTTTCACTTAAGGTTAAAGAATTGAAAAAACTTAATTATGATGTGGTGATTAACGAAATTGAGAAGAAGATAGATAAATATAAAATTTTAAAGTTGTCTTGGTTTGGTAGAATTGCAATGTGTAAGATGATGTTGCTGCCCAAGTTCAACTTTTTATTCGAGATGCTACCACTAAATTTGACAGAGAAAGATATTGAAGGATATCAGAAAAAACTGGATAAATTTTGTAACGGTGGCAAAAGACCTAGATTAGTGAAGAAAATGTGGTATCAAAATCAAAAGGAAGGTGGATTAGGAACCCCCAAATTATTTAATTATTACTGTGCGTATGGTATCCGGATAGTGGTAAAAATATTTAAAGGTGAAGATAACTATTGGAGAGACTTAGAGTTAAGGGATATAGAAATTTGGATCAAGGTGGTTTTAGATAAAGCAAATTTAAAATGTGTAAGTAGAAGTTATTGGTTAAAGGGATTAAGTAAAAATGTGGAATAAATTTGTTAAAATTTTAATTCGGATATAATCTTTTGGGGAGACAATTGAATTTAATTAAAAATAATATAAAACGTAATGAAGTGATTAAAGAGGAAAATATAGAAATTATTAGAGATTGGATAAAAGTTATGGGAAATGAAAGGAGGAATAAAGAAATTATTGAAAAATTAGGGTTAAGTTGGTTTGAAAAAATACAGATAGAAAAATGGACAAAAAAACTAAAGGAAAATTATTCGATAAATAGATGTGAAACTGAATTTGAATATTTAGTATCTCGGATTATGAAAGATGAAAGATGAAATTGGGCTAAAGGGACTCGTTAGTAGGGTTTATAAGATTATAAATTCTGATAAAAAATTACAAAGAGTGATGAGGACAAATTGGGAAAAAGATCTTAATATTGAAATACCAGAGTCAGATTGGAATGTGAATTGGAAGAGTAGAATTATGAGAACTTTATCTATAAGGATTAAAGAGCACAATTATAAAGTTGTTTGGAAATGGTATTTGACTCCAGTAAGATTGTCACAAATGGATAAAAAAATTAGTAAAAAATGTTGGAGATGTGAGATGGAATTGGGACTTATGAACATATGTGGTATAATTGTGATAAGGTTAAAAAGTTTTGGCAACAATTGGAGAAAATGATATTTGAAATGATGGGGAAAGTAATAACATTGAGAGTGGAAACTATATTATTGTTGGTAATTAAGGAAATAGAATTAACAAAATATGAAAAAGAATTGATTAGAATTATGATTATAATAGGTAGAATTATAATAGCTAGATATTGGAAACTAGATGTGATTTTTAGAATAGAAGAGTGGAATTCTGAAATGTGGAAATTAGCTTTAAATGATAAAATGACATGTGATATTAAAATTAGAAGTGGTGTGTATAAAGAAGATATTTTCTGGAAGACTTGGAAACCATTTGTGGACTTTGCGCTTGGAACATTGGACGCTTCAGTACCTGTACCTCGAGAACGTGGATTTTGGCAATCATGAGGATATATCCGAAGACCCAAATCTTCCTTTTATGTATAGCACAAGGGTGTAATAATGTATTTTCTTTTTGTTTGTTTGTTGCAAAAAAAGTAATAAAAAAATAAAATAATAATAATAATAACCGCCCTATGCACGGTCACCCACGCACTCGTGACGTCTCGCCTGGATTACTGCAATGCTCTCTACATGGGGCTCCCCTTGAAGGGCATCCGGAGGCTACAGTTACTCCAGAATGCGGCTGCGCGGGTGATAGACGGAGCCCCTCGTGGCTCCCGCATGACACCCATCCTGCGCAGACTGCACTGGCTACCTGTGGCCTTCCGGGTGCGCTTCAAGGTTCTGGTGACCACCTTTAAAGCGCTCCATGGCATTGGGCCGGGTTATTTACGGGACCGCCTACTGCTACCGAATACCTCTCACCGACCCGTGCGCTCTCATAGAGAGGGTCTCCTCAGGGTGCCGTCAGCGAGGCAATGTCATCTGGCGACGCCCAGGGGAAGGGCCTTCTCTGTGGGGGCTCCCACCCTCTGGAACGAACTACCCCCCGGACTTCGTCAGCTTTCGGACCTTCGGACCTTCCGCCGCGGGCTTAAAACATACCTATTTAATTGTGCAGGACTGAGCTAGATTTTAAATTTATGGGTTTTAATTGGGTTTTGTTTTTATATTTTAATAACGGGCTTTAGAATAAGTTTTTTAATTGTTTTATATTGTATTTATGTATTATGTATTTTTAAGTGCCTGTAAACCGCCCTGAGTCCTTCGGGAGATAGGGCGGTATATAAATATGATTAATAAATAAAATAATAAATAAATAATTAGGATGTATTATTTTATGTAATGGGGGGGTTGGGAAATGAAAAGACTTGGATGAGGTTGATTGGATTAGAAGGGAAAATTTTATTCTACGTTTGGTTTATATATAACAATACTTTGTGATTGACCCAGGAAGCCGGGGTGGGGTGGTGGTGAAGGGAGGGGAAGGGAGTTTTGAGGGGGGAGGGGGGGAATGTTTGTTAAAACATTTTCAATAAAAAAAAACAAAATTTTTGAAAAATAAATCTAAAGGACAACTTTCTTTAAAAAAAGGATATTGTCATGTTTGTTAACTGTAGTATGGGTAATGTCAAAATAGCAAAATGCGCTTCAATGGATCTCATCCTGGGACTCATATTTGCATCTAGTATCATTTCTAAAGGGTGGAATTTGCATTATGACACTGTGGGAAGAAAAATCCAGTCTGGTTCCAAGCAGGGAGAAAGACGCTAGAAATAAAATGGGAGTCTGGCTACATGGAAAGAAGGTCTCTGTTTATTTGGTTTCCAGAAACTTCAGTGACAGCAGAATGTTTCTGTGGTGGCTGACAAAATGGCTGAGTGAGTGGGTGGATTTTTATAGGATTCTGAGTTTGGTGATTGAGATGGTCCAGAGAGTTGGGCAATGTATTAAGTCTTGTGTATTTTACTATTTCAATAGAATAGAATAGAATTTTGTTTGGCCAAGTGTGATTGGACACACAAGGAATTTGTCTTGGTGCATATGCTCTCAGTGTACATAAAAGAAAAGATACGTTCATCAAGGTACAACATTTACAACACAATTGATGGTCAATATATCAATATAAATCATAAGGATTGCCAGCAACAAGTTATAGTCATACAGTCATAAATGGAAAGAGATTGGTGATGGAAACTATGAGAAGGTTAATAGTAGTGCAGATTCAGTAAATAGTTTGACAGTGTTGATGGAATTATTTGTTTAGCAGAGTGATGGCCTTCAGGGAAAACTGTTCTTGTGTCTAGTTGTTCTGGTGTGCAGTGCTCTATAGCGTCGTTTTGAGGGTAGTGGTTGAAACAGTTTAGTCCAGGATGCGAGGGGTCTGTAAATATTTTCACGGCCCTCTTCTTGATTCGTGCAGTATACAGGTCCTCAATGGAAGGCAGGTTGGTAGCAATTATTTTTTCTGCAGTTCTAGTTATCCTCTGAAGTCTGTGTTTTTCTTGTTGGTTAATTCTATTATGTCCTAAAGGCCATGTCCTGTCCAGTGGTGGGTTTCAATTTTTTTTTTTATTCAAAAAGTTTTACAAATTTTTTTTCCCCTTTCCCCCCACCTCCCCTCCCTCCTCCCTTCACAACCCTCCTCCCCCCCGACTTCCCGGAACGAGCACAAGGTATAGTTAAAAATAAAACAAACATATGCTAAAAAAAATTTCGTCCCAACTTAATTATACTCCTACAATTCTCATCAGTTCCTAACTTCCCCCGAAAACAATCAAAAATAATACATCATAATCATTCAAAAGCAGTCTGATAACTCTTAGTCTGATATCTACTTTTAATATAGTCAATCCATTTTTTCCATTCCTTTAAATACCTTTCTTGCATATTGTCTTTCAAAAAGGCTGATATTTTCGCCATCTCAGCCAAATTGGGAGGTTTCAAATTTTTTTACTACTGGTTCTGTAGGTGTGGCTTGGTGGGCATGGCATGGCTTGGTGGGTGTGGCTTGGTGGGCATGGTAGAGGACGGTGCAAAATCCCCATTTCGTCCCGATCAGCTGGAACTTGGGAGGCAGAGAATAGATGGGGGTGGGGCCAGTCAGAATTTTTACTACCAGTTCTCTGAACTACTCAAATTTTTCACTACCAGTTCTCTAGAACTAGTCAGAACCTGCTGAAACCCACCTCTGGTCCTGTCCTTAGAATTTGGGTGGGGGAATGCAAATTTTTAATCTCATCAGCTCCAGCCTTAGGTGGGAGTTGTGGCTGAAGGCATTTTGTTTATGAATAGATTGGACCAGTCTTTCTGAATGGATACAAAAACTGATTTCCTAAAGGTCAGCCTCTTCAAGCTTCTTACTTTGAAGCTGTTTTCCCAATGGTAGTGTTGGAAGAAATATCCATCTGGCTTCAGTTCCAAGTGGGGAAAAAGACACTGGAAACATGGAGACTGCTTGGAAAGATGGTTTAATGGTGGTCAGGATCACATGGCTTGAGTTCCTGAACAGAAAAAAAGGACGAGGTCGCTGTGCATGCCCTGGCTTTATGCTCTCTCATAAAGCTTTGAACTTCCCCGGGCACAGGAAGAGGATCCTGATTGGTTATCAGACTCTCAGGGGGTGGGGATCTTAGCTAGCCTTGCTGGCTGATGTAATCTTCCCAGGTGCCATGTGGTGAGTTTCTGTTGCTAGATGGGTCCTATTGTGTTGCAGATGATGGTCCCATTTTAAAAGGTGGGGAGAATGAGTTTCTGCCTCTGACCCATTGACAAAGGTGGTGGTGGTGGTGGGGAGGTTGGAAGCTGCAGGGAGCTGCTTTGTCCTTAAAACATGTTTCTCAATTTTTCATCCAGGGAAATATATTCTGCCTTTTTAATATTTTCTAAAACATTTCATTCTTCTAGGAGGGGTGGGTGCTAACTTCCTACAGTCGGAAGACTGGGGCTGCTTTCTGACTTTGTTAATTTTTTTCTGTATTTCTCCTTTGGGGAAAAATAATATTCTGCCTCTTTTAATATTCCTCAAAATATTTAATTTTCGGGGGGGGGGGCTTCCCACAACACACATTTTGTCACTTCCCCATTCGTTTTCCTCACAGATATTCCATTACTACATTTGTGTCCTTGCACAATTCCCTATTCGTTATTTTCTCTCAGAGTAGTCCCTAAATATTTAGTCCCATATAAGCAAGAGTTACTTTCACCACTTATCATAGTCTTTATTTCTTTGCGAATATATGTTCCAGCTGCCAAGATGGTATGATTTAGCCAGTTATCTAGATGACTAACAAGTGGAGAGAATATACCTGACAGATAATATTGTTAGTGCTACCGAAGTGAGGTAAGTTGAGCTAAGTTATTGCTAAGTTGAGCAGTAAAATATATTTTCTTCATATAGAAAAAAAGATGGAAGCAGTAATATAGCGTAAGTTGCAAACAAGGGATGAGAAGCTACCTATCTTATTTTACCTTTATTGGGGATTTATCTTTTTTTTTTTTTTCGTTTGATGTTGTTCTGATTTATTTTTTATGTTTTGGAGGTGAATTTTAAGTAGAGTAGAATAGAATAGAATTTTTATTGGCCAAGTGTGATTGGACACACAAGGAATTTGTCTTGGTGCATATGCTCTCAGTGTACATAAAAGAAAAGATACGTTCATCAAGGTACAACATTTACAACACAATTGATGGTCAATATATCAATATAAATCATAAAAATTGCCAGCAACAAAGTTACAGTCATGGCAAAGTTACGGCAAAGGGAGTGACTAAATGTTAGGACTCGAATAAAATTCTACGAGGAAGGGCAATTGCACAACGAATATCCCATCTAGAACCCTGTACTCTATCACCGTAACCACAGCAAAGAGTTTGTGAAGAAGGCAACGATTCCCCACCCGCCTCGTCGCCGCTTCTATAGCAACCGCCCGGGCAGAAGAAAGAAGCAAAGGAGGCGAAGCGTGGCTTTGGTCTTAGCAGCCTAGTTGCTAAGGTGGCCGCGCGGGGAGAGCACAGCTGTGCAACTGCAGGAGAAGCAGCCTTCAGACGTGGAAGTGGGGCGTGATTCACGTGGCCCCGAGGCGGAGGCAACAGTTCGTCTCGCGCCACACGCGCTGCTGTCGTTAAGGGCCTCTGCTACTGGGGCTCTGGATGACCACTGCTGCAGCCTGAAGGCTCATTTCCTGGTCTCTTACCCGGCAGCATTTTTCTCCCAGTTTAAACAACGGATACATAGACAAACAACTCTTCCTGACTCCTTTTCCAACAGGCTTTAAGAAAACCGAATCGGAGCAGAAAGCTAAACGCAAGGGAAGGTGACAAAAGACAATGTCGCATAAGTAAGTAAAAAGCAAAATAGTACAATTTTGCAAAAAGCAATGATGCATAAGTAAGTACAAAATAAAACAGTACACTTTTGTTAAATATATAGTGCCGCTTCAAGGGTGTCAACTTACGTCAGTTCTGGTCCCTGTTAGAGCTTCTACGAAGTTAACGTTGAGGGATGATGAATTGGCAGGAAACGATCACGGAAAATAGGAATAGGTTTGGGTTCATTTAGTATCTAGATGTAAAATACCTTTAATATTGTGTTGCTTGCCTATTTATGTCACTCTTATAACTGCAATTTAATAACTAATTTGTTCCTGGCGAGGGTTTATTGCAAACAAACATGGTGGAATGAACTTTACATTCGCCTCTGCCTATCAGGCCTTTCTCAGATTTCATTCATTCCTTAGATTGAAAAACGAATGTTTCAGACTCTGTTTTGAAAAACAAAATACACTTTTAGAAATTAAAAATATTACAGCTGCATTACAGGGTGAGTTCTATTTTGGTTTTTTTAATGGTGAAATAATCATTTTGCGAGTTTTTAATAATAAAAAGCTGAATGATATTTTTCTCTTCAAGAAATAATGGGTGCAGTTTATGAAATCTAACTAGGCTTCTAGCCAGTATGGTTTATAACTCATATTTTATTGGGAACACATGAAAGGTTTTAAGAGATTTTTACCCTCTGTTTTAATGAGGGATATATCATGATCTTGTATGATAATAGTTCATAAGGACCATAGTTCTCTGCAGTATTTTTTTTCACAGGACTAAAACAATATAGATAATAATAATAATAATAATAATAATAATAATAATAATAATAATAATAATAATAATAATAATAATAATAATAAAATAAAAAAAAAATAATATCAGAGTTCTCTGCCCTAATGACCAGGTAGGTAGGTGTGGTTGGGTGGGCATGTGACTGGGTGGGCATGGCCAACTTTTTTTATATATAGTTTTTTACTTTTATTTCTCATAAAATATATATAAATGTACAATCTCTTTAACCATTCTTATCACACATATTATCTTTTGGTTTCCATATTGATTCATTCTTCATCCTAAAACTTTAAAATACATTCAGATTTGCTCTTCTACCATTCCATATCTCCCTTCTTCCACAACAACCATTCTTCTCCTTCTCTCCTCTTACCCTTCCCTCCCTTTTACTCTTTTCAACTTTCTTCTTTTCTCCTCTCCTTCCCCTTCTCTCTTTCCCCTTCCTTTCTCCCACTCCTCCCCTCTTCCTCTCTTTCTAACCCTCTCTCCTACTCTTATTTCCCCTTTCTTTCTTCCTCTCCTTTCCCTTTCTTTTCTCTTTCTCTCTTTTCCTCCCTTCTCCTCTCTTTTTCTGACCTGTCCCTCTATTCCTCTCTCCCTTCTCTCTCCATTGTTGTGTCCATTTTCAATTCAATATTTTGTCAAGATGGTATTCGAGCAACCCCGATCTTACATTTACCCACATTTTCCTTTTAATTTCTTTTCTATTTTGCTGGTTAGACATCCTTAATGTACATTTATATAGTACCTTTTTTTTCATTTTCCCCCTCCTTCCCCCCTTTTTTTTACTCAGGTGTCATCTGGGTTTCTATTTTTTTTGTCTTTCCTGTCATCTATTTTTATTCATATTCCTTTTCTAGCCAATAATAAAAACGTCCCCATGTCTTGAAATATACCATAGTGTAATGTTGAAGGTATTTAATGACTTATTATTAGAAGCTAAGATCCCGGACTCATGGATGGAGGTATACATAATTCTTATACTGAAAGAAGAATCAGACCTTCAACAAATAAAGAATTATAGACTGATTTCCCTATTAAATGTAGATTACAAAATTTTTGCATCAATCATGGCTGAAAGACTAAAGAAACTGATAAATGAATTTATACACATAGATCAGAATGTTTTTTTTTACCTAAAAGGCAAATTAGATATAATATGAGAATTGTATTGAATACATTTGAATACTATGAAGTGCATCCAGAGAAACAAATGGCATTGTTATTTTCGGATGCACAGAAAATTTTTGATAATGTAAATTGGTAATTTATGATAACTCAATCGCAAATGATGGACTTTGGGGATAGGTTTATAAATATGGTCAAAACTGTATACAAAGGACAATCGGCAAAGGTAATTGTAAATGGCGAAATGACAGAAAAAGTGGGTATTAGAAAAGGAATCAGACAAGGATGTCCTTTATCTCCATTACTATTTATATTGACATTAGAGATTTTAAACAGAAGGATAAGACAAGATAAAGAAATAAAAGGAATGAAAATTAAAAAAGAATATAAATTGCAAGCATTTGCGGATGATTTAGTGTTTATCCTATAGATCCTATAGAAACAGGCCCAAAGTTACTGAAACAAATAGAGGAATATGTAGCAGGACTGAAAATTAATAAAGATAAGACAAAAATTTTAGTTAAAAATATGATAGAAAAACAAAAAAGGAAATAATGGCAAAACTAAATATTCAAATAGTGAAGAAAGTGAAATATTTGGGTATTCAGCTAAGTTCAGCTAAGTTGAGAAATCAAATTGAAAAAGACTGGGAGAAATGGAGAAATTTGCAATTATCATTAATAGGAAGGATAGTGTTAATTAAGATGAGCATATTACCAAGAATCTTATTTGTCTTCCAAACTTTATCCAAACCAATAAAGATTGAGAAAAAGTACTTTGAGAATTTGAACAGGACAATGTAGAAATATATATGGTGAGGGGAAAAAGCAAGAATCAACATAAAAATGTTACAAGATTCTAGAATTAGAGATGGGTTTGGACTTCCAAATTGGGAACTGTATTACCAAGAGGCAGTGCTAACTTGGATTAAAGAATGGATCTTATTGAGAAATACAAGACTATTGACTTTGGAGGGATACGATTTGCAACTAGGTTGGCACGCTTTCTTATGATATGGGAAAAACAGGATACATGGATACTTCCAGAGACACTATGTAAGAAATGGTTTATTAACTGTGGGAGAGAGTGAAAGAAAAACATGGAAATACCAATGTGGCTTTTGACAATGGAAGCTGTGACACATCCAAATATTATTAATATGAAAAATATTGTTAGCTATAAGGACATTTTAACAGAAAAGGGAGAACTAAAACAAAAACAAGAGTTGAAAAAGCAAGGGATTGAGACAGATTGGTTTACACGATTGCAAATACAATCAAGATATGAAAAAGTTCTTAAACAGTATGGTTTTAATATGAGTAAATCAGAATTGGATGAAGTGACCAGCAAAAAGCCTGTTGAAAGATGAAAGGAAGGAATGGGAACAGGTGTGACACTATGAAGGAGGGAACTGAACACTTCCTCTGGTGGAGGCAATCAAGTTATAATCAATGTTAAAATGGAAGGAAGGCTAAAGTCAAACCAACAGCAGGTTTCTAGGATATAATTCATCTGGCCCTGAAGACAGAAACATAAATCTTCCCTAACCAAGAGATACAGAAGTATCAATCATATGTCCCACTCTTCACAATTCTTGGAATGCCTACTCTATGGTTGGAAAAGACAGATCCAAAATAGGAATTTAGTAATTCTGCCTTCTCTTTGTTACTTTATAGCATTTTGTTGTCTTTATTGAGCAGATAATATATTAAAGTTGTATAGAAATATTTTCTTTAAAAACACATATCCATTGTTAGAGAGCCAGTTTGCGATAGAGATTAAAGGCATTAGACTAGAAGTCAGGAGACTGCAAGTTCTAGTCTTGCTGTTGAACCTCTCTCCTTTCTGTCTCTCTCTCTCTCCCACCTCCCCCCTTTCCCTCCTTCCCTCCCTCCCTCTTTTTCTCCCCCTCCCCCCCTCCCTCTCCCTCCTCACCTAAGAAGGCCAGGACAAATACTGCCAAAAAATGGCAGAGATCTATCCAAATCACCAGGTACTTGAATGCATAAAAAACTCCAAATCATAAATATGCAGATCACACATACATGTACACTTTGCACATCTCAGTTCATTCTGAGCTTTAACTTTCTAACATTTCTGTAGTAGTGTATATATACTCTTCTTTAGATCTATCCCATCTATATGCACAGTATATAGGGATGCACAGAATGTCACCAAACAGTCATTTGTATGAACAGCTTATTGTATAATTTGCTATTCTCCTGTGTGCTGCTTAGAGAGTCCAGGTAATGGGTTAACCTCATTTTATTGGCCAGAGACTGAGTTGAAATTTTTTTAAAGACATCTCCTCTTCATGTATAGCTCCAGTTTGTTAACTTAGTCAGCCTTGAGAGACTTATTCCTTTTAGCTCCATTGCTTGGACTTTATAATATTAAATTTGTGGAGAATTTAAAACTGTTTTGCGGTTTGCTCTCTACTGGAGGTGTTTGCTGAGACGGCAGGGGGGCTTTTAGCTTGGCGCTCAGCCAACTGCTGTTCAGCTAAGCAGCTCCCACGGCGGCAGTGATTCTTCCTCCTTTCTGGTATGATCGGCACAGTGCCACGTGGATTTGACAGCCTTATCTGATCGGGCTGAGAATGGCCAACTGTGAGTCAACCAAGGAGCGCACGGGAAGCCGTGGTGTCAGCTATGCGCTTTCGGGGATCAAGGCAAGCTCTTTGGTGTCAGAGGTGAGCTCTCCCCTACCTAGCCCTTGTTCTTTGGCGCTTAGAGAGCTGTGGTGGCCACTCAATGCCATTTTGTGGCTGTTGTTGGCTCCAAGCCATTTTGTGGAGGAGATCAAAGGCACTTCAGGAGCTGTTTTGCTGGCTCTGTGCCATTTTGTGGCAATACTTTGGGCATTTGAGGAGCTGTGTTATCGGCTCTGTGCCATTTTGGGGCAATGTTTTGAGTGCTTCAGGAGCTATGTTGTTGGCTCTGCATTATTTGGAACGCCCTTGCTGCAGCAGCAGCTTTCTCCTATCAAGTCATATCGTCGGTTTGAGGCTGCCATAAGTCTGAGCCACCAATTATTGGACTCATTTTCTCCCTTGGGGGTGATCTAAAATATTACTCTGGTTTCTGATTCAAGTCAGGCCTGATTTCAAGATGGTGGATCACAGCCACTCTCCTTCCCGCTCTTCTAATTCTCCTCCTCCTCTTCCTAGACAGAGAGGCATATCAGGGACCAAGGCCCATTCCACCAAGGCCAAATCCTCTTCTTCTGCAGCAGAGAAGGATGCCAGGAGGAGGCACCTTGCCTTAAACAAACAATTTGAAAAGGCTCAGAAGAAGGCAGAGATTTGCAGGGCCCCTATTCCTTCTGAGGCTGGCGTGCAGTTCATTTCAGCCCAACAGAATGACATTCCCCTTCAGACCTGTCAGGATTAGTCGGCCTGGTCTCCCAATATTTCTATGAAGGTGCATGATAACCAAGCGGTGGTCAGGGAAGTTTTTTCTGAGGGACCCGATCCCCTCTTGGGACCATCCCATCACCCACGATCTGCCAAACCATCTGCCACCTTCACTCCTACCACGGTGGGGCTCCGCCCGGAAGAGAACCACAGCTCTGACATGCCGCAGGAAATGTGCGATCTCATTGCACAAACTGTTGCCAGGGGTATCGATGCAGTGCTCACACAAAGGGGCATCTTGGCCCCATTATCAGCGACTGCACAGGACCACCGAGGCCCTCATCCTTCAGGCCACATGGACGTGACTTCTTGGAAGTCATCCATTCCCCTTCTCCCTCGCATCAAAGTGACCTGTTGCTGATGGGCAAGGAGGAGATCTTGGACTACAACCTTTCTGGAGATGAGGTCACACTGGACAGACCCCATACTACGGGTCTATTCCACCATGATTTTTTAAAAATCTTGTTGCATAAGGCAAAGGCCATGGCTAATATGGGGATCATTATGGGACACAGAGGGATCTTCGGAGCCTTGGGATTCTGCCAAGCTCCTTTTCACTGAAGCCATCACTGAGGAGGAGGCCATTCCATTGCCCAAGCTCTTCGTCGATGTGGTCCAGCATCAGTGGACCCAACCAGGTTCCGTATCGACCTCAAGCAGTTGATACCCCCAGACTTATGGTTATGGGGGATTTCAACCTGCCGTCAGTCGGTGAAACATCAGCGGCGGCTCGGGAGTTCATGGCTTCCATGACGGCCTTGGACCTGTCCCAGTTAGTTAATGGTCCCACTCACAACGGGGGAAACACTCTGGATCTGATTTTTGTCTCTGGACAGTGTTTGAATGATTTAGAATTAGGGGATTTAGTCATCAAACCCCTGTCATGGTCAGATCATTTGCTTCTTCGACTCGACTTTCGAACTGCCAACCCACACCGCAGGGAGACAGGACCGATTCGTTGGTTCCATCCCAGGCGCCTGATGGACCCAGAGAGGTTTCTGACGGAGCTTGGGCCATTTCCTGAGGATCTAGCTCACGGCTTGTCTGAAGAACTAGTGGCTACCTGGGAAAGGGCGGCAGCAGGGGCTTTGGACTGCGTCATGCCTTTGCAGCCTCTGACCCAACGCTGATCTCGACTGGCTCCTTGGTATTCTGAGGAGCTGAGAGAGATGAAGTGCCGGAAAAGACGCCTAGAGAGTGGTTGGAGGACCAGTCGTTCTGAATCCGACCAAACACTAGTAAGGTCCCATATTCAGACCTATCTAGTGGCAATAAGAACGGCAAAACGTGAGTATTTTTCTGCTCTTATTGCATTGGCAGATAACTGACCAGCCGCCCTGTTTAGGGTAACCCGCTCCCTCTTACATCAAGGAGCACGGGAGGACCCCTTGCAAGCGTGCTGATGATTTTGGACAATGTCTGCATGATAAAGTCGCTCAGATCCGGGATGGTCTGGACTCGGATTGGGTAGATTCAGGCGAGATGACGGAGGTAGATCTTGAGGATGTTATCTGGGAAGAGTTCGATACTGTGGCTCCCGAGGACATGGATAGGATACTGGGGAGGCTGAATGCGACCACATGTTTATTGGACCCGTGTCCCTCCTGGCTGGTACTGGCCACCCGGGAGGTTACACGAGGCTGGCTTCAGGGAATTGTCAACGCTTCTTTGATGGAAGGTGTCTTCCTTACCACCTTGAAAGAGGCGGTGGTGAGGCCCCTCCTCAAGAAGCCCTCCCTGGATCCAGTCGTTTTAGCGAACTATCGTCCTGTCTCCAACCTTCGTTTTGTGGCGAAGGTTGTTTAGAGTGTGGTGGTGCAACAGCTCCCCCAGTACCTGGATGAAACTGTCTATCTTGACCCATCCCAGTCCGGCTTCCGGCCTGGGTACAGCACGGAGACAGCATTGGTCGGGTTGGTAGATGATCTCTGGAGGGCTCAGGACATGGGTTGTTCCTCTGCCCTGGTCCTATTAGATCTCTCAGCGGCTTTTGATACCATTGACCATGGTATCTTGCTGCGATGGCTGGAGGGTTTAGGAGTGGGGGGGCACCGTTTTCCAGTGGTTCTCCTCCTATCTTTCTGACCGGTCACAAACGGTGTTGGCAGGAGGGCAGAGATCGGCTGCGAGGCGCCTCATGTGTGGGGTGCCACAGGGGTCAGTTCTCTCGCCTCTTCTGTTCAACTTCTACATGAAGCTGCTAGGTGAGATCATCCATGGTTTTGGGGTGCGATGTCATCTGTATGCTGATGATACTCAGCTGTACATTTCCACCCCTAACCACCCCAACGAAGCTGTTGAAATGATGGCCCGGTGTCTGGAGGCTGTGCGGGTCTGGATGGGGAAGAACAGGCTTCGACTCAACCGTTCCAAGACTGTGTGGCTGTGGATGCCGGCATCCCGGTACAGCCAGCTGACTCCATCACTGACTGTTGGGGGTGAGTCATTGGCCCCCATGGAGAGGGTTCGCAATTTAGGCTTCCTCTTGGGTGTACGGCTATCCTTAGAAGAGCATATGACGGCCGTTGCCAGGGGAGCTTTTTATCAGGTTCGCCTGATATGCCAGTTACGTCCCTTTCTAGACCGGGTTTCCCTATGCATGGTCACTCACGCCCTCGTCACTTCCCGCCTGGACTACTGTAATGCTCTCTACATGGGGCTCCCCTTGAAGAGCACCCGGAGGCTTCAACTGGTCCAGAATGCGGCTGCGCGGGTAACAGAGGGAGTAACTCGAGGCTCCCATGTAACACCTCTCCTGCGCAAGTTGCACTGGCTTCCGGTGGTCTGCCGGGTGCAATTCAAGGTGTTGGTTACTACCATCGACCATGGTATCTTGCTGCGACGGCTGGAGGGGTTAGGAGTGGGGGGCACCGTTTTCCGGTGGTTCTCCTCCTATCTTTCTGACCGGTCGCAGACGGTGTTGGCAGGAGGGCAGAGATCGGCCGCGAGGCGCCTCATGTGTGGGGTGCCACAGGGGTCAGTTCTCTCGCCTCTTCTGTTCAACATCTACATGAAGCTGCTAGGTGAGATCATCCGTGGTTTTGGGGTGCGATGTCATCTGTATGCTGATGATAAACAGCTATACATTTCCACCCCTAACCACCCCAACGAAGCTGTTGAAGTGATGTCCCAGTGTCTGTAGGCTGTGCGGGTCTGGATGGGGAAAAACAGGCTTTGACTCAACCCTTCCAAGACTGTGGCTGTGGATGCCGGCTTCCGGGTACAGTCAGCTGACTCCATCGCTGACTGTAGGGGGCGAGTCATTGGTCCCCATGGAAAGGGTCCGCAATCTAGGTGTCCTCTTGGATGTACGGCTGTCTTTAGAAGAGCATATGATGGCCGTTGCCAGGGGAGCTTTTTATCAGGTTCGCCTGATATGCCAGTTGCGTACTTTCCTAGACCGGGATTCCTTATGCACGGTCACTCATGCCGTCGTCACTTTCCGCCTGGACTACTGCAATGCTCTCTACATGGGGCTCCCCTTGAAGAGCACCCGGAGGCTTCAACTGGTCCAGAATGCGGCTGCGCGGGTAACAGAGGGAGTAACTCGAGGCTCCCATGTAACACCTCTCCTGCGCAAGTTGCACTGGCTTCCGGTGGTCTGCCGGGTGCAATTCAAGGTGTTGGTTACTACCTTTAAAGCGCTCCATGGCATAGGATTGGGTTATTTACGGGACCACCTGCTGCTACCAATAGCCTCCCACCGACCCGTGCGCTCCCATAGGGAGGGTCTCCTCAGGGTGCCATCAGTCAAACAATGTCAACTGGCAACCCCCAGGGGGATGGCCTTCTCTGTGGGGGCTCCTGCCCTCTGGAATGAGCTGCCTCCGGGAATACGTCAACTCCCTTTCCTCTGGACCTTTCCATGCGAGCTAAAGACCTATTTGTTCCATCGCGTGGGGCTGGCTTGATGTAGTTTTAATGTGGGTTTTATTATAGTTTTAGTCTGTTTCGGCCTAATTGAATTAGCTTTTTAAAATTGTTTTTAAATTTTTGTGGAATCTGTTTTTATTTGGCTGTAAACCGCCCTGAGTCCTTTCGGGAGAAGGGCGGTATATAAAATAAATAAATAAATAAATAAATAAAATAAAGTCTAGACAGGAAGCTGTACACAGTGGAACAGGAGCTTGAAGAACTCATCAAGCTCCCAGCTCCTCGGCTAGCAACCTCCCATCCGATGCGTCCAAGGGCCTCCGAACTGAAGACAGAAGGGCTGAAATTTCAGCCTGCAAAACCCACCAAGCTACCACGTGGGCTATCAGATCGGCCACAGCAGTGTCCTTCTTCACCAGGATGTCACTGATATGGCTCCGACAAATGCAGTCTAGATTGTCTCCATAGGATTCTCGCCTTCATCAGGACATCAATAAATTGATTGCCATTGCCGAATTTTTGCTGATGCAACACTCAATTCAATGAAATTTGCTTCACAACCCCTGGCATCCAACATCACATCCAGGCAACTCCTATGGCTGCGGCATTGGTAGGCGGACATGAAGACCAAATGGCGGTTGGCTGCAACTCCATTTAAGGGTGGTTCCCTCTTCGGGGAGGCCCTGGACCCGATCCTAGATGAAGGTAGGGACAAGAGGAAGGTCCTCCCCTATGTCTCCAGACAACCCAATAGGCGAACCACCTTTCCTTATCGCAGGCAGTCCTTTCAGTCTTCAGATCCCGAGTTTCAAGCCCCGGCCTACCAGAGGTCCTTCTACCAGCCCGTGGACAAGGCTCATGACAGAAAGCCCTACAAGGATCGAACCCAGAAGTCTCAGTCTATGTGACCTTTCCGGGGTTCCAATTTTCATCCCTATTGTAGAAACAAATGACTGCTCTGCCCAGGATCCCATTGGGGGTAATCTCGCCAATTTTGCTAACACCTGGCGGAGTACGATTACTGACGCCTGGACCCTTCAGACAGTTACCCTTGGGCTCACCCTTGAGTTCAGTTCCGAACCCCCACAGAGGTTCATTCAATGTTCGGTGTCCCAGGATCCCTCCAAGAGAGCTCTGATGGAAGCTGAAATTCAGCATCTTCTGGCGGTTGAACCAGTACCATCGGGGTTCCAGCTTCTATTCGATTCTCTTCTTGGTGCAAAAGAAGTCGGGGGGCAGCAGAGCCATACTAGGTCTGAAGGGCTTAAATGTACACATACGGTACAGACGCTTCAAGGTGCAGTCCCTGCATACCATCCTGGGCTGCATCAGACAAGGAGATCCTTTAACATCCATAGATCTTCAAGAGGCTTATCTCCATGTTCCCATCAGACCATCTCACAGGAGGTTCCTCAGGTTCTGCTATGCAGGGACCCATTTTTAATACAGGGCCTTGCCCTTCGGACTTTCCTCCGCTCCCCGCACATTCACCAAGCTTCTGGACGTGGTGGTGGCCCATCAGATTACAATGTTACTTGGATGATATTTTGATTCAATCTTCCTCCCTCCAACAGGTGAAGCGGGACCTCCAGGTAACAATCTGAACGTTCCAGGAATATGGATTCCCCGTGAATTGGGAGAAGAGTCACCTCACACCTTCCACCGATCTTATCCACCTGTGGGCACGCATCAACACTCTATCCTGCCAAGTCTTCCTTTTGCAGGAATGACTAACCAGCATCCGGGTCACAGTGAGGCAGGTGACAGCGCTCAGAAGGATTTCCCTGGTGTTACTTTCCCAGTTATTGGGCCAGATGATTTCCTGTCTGGCAGTTGTTCCTTGGGCAAGATTGCACTCCCGGCCCCTTCAGTGACTTCTTTTACTGAGCCAAAAAGCAAGTACCAGCAACACCAATACTCGGATCAAGGTCCCCCCAAGGGTGATCAAGTCACTGCACTGGTGGATGTCGGCTGCCCTGGAGAAAGGCTGCTCTTTCCAGGAGCCCCAATGCCTAGTCCTTACCATGGACGCCAGCCTTTTTGGCTGGGGCGCCCATTTGCAAACTCATGTGTCCCAGGGTCAATGGTCACCACTGGACCTGCTGAATGATGTCAATTGGTTGGAACTGCGCACTGCTCACCTGGCACTCCAACACTTCAAGCATCAACTGTCGGGTCACCATGTGTTACTGCTGACAGTGTAACAGCAAAGGCTCACATGAACAGGCAGGGGGGCACTCGCTCCAGGACCCTGATGCACGAAGCTGCCAAACTAGGGCTGTTGTGACTCCAGCCCCCGAACCTGTCCCCATGCCCGGAAGTGTCTTGGAGCCGGACCTGCTGCCAGAAAGTGACTTGGACAGTGAGGGGGAAGGTCCGTCAGGACTTACCTCGGGAGCACTGGCTTCCCTCGCTCAGCTCCAGGACCCAGAAACAGGCCAGGTGAAAGAGATAACAAGGCCTCCTTCCCTTGACTCTTCCCCCCCCCAGGCCAAGCCTGCAGACTCAGCTGACGGCAATCAGGCTTGGTTTCGTAGGCAGAAGAGGAGGGAACAACAGAAGCAAGAGTGGGGCAGGCCCAGGAAGTGCTGAGTCATGGAGCCACACCCCACAGGATATAAAAGGCAGGCAGAGCTGCTGTGTCTCTTTGTAACAGCCAAATCCACTGATTGACTAGAGCTGAAGTTTGGGACTCACCAGCGTCATGGAAAATAATGAGGGCTCTTGGCAGACACTGGCTCTTTTGTCGCCAGAGCTGATAGTGCCAGCTAATTAAGCCATCATTTGGACGGAGGCGGAGGAGGACAGAACAAGGGCTGTGGGTGGAGAAACATCTGCTCTCCCTGCAAGCAGAACACATCTCCGGTGTCTCCAACACTTAAGCGGACTGGCTGAGCAGAACTACCATTGATCAGTTGGAGTGGCAACTATACCCCGATCTCTTTCTGCAAATCACAGCTATATTTGGTCATCCTCAAATAGACCTGTTTGCCAGTCCAACAAATGTGCAACTTCCATGATTCTTCACCAGGTTTTGGATGCCAGGAGTTGAGGGGACCAATGCCCTCCATTGCCCGTGGCCTTTCGACCTCTACACCTTTCTTCTGACCCCCTTGATACTGAGGGTAATCTGGAAGATCTTGGAGGAGGGGGCAGAGGTCATTCTCATTGCTCCCTATTGGCCCGACGGACCTGGTTCGCAGATCTCATGAGCCTGTCGCTCACTCATCCCTGGAGGATTCCTCTAGACTGGATCTCCCTCTGCCAGGGGGCCGTCTGCCACCCAGACCCTCAGTGGTTCTAGCTGGCTGCCTGGCACTTGAAAGGGAGATCCTGAAGAGGGACCGATTCTCACCCAAAGTGACATCTTACATCCTGGCTTCTCGCTGCCCGTCTACGACCCACATATACAACACAACGTGGTCTTCTTTCCATCACTGGATTCACAAGACTGGGACTGCCCCTACATCGGCATCCATTCCCCAGGTTTTAGACTTTCTCCAGGAAGGTTTAGATGCGGGTCTAGCCATGAACATTGTCCACCGGCAGGTCGCTGCCCTGCCGACTGTACTGCCGTGTGACAGGGCTGCAACTCTTTCTCAGCATTCCCGGGTTCGTTGTTTTCTGAAAGGGGCATCCAACATTCGCCCTCCTCCAGTCCACAGCTACCCCTCCTCCAGTCCACAGGTACTTCTCTGAGCCTAGTTCTTCAGGCTTTGACATCTTCACCATTCGAGCCACTGGGCTCCGCCAGTCTCAATTCCTGACCTTCAAGGTAGCTTTTCTGGTAGCGATAGCTTCTGCTCGTCACATTTCGGAGCTGGCTGCCCTTTTGGTAGGAAAAAACTTGTGCATTTTTCACTCCAACCGGGTCATTCTACGTCTGGATCCAATCTTTCTCCCTAAAATCAACACCTGGTTCCACAGGGTCCAGGGGGTCATTTTACCTGATTTTTGTCCTAAGCCCAGGCACCCCAGTGAATGTTTTTAGCATTCCTTGGATGTCCGCAGAGCTCTGCGCAAGTACATTGACTGGACAGCTCCGTTCTGGAGGTTGGAATCACTGTTAATTTCTTTTCAGCCCAAGTTCCTTGGGCACAAGGGTGTCACCCTCCACTATCGGTCGATGGCTCAAGGCTTGCATTGCCATGGCCTTCGATTAACGGAACAAGCTTTGACCTGGCCATATTACAGACCATTTGATGAGAAGCACAGCCAATATGGCGGCTTGGGCCACCCAGGCTTTTCTTCTTGAAATCTGCAGGGCGGCCACTTGGGCCTCCTCTACGCCTTTCATCTAGAACTACGAATTGGACAAGTTGACTTTGTAAAAAAAAATATACAAATAGAATGAGACTATTGCCTTATACATTGTAAGCCGCCCTGAGTCTTCGGAGAAGGGCGGGGTATAAATGTAAACAAACAAACAAAAAAGTTTGTCTCTGCCAAGGCAGCCTTTGGTTGCAGGGTGCTCCAACAGGTTCTTTCTGCTGAGGCGGCGCCTGACTCTTCTCCTTCCCACCCTAGGGATATTTAGCTTGGGTATATCCAGCGCACAGGAGAAGGAACGTTGGACTTATCTGAATGTTCTTTCTAGGTGCACTGTGTGAGAGTCCAAACCCCCCCTATATCTGTGGGGGTCCTGGCTTCGTATTAATTGTGTTTCCGTTTAAGGTTTTGTCTTCTCCAGCTCTGGACTCTTGTTAACAAACTGGAGCTGTATAGCAAAAGGAGATGTGTTTAAACAAATGTCAACTCAGTCTCTGGTCAATCAGATGAGGATAACCCATTGCTTGGACTCTCATGCATTGTACCTAGAAAGAACATTTAGGTAAGTCCAACATTCCTTCACTTTTGTCTGTCTTTGTTCTTCATTTTGAGATTCACATATAAATATCTTACATGCAAGAGCTGACTAGGTTTACATAATGTGCTAAACTATAAATATTTTGTTTAATTTTTGGCTCAGTATGTTGCATGAGCTTAATCATTGTGGTTTGGGGTCATTCAAAATTATAGCCTAGTATCAATGGTGAGTACAACCAATACAGGGTGAAGAAATTGTAATCAGGAATTCTTATTGAACACAGCACGATTGATTTCTCAGAAAACTCAATTCTGCTATTTTATTATTATGCAAGAGTACAGCCTAAATCAGTTCAGTAGGTAAACTGATGCTGAAACAACAGTATAAATTAGAATCATAGAGATAGAAGGGCTAGTGAGACTTTCAAATCCAACACCCTGCCAGTGCAAAAATATGAATTAAACATCCCAGATACTTAACCGTACTGACCATATCAGGTGCATATATCACATAAAGGGTGATGTTCATGTAATTTGCTTTCGTTGTTGAACCACTCTATTAGGAAATATTTTAATGTTCACTTGGAATCTGCCTTCCTGTAGCCTGAAACAAGTATATATACATGTCTTGCATTAAGGAATAAAAAATAAATAAATCAAACAACTCTATGTGATATATTTGAAAAATTCCATCATATCCCCCTTCTAAAACCTAAGTAGTATTTAAGCTTTTTGAGTTCATATCTGACCTCTAGTTATACAGAAATTCTATAGCAATGCCTTTTAGAAATATTCTATTTATTTGTTTTATATCTTATAACATCTACCCTAGGAGCCATTTTTGTGAAGAAGCAAAGTCTCAGGCAACTAAGTTATTTCATGAAAGCTCTGGTGAAACTTTCTCTCAGGGAATGCTATACTTTTCCTGGAAGAATAGCCATATTTAATGAAAATTTATAAGTGAACTTGTGGCATTCCAGTTTGCATTTGAATCAAAATACATGTGCTTCTGATTTATTATTATTTCCTTATTCATTAAACATGAAACTTAGTCAACTGAACATTCAAAAATGCATCACAAATACCATTGACTGCTGCTAATAGTTGATATGGGTTGCTGCCAGCGTCCTAGGTATCAACCAAGTACCTTCTTAAGATGTACAATGTTCTGAGTAGCAAAGTTTTTGGCAGTTCTGCTGGTGTTATTGCAGGAAGCTGCAATTTCTTGATGTATTTTATACAATTCTTGGACATGGTACCAAGTACCCCAATGACAATGGGCGTCACTGTTACATGTTTCATCCATAATTGCGTAGCTTCGATGGCCAGGTCACGATATTTTGTGTTTTTTTCAAGTTCTTTTTCTTTGACTCTGCCGTCTCCTGCTCCTGCAATATCAATGAATTGTACACTTTGTTTTTTGACAACTGTGATATCTTGCAGGTTGTGTTCCAAATGACGATCCATCTCTAGTTGAAATATTTATTTTGAATATTATAGAATAGAATAGAATAGAATTTTTTATTGGCTAAGTGTAATTGGACACACAAGGAATTTGTCTTGGTGCATATGCTCTCAGCATACATAAAACAAAAGATATGTTCACCAAGAATCATAAATTACAACACTTAATGATAGTTATAGGGTAGAAATAAGCTATCAGGAAATAAAATCAATATAAATCGTAAGGATACAAGCAACAAAGTTACAGTCATACAGTCATAAGTAGAAGGAGATGGGTGATGGGAACAATGAGAAGATTAATAGTAGTGCAGATTTAGTAAATAGTTTGACAGTGTTGAGGGAATTATTTGTTTAGGAGTATGATGGCATTTGGGAAGAAACTGTTCTTGTGTCTAGTTGTTCTGGTGTGCAGTGCTCTATAGCGTCGTTTTGATGGTAGGAATTGAAACATTTTATGTCCAGGATGTGAGGGATCTGTAAATATTTTCACAGCCCTCTTCTTGATTCGTGCAGTCAGTGGAAGGTAGGTTGGTAGCAATTGTTTTTTCTGCAGTTCTAATTATCCTCTGAGGTCTCTGTCTGTCTCGTTGGGTTGCAGAATCAAACCAGACAGTTATAGAGGTTCAGATGACAGACTCAATAATTCCTCTGTAGAACTGCTTGGGGGAAATCTTCCGAGGGGTCTTTAGTGCCTCGACGATTTTATGATCAGTCCATATCTTGAAAGGCTTCTTAACCCCCTGTAGAAAATGTCTCCAGGATCAGACAGCCCATCACACCGCAAAAGCCTTCTTCTCCCAAACCACCCACCTGCGTTCCGTGTTTTTTAGCTTTTTCAGCACACATGCACAAGGCATTCCTCTGCAGTAGGAGTGCTGTGACTGCTGCATCACTGGCATCGGCTTGGACTATGAAGCAGGGGTGAAATACTCCCAGTTCGGACCGGATCACTCGATTTGGTAGCAATGGCGATGGGTGGTTCGGAGAACTGGTAGTAAAAATTCCTGCCCCCCCCCATGCCCAGCTGAGCCATGCAATCATCAGAGGTTGTTCTTTTTTCTCCCCCGTTTCCCCCCTCCCCCTAGCCCCCTCCTCCCTCCCTTCACAAACCCCCCTCCCCTCTCCCCGCCGACTTCCCGGAACAAACACAAGGTATAGTTAAAAATAAAACAAACATATGCTAAAAAATTTTCCCTCCTAAATCAATTATATTCCTACAATTCTCATCAATTCCTAACCTCCCCCAAAACAATCAAAAATAATACATCCTAATCATTCAAAGGCAGTCTGATAACTCTTAGTCTGATATCTGTTTTGAATATAGTCAATCCATTTTTTCCATTCATTTAAATATCTTTCTTGCGTATTGTCTTTCAAAAAGGCTGAGATTTTTGCCATCTCAGCCAAATTGGCAACTTTCAATATCCATTCTCCTATTGTAGATAGTTCTTTTTTCTTCCAATACTGTCCTATCAATAATCTTGCCACTGTTATTAGATTTAAAATCAGTTTAGTCTCAATTACTGTACAGTCCGTGATAATTCTCAGCAGAAAAAATTGCGGCAGGAACTTTATCTTCTTTTTCAGAACATTTTGTATAATCCACCAAATTCTTATCCAAAAAGCCTTAATATTCTTACAAATCCACCAAATATGAAAATATGTACCGTCATCACAATTACATCTCCAACATTTTGCTTGCATATCTGGATACATACACGATAATTTCTTAGGATCTAAATGCCATCTGTAAAACATTTTATAAAAATTTTCCCTTAAATTCTGCGCCTGCGTAAATTTAACATTTCTAACCCAATTTTTCCCCCCAAGTTTCCAATAATATTGGCTCCTGAAAATTTTGTGCCCACTTTATCATACAGTCCTTTACCAAATCCCTTTCAGAGTCTATTTCAAATAACACATTATACAATCTCTTTATATGCTCCTGAGATTGATTTCTAATTTGCTTTACCAAATTTTCCTCATTCTGGACTATACCAATTTTCTGATCTTCCTTCCATCTAGCACATAATTGCCCGTATTGGAACCAAGTATAATTTTTCCCTTCTTCTTTTAATACGTGCAAGGATTTTAGCTGCAAACTACCACTTTCAGTATACAAAAGATCTTTATATGTAATTATTTCCTGAATCTGTTCTCAATTTATATTCTTTATTGTATGTCTAGGACTTGCCCACATGGGAACCTTATAATTTAATTTATGAAAATATTTCTTCCAGACACGCAAGACAGCAATTCTTAACACTTGATTTTTAAAAGCCTTATCCACTTTTTTATCATAAATTAAATATGCATGCCATCCATATAATAAATAATAACCTTCTATATTCAAAATTCTCTCCTCCGTTAGATTAAACCAATCACTTATTGCAGAGAGAACAGCTGCTTCATAGTATAATTTAAAAGTAGGCATTTTTAAGCCTCCCCTTTCCTGTGAATCTTGAATTATTTTCATTTTAACCCTGGCTTTTTTACCTTCCCATATAAATTTATTAATTTCAATCTGCCATTGCTTCAAATTTTTATCTTTCTTAATTATTGGTATCATGTGAAAGAGGAATAAAAATCTAGGTAAAAGGTTCATTTTAATAGCAGCTATTCTCCCCAACAGCGATAACTGCAATTTTTTCCAAACCCTGAAGTCCTTCTGAACTTTTTGCCATAAAAACTCATAATTATTCTTATACAATTTCACATTTGATGGTGCAATATAAACTCTTAAATATTTAACCTTTTTTACAATTTCAAATCCTGTTATTTCCTCTAACTTTTCTTTCTGTTGTTTGGTCATATTTTTTATTATCACTTTTGTTTTATTTTGGTTTACCTTAAACCCTGAGACCTTTCCATATCGATCAATTATTTCCAACAGAGATACACTTGAATTTATAGGATTTGTTAAAGTAATCACCAAGTTATCTGCAAAAGCTCTCAGTTTATATTCATGTTGTCTAACTTTAATACCCTCTATCTCCTTAGATTCTCGTATTTTATCCAATAATGGCTCCAAAGTTAAGCTAAAAATTAATGGTGATAAAGGACATCCCTGTCTTGTTCCTTTCGCAATCTTAAAAGCTTCTGTTAGGTTACAATTAATTATTATCTGGGCTGTTTGCTCTCCATAAATTGCTCTAATTATTCTTATAAAACCATCTCCAAATTGCATTTTTTCTATTAATTTAAATAAAAAATCCCAATGCAATCGATCAAAAGTTTTCTCTGCATCCAAAAAAATAAATGCTGCTGATATAAAATTTTTCTTTTCTAAATATTCCAATAGGTTAACAATCTGCGTAACATTATTCCTCATCTGTCTCCCTTTTATAAATCCAGATTGATTAGTATGAATTCTACGTTGTAAAAGTAACATTAATCTGTTTGCTATTATTTTAACAAAAATTTTATAATCATTATTTAAAAGTGAAATTGGCCTATAATTCCCAGGTTTAGAACAATCCTGTTCCTCTTTTGGTATCAATGAAATAAAAGAACTTCTCCATGATGGGGGAATTCCCCCTCCTAATTGTATTTGATTAAATAATTCCTTAAGTGGACCTAACATCTCATCCTGTAGATTCCTATAATAACTTGCTGTAAGCCCATCTGTACCAGGAGTTTTCCCCATTTTTAATTGTTTAATTACCAAAATAATTTCTTCAGAAGTTATAGGCCAATTTAATTCTTCCCTTTCTTCTAGAGTTAAATTTTTAACCTTATAATCTTTCAAATAATTATCAATATCCATATTCAGTATTTTATCTTTAGCATATAAATTTGTGTAATATTCTAAGAAAGCTTTCTTAATTATATCCTGTTGATATCTCTCTTTACCTTTATATTCTATTTTTTCTATAATACGTTGTTTCTGTTTTTTCCTTAAAGTGTATGCTAACCACCTACCAGGTCTATTTGCATTACAAAAAGTATTATGTTTGGCATATTGTATATTTGTTGCCACTTGGTCAGCCATTATCATATTAAATTGACTCTGTAATATCTTTATTGCATCCTTAATCTTTTGGTCCTGCAGGTAATGTATTAATAATTGTTGTTTCTTATAAATTCTCCGTTATTGTGAGACAGCAGTCAGTGTGGTATAACTCCTCTGTTCTGATTGGACAACTGAGTCTGTTGAATCTGTAAAGTCCCGCCCCTTGCTGCTAGGAAGTCCAGTAATTGACTCAGTTGTTCAACTTGGACGGATGTGTTGTGAAATTCTCCTTTCCTGACTGGAAAGTGCTTCAAATTGTGAGTGTTTTTGTCTGTTTCCCAAAGAAATCCCTTTTTCTTTAAAACTAACTCTGAGGCACTTTTTTGTATTGGAGTGCCCTCTGCTGTCTGCAGATGGAATTTTTTTTCTTTTTCTTTTATTTTATCTGCTTCAATCCCGTTGAAAGGCAGGCGTTCCGGGATTTTTTTTGGTGGGGTCTAGCGCCCCCGAAGACAGCAGATTTTGATGGGTGGAGTTTTACTCTCCCGATATCTCAACAGCAGCTTACAGCGCTGCTGAGGGCTTGCCGAGTGGTTTTTTTAGTTAGAATTTTTTGCCGTTCGGCTCTTATCTTGATCGCAGTGGAGTTTTATCGCTCCCATGTGGGTAGCCTGCTTTATACCCAGCCCTCTGTCTCCTCAGCGTGTGCGATCTGTTTTTTTGCCGCCAAAACTTTTTTTTTTTAAACAAAATTCAAAGGGCGGCAGGAGACTTGGAGAGCTTCTAGCTCGCCCCGCCCCCTTGCTCATTCACGTGGTGGCAGCCATTTTAGAGGCATTGTGTGCGAACTTTCAGTTTCAGTTGGAGCTCGGGAATTTTTCTCTGGGAGCGTAAAGTGCCGAAGTGGGGCGTTGAAGCTTCGTGCTCATTATTGATAACACCTGCCTGTCTGCAGAGACTCCATGCTGAGCAGCAAACTTTAAATAGCATAACAGGTTTTTGTTTTTTGTTTTTTTTCCGGACTGTTTGCGTTTCCTCCTCCTTGCTGGCGGCCGCCATTTTGGGGGCGCAGTTTATCTGAGATTTCTATTGGCATTGTTGTTCTTCTGGGTCTTACCATCATATATAAACATGCCAAAGGCCTTGGCCAAATCTAACAAACGTCGGGGAACAGACTCCCCTCAGAGAGATGATTCAGGCCCATCTGGAGATCCTTCCTCTGGGGCTCCTACTTTTAAGAGCAGTCGCTCTTCCAAGCAGCCCTCTAAGGCCCATTCTTATTCTAGCCATAGTAAGGCTTCCAAAGCTTCTCTAAGGGATGAGCAAAGGAGAGATCAAGCCATTAAAAAGATTTGTAGCAAGGCAACTCCAACTTTATCCTCCTCTGCAGTAATTAGCCCAGGGCCTGTTGTTCCAGCTGGGGTTCCTACTCAAGAAGGTTTAACTGCCACTTCTCCAGACCAATCTTCTTTACAATGCTGCCCAGTTGATATTCCCACAGAGGCATTGTGGGGTGGATCCATTCCCCCAGTCATTCAATCAGTGGATGTGCCCACGGTTTTGGCTTATGAGGATGTTCCTCACCCAGCTTCTTCTTTTGTACATCAGCCTGTGGGTCGGGAGGCAGAGCAAGAGTTACCGGTTTCTCCTCACATTCAGGCTATCGAGCAAACGATTCAAAAGACTCTCATTTCGGGCCTTCAGTTATCAGGGCGTGTTCCTTCAGCTCATTCCATGGCTTCAGTGATGGGAGATGATCCTGAAAGGGAAGAACTACAGTCACAGCCGGATTCAATTTCCCCTGCTCAATCAATTGTCAGTCAACATTCCTTTTTGGAGGAGTTGGAACGTGCAGATCCCGACTTGTCTGAGGATGAAGGGTTACTTCCTGAACAACCAGCTTTTACCGGCCTTTTTCCACCTAATCTTTTTAAGTCATTGCTGTTTAAGGCAAAAAATGTGGCACAGTTGGGTTCTTCCTCTGCTCAGTCAGTAGCATCATCCTCCAAGGGTGCGTCAGACCTTGTATTTTCCGAACCAGACCGTGTTGTTGATACTATACCTGCACCTGGTCTGTTTATAGAAGTAGTCAAACGCCAGTGGTCTGCTCCCAGTTCTTCAATGATTCCAACTTCAGCAGATAAACGCTTCTTTAATGTAGATCCTGATTTGTCTTCAGTTCTCCAAACTCCTACTGTGGATGCTCCGGTAGCGGCTTTGTCTGCTTCTTCATCCATTCCAGGCCAACCAGAAGAAGGTTTACGACCGGAGGACAGACGGGCGGAGCAGGTGCTCCAGAGAGCACATCAGGGGTCTGCCTGGGCCATCCGCTCAGCTTCTTCAGCTTCTTTCTTTAATAGAGCTACCTTGCTGTGGCTTCGACAATTACAGGAGAAGCTTCCCGCGGGGGATACCCGTATCCATCAGGATTTGAACAAGATCATTGCAGCTGTTCAATTTTCGGCGGATGCCACTTTACATTCCATGCGTTTTGCATCTAAGTCCATGGCTTCAGCCCTGACAGCACAACGACTGCTCTGGCTTCGTCACTGGCAGGCCGATGCCCGCCATAAATGGAGATTAGCGTCTGCTCCCTTCGCCGGAGAATTTCTTTTTGGTGCTGCATTAGAACCGTTATTAATTGAGACCAAAGATAAAAGAAAAGTTTTGCCTACAGTACATCGCAGAGGGGACAGTCGTTTCCACCCCTTTTCTCATCATCCTTCCTTTCGAGGTTCTGATTGGGGGGCCAGTACTTCCAAGTTTCAGGGTTCTTGGCACCCTAGACAGAGAGGAGGTCAGGATAGATCCTCCCGTGGCAGGCCTTTTTCATCTAAGCGGCCCTTTCGGGGTGGAGGAAGCCGCCCCTTCAGGCGTCATCGTTAAGTGCATTACTGATTCTCCCGTTGGTGGCAGATTGGCCCTTTTTGCGGACCAATGGGAGTATACTACTTCAGATATCTGGGCCAACAACACGATTAGATACGGTTTATCTCTGGAGTTTGTTTCTACTCCACCAAATTTTCACATCCGCTGTCCTCTTTCTAGGAACAGGGATAAGCAGGTTCTAATGTCTTCAGCGGTCAAACATTTGCTGGACATTAGGGCGATTCAATCAGTTCCGGTACATCAACAGGGACAAGGGTTTTATTCCCTTTTATTTTTAGTACCTAAGTCTTCTGATGGGTGGAGACCCATATTAGACCTTAAGAGATTGAACCGTTTCATCGTGTTTCGTAAGTTTAAAATGCACTCTCTTCGTTCGATTTTAGATGGCGTTAGGAAGGGCGGCTTCCTTACCTCCATTGACCTCACTGAGGCTTACCTGCACATCCCCATTCTTCCTGATCACCAGAAGTTTCTCCGGTTTTGTTATAACGGGGTCCATTATCAGTATAGGGCCTTGCCATTTGGGTTGTCCTCTGCCCCGAGAGTCTTCACCAAAATATTAGCTGCCCTAGCGGCTCATCTTAGGGCCATTCCGATTCGACTATACTGCTACTTAGATGATATTTTAATTTTGTCATCTTCAGAGATGAGGGCTAGAGAGGATCTCCAGGTCGTTGTTCAGGCTCTCTCATTGCATGGTTTCTCTATTAACATAGAGAAGAGTCACTTGACTCCTTCAACCTGTTTACTACACTTAGGAGTGATTATCGATTCAGTAGTAGATAGCGTTTCCTTGTCACAGGAAAGACAGGTTAGTCTCAGGTCTTTAGCGGGTTCTATTTTAAGGGAACGTAAAGTTTCCTTACTGTCATTATCTCAACTCCTGGGTAAGATGATATCGGCCATTTCTATCACTCCATGGGCGAGATTCCATTCTAGAGACCTCCAATGGTTCTGTTGTGTCTTGCCCGCCCTCAGAGCAGCCGGGGCCTTCTTACCTGCTCCCCAACACTGAGGAATGTATGCCTTCCGGCCCAAGTCCTGGCTCCATGCCCCCACAAACTGCAGAAGAAGGAGCATCTCCCTGCCCCAGCCCTGACTCCATGCCCAGGCAAACGGAGCAGCTAGACCCCTCCCCCTCCTCCACAGCAGGTGAGCCTGAGGAGGGTTTACTCCCAAGAACAGCTGATTGGAGTGACCCTCGCATCAGAAGATTGGAGAGGACAGAGGAAGGGAGGGGCAGGCCTTAATGAGTGCTGAGTCATGGAGCCACACCCCATGGCCTATATAAAGGAGCTACTTTCTGGCAGTCTCTGAGTCAGGCAAAAGTCAAACTTATCTTGCTGAAGTCACTTACTGGTCTCCTGCCTGCTCTGAGGACTTTGCTAGGACTTTGGGCAGAGCTGCAGAGGCAAGCCTGATTCGGATTTCCCTGACCCAGCCGTCAGCGGAGGAGTGGGACACGACAGGTTCCTTTTGCCTTTCCAGAGGGCGGGCACAGGCAACTCCCATTCCAAGGTTCTGGTGCCCAAAGCAGTTCGCAGGTCTCTCATCTGGTGGCTGTCGCCGGCGATCTCCAAGGGTTCCCCTCTACACGAGCCTCATCGTTTGGTGGTGACAACAGATGCCAGTCTCCTCTGTTGGGGAGCACACTTCCAATCGCTGGTGGCTCAGGGGAGATGGTCCGCCCGAGAAAGGCGTTTCCCTATCAACTGGCTAGAATTGCGAGCAATTTACCTAGCTCTTCGTTTTTTCCAGAGCCATCTATCAGGCAAGCACGTGCTAGTGCTCACGGACAATATTACAGCCAAGGCACATATCAACCGACAAGGGGACACCTGGTCCAAGGCTCTGATGGACGAAGCAAGGCGACTACTCCTGTGGGCGGAATGGAACCTTCAATCCTTGGCAGCAGAACACATCTCCGGAGTGTCCAATGTTCAGGCAGACTGGCTCAGTCGTCAAGTCATAGACCAGGCGGAGTGGCGTCTGCATCCAGATCTATTCAAGGACCTCTCACGTCGATTTGGCACTCTGGTGGTGGACATGTTCGCAACACGGCAGAACACGCAGCTTCCTCGTTTCTTTTCCAGATTTCCAGATCCTCTAGCAGAGGGAGTCGATGCTCTTCGCAGTCCATGGCCAGAGGGGTTACTCTATGCGTTTCCTCCACTTCCAATCATCCGAGGTGGAGCGGATACTAGAGGAGCAGGCAGAGGTCATCCTAGTGGCTCCACACTGGCCTCGGAGGTCTTGGTTCGCAGACCTCAAGTCACTGTTGGTGACTCCTCCCTGGACGATTCCTCCCAGCAGAGTGTCGCTCAGTCAGGGGGCTCTGGTTCATCCAGACCCTCAATGGCTCCAATTGACCGCTTGGCGCTTGAGCGGTGCGCCATGAGAAGAGACAATATGTCTGCCAGACTTATTCGAACTATGCTAGCGTCACGGAGGCCTTCTACTGAACGCATTTATTCAGCCTCTTGGTGGGCATTTTGCTCCTGGTGTAAGAGGGTGGGGGCGTCCCCTCTCAGGGTCTCTATACTACAGATTTTGGAGTTTTTACAGTAGGGATTAGACAAGGGGTTAGCTCCCAACACCCTTCGTAGGCAAGTAGCAGCTATTTCCACTGTCCTATCCTGTGAGCCCTTGTCTTCCTTGTCCCAACATCCTTCCATCAGGAGATTTTTTAAAGGGGCCAAGAACTTGTGTCCTCCGGTAGTCCATAGATATCCCACTTGGGATCTCTCATTGGTCCTAAATTCCCTTACAGGGGCTCCTTATGAACCCTTGAGGACTACCACTCTTAGACTGTTAACTTGTAAAGTTGCCTTTTTGGTGGCTATCACCTCAGCCAGGAGGATTTCAGAATTAGCCGCTCTTTCGATACGCAGTGACCTATGTGTTTTCCATCAGACCGGGTGGTTCTTCGTTTGGACCCTTCCTTTATTCCTAAAGTTAATTCAGTTTTTCATCGCATGCAGGAACTTAATTTGCCCAATTTTTGTCCTCAACCAGTTCATGGGTTGGAACGCCGTTGGCATACACTAGATGTTAGAAGGGCCTTACGAATATATATTAAGAGAATGGCAGAGATAAGAAGGACAGAGTCCTTGTTTGTGTCATTCCTTCCTGTTTCCTTAGGGCGCAAGGTGACTTCGTCAACTATTGGCAGATGGATTAGACACACGATAGCTAAAGCTTATGAGATGAGATCTCTACCAAGGCCCGCTCGTTTAACAGCGCATTCTACTCGCAGCGCAGCTACCTCGGCTGCCTGGTCTACTCAGGCATCCTTATCAGAAATATGCAGGGCAGCTACCTGGTCGTCGCCCTCTCCGTTTATTAGACACTATAGAGTGGACAAATATGCTTCGGCTGAAGCAGCCTTTGGCCGTAGAGTGCTGCAGCAGGTGTTTGTATCTGAGGTTGAATCAGTCCAGACCGATCCCTCCTGTAGTTAGGGACACTAGGCTTTGGTATGTCCCACACTGACTGCTGTCTCCACAATAACGGAGAAGGGGCGTTGGTACTTACCTGAGATGCACCTTCTAGTTCAGTGGAGACAGCAGTCAGCCCCTCCCTATTTTCGGTCTGACTTGTTGTTTTTCATAATAAATGTTGGTTTTTTCCTTTTCACAACGCATCGAGTCTGGTTTTTTTCTCGCCTTCATCAAATGCTGGGCTTCCTAGCAGCAAGGGGCGGGACTTTACAGCTTCAACAGACTCAGTTGTCCAATCGGAACAGAGGAGTTATACTACACTGACTGCTGTCTCCACTGAACTAGAAGGTGCGTCTCAGGTAAGTACCAACGCCCTTTTCCTCTTCTAAGTACCTAGGCTGTCTTTGTTGCTTATTTCTCTGTCTATTATTAATATATATTAACACACCTCTCATAAAGGCTTTACTGGCATTCCAAACCATTTCTATCGATGTTTCCTTATTCAAATTATAATCAAAAAATTCTTTCATCTGCTTTTTACATTGATTTACATTATCCTGATATCTAAACAAATTTTCATTTAATCTCCATGTTCTTCAGCCTTCTTTTCCATATTGCAATTCCATCCAAACAGGACTATGATCAGGCAAACATCTTGGAAATACCTTAATTTTCTTCACTCTAGAAAGCAAATCATTAGAAGTTAAAATAAAGTCAATGCATGAAAAGGATTGATGCCTATCAGAAAAAAAAGTATAATCTCTTTCCTCCAAATTCCGCAGTCTCCATACATCTCTCAACTCAAAATCTTCTATCATCTCAAAAAAAGATTTAGGCAGCTTTGCATGTGCAGGTATCTTCTTAGAAGAAATTCTCTTGTCCTTTCATGTATCTATTACTCCATTCCAATCTCCTAATATAATACACGATTTATAATCCCATAGAATCAACTTGTCATACAACATTCTATAAAATTTTTCTTGTTGCTGATTAGGTGCATATACACCAAACAAAAGGGTCTTTTTTGTTTCTAATATAAGTTTGATGGCAATATATCTTCCGTGAGTATCTTCCTCTATTAACTTGGCTGGTATATCTTTTCTCAAATATACGACTATGCCATGTTTTTTGTCCAAAGCTGAGACAGCAAAATGTTTACCTAACTTTGAACTTATTAAGTATTTTTGATCTGATAATTTAATGTTTCTTGTAAGCAAATCACATCATTTCTAAATTGTTTCAATTAATGAAATATTTTTCTTCTCTTCTGAGCTGAATTCAAACCACTGACATTCCAAGTCAAAATTTTATTTGCCATTACTGGCCTGCTGAAGCCTTTGAGCGATCAACTGAAGATCATCGTCCCATATCTTCGGCCCTGCTCCTCCCACCGCTTCTGTAGCAGAATCCTGAGCTTTACTTTGAGTTTGTTGCTCCTTTTCTTTACGCTTGAGGGCTCCTCTCGTCACTTTTTGTTCTTGTGGTTGTTCCTCAGATGGTAAGATCACTGGGATCACCTCAGCTTCCACACCCATTTGAGTCTCTTGAATTCTTTTTTCTATTACTTCTATTTCAACTTTCAGCACAGTAGAAAGAAAATCATTGGCCTTAGGCACAGTATCAATATGATATCTTCTTCCTTGATAATACTCTGTCAGACCAACTGGAACTTCCCATCTAAATTGAATCTGGTACTTCTTAAGTTCTTGTGTAAAAAAATATAAAGTCTTTCCTATCCCTTAACATCTTGGGAGGAATCTCTTTCAAAACCTTCAGGTCCTGTTCTCCTATTTTCAAGTTTTTCTGATATGCAACTTGCAAAATCTGATTTCTCACTGTCCTTTTCAAAAAATAAACCACAATGTCTCTAGGAAGTTTCTTCTGCCTGGCAATCCAAGAATTAACTCTGTAAATTTTATCAATTTGATAAGCAACCTCTTGTGGATCAAGTTCAATAAATTCAGCCAGGGCTTCTGATAATTTTTTTTAAAATCTTCACCTTTTTCTTCCTGTAAACCACTAATTCTCAGAGCTCCTTCCATCATTCTATACTGCATCACCACCACTTGATCTTCATTTTTGTCCAATTTTATTTGCATTCCTCCCATTCTATTATCTAATTGCTGGTTTGACTGAACAATTTCTTGCACCTCCTCCTCCACCCCCTCCAGTCTTTTTGCCAAAACTTGAAAAGCGATCAAAATATCTTCTCTTATTTTTTTATTATCTTCTTTTGTTTCTTTTATGTGTTCTCTTATTTTCTCATTATTATCCATCATCTCCTTAAACCTCTCTTCAAACACTTTTCCTTGTTCTTTAATCAAATCCTCCAAAGCTACTTCAGATCCCCTTCTGCCAGCAGTCTTAGGTGGTTTAGTAGCCATTTCAATTTTTAAAAGTCACAAAATTTAAGTTTAAAAACTTCTCTTTTCCCCTTTAAGTATAGGAGAGTTCAATTCGTTACAATCCACAAGTAATGTTTCCTAGCTTCTTAGTTACACAGCCTGCTCATTTTCACTTCACTTTCACTTCCTCTCAGATGCCATTTTAAGCAGTCAGTTAAACCAAGGGAAAAAACCGTTCTCTTTTTAAAAGGTAGAAGTCAGGAAATCAAAAATACTTGCAATCCAATAGTTGTTCACTCGTGCTTGTTCCGTCTGCATATAGAAATCCACAAAAGAAAAATCGATTGAGCAGAGATGGACACCTTCTTCTTTTCCTGCTTTTGCAGGAGTGCGCTGAAGATCGGAGCTTGGCAGGATTCAGTGGGATTCAACCCACTCCGGGGCTCTGCATAACAAACCAAAGCCCCTTGGGAGATCTACCATTCACCCACTGATCTATTTTCTCCCTTTCTCCCAGGGAGAGACATTGAAGCCGGGAAAAGCTGTTCTTCGCTGTTTTCGCCGGCTTTTACGATAGCCAGTGCGGAGCACTTTAATTAGGCACCCAGCGAAGAAGGTGGCGCCAGCAGAAGTCCTGAAAAAATGCTTTTAAAAGTAAAAAAAAGCCTCTGAGGATCGCGCGGCTCAGCTGGGATCATCAGAACCCTTTAAAAGCATTTAAAAAGCTTTTAAAAGGTTCCTCTGGCAATGCTAGCTGAATTGCCTGATCGCCAGAGCCCTTTAAAAGCATGTCTTTTACAACTTCTTCGGCTGAAGAGGTTGTAGAAAAAATGTTTTTAAAAGGTTCTGGGGATCAGGCAACTCAGCTGAGATCGTCAGAACCCTTTAAAATCTTTTTTTCCTTTTCTTCACAGTGGAGCCCATCCTCCAGCACTCTGACCCAAATAAACCATTTGTAGTCTAGGCTGACGTTAGTGATGTGGCAGTGGTGGCTATTCTAATGCAAAGGAATGCCCACAACAAACTAATGCCATGTGGTTATATATCAAAAAACAAAACCGGACACGGAGCGCAGATGGCAGTATGGGAGAAGGAGGCTTTTGTGGTGCGATGGGCTGTCGTATCCTGGAGACACTTCCTAGAGGGTGTTAAGGAGACTTTCAAAATGTGGACTGACCACAAAAATCTCGAGGCGCAGGGAGGCGTGGCCAGCGTCATGACAGAATGAACGCGAACCCCGAGAGCTCCGGGGTGAGCACCGAAAATCCCCTCGATATGGGGGTCTGGCTTCGACCTTAGCTGCCCTGCAGGGGCAGCGAAGAATGAGGGAGCCGCTGGCGCGAACAGGGGTTGTAAATTCCCTGCAGCTTTTTTCTCTTGACCCAGCGAGGAGGACCGCAGCCATCACCAGCTGCCTAAAGTCGGGACGGCCACTAAGTTCGGGCAGGAAGATAAAGCACAAGCATTGAACAAAAATATTGAAGCCGGGTGAGTCTATACCAACTCACGAAGAGGCACTTGGAATAATTTTAGCAACAAACCTTTAAGGGAAAATTGTGAAACAGCGGCTAATTTAAACAGGAAATGAAAACGGAAGGCAATAATTAATTATACCTAAAACCTGATAGAATCTGCTTGGAACTGAAGTCTAGAGCCCAAATTAAATAGAGAAAACAGAGAAAAATAAGACCTATAGTTGGGATAGATTTTTGAGAATTTTGGAGGTTTTTATTGATTGTTTAAAGATTACATGTAAGAGTTAAAAAAAGAAATGACCTAAAGAAGATTTTAAAATTTAAAATTGGACTTTGATTGAACATCTCCTATTTCGTCTACTTTCTATGAATTTGGATGACTATAAGGAAATTATTTTAATGAGACAAACAAAGGAAAGGAAACAAATTGAAACAAAGAAGGGTGTGGCTCCAGGCTACAGACAAAATGGATACTTTGTTATTTGTGGATGTAACAGTAAACTAAAGAGTGACATCTAAAGGCAGAAGAAGAAACGCAAGGGGGGAAATGTCTTTGTGATTTCAGGACAGTTCCAAAGGAGGATTTTAGTAACCAGATGGCTGATCTTTAAGATCTACAATATTAAAGAACAAGTTAAGAATAATGGGCAACAAGAAGAATATACAAATGTCATCTAAGCAAGAAAGAGTGACATCTAAAGGCAGAAGAAGAAATGCAAGGGGGAAATGTCTGTGATTTCAGGACACTTCGAAAGGAGGATTTTAACAACCAGATGGCTGACCTTTAAGATTCATAATACCAAAGAATAAAAAGAACAATGGGCAATAAGAGAAATATATAAATGTCATCTAAGCAAGAAATACAAGAAATGTGGAATATTAATAATGTTTTTGAGAAATGCAAAGAACTGCTTATAGTAATGATTGTGAAGAATACAAAAAGCATGAGGTAATAATAAAAAGCTAAACTAGTATTAAAGATTATTAGAGGATTATAAAAATGGTGAGAAAAGAGGGAAA
The DNA here is from genome assembly GCF_028640845.1 of Ahaetulla prasina. Classification (NCBI taxonomy): domain Eukaryota; kingdom Metazoa; phylum Chordata; class Lepidosauria; order Squamata; family Colubridae; genus Ahaetulla; species Ahaetulla prasina. The sequence continues at coordinate 185,935,166 of NC_080539.1, forward strand.
GGAGTACAATGAGATTTAAATAAGCTAAGAAAATATGAAATTTTTAAGCATATGTAATGAAATTGAAATAGATTGAGATAAAACTTCCAATAGAATATATTTATTTTATTTTTATTTTTATTTTATTTTATTTGATTTTTATACCGCCCTTCTCCCGAAGGACTCAGGGCGGTGTACAGGCATAATAAAACCGAACATACAATATACAAGTTTAAAATATGATTTAAAAAACTTATTTAAATTAGCCCAATAATTAAAATTTACCACGTTAAAAAACCCCGTTTAAAATTAATAAAATTCAACATTAAAATCCCAATTTAAGCCAGCCCCGCGCGGATAAAAAGATGAGTCTTGAGTTCGCGACGAAATGTCCGAAGGTCAGGTATTTGGCGTAAACCCGGGGGAAGCTCGTTCCAGAGTGTGGGAGCCCCCACAGAGAAGGCCCTTCCCCTGGGGGCCGCCAGCCGACATTGTTTGGCGGACGGCACCCTGAGAAGTCCCTCTCTATGGGAGCGTACGGGTCGGTGGGAGGCGTGTGGTAACAGCAGGCGGTCCCGTAAGTACCCAGGTCCTAAGCCATGGAGCGATTTAAAGGTCATAACCAACACCTTAAAGTGCACCCGGAAGGCCACAGGCAGCCAGTGCAGTCTGCGCAGGAGCGGTGTTACATGGGAGCTACGTGTAGCTCCCTCTATAACCCGCGCAGCTGCATTCTGACTAACTGAAGCCTCCGAGTGCACTTCAAGGGAGCCCCATGTAGAGAGCATTACAGTAATCCAAGCGAGAGGTAACGAGCGCATGAGTGACTGTGCATAAGGCATCCCGATCAAGGAAGGGGCGCAACTGCCGAACCAGGCGGACCTGGTGGAAGGCCCTCCTGGAGACGGCCGTCAAATGATCTTCAAACGACAGCCGATCATCCAGGAGGACACCCAAGTTGCGCACCTATCCTTTGGGGCCAGTAACTCGCCTCAACAGCCAGCCGCTGGATAAAAAGATGAGTCTTGAGTTCGCGACGAAATGTCCGAAGGTCAGGTATTTGGCGTAAACCGGGGAAGCTCGTTCCAGAGTGTGGAGCCCCACAGAGAAGGCCCTTCCTGGGGCCGCCAGCCGACATTGTTTGGCGGACGGCACCCTGAGAAGTCCCTCTCTATGGGAGCGTACGGGTCGGTGGGAGGCGTGTGGTAACAGCAGGCGGTCCCGTAAGTACCCAGGTCCTAAGCCATGGAGCGATTTAAAGGTCATAACCAACACCTTAAAGTGCACCCGGAAGGCCACAGGCAGCCAGTGCAGTCTGCGCAGGAGCGGTGTTACATGGGAGCTACGTGTAGCTCCCTCTATAACCCGCGCAGCTGCATTCTGGACTAACTGAAGCCTCCGAGTGCACTTCAAGGGGAGCCCCATGTAGAGAGCATTACAGTAATCCAAGCGAGAGGTAACGAGCGCATGAGTGACTGTGCATAAGGCATCCCGATCAAGGAAGGGGCGCAACTGCCGAACCAGGCGGACCTGGTGGAAGGCCCTCCTGGAGACGGCCGTCAAATGATCTTCAAACGACAGCCGATCATCCAGGAGGACACCCAAGTTGCGCACCCTATCCTTTGGGGCCAGTAACTCGCCTCCAACAGCCAGCCGCGGCTGCAGCTGACTGAATCGGGGTGCTGGCATCCACAGCCACTCCGTCTTGGAGGGATTGAGCTTGAGCCTGTTTCTCCCCATCCAGACCCGTACAGCTTCCAAACACCGGGACAGCACTTCAACAACTTCATTGGGGTGGTCCGGGGTGGAAAAGTACAACTGGGTGTCATCAGCGTACTGCTGGTATCTCACCCCGAAACCACTGATGATCTCACCCAACGGTTTCATGTAGATGTTGAACAGCAGGGGCGAGAGAATCGACCCCTGTGGGACCCCACAAGTGAGGACCCTCGCGCCCACCTCTGCCCCCTGTCAACACCGTCTGCGACCGGTCGGAGAGATAGGAGGAGAACCACCGATATACGGTGCCTCCCACTCCCAATCCCCCCAACCGGCGCAGCAGGATACCATGATCGATGGTATCGAATGCCGCTGAGAGGTCTAATAGGACCAGGGCAGAGGAATATCCCCTGTCCCTGGCCCTCCAGAGATCATCCACCAACGCGACCAAAGCTGTCTCCGTGCTGTATCCGGGTCGGAAGCCGGACTGGAACGGGTCTAGATAGACATCTTCATCCAGGTGTTGGGGCAGCTGTCGCGCCACGGCACTCTCTACAACCTTCGCAACAAAGCGAAGGTTGGAGACTGGACTTATATGAGTATAAACATGGACTTTTCAAGATATAAGAAATGCCTGTTCCTTTTTAATTTGCTCTCCTATTAAGAATAGATGATTCAGAAATGGAGTTGGTTAAAGATTGTATGGTAAGATGGGCACAAAATTTTTAACAACCTATAATGTTAGAAACATGGGGAAAAATTTGGGTGAGGAATGTTAAGGCACAAAATTTAAGAGAAAATTTTTATAAAATGTTTTATAGATGGCATTTAGATCCGAAAAAACTATCGTGTATGTGAAAGCAAAATGTTGGAGATGTGATTATGAGGATGCTACTTATTATCATATATGGTAGACTTGCAAAAAAGTTAAAGGTTTTTGGATTAAAATATGGTGGATTATGCAGAACATTTTGAAAAAAAGATCAAGTTTGTTCCACAGTTCTTTTTATTAGGAATAATTCCAGATTGTACTGTTATAGAGACAGAATTGATTTTGAACTTAATAACTGCTGCGAGATTATTGATTGCACAATATTGGAAGAAAGAAGACTTACCTACAATTGGAGAATGGTTTAGTAAAGTATCAAATTTAGCAGAAATGGCAAAAATTTCTGCCTACTTGAAAGACTATACACAAGAAAAATATATTTTGGAATGGAGAAAGTGGATCGATTATATTCAATATAAGTATCAGGTTAAAAAATACCAATTAGTTTTTGAGTGAAGTTAGGATTTGCTATGTATTAGAGTTTAAGAAAGAAGGGAATTGATAGTGTGATGGTGTGAAATGGATTATGTTTTATGTTATATTTTAGATTATGTTTGTTAGATACTATACTCTGTATTCTGTTCTGGGAAGTCTCAGGGGGGGAGGGGAAATGGGGGGGAAGGGGGAAGACTATAAATTGATGGATTGCCATTGTACAGGAATAATGGTAGAATTAAATAAGTTGGAATGGTGTAAAGTTGGGGCTGCTCGGTAGCCACTTTGGAAGGGAAAGGGTAAGGAGAGAGGAGTAAAGAAGGAAAAAAGTAGGTAGGCAGGTAGGTAGGAAAGAAGGGAGGGGGAAGAAAGGATAGGAGGAGAAGAAGGAGGGGAAGATAGAGGGTTAGAAAGGATGGAAGTGAGAAGTGGGAAGGAGGAGGGGAAGTAGGAAAGTGAGGAGGAGGATGGTGGGGAAACTAGAAGAAGGATGAGAAGGGTAGAAAGGATTAAGGAAGGGAGTGGCGACCGAGAGGCCCGATTGAGCATAATTTGAGTATAGGATCAATTGTTGGATAAGTGATTGTACTGTACACTGGTTAAATTGTTGGAATTATTATGGAAAATAAAAAACTTTTTTTAAAAAAGAATAGATAATATGGAAATTGTTATTGAATAAGGAAAGAATGGTAATTAAGCTAAATTATGAACAAAAATTGTTTTTTTGTGAAATGTGGAAGCATATTGATCTTTTTTTTTTTAAGATGAAGGAAGAAATAAAAAAGGACTGGAGACCCTTTTGAAATTGTAGGGTGAGAATGGATGTATGAGAGAACTTCCTAGATTTTAACTTTGTTTTTTACCTTACTTTTCTTTTTTGGAATTGGATTATGAAACAATAAGTGAGGGGAGACCTTTTTGAAATCAAAGGGTGAGGTTTAAATGAATGAGAGATTTTATAGACTTCCAGTGGCGCCACCTTCTTCGCTGAGTTCCTAATTAAGGGGCTCCGTACTGAACATCGTAAAAGCCAGGAAAAAGCCGGCTTTAATCTCTCTCCCTGGATGAAAGGGAAAGATAAGAGCTGCGGGGGAGTGGTAGACCTCCCCAGGGGCTTTGTTTTTTATTAAACAGAGCCCTGAGGGTCGAGAGTCCCATAAATCACCCTGCCACAAGCTCCGACCTTCAGTGCGCTCCTGCAAAAGCAGGAAAAGAAGAAAGTGTCCATCTTTGCTAATTGTCTTATCTTTATGGATTTCTATAAGCAGACGGAATAAGCACGAGGGAACAACTACTGGATTGCAAGTACCGTATATACTCGAATATAAGCCGATCCGAGTATAAGCCGAGGTCCCCAATTTTACCCCAAAAACTGGGGTAAACTGGGGACTCGAGTATAAGCCGAGGGTGGGAAATGAGGCACCTACCGGTTGGGGAAAGCCTCCTTCCCTCAGCTGAGAAGGCTGGCGGCTCCCCCGCCCCGCCCTCTCACTGCACCGGCAGGGCTTCCGTCCGGTAAAATGTGAAAAAAAGAAGAAAAAAAAACTCGAGTATAAGCCGTATATACTCGAGTATAAGCCGAGGGGCTTAAAAAAAAAAAAACCTAGAGTATAAGCCGTATAGACCCGAGTATAAGCCGAGGGGACGTTTTTCAGCACAAAAAACGTGCTGAAAATCTCGGCTTATACTCGAGTATATACGGTATTTTTGATTTCCTGACTTCTACCCTTTTAAAAAGAGAAACTTTTTTTCTTTGTTTTAACTGACTGTTTAAGATGGCGCCTGAAAGGAAGTGAAAGTGAAGAATGGAATTGTAAACAGGCAGTGTAACTAAGAAGCTAAGAAATGTTATGTGTGGATTCTAATGAAGTGAAGTGAGCTCTCCTATACTTAAAGGGGAAAAGAGAAGTTTCTAGATTTATATTTTGTGAATTTTAAAAACTGAAATGGCTACTAAACCACCAAAGACTGGGGGATAGAAGAACTTGGAGATTAAATGAAAATTTGTTTAGATATCACGATAATGTAAATCAATGTAAAAAGCAGATGAAAGAATTTTTTGATTATAATTTGAATAACAAAACATCGATAGAAATGGTTTGGGACGCCAGTAAAGCTTTTATGAGAGGTGTATTATTAATAATAGACAGAGAAATAAGCAACAAAGACAGCGTAGGTATCTAGAAGAGGAAATTTCAAAAACTTAAAGATGCAATAAAGTTATTACAGAGTCAATTTAATATGATAATGGCTGATCAGGTGGCAACAAATATACAATATGCCAAACAATACTTTTTGTAATGCAAATAGACCTGGTAGGTGGTTAGCATACACCTTAAGGAAAAGACAAAAACAACGTACTATAGAAAAAATAGAATATAAAGGTAAAGAGAGATACCAACAGGATAAAATTAAAAAAGCTTTTTTAGAATATTATACAAATTTATATCTTAAAGATAATATATTGAACAGGGATATTGATAACTATTTGAAGGAATATAAGGTTAAAAATTTAACTTTAGAACAAACGGATGAACTGAATAGGCCTATAACCTCTGAAGAAATTATTTTGGTAATTAAACAATTAAAAATGGGGAAGACTCCTGGTATGGATGGGCTCACAGTTAGTTATTATAGGAATTTACAGAATGAGATGTTAGGTCCACTTAAGGAATTATTTAATCAGATACAATTAGGAGGGGGAATTCCCCCCTCATGGAGAACCTCTTTTATTTCATTGATATCAAAAGAGGAACAGGATTGTTCTAAACCTGGGAACTATAGGCCAATCTCACTTTTAAATAATGATTATAAGATTTTTGTTAAAATAATAGCTAATAGATTAATGTTGATTTTGCAGCGAAGAATTCATAATGGTCAATCTGGATTTATAAAAGGGAGACAGATGAGGAATAATGTTAGGCAGATTGTTAATTTACTGGAGTATTTAGAAAAGAAAAATTTTATTCCAGCAGCATTTATTTTTCTTGATGCAGAGAAAGCTTTTGATCGATTGCATTGGGATTTTTTATTTAAATTAATGGAAAAGATGCAATTTGGAGATGGTTTTATAAGAATAATTAGGGCAATTTATGGAGAGCAAACAGCACAGATTATAATCAATGGTAGCTTAACAGAACCTTTTAAGATTGCGAAAGGAACAAGACAGGGATGTCCTTTATCACCATTATTGTTTATTTTAACTAGAACCATTATTGGATAAAATACGAGAAGTAAAGGAGATAGAGGGAATTAGAGTTAGACAACATGAATATAAGCTGAGAGTTTTTGCAGATGACCTGGTGATTACTTTAACAAACCCTATAAATTCTAGTAAATCTTTGTTGGAAATAATTGATCAATATGGGAAGGTTTCAGGGTTTAAGGTAAATCAGAAAAAGACAAAAGTGATAATAAAAAATATGGCCAGACAACAGAAAGCAAAACTAGAGGAAATAACAGGATTTGAAATTGTAAAGAAGGTTAAATACTTAGGGGTCTATATTACATCGTGAAATGTGAAATTGTATAAGAATAACTATGAGGTTTTATGGCAAAAAGTTCAGAAGGAGTTGATTGTTTGGAAAAAATTGTTTGGAAAACATTGTTTGGATGGGCCGGAATAGCTCAGGCTGTAAGGAGCCTGTTATTAGAACACAGTAGCCTGCAATTACTGCAGGTTCAAGCCCGGCCCAAGGTTGACTCAGCCTTCCATCCTTTATAAGGTAGGTAAAATGAGGACCCAGATTGTTGGGGGAGCAATAAGTTGACTTTGTAAATATACAAATAGAATGAGACTATTGCCTTTTACACTGTAAGCCGCCCTGAGTCTTCGGAGAAGGGCGGGATATAAATGTAAAAAAAAAAAAAATTGCAATTATCTTTGCTGGGGAGAATTGCTGCTATTAAAATGAATGTTTTACCTAGATTTTTATTCCTCTTTCAGATGATACTAATAATTAAGAAACATAAGAAATGAGGAATGACAGAAGGGAATTAACAAATTTATATGGGAAGGTAAAAAAGCTAGGGTTAAAATGAAAATAATTCAAGATTCTCGGGAAAGGGGAGGTTTAAAAATGCCCAATTTTAAATTATACTATGAAGCAGCTGCTCTCTCTGCAATAAGTGATTGGTTTAATTTAACGGAGGAAAGAATTTTGAATATAGAAGGTTATGACTTGCTATATGGATGGCATGCATATTTAATTTATGACAAAAATGTGGATAAGGCCTTTAAAAATCATGCACTAAGAACTGCTCTTCTGCGTGTTTGGAAAAAATACTCTTACAAACTAAATTATAAGGTTCCTATATGGGCAAGTCCTAGATAAATATAGAACAGAATCAGGAAATCAGGTTTTTTAAATTTTTTAAATTTAGATTTTAAATGGGTTTTATATATATTGTTTTAATTATTGGGCTATATTTAATAAGTTTTTAACGGACATTTTATCTTGTATTTATATGTATTTTAACTGCCTGTGAACCGCCCTGAGTCCCTAGGGAGATAGGGCGGTATACAAATTTGAATAAACTAAACTAAACTAAACTAAATGATTACATATAAAGATATTTTGTATGCTGAAAGAGGTAATTTGCAATTAAAATCTCTGCACGTACTAAAAGAAGAAGGGAAAAATTATACTTGGTTTCAATATGAGCAATTACGTGCTAGATGGAAGGAAGATCAGAAAATTGGTATAGAGCAGAACGAGGGAAATTTGGTAAAGCAAATTAGAAATCAGTCTCAGGAGCATATAAAGAGATTGTATAATGTGTTACTCGAAATAGATTCTGAAAGGGACTTGGTAAAGGACTGTATGATAAAGTGGGCACAAAATTTTCAGGAGCCAATATTATTGGAAACTTGGGAAAAAATTTGGGTTAGAAATGTTAAATTTACGCAGGCACAGAATCTGGGGGAAAATTTTTATAAAATGTTTTATAGATGGCATTTAGATCCTAAGAAATTATCATGTATGTATCCAGATATGCAAGCAAAATGTTGGAGATGTAATTGTGATGACACTACATATTTTCACATTTGGTGGACTTGTAAGGATATTAAGGCCTTTTGGATAAAAATTTGGTGGATTCTACAAAATGTTTTGAAAAAGAAGATAAAGTTCCTGCTGCAATTTTTTTTGTTGGGAATTATTACGGACTGTACAGTAATTGAGACTAAATTGATTTTAAATCTAATAACAGCAGCAAGATTACTAATAGGACAATACTGGAAGAAAAAAGAAGTACCTACAATAGAAGAATGGATATTGAAGGTTGCCAATTTGGCTGAGATGGCGAAGATATCAGCCTTTTTGAAAGACAATACGCAAGAAAGATACTTAAAGGAATGAAAAAAATGGATTGACTATATTCAACGTAGATATCAGACTAAGAGTTATCAGACTGTTTTTGAATGATTATGATGTATTATTTTTGATTGTTTTTGGGGGAAGTTAGGAATTGATGATTGTAGGGGTATAATTAACTTGGGATGAAATTTTTTTAGCATATGTTTGTTTTATTTTTAACTATACATTGTGCTCGTTCCGGGAAGTCGGGGAGGGGGGAGGGGGGTTGTGAAGGATGGGGGAGGGGAGGGGGGGAAAGGGGGGGGAAATTGTCTGTAAAACTTTTTGAATTAAAAAAAAGAGAGAGATTTTATAGCTATTTCCTTGTCTTTTTTTTCTTTTTTTTCTTTTTTGTTATTGGTCTGTTTTTGAAAAATTGTAAAGAGAATTTTTTAGGGGAACATATATTTTTTATGAAAAAGGGAGGGGCAAGAAAGGAGGCAAAAAATATGGAGTAGGCTTGATTTAATATTAATTCCAGGATGGGGGATGGAATAGATGTTTTAATAGAAATGTGCAAACAAATAAAATTTTAGGAGGGGAAGGAAAAATATTGGATAAACTGAGGGGGGAAATTTGAAATGTCTTTGATTATGTACCTGATATCTTGTTCAAAATGATGTATATGTGGTTTGTTTTTAAAAAAATAAATAAAAAAAATTCAAAAAAAAATCTCCAGGTGCTGAGGACCCCTCGGAAGCTTTCCCCCAAACAGGTTTGCTGGGCTCAGTATTTCAAATGCTTTAACTTCAACCTGAAATACATTCGGGGGGGACGACACTTGTTAGCTGATGCCCTATCCAGGAAGCCCCAATTTGACAGCCAACGAGAAGAGGTAGTTCATGCTATGATCTCTGAAACCCAACCAGCGGCACAACTTAGCACTACAGCGGAAACATGCCATGTGTTGTGTCTGTGCCCCCCCAAGCCGGGCCCCCTGCCAGAAAATGAATTGGAAAGTGAGGGCGAAGTGCCATCAGGACTTATCTCAGGAGCACTGGCTTCCCTGGCTCAGCTCCAGGAGCCAGAGGCAGGCCAGGTGGAGGAGATAACGAGGCCTCTATCCCGACTCTTCCCCCCCCCCAGCCACTCTTCCAGACCCAGCTGATGGTAATCAGGCCTGGCTGGACCCTAGGTTTTGTAGGCAGGAGAGGCGGGAACAACAGAAGCAGGGGTGGGGCAGCCCTAGGAAGTGCTGAGTCATGGAGCCACACCCCACAGCATATAAAAGCAGCAAGGGCTGCTATGCCTCTTCGTAGCAGGCAAATCAACTGCTTGACTAGAGCTGAACTACTGTTTGTTGATTCATCGGCATCAAGGGAGATAACAGAGACACTTGGCAGATGCTCGCTTGTTTGCTGCCAGAGCTGATAGTGCTGGCTAATTAAGTCATCGCTCGGACTGAGGCGAGGGGGACAGAACACCGTGGTTCCGACCTCCCTGAAAACAAGTTGACAACAGAGCTAAAAGCAGCACTCTCAACCGATACCTGGTTCAAGGAGAACCAGATGGACCTAACCCTAAGATAGGAATTGGCTTGGAAAGGGAGTAAGATTTATGTGCCCAGCAGCACGCGACTTAGGATGCTACAGCGGAGTCATGATTCTCGATTAGGGGGCCACTTTGGAGTTTTAAAAACTCTCCATTTGGCTAGAAGACAATTCTGGTGGCCAAGGATGAAGGCTGATGTAGAGAACTATGTTAAAACTTGCCCCACCTGTGCCACCATGAAGTCCAAACCAGAGAAGCTCTCTGGGCTTCCCTAGACCGTGGCCAAATCCACAGAACCCTGGAAGGAGATTGCAATGGAGTTCATAGTCAAGTTCCCTGATAGTGGAGGGAACAAGGTGATTTATTCTCCAAATAAATGCTGCAACAAACTACCCTCGGCCAAGAAGCTGGCAAAACATTTTGTGAAGTATATCTACAGACTACATGGGGTTTCAAGGAGAATAATATCAGATCACAGGGTCCAGTTTACTGCTAAATTCTGGAAGGAATTCCTGTGGTCCATTGGGTCATCCCAGGGGCTTAGCTCAGCTTTCCACCCATCAACTAATGGATTCACTGAAAAATTGAACGCCATGGTGGAACAATACATTAGATGTTATTTAAATTAGCAACAAGAAAACTGGGCGGAGTTATTACCATTCACAGAAGTGGCTTATAATAATGCAGTACACAGTAGTACTGAGTTGACTCCTTTTCAAATAACTGGGCATGGATTTTGTGCCGATGCCAGAGTTGCCTAGAGAGCCACCCACTTCCATGTCCCTCACAGAATGGATTACCTCATTAAAAAAGGGTTGGGAGAATACTAAGAAAGCTTTAAATGAGTCAACGGAAAAATATAAGGCCCAGGCCAACAAACACCAGTCTCTCCAACCACCTTTCTGAATAGGAGATAAGATATATTTTTCAACCAAATATCTAAGATTGAGGTTACCTAGCAAGAAGTTTGGACCCAAATTCATAGGTCCCTTCCCTATGGTGAAAGTGATTAACCCAGTGACTGTCCAACATAGCTTCCCTCGAATATTAGGGAAAGTGCACCCAGTTTTTCACAGTAGGTTATTGAAACCATTGAGAGGATCTAACTTAAGGCCCTTACCAGCTGCTCACAGGGTGAGTACAAAGTGAGACTCATTATGAAGTTAAGAAGATCCTTGACTCTAGACTATACAGGGGGCGTTTACAGTGGACAACCACTTAGATATGAGCCAGCAGTGTGCAGCAACTGCCAAAAAAGCCAAAACAGTTCTGGGCTGCATAAACAGAGGGATAGTGTTCTGTTTCCCTCCCCCAATACTCCCAACAAAGAGTCAGTCAAAGGCCTTCTTTTCTAATTTATTTACATAGATAAATGTTCTGGCCACGTCTACCCACGGGCCTGCCAAGTCTCTGGAGATAATGAGGAAATTATAGATAAGGCCAGAATTACTCACGAATATATTCTTCCCTCCATTGATACAGTTTTCCTGCGCAAATTCACTGCTTTGTCCAAGACAAAAAACCAGGAAGTTCCGCCTCCTTTTTATAGTCTCTGCAGATGTCACTGCATGACCATCATTCTTTGGCGTTGTCCCAATGCTTCCTCTGCTGCGCGCACCGGTCACGTCTGCGCAGTCTTGCAGCACTCCAAAACTGTTCTTGGGGCGTTGCCAAATCAGAAGAAGGCCTGGGAGAATCAGGCCTTGCCGGCCCCTCCTCCTCCCTTTGGGAGGGTGCCAGGGAGAAAGAGGGCCCAAGAGAAGCAGGCCTTGCCAGGTCTTCTCCCTCACTTTCTGAATCATCCGAGTCCAGGAGTCCGGGTCCAGGAACCTGGGTCACAACAGATAGAATCAAGATCACGTGAAGTGTTAATACCACTTTATAATTCCTTGGTAAGGCCACACTTGGAATATTGCATTCAGTTTTGGTCGCCACAATGTAAAAAAGATATTGAGACTCCAGAAAGAGTGCAGAGAAGAGCAACAAAGATGATTAGGGGACTGGAGACTAAAACATACGAAGAACGGTTGCAGGAACTCGGTATGTCTAGTTTAATGAAAAGAAGGACTAGGTGAGACATGATAGCGGTGTTCCAATATCTCAGGGGTTGCCACAAAGAAGAGAGAGTCAAACTATTCTCCAAAGCACCCGAGGGTAGAACAAGAAGCAATGGGTGGAAACTAATCAAGGAGAGAAGCAACTTAGAACTAAGGAGAAATTTCCTGACAGTTAGAACAATGAATAAGTGGAACAACTTGCCTGCAGAACTTGTGAATGCTCCAACACTGGACATTTTTAAGAAAATATTGGATAGCCATTTGTCTGAAATGGTGTAGGGTTTCCTGCCTGGGCAGGGGATTGGACTAGAAGACCTCCAAGGTCCCTTCCAATTTTGTTATTATGTTATATGTTAGTATTTGGTACACTGGAAAAAGTACCCGTTATCTGAAGGTACGTGGGTGAAAAGTTGGGATGTGAATGCTGATACTCTAGTAGAGCAATTTCATGATAAATTCCCTGAGAAACTAAAGGATCCTCCTGGAACGGGGAGAAGGAGTTAAGAAGTTATGTACAAGGTGTTAACCCCATCTTTTGTGTTTTGTCTGTTTTATTTTTCAGGGTGTGTCTTTTTTTGCGGGGGGGGGGGACACATGTCAGCTTTGGAAGCCATATTAGACCGGAAGCTTCTGTGCTGCCACTGTCTTATGTGTGGGAAAGTAGGAGGGGGGATTTAGTAGAGGGATTGTCTTTAGATATAATAGCATTTTTCCTGTGGGTCACGGTCAGGCATCTGGAGAAGGAGTGGTCGAAATGCTGTTTCGAGATGGGATGGATGGTGATTGGAGCATGTGATCGACTGTGGAGTCGGGATGGTTTTGGGGGATTTGATTTACTGAGGGAAAACCGGACCTCTCAGATTCAGGTTTTCCCAGATGTGGCAGTTTACCTATTCTAGTAAATAGAACTTTGAAAAATGCTTGCTTCAGAGTTTTTACTTGGAGTGGGGTTTTTTCCTGGAACGCTGGCAAATATTACATTTCTCCTCACTAAATGCCTCAGGCAGGTCTTAGATCAAGAAAAGTGAAAATGGTTTGTGTTAAGCTCCATCTCACCTGAGGAGATTGGATTGGAGGTCATAACTTCCCATTTCCATCCGTTCAAAAGCATCTGGGATTCTGGTTAACGATTGGCTTCAAGATGGAGGCAACTGGTTCCAGTCTTGGGAATCTCCAGATCCCAAAGCTGTCACATCTCTCCACTCTGGCTTGTGGGGCGACTTCATTGGGCTGGACGTGACACGATATTCAGGCAGTCTCTCCTCCTGTCCCCTTTCTGAGTTGGATCAGACTGGCAACTTTTCCAGGAATCCAACTGCTTGGGCCGAACGCCTAGCCTTCATGTCATCTCTGCAGCTTCACTGGCTTGCACCACTTCTTCAGAAGGAGAATACCAAGTCTTAATAAGTCCTCCGGTATCAGTCCCCATGGCTCCCTCTGCGATCTCCTCTTTCTCCTCCATCTTTGCTGAGTCTTCACACTACCCGAGTTTTAGGTCGTTACTGGGGCTCAGCACCCCGGACAGCCCCCTTTCGGGGTGCCATTAGGATTTTAGGGATTTGAGTTAACACCATGACCTTGACCAAAGGGAAGAATGTTATTATGTCTAACTACAATCACTCTATTGAATCCCCCCTCCTACTTTCCCAAGCGCAAGAAGCTGGCAGCGTGGAAGCTTCTGGTGTTAATATGGCTTCCAAAGCTGACATTACCTTTCAATCCTATGATTTCGTTATTCTATACCAGGGGTGTCCAAACTTGGTCCCTTTAAGACTTTTGGACTTCAACTCCCAGAGTTCCTCAGCCAGCTTTGCTGGCTGAGGGACTCTGGGAGTTGAAGTCCAAAAGTCTTAAAGGGACCAAGTTTGGACACCCCTGTTCTATACTTAGTTTCATAACCTCTTTTCTGAGGGAGGCCAGAAATTATAATTGGGGCTATCTGTAAGCAGATCTGCTCTTGCCCCTGAGCCACAATCCTTCATTTTGGAACTATTGTTAAGTGTCTTCTAGACAGTAGCAGTAGAGAGTGGAAAATACCTTCTAAACAGTAGAAATGGGGGAAATGGATATATATGCCCAAATTTTAATTAGATCTAACTTTTAAATCCACTAATAGAATACTGTTATTAAATTACTTTATTTACATAAATGTTTTGGAATTCGTTCCTGGAACTGAGATCTTTTACATAACTTCATGTTTAATTTGTGTGGCTCAGGCTGTAAGAAGCCTGTTATTAAACACAGCTGCTTGCAATTACTGCAGGCTCGAGTCCCACCAGGCCCAAGATTGACTCAGCCTTCCATCCTTTATAAGGTAGGTAAAATGAGGACCCAGATTGTTGGGGGGGGCAATAAGTTGACTTTGTATATAAATATACAAATAGAATGAGACTATTGCCTTACACAATGTAAGCCACCCTGAGTCTTCGGAGAAGGGCAGGATATAAATGTAAATTAAAAAATTTGCTATTTATCATGCAGCTTTGATTTTTACTGGTTCTTCCTAAGAGTGAATTTGATTTAATCACTGATCAAGAAAACTAAATCATGATTTAATCCCAGTCAGAAACATTGTGTAATTGTCATTTTCAGTAAAATGGCTTTCTTTTTGATGTAACCTGAATACATATTCTTTAGTATTTACACAGAATATAAGAGTTCGAAGTTGATGCAAGAAATATATTATATCAATTTCTGTTTAAACAGTTGAAGTGAACAGTTCTTACAACATTTTTTTCCTAAGGTCCAGCCAAAATCTGCTTCCTTGTAATTTCCTTGTTTCTTGTCCTGCCTTTTGGAAAAACTCTGAACAATCTTGCCCCATCTTTTGCATGACAGCCTTCCAGATATGTGAAGACAGTTAGCTCTCTTTTCTCAGCATATCAGTGTTACCAATCATTCTCTATAATCTCTTTAGAGGTCACTTAGTTTTTCCTAGATTGGTTTTTCCCAAGCTATCAGTTTGATAATACATTTTCTAAAATGTGTCCAGATATTTTAGATGTAATCTGACCATCATAGAATAAACAGAAATATGTCTTCTTTTGATCTTGCATTGTATTTCTGTTGATACGGTCTAGAATTATTGCTTTGTTTGCATCACCAGCAGTGATGGGTTTCTACTGGTTCACCCCAGTTCAGGTAAACCAGTAGTGGCGGTGGTGGGAGGCTCCGCCCACCCACCCGGACATCATCATGGATGCTCTACGCATACACAGAAGGTTCTGCGCATGCGCAGAAGCACCACGCAAGAGCAAAGCAAGTGCACATGCACAAGCAAAGCAAGCGCACACACCCGCACACTCACAGTTCTGAACTGGTAGTGAAGATAAGTGGAATCCACACTACTTATCACCAGCCTATTTTATTTTATTTTATTTTATTTTATTTTATTTTATTTTATTTTATTATTTTATTTTATTTTATTCTTTACTTTTCAATTCAATTCAATTCAATTATTAAATTAAATTAAATTAAATTAAATTAACATTTATATAGCTCATCTTATTCCAAATTCTGGGTGACCCCAAATCATGAACAAAAACAATACCAGTAATAAAATAACATAAAAACATATTAATACTATTATAAATATTTTTGGTTCATGTTCAATTTATAACAGACCAATACACCCAGATGCTTTTTATATGGAGAGATAGTCATAACTTTTTTTTTTATATATATAAAAAAGTTTTATTTTTACAATCTTATCAAATAATTCATCCAATGTACAGTTATATACAATTAGTCGGGCCTGCCCAGTCACCACCCCCCTTTTTAACCTTCTTCCCTCTTCTACCTTCTTTTACTTTCCAAACCTTCCTCTCCTTCTCTTATCTACCTCCTCTCCTCCCTCCACCCTACACTCTTCTCCCTCTTCTACCCCTCTTCCTTCCTCTTCTCCTCTTTCCTACCTCCTACTCTCTTTTTTCCTCCCCACCGTTCTAAAATGGCAACTGGTCAGACCCGACCCTACATTAATTATATTTATACATCTTCAATAATCCCTGTACATTAACCATCACTCCATCACTAACCTCAACACCCCAATTTCCTTCCCTTTACCCCCACCCCCACCCCGACTTCCCAGAACAAAATGCAGGGTATCAAAACTAACAATCATAATCTAAAATAATTCCTAAATTATAATCTCTAGTCTCTCCACGCTTATTCACACTCTCAATTCCCCTCTCCTTCAAAAATATATCTAATACAAAATATTTCCTAAATTTACTCATATGCTATTTGATATTTTTTTATCTGATACTTATTTTGAATATAATCAATCCACATTTTCCATTCTAAAATATATTTTTCTTGTGTATAGTCTTTCAAGTAAGCAGAGATTTTTGCCATTTCTGCCAGATTTGATACTTTAAGAGTCCATTCTTCAATTGTAGGTAATTCTTCTTTCTTCCAATATTGAGCAATCAAAAGTCTTGCGGCTGTTATTAAGTTCAAAATCAATTTAGTCTCTATAGCTGTACAATCCATAATTATTCCTAGTAAAAGAACTGCGTCGTAAACTTAATCTTCTTTTTCAAAATATTCTGCATGATCCACCATACTTTAATCCAAAATGCTTTAACTTTTTTGCAAGTCCACCATATATGATAATAAGTAGCATCTTCACAATCACATCTCCAGCATTTAGCCTGTACATTAGGATACATACATGACAATTTTTTGGGGTCTAAATGCCATCTATAAAACATCTTATAAAAATTTTCTCTCATATTTTGCGCTTGTGTAAATTTAACATTCCTCACCCAAATTCTTTCCCAAGTTTCCAACATTATTGGTTGCTGAAAATTTTGTGCCCACTTAATCATACAATCCTTAACCAAATCAGTCTCTGAATCTATTTCTACTAATACATTATACAACCTCTTAATATGCTGTTGACCTTGATCTCTCATTTGTTTTAACAAATTATCCTCAATTTGCTTAACACCTATTTTTTGATCTAATTTCCATCTAGCTTGTAGTTGTCCATATTGGAACCATGTATAATTTTTCCCTTCTTCCCCCATCTTTTCTCTAGATTTTAATTGTAACTCCCCCTTTTCCATACAAAGAAGTTCTTTATAAGTAACTACCTCCATCTTTTGATATATATTTATATTTTCTATCATGTGTCTCGGGTTTGCCCATATTGGAATCTTTCCATCTAATTTGTATTGATATTTCCTCCAAACCCTCAATAATGCATTTCTAATTATATTATTTTTAAATATTTTATCAACTTTCTTATCATATAATAAATAGGCATGCCACCCATATAACAAACCATAACCTTCTATATTCAGAACTCTTTCCTCAGTTAAATTAATCCAATCAGTAATTAATGATAAAACAACTGCTTCATAATACAATTTTAAATTAGGCATTTTAAGACCCCCCCTTTCCCTTATATCCTGCATTACTTTTAATTTTATTCTTGGTTTTTGCCCATCCATACAAATTTACTAATCCCTTTTGCCATTCCTGTAATTTAATATCATTCTTAAACACCGGTATCATTTGAAACAAAACAAAACCTGGGCAAAACATTCATTTTATAGCCGCTATTCTTCCCAGCAAAGATAGTTGTAACTTCTTCCAACTCTCCATTTCTTTCCATACCTTCTGCCACAATACCTCATAATTATTTTTGTATAATTTAACATTTGAAGCTGTAATATATATTCCTAAATATTTAACCTTTTAACGATTTCAAGACCTGAAGTTCTTTCTAACTCTTCTTTTTGTTGTATATTCATATTTTTAGTTATCATCTTTGTCTTTTGCTGATTCACCTTAAATCCAGATACTTTACCATACTGACCAATTATATCTTTTAAACCAGTTACTGAGTATATTGGTTGAGATACAGTAACAACCAGGTCATCTGCAAAAGCTCTTAATCTATAATCTTGATGTTTAACTCTAATTCCCTTTATTCGATCGGAACCACGTATGTTATTCAGAAGAATTTCTAAAGTTAAAATAAAAAGTAATGGGGACAAGGGACATCCCTGTCTCGTCCCTTTCTCAATTTTAAAAGTTTCTGTTAACCCACCATTTACTATTATTTGTGCTGTTTGCTTCTGATATATTGCTTTAATTGCACGAATAAAATAATCCCCAAATTGCATTTTTTCTATTACTTTAAACAAAAACTGCCAATCCAATCTATCAAAAGCTTTTTCAGCATCCAAAAAAAGGAATGCCGCTGATACTTGGTTGTTTCGTTCCAAATATTCAAGTAAATTTACGATTTGCCTCACATTATATCTCATCTGCCTACCCTTAATAAATCCTGACTGATCATTATGAATTATTTGATTCATCACTGGCATTAATCTATTAGCCAATATCTTGGTAAATATCTTGTAATCAGTATTTAAAAGTGATATAGGCCTATAATTCTCTGCTTTAATACCATCTCGATCTTCCTTCGGTATTAACGAAATAAAGGCTGTCCTCCATGAAGGGGGAACATCTCCTCCCATTTGAATTTTATTAAATAACTCTTTAAGTGGTTCAACCATCTCGAGAGATAGTCATAACTTGACTACGGTAATTGGGAACCTTACAGATGCTTAGTCAAAAGCTTTGCTGAAGTCAAAATATTCTATGTCAACCATATTCAAATAAATTAATCACTATCCAAAAAAATGTTCTTTGGCATGACAAAGTCATTCTTGATAAAGCCATGCTAACTCCTGCCAAACAATACATTCTTTTCTAAAAGCTCATAGGTTGAGTATGTAACTTTTGTAATTGTGGGACTGTCGTAAATACTTGTGGTTATCACGTAACTTTGAACGGTCACTAAGTGAACTGTTATAACTCAAGTATTACCTGCATTCCTGAATACTCTTCTTCCTCCAAACAAAATAAATATAGCCACAAAAAAATAAATTTGCTGAATTAGAATCTTTCTTTCTGTATCTATTATACTTAGCCTTTTTAGATGGTTTCTAAAGTTTGGCTCTTAGTTCTACTATTCCTATAGTTTCAAATTTCGTATTTTTTTCATAACTGACTTGCATTTTCTCCAAACTGATGAGATAAATAATTCCTACATTTGGAAAACAAGATATTAAAAAATTATAATGCACCATTTTCCATAATGTTTCCTCCTATATGAAACATTTTAAAAATAATTATATAAAACTTTTAAAAACTAGGGAAGAAAATTTTTCTTAAGGGGTTTTCTTGTTGGAAAAATGAAAATAAGGACCCTTTCTCGGATTTGTATGTTGCAATATTAGCCATATGGATTCCTTTGAGAGATTGCTTATGTGCAAAGATCAGCATAGGTAACCTTTGAGAGACTGCTTATGTGCAAGATCAGCATAAGTAACTTTGGCTAATTTTATCATGTACAAAAGAAATAAGCAGAAACTTGTTTGATGTCAGTCACATCAAGGCTGTAGTACGATGGTGTGAAATGTATCAACACTTTTGTGATTAGCCACAGGACATACCTTTTCTGATAAGGTTCCTTTCACAAAGCTTCTTAGAAGTTTCTTCTACATACAACTATATGAGATTTATTAACACGCAGGGTCAGGATATTACAAGATGTATTTCTGTTTGCTACGTGTAGCTTGAATAGTGTAACTGTAGAACACCTTAGACACGTGTGGGAGTGATGTCCTTGTAGCGCGTGTAGGCTGCCATGCAGCTGTACCACGTGGGCAAAAGCAGAGAACAAAGAGCAGCCACCTCATGGCAGAGAACAAAGAGCCACCTCATGGCAAAACTCCTCCCAAGAATCACAAGCTTTCTCCCAAAATCATAGGCTTGTGGATGTGCTTGCAGTCACGTATTCACATGTTGATTATATGCTAATATATAACCTCCCCTGCTTACCTTTTGTAACCACCCATCTTTACCTAAACACAATAAAAAGGGGCTCTGGAATTTGCTCTGGGCTTTTTCATCCCAGACATTCTCTAGGCTCTCACCCTGAGAAGTCCATGAGTCTGTCGTTCATCAGCAGCCTTCATGAGAAGCCCACCAGATAATTCAACATTTGTAAATACTTTGCATTTAGTAAAAAGACAATGCCGGTAGCTCCCTCTCAAAAAGGACATAGAAAGTTATGTTGCTAGCTGCCCTGTGTGTGCGTCAGCCAAACGGCGGCAAGGGAAAACATCCAGACTTTTACGGCCAGTTGCAGACCCTTCAGCAAATTGGAGAGAGATCTCTATGGATTTTATTGTGGAGCTGCCTGAGAGTTCTGGGATACACAGTAATCTGGGTCGTTACAGATCTTTTTTCCAAATGGGCCCATTTCATATCAACAAATTCCCACTGCTAGGCCCCTGCCAAAATTATTCTTGGTGCACATTTATCAGTTACATGGTGCTCCACATCGAATTATATCAGATCAGGAAGTCTAAGTATATTATATCCACAGTATTCCGTTGGTCAACTAATTTAGTCACTATGTTGAAGAATGAAATAAGATTGATTTGGCATGATCTGTTTTTAACAAACCCATGCTGGCTGCTGGTTATTACTTTACTCATTTTTAAGTGTTGGCAGATCTGTTTTTTTATTATTTTTTCAGTATCTTCCGGTGAATTGATGATAGACTGATTGGTCTGTAGTTTCCTGGGTCTGTTTTCCCCCCCCTTTTTTTGAAGATGGGAACCACATCAGCACTTTTCCAGTCCTCTGGTAGTCCCCCGGTGTTCCATGATTTTTGAAAGATATGATGCAGTGGTTCTGAGATGACATCTGCCAAGCTCCTTTAGAACTTAATATAATCCGTCAGGTCCTGGTGATTTGTATTCATCAAGATCAGACAGGTGTTCTCTTACTATTTTTTTCGCTTATTTTAACTTTTATTTCCAGTTTGTTTTTTACAGTTATGTTTCTGGTAGATTGGGCTATAATTTCTTTTTGTGTGAAGACCGATACAAAGAATGAGTTAAACAGCTCTGCGTTCTCTCTGTTGTCTGTTACTTCTTTGCCGTCTTCTTTCTTTAGTGGACTGATTTTCTGGATTCAGGAAAAGTAAAGGTGGTGCTTGACTGGCATCCCACACACACTTGTTGACAACTCCAAAGCTTCCTGGGATTTGCCAACTTTTACAGACAATTCCTCCTGGCTTTTGTGGAGGTCGCCCTGCCCCTAACAGAACTGTTGAAGACAGGGTCTCCCCTGATGAAGCAGAAGCCAACCCAGCCACTCGCTTGGACAATGGACTGTCAAAAAGCCTTTGAGAAGTTAAAAAGACTCTTTGCCCAGGAGTTGATCCTGCAGCACCCAGATCCAAAGCAACAGTTCATAATACAGGCAGATGCTAGCGATGTAGCTGTAGCAGCGGTGCTCCTGCAAAAGGATCCAAAAAGGGCAACTCCTGCTGTATACCTACATGTCCCAAAAACTTACTAACACTGAGAGGCAATGGGGCCCTTTGGGAGAAGGAGGCCTACGGAGTTCGCTGGGCTCTAGTTTCATGGAGACACTTCCAAGAGGGGGGAAAAGTGCCTTTCGAGATCTGGACTGATCACAAAAACCTTGAAGCCCTGAAAAACCCCAGAAAATTCTCCCAAACAAGTCCACTGGGCACAGTACTTTAGATGATTCAAATTCGAACTAAAGTACATCCCAGGAGGAAAAAAACCTGTTGGCAGATGCCTTGTCGAGAAAACAGCAGTTTGACAGTCGCCAGGAGGAAGTAGTCCATGCCATCATTCCTCCCGCACAACCAGCAGCACAAGTCACCACCAGAAGCCAAGCCAGGTGGCCATCCAACCCCAGCGAGGACAAGGTGACAGCTGCGTTAAAAGCTGCACTACCAGATGACCTGTTCTGTTTCCCTTCCCCCAATACTCCCAGCAAAGAGTCCGTCAGAGGCCTTCCTTTTTTCCTTTTATTTACATAGATACATGTCCTGGCCACGTCTACCCACGGGCCTGCCAAGTTTCTGGAGATAACGAGGAAATTATAGATAAGGCCAGAATTACTCACGAATATATTCTTCCCTCCATTGAAACAGTTAGCTCGCGCCAATTCATTAGCTCGCGCCAACTCATTACTTTGTCCAAGACAAAAAACCAGGAAGTCCCGCCTCCTATTTATAGTCTCTGCAGATGTCACTGCATGACAATTATGACTTGGCTTTGTCCCAACTCTTCCGCTGCTGCGCACGGCGATCACGTCTACGTAACCTTGCATCACTCCAAAACTGTTCTTGGGGCGTTGCCAAATCAGAAGGAGGCTCCATGGAATCAGGCTGTGCCGGCCCCTCCTCCTCCCTTTGAGTGGGTGCCAGGGAGGGAAAGGGCTCAAGAGAAGCAGGGCTGGCCAGGTCTTCTCCCTCACTTTCTGAATCATCCGAGTCCAGGAGTCCGGGTCCAGGAACCTGGGTCACAACATGACCCCTGGCTCACAGACAATAAAGATGTCTTGACTACGAGGGAGGGACTAGCTTGGAAAGGATCCAAACCATGGGTGGTATTCGACCGGTTCAGATTGGTTTGGGTGAACTGGTAGCAGCGATTTGAATTGGTTTGCCGAACCAGTAAATACCACCTCTGACTGGCCCCTCCTATGGTCTCCCGGTTGCCACTGGCCCCTTCTGGCCACTCGCTGCTCACCCCTTCTCGCCGCTCGCTGCTTGCCCCTTCCGGCCGCTCACTGCTCGCCCCTTCCAGCCGCTCGCTGCTCGCCCCTTCCGGCCGCTCACTGCTCGCCCCTTCCGGCCGCTCACTGCTCGCCCCTTCCGGCCGCTCACTGCTTGCTGCTTGCTCTGCCAACCCCACCCCCACCCTATATATGTTGCCTTCACCACGTGGCCCAGCTAATCACCTCATCAGCTCTGTTCATCTCACCAAAGGTAAGCAATACACGCCACGTGCTTGCCCTTCGCCTTTTGTTGGGGGCCAGGGCCCAGGGATGCGCCATTCCCTGAGGCCCAAGAGCTGCTGCCCACCTTGGTCGGGTCAAAGAATGCGCCGTTCCCTGGCTCAGGCCTTACCCCGGAGCCACCACATGCTCGTTGCCTGCCCCAGCCGGGTCGGGGAATGTGCCATTTCCTGGCTCCAGCCTTGCCCCAAAGCTGACACCTGCAAGCCGCCCACCTCACTCACCTACCTTCACAGCAACTGACATGGGGGGGGGGGTGGACACAGCTCGGCTGCCTTTCGCACCAAGAAATCTCCAGCCACCAGCGGTCATTTTCCACTGCCTTCTGAGCAGCTCTGCTGCGATGCCGTCCCTCTGGCTGCTGCTGTTCTCCTGGCTGGGTTCGACCATGCATGTGCATCCCATTGCCCGCCACTGCAGCTTGTGGCCAGACCCATCCAGAAGAACGGCAGCAGCCAGAGGGACAGCATGGCAGAGGAGCTGCTTAGAAGGCAGCCTCTGACTGCAGTCTTTAAGATACGATCCCGTGAGGGAGGGGTGACCATAAAGGGACAGACTGGGCCCAGCGGCTGCCTTCTGAGCAGCACCACTGTGAAGGGAGGGATAAAAGTTCAGCTTCTCTCTGCTGTAGCATTGAACGTGGCTGCTTCTCTCCTGTTTCTCGGGCTCATACACATACAGCAAACATGAGAAGGAGGCGAGAAGCAGCCAAGTTGAGCGCTAGAAGACTTGGCCAGCCAAATTTTTCTGTTGGTTCTGTGGGCATAGCTTGGTGGCCATGTATTGGTGGCTTGCTGTGAGTGATGTCAAGTTGGCCACGCCCATTCAGTCACATGACCTCCCACCAAGCCATGCCCACAGAACCGGTAGGGGAAATAATTTAATATCATCACTTATCCAAACTGTATGTCCCTACAAGCTTGAGACTGGAGGTGTTACAGTGCAGCCATGACTCAAAGCTTGCTCTTCAGTAAAAACCCTGCATCTCGCTAGAAGGGAATTTGATGGCCAAATATAAAAGCAGATGTGGAAGACTAGTAAAGAGCTGTGCCACCTGTGCTGCCATGAAAATGTGACCAGGAAAACCCCATGGACTTCTTCAGTTAGTGGCAAACCCCAGCAGACCCTGTGAGGAAATTGCAATGGATTTTATAGTTGAGCTCCCAGAGAGTTGGGGGAACACAATAATTTGGACAGTCATTGAATTATTTTCCAAGCAAGCCCACTTTCCTGCTTGCTCTGTACTGTCTTCTGTGAAGAAACTGGCTAAACTATTCATCAAACATATCTACCGCCTGCACGGAATACCCTGCCGAATCATCTCAGACTGGGGAGTCCAGTTTACGGCCAAGTTCTGGAGCGAGTTCCTGAGATCCATCGGATCCACACAAGGACTTAGCTCAGCTTTTCATCCGCATATGAACGGTACTGTGGAACGAGCGAACTCAATGGTGGAACAATATATAAGATGCTATGTGGATTACCAACAAGAGAATTGGATGGACCTATTACCATTTGCAGAAGTGGCTTATAACAACGCCGTGCATAGCAGCACTGGTTGACCCTTTTCCAAATTACCAATGGCATGGAATTTGTCCCCATGCCTGAACTGCCCAGAGAACCCCACTCTTCTGTGTCTTTGACAGAATGGATGGAGTCTCTGAAAAAAGGATGGAAGAATACTAAAAAAGCGCTGGCAGAAGCTGCAGAGGAATATAAAAAGCAGGCAGACGGACACTGTTTTCTTCAACCTTCCTTCCCTGTGGGAGATAAAGTTTTCCTACCAACCAAATACATATGGTTGAGGCTGCCTAGCAAAAAATTGGGTCAATTACTTTCACTATTGGAAAGGGACCTAAAAATTTAGGTCCCTTTCCAATAGTGAAAGTAATTGACCCAGTGACAGTTCAGTTTAGCCTCCCCTGCATTCTAGAGAAAGTGCACCCTGTGTTTCATGTGGCCTGCTGAAACCAGTCCTTGCATCTAGATTAATAGTGCAAGGAGAAACCCATTATGAAGTGAAAAAATGTTTAGATTCTAGACTGTATAAGAGTTGTTTACAATGTTTAGTTCATTGGAAAGGTACCCTTTGCTTGAAGCTAACTGGGTTAAGAGTTGGAATGTGAAAGCAGATAAACTGGTTAAACAGTTCCATGACAAATATCCTGATAAGCCAAAGGGAAGAGGTGGTTAGGTGTATGGTTTTAACCCCCTGTATTACTGTCATTTCAGGACATGCTTTTCTGCTGAGGAAGGGGGGCGGCCTGTCAGACCTGGAAGCCATCTTTTACATTTGGGCCTTCAGGCCTGCCATATTTTCTATTGTGGGAAAATGGGATGGGAGATTGTATAGAGTGGGTGATAGATAGTCATAACAACATTCTTTTCTCCGAGAGTCAAGGTCACCTTGCCCTGCAGCTGTGATGAGGTGACTGGGAAGCATCTCCAGTTTTGGATGGTGTCTGATTGAATCATGATGGACTGGGTGCTGGGCAGGGACTTGAACTTTCTTTTGGGTGGGGAAAACCTGGAAACTTTCAGATTCAGGTTTCCTAGATGTGCCAATATGACATCTCTAATAAAATGGAACTTTGAGGAAACTCAAGCCTTGGAGAATAATAATAATAATAATAATAATAATAATAATAATAATAATAATAATAATAATAATAATAATAATAATAATAATAATAATAATAATAATGTTTTAATTTGTATACCGCCCTTCTCCCGAAGGACTCAGGGCGGTGAACAGGCAAATAAAATACAAACAGAAACATACACCATAATTAAAACAACCCTTAAAAAACTGATTCAAATTTGCCAGAAAATTTAAAATAACATTACACCCCATAAAATTACAGAAATTTAAAACCCATCAAAATTCAATTAAAATTAAAATTTAAAATTTAGAATTTAAAATCAGGCTAGTATTCTTTCGTTGAGGGTGTTACTTGGATCCTTGACACTTAACCCTGAAAGAGATTAAAATGGGTTTAGATAATCGCTTTCCTCCAGGATCCTGGAGTTGTTGACCACCTTCTTAATTCTTTTTTTTTTTAAAGAATGTTGGAGGCTGAACTATACTTTTCCAGAATCATTGGGTTCAGTGTCTACTTCTTGAAGAGAGGGTGTATGACCATCTCCTTTGAATTCAATATTCTCTGTCAAAGAATTAATCAAAAGACAGTATCGGATTTAATAGCCATAGTTCCATAAATCATGAGTTCATGAAGTGTAGATTTTTATATTTATTTATTTATTTATTTTTCATATTTTTATACCGCCCTATCTCCCTAGGGACTCAGGGCGGTTTACAGGCAGATAAAAATACATATAAATACACAATGAAACATACAATTAAAAAACTTATTCTAAAAAGCCAATTAGTTAAAATATCAAAGTACATAATAAAAACCCGTTAAAACCAATTAAATTTAAAATCTAAAATCTAATCCAGTCCTGCGCAGATGAATAGATGAGTTTTAAGCTCGCGGCGGAAGGTTCGGAGGTCCGGAAGCTGACGAAGTCCTGGGGGGAGCTCGTTCCAAAGGGTGGGAGCCCCCACAGAGAAGGCCCTTCCCCTGGATGTCGCCAGACGGCATTGCCTAGCCGACGGCACCCAGAGGAGTCCCTCTCTGTGAGAGCGCACGGGTCGGTGAGAGGTATTCGGTAGCAGCAGACGGTCCCGTAAATAGCCCGGCCCTATGCCATGGAGCTCTTTGAAGATCATTACCAAAACCTTGGTAATATAATTGGATAAGTACATTTAATTGAATTGAACTGAATTAGAATGGGATTTACTTCAAACTGACATCTATAAGATTTTGTTTTCAATTGTATATTTAATGCTTCCTTTAAGAACTAATATGTTTTTCCTCTTCCTTTTAGCACTTACAATAAAATATGGGCAGAAGCCCAAGAATCTCTCAACTGCTTGTTGCAAAAGGAGATTGAAGAGAAGTCCCCAAAACCACTGAAAGACCGCCTGTTAATTTTTCAGATGCTTGCTACTTTCTACATCAAATATGTGCAGATATTTCACAACTTAGAATCTGCTTATGACCAGATTGTTCACCCACAAAAGCGCTTAATTATTCGTCAAGTTCTGGATGGTGTAATGGGCCGTATCTTGGAATTGAAGAATGAAATGGTAGAATTGGAATACTCAGAATACCATTACTTTGATGACATTTTACAGGATCTTAAATTATCCCCTGTAAGTATACTTCAGAAATGCATATTTTCTTGTGTCCATCCAGTCCCAATATAGTGCAGCTTTTTATTTTGCTTTTTGACTGTTTTATTTTATTTACTAATTTAAATTAATTTAAAAATCAGAGTTTTCTATCCATGTTCAATTTCACTTGAGAAGATCATATAGAAAAACATCAGAATCTCACAGTTCTATAGTTGTTTGTGTTTTTAATTCTTGCATTGCAAAATTTATGATTTTCACCTCAGAAATACAGAGGCCTAGATCAATATATCTGTTATGATAAATGATGATTTCCAGAGTTGTTTTTTTTTTGAAATTTAGATTATAGTATTACTCTAAATGTATATATAGAGTATGTACTCTGGTATATAGTGTAGAATATATACTCTAGTATATAAGGTATATATTCTAGTATATATTCTATTATATAAACAGACCTATTACCATATAGAAAAATAATTATCAGAGGATGCAAATGCTCTTTCCATTTTTTATATCACTTATCTTTACAATAGAACAATTGTTGGTCTGTTTTGATACAGCTGTTTTAAGCGACTTTTATTTTGAAGTAATTTTGGAGCAGATGTTAGTTTAGCCATTTGAAACCTAAATATGATTGTATCCCCATTTGGGTGGAGGGATCACTAAAACAGATTTTTGGAAGTTAGAATGAAATAAAACTTTCAGATGGCTGTGCAAGCATTCCATATTGTTTAAGAGTTAGACCCTCAGAATAGTTCTAACATCTTCTTACTCAGTAGCTTAGAGATGAAAATTGGATTTAGAGGGCTTCCGGTGGCGCCACCTTCTTCGCTGAGTTCCTAATTAAGGAGCTCCGTACTGAACTTCATAAAAGCCAGGAAAACGCCGGCTTTAATCTCTTTCCCTGGATGAAAGGGAAAGATAAGAGCTGCGGGGGTGTGGTAGACCTCCCCAGGGGCTTTGTTTTTAATTAGGCAGAGCCCTGAAGGTCGAGAGTCCCATAAATATTCCTGCCAAGCTCCGACTTCAGTGCGTGCCTGCAAAAGCAGGAAAAGAAAAAAGTGTCCATCTCTGCTAATTGTCTTATCTTTATGGATTCCTATAAGCAGACGGAATGAGCACGAGTGAACAGCTACTGGATTGCAAGTATTTTTGATTTCCTGACTTCTACCCTTTTAAAAAGAGAAACTTTTTTTTCTTTGTTTCAACTGACTCTTTAAGATGGCGCCTGAAAGGGAGTGAAAGTGAAGAATGGAATTCTAAACAGCCTGTGTAACTAAGAAGCTAAGAAATGTTATGTGTGGATTTTAATGAAGTGAAGTGAGCTCTCCTATATTTAAAGGGGAAAAGAGAAGTTTCTAGACTTATATTTTGTGAATTTTAAAAACTGAAATGGCTACTAAACCACCTAAGACTGGGGGTAGAAGGGGTTCTGAACCAGCTTTAGAAGATTTGATTAAAGAACAAGGGAAAGTCTTTGAAGAAAGGTTTAAGGAGATAATGGATAATAATGAGAAAATAAGAGAACACATAAAAGAAGATAATAAAAAGATAAGAGAAGTATTTTGATCGCTTTTCAAGTTTTGGCAAAAAGACTGGAGGGGGTGGAGGAGGAGGTGCAAGAAATTGCTCAGTCAAATCAGCAAATAGAAAATAGAATGGGGGGAATGCAAATTAAATAGGACAAAAATGAAGATCAAGTGGTGGTGATGCAGTATAGAATGATGGAAGGAGCTCTGAGAATTAGGGGCTTGAATGAGGAGAAAGGGGAAGATTTAAAAAAAAAATTATCAGAAGCCCTGGCTGAATTTATTGAACTTGATCCACAAGAGGTTGCTTATCAAATTGACAAAATTTATAGAGTTAATTCCTGGATTGCTAGGCAAAAGAAACTTCCTAGAGACATTGTGGTTTATTTTTTGAAAAGAACAGTGAGAAATCAAATTTTGCAAGTTGCATTTCAGAAAAACTTGAAAATAGGAGAACAGGAGCTGAAGGTTTTGAAAGAGATTCCTCCCAAGATGTTAAGGGATAGAAAGGACTTTACATTTTTTACACAAGAACTTAAGAAATACCAGATTCAATTTAGATGGGAGGTTCCAGTTGGTTTGACAGTGTATTATCAAGGAAGGAGATATCGTATTGATACAGTGCTTAAGGCCAAAGATTTTCTTTCCACCGTGCTGAAACTTGAAGTAGAAATAATAGAAAAAAGAATTCAAGAGACTCAAATGGGTGTGGAAGCTGAGGTGATTCCAGTGATGTTACCATCTGAGGAACAACCACAAGAACAAAGACTGACGAGGGGAGCCCTTAAGCGTAAAGAAAAGGAGCAACAAACTCAAAGTAAAGTTCAGGATTCTGCTACAGAAGTGGTGGGAGGAGCACGGCCGAAGATACGGGAGGACGATCTTCAGCTGATCGCTAAAAAGCTTCAGCAGGCCAGTAATGGCAAATAAAATCTTGACCTGGAATGTCAATGGTTTGAATTCAGCTCAGAAGAGAAGAAAAATATTTCATTATTTGAAACAATTTAGAAATGATGTAATTTGCTTACAAGAAACGCATATTAAACTATCAGATCAAAAGTACTTAATAAACTCAAAGTTAGGTAAACATTTTGTTGCCTCTGCTTTGGACAAAAAACATGGCATAGTGGTTTATTTGAGAAAAGATATACCAGCCAAGTTAATAGAGGCAGATATTC
The DNA here is from genome assembly GCF_028640845.1 of Ahaetulla prasina. Taxonomy (NCBI): domain Eukaryota; kingdom Metazoa; phylum Chordata; class Lepidosauria; order Squamata; family Colubridae; genus Ahaetulla; species Ahaetulla prasina. Next base: position 185,964,813 of record NC_080539.1, read on the forward strand.
ACGGAAGATATATTGCTATTGAACTTACAATAGAAACAAAAAAGACCCTTTTGTTTGGTATATATGCACCCAATCAGCAACAAGAAAAATTTTATAGAATGTTGTATGATAAGTTGATTCTATGGGATTATAAATCGTGTATTATATTGGGAGATTGGAATGGAGTAATAGATACACGAAAGGACAAGAGAACTTTTTCTAAGAAGATACCTGCACATGCAAAGCTGCCTAAATCCTTTTTTGACATGATAGAAGATTTTGAGTTGAGAGATGTATGGAGACTGCGGAATTTGGAGGAAAGAGACTATACTTTTTTCTCTGATAGGCATCAATCCTTCTCACGTATTGATTTTTTTAAAATTTCTAATGACTTGCTTTTTAAGGTGAAGAAAACTAAGATATTTCCAAGATGTTTGTCTGATCATAGTCCTGTTTGGATGGAATTGCAATATGGAAAAGAGGGTAGAAGAACTTGGAGATTAAATGAAAATTTGTTTAGATATCAGGATAATGTAAATCAATGTAAAAAGCAGATGAAAGAATTTTTTGATTATAATTTGAATAACGAAACATCAATAGAAATGGTTTGGGACACCAGTAAAGCTTTTATGAGAGGTGTATTAATATATATTAATAATAGACAGAGAAATAAGCAACAAAGACAGCGAAGGTATTTAGAAGAGGAAATTTATAAGAAACAACAATTATTAATACATAACCCACATGATCAAAAACTTAAAGATGCAATAAAGTTATTACAGAGTCAATTTAATATGATAATAGCTGATCAGGTGGCAACAAATATACAATATGCCAAACATAATACCTTTTGTAATGCAAATAGACCTGGTAGGTGGTTAGCATATACCTTAAGGAAAAGACAAAAACAACGTACTATAGAAAAAATAGAATATAAAGGAAAAGAGAGATACCAACAGAATAAAATTAAAAAAGCTTTTTTAGAATATTATACAAATGTATATCTTAACGATAATATATTGAACAGGGATATTGATAATTATTTGAAGGAATATAAGGTTAAAAATTTAACTTTAGAACAAACGGATGAACTGAATCGGCCTATAACTTCTGAAGAAATTATTTTGGTAATTAAACAATTAAAAATGGGGAAGACTCCTGGTACGGATGGGCTCACAGTTAGTTATTATAGGAATTTACAGGATGAGATGTTAGGTCCACTTAAGGAATTATTTAATCAGATACAAATAGGAGGGGGAATTCCCCCCTCATGGAGAACCTCTTTTATTTCATTGATACCAAAAGAGGAACAGGATTGTTCCAAACCTGGGAACTATAGGCCGATCTCGCTTTTAAATAATGATTATGAGATTTTTGTTAAAATAATAGCTAATAGATTAATGTTGATTTTGCAGCGAAGAATTCATAATGGTCAATCTGGATTTATAAAAGGGAGACAGATGAGGAATAATGTTACGCAGATTGTTAACCTATTGGAATATTTAGAAAAGAAAAATTTTATTCCAGCAGCATTTATTTTTCTCGATGCAGAGAAAGCTTTTGATCGATTGCATTGGGATTTTTTATTTAAATTAATAGAAAAGATGCAATTTGGAGATGGTTTTACAAGAATAATTAGGGCAATTTATGGAGAGCAAACAGCACAGATTATAATTAATCGTAGGTTAACAGAACCTTTTAAGATTGCGAAAGGAACAAGACAGGGGTGTCCTTTATCACCATTATTGTTTATTCTAACTCTAGAACCATTATTGGATAAAATACGAGAAGTAAAGGAGATAGAGGGAATTAAAGTTAGACAACACGAATATAAGCTGAGAGCTTTTGCAGATGACCTGGTGATTACTTTAACAAACCCTATACATTCTAGTAAATCTTTGTTGGAAATAATTGATCAATATGGGAAGGTTTCAGGGTTTAAGGTAAATCAGAAAAAGACAAAAGTGATAATAAAAAATATGGCCAGACAACAGAAAGCAAAACTAGAGGAAATAACAGGATTTGAAATTGTAAAGAAGGTTAAATACTTAGGGGTCTATATTACATCGTGAAATGTGAAATTGTATAAGAATAACTATGAGGTTTTATGGCAAAAAGTTCAGAAGGAGTTGATTGTTTGGAAAAAATTGCAATTATCCTTGCTGGGGAGAATAGCTGCTATTAAAATGAATGTTTTACCTAGATTTTTATTCCTCTTTCAGATGATACCAATAATTAAGAAAGATAAGAATCTTGAGGAATGGCAGAAGGGAATTAATAAATTTATATGGGAAGGTAAAAAAGCTAGGGTTAAAATGAAAATAATTCAAGATTCCCGGGAAAGGGGAGGTTTAAAAATGCCCAATTTTAAATTATATTATGAAGCAGCTGCTCTCTCTGTAATAAGTGATTGGTTTAATTTAACAGAGGAAAGACTGTTGAATATAGAAGGTTATGACTTGCTATATGGATGGCATGCATATTTAATTTATGGCAACAAAGTGGATAAGGCCTTTAAAAATCATGTGTTAAGAACTGCTCTTCTGCGTGTTTGGAAAAAATACTCTTACAAACTAAATTATAAGGTTCCTATATGGGCAAGTCCTAGACATACAATAGAGAATATAAATATAGAACAGAATCAGGAAATGATTATATATAAAGATCTTTTGTATACTGAAAGAGGTAATTTGCAATTAAAATCTCTGCAGTATTAAAGAAGAAGGAAAAATTATACTTGGTTTCAATATGAGCAACTCGTGCTAGATGGAAGGAAGATCAGAAAATTGATATAGAGCAGAATGAGGGAAACTTGGTAAAGCAAATTAAAAATCAGTCCCAGGAACAGATAAAGAGATTGTATAATGTGTTACTTGAAATAGATTCTGAAAGGGACTTAGTAAAGGACTGTATGATAAAGTGGGCACAAAATTTTCAGGAGCCAATATTATTGGAAACTTGGGAAAAATTTGGGTTAGAAATGTTAAATTCACGCAGGCACAGAATCTGAGGAAAATTTTTATAAAATGTTTTATAGATGGCACTAGATCCTAAATTATCGTGTGTACCCAGATATGCAAGCAAAATGTTGGAGATGTAATTGTGATGCGCTACATATTTTCATTTGGTGGACTTGTAAGGATATAAAGGCCTTTTGGATAAAAATTTGGTGGATTTTACAAAATGTTTTGAAAAGAAGATAAAGTTCCTGCAATTTTTTTTTTTTGGGAATTATTACAGACTGTACAGTAATTGAGACTAAATTGATTTTAAATCTAATAACAGCAGCAAGATTACTGGACAATATTGGAAGAAAAAGTACCTACAATAGAAGAATGGATATTGAAGTTGCCAATTTGGCTGAGATGGCGAAGATATCAGCCTTTTGAAAGACAATACAAGAAAGATACTTAAAGGAATGGAAAAATGGATTGACTATATTCAAAGTAGATATCAGACTAAGAGTTATCAGACTGTTTTGGCTCAGTGACATCATTTGTTAACAGCACTATTGAAAGATGTAGTCAGTGAAAGGTATAAATTTTCACTGACCTTAGCATATTTGAATAAGGGTTTATGCAGGAATATGGGGAGTAGATCTATAATTTCTCTTAGCAACTTTTCTGGATTTATGATCCGAACTTCATTATCTCCGACTTCAAACGCCTCCTGTTTTTCAGGAAAAAGGAGTATTTCTGCTCAAAAGGACTTATTAAATTGATTGATTTTCTAAGCAGGAGAATTTCTGGCGTTCGATCTTTGAAGTAGAATCAACACAGCAAGTATACCGACTCCTTTTGAAACTTGAAACTTCTTTGTCTCTGATTAACTGACTTTTAAAATGGCGCCTGAAAGTGAAAATGAAATTTTTAGTACAACAAAGTAGCGTTATTTGTGGATTGTTACAACAGTTCTCTTATACTGAAAAGGGAAAAGGAAAGTTGTTAAGTTTAAATTCCTGATTCTTTTGAAGACAGAATGCAGCTAAACCTTTAAAGCTCTAGAAATCTGAACCAGTCTTGAGGATATATTGAAAGTACAATTAAACTTTCTGAAGATAGGCAGAGATGATAATTTTAATGCAAAATGAAGATATTCTCATGGCAGTTCAGATTGAGTAAAAAATTGAGGATTGAAGAAGAAATGCAACAGATCTCAGTCAAATAAGCATTTAGAAGACAAAATGCAAGGTGTTCAGAAAAAGTGGATCAAAATGATCATTGTGATATTACAATATAAACTTATGGAAGGAGCTCTTAGAATGTGGTATGACAAAGACTTAGATTATATCAGAAGTGGCTGAATTTATTGAAATGGAACCCCATAAACAAATTGATAAAATATATAGAGTTAACTCTGGATGTAAGACAGAGAAAGCTTCCTACATTGTGGATTTTGTGAAAAGGACTGAATCAGATTCTCAAGTTTCATATCAGACAACTTTAAAATTGGAGAACAGGAGCTGAAGGTGCTGAAAATTCCTTCAAGATGTTAGAAAAGGATTTACACAAGAACTTAAAAAACATCAGATTCAATTCAGATGGGAGGTGCCAGTTGGACTGACAGTATTTTTTCACGGAAGGAGATTGTTGTGACCCAGGTTCCTGGACCCGGACTCCTGGACTCGGATGATTCACAAAGTGAGGGAGAAGACCTGGCAAGCCCTGCTTCTCTTGAGCCCTTTCCCTCCCTGGCAACCACTCAAAGGGAGGAGGAGGGGCCGGCAAGACCTGATTCCCTGGAGCCTTCTTCTGTGTCCTCCTGCTGACATCAGGAATGAATCAGGCTTGCCTCTGCAGCTCTGAAAGTCCAGCAGTCCTCAGAGCAGGCAGACCAAAGACCAGATGTTCATTTGCCTGACTCAGAGACTGCCAGAAAGCAGATCCTTTATATAGGCCATTTGGCTATGACTCAGCACTCATTAAGGCCTGTTTCCTTCTGTTGTTTATAATTCTGATGTTCACACCAATCAGCAGCTGTTGAATAAATCTCAGGCTCACATGCTGTAATTTTTGCTCCGTTTGCCTGGGCATGGAGTCAATAGATGCCTTCTGCAGTTTTGTCATGGAGCCAGGACTTAGGCATCATTCCTCAGTTTTGGAGCAGGTGAAGGCCCGGCTGCTCTGACAAGACACAACATTCTGATTAAACTCCAAGAACAATTTTGGAGTGATGCAAGGCTCCCAACTATCTCGCAGAAGCTGTGTTGATAAAGCCAAGTCATAATTGTCAGTGACATCTGCAGAACTATAAATAGGAGGACTTCCTGGTTTTTTGTGGACAAAGCAATGAATTGGCTCAAACTGTATCAACAGCTCCAGCAGCAGTGGCTCATGGCAGGAACTTGCTGCCAGAATGCCACAGCCCCCATCCTCACTCCTCCTTCGCAAGTGCCCGATAACGTGCGGATAAGTTTTCTGGGCAGCCTGAGATGTTCCGACCTTCTTGGGACAGTGCCAGCTCTACATGGCTATGAGGCCAGAGGATTTCCCAGGCCCGGGCTAAGGTGGCCTCGTGATTAACCTTCTTTCAGCTCGGCTGCTCAATGGGCCACGCCCTCTTGCTCCAGGACAGCCCCTGCTGGCAGACCAACAGCGTTTTGGCAGCACCTGCACCATGTAGGACCCCGTTCATGCGGCAACCAGGCGCCTTAAATAACTCCGTCAAGAAACGCCTGCAGGAGTACATCGCTCGTCTTTTGTGCCAGGACTCTGACTGGAATGATGCAGCTGGTGGGCCGTTGGAGGACTCTCAGAGGAATTGCAAGGCAGCTGGCCAGCGTGGGCGCCCGCGGATCGACAACATGTTTGTCTGCCTCGATGCCCGTCTGCACGGCGACCATGTCGCATGGACCGGTACATCTGACTTCCTGCACCACCAGCACAGACGTTTTGTAACCGCTGCGGAAGAGCCCATGGAGTTCGGACCTCCTGAGCCCACGAACCGGGCGCCAAGATGTGCCTGTACTGTGGAGCCGGCCACTGCTTCTTGCCCCAGCGAAAGAGCAAATTTCACGCATGCCGGAATCTGGCGTGACCAATGAAGCGGGCAGGCCCGACCGGGAAACCCTGTCACGCATTAAACCCCACTGTAGTAGACTCTTTATCTGATTCTGGACACGGATATGGTGGGGAACCAGTCGGACGGGCTCAGGCACATGCGCTGGTGGACTCAGGCCAACAAACTTTATGGACCAGGCCTTTGTGACCCAGTTTGCGGTCCCGTGGTTCCGTGGACCCTCCGATGCGGTAGAGACAATTGGGCGAGAACTGGTGTCCGGCCCCATTAAATTTGCCACCCAGCCTTTGCGCCTGGCTATTGGGGCATGAGGAGGCGATCAGTTTTATGTCTCGGACCTTCATTTTCCTTGGTCCTTGGTTGGCCTGGCCGGACCCACGATCCTCAGGTGGCCTGGTCGCAGCATCTCTTTCCGAGTCTGCAGTCGTCGATCATCCGCCACACCTGTGCTGGCCAGAACGTCCCGCTGCCATCACCTTGCCTCCTGAGCTGGCGGACTTGCGTGTTCAGCGAGAAGGAGGCGGACCGACTAGCATCGCCCTCGATTGCCCGTGGACCTTCTGCAACGCACCACTGCCTGTGGGACTGTATTCCATGTCACCGAGTTGGCCACTCAGGGACTTCCTGGACAAAATCTGGCCGAGGGTTCATCCTCAAAGTCCCTCTCGGCGGTCCTCTTGTGAAGAAGACAGGGACTTGCGCCTGTGCTGTGATTAGCCATTACGGTGCGGAATCGCTACCCCTGCGCTCATCCGGAGCTGCTGGAGGGTTGCGCCACGATCTTCACCAAGCTCGATCTCCGGGGCCTACAACCTGGTGCGGATAGAAGACGAATGGAAGGCGGCATTGGCGATACGGACACTCTGAATACACTGTCATGCCATTTGGGTTGACCAATCTGCCGTTTTCCAACTTCATGAGCACGTGTTCGAGACATGTTGGATCGGTTCGTGGTTATCTGGGACATCCTGATTTAGGTCCAGGAAAGCCACCTTGACGTTGGTCTGGTTCTCTGCAACAAGCAACAACTCAATCAGCTGAATGTCTTCTGGACTTCCATAGAATTCCTGCATATCATCTCGCCCGGGCATAGCCATGGACCCATGCAAAGTAGAAGCTTTGTAGCTGGGAAGCCCTCGTCGGGTGAAGGATGTTCAGCGCCTGCTGGGCGCACTACTAGGACCTTCATCCCGGCTTTGCCACTGGCTCCACTTGCTCCTCAGGAAGAAGGTTGCGTTCGGTGGGGTCCCCGCGGCAAGCATTCAGCCCTCAAGAAAGGTCACGGAACCCGTCCTGAGGCATCCCGAGCTCCGGCCTTTTGTGGTGAGCAGACGCGTCAATGTGGCTCTGGGGCGGTGCTGCTACAGGCTCCGGCGAATGGCGGCACACTTTTCCTGCTTACTACTCCAAACTCAATCCTTCCGGCGCTACACCATCTGGGAAGAGTTGCTGGCTATCAAGGCTGCATTCGAGGCTTGCGACACCATCTGGAGGGGCCCACATCAGGTGGAAGTCGAGCGGACCTTGAATCTCGAGCACCTCACCACAGCTCGGAAGTTGAACCAGCGGCAGATCCGGTGGTCGTTGTTTTGCCGGTTCAACTTGCGTGACCTACATTCCCAGCGGTCACAAGGAGGCGGATGCCCTGTCCATAAGCCAGAGTATGCAAGATTCCTCCATGGACAGTGCTGCGGCAGAAGCTTGGCATTGAACCAGTGGACTTGCGGGCCCAGGTGCGCAGCGCCACGCCTGGTCGCAGCAAAGGAGGCGGAGGTGGGCCCCGTCTTGGACCTTGGAGGAGGACTTACTCAAGTTTCACGATTATATGTGCCCACAGGACCACTCGAGCCCTTGTCATGACCCAGTGCCGACAACTAGGACATTTGGGTTCTTGACCTCCACCTGGTGACATGGACCTTTGGTGGCCCCGGGCGGCATGATGTACATGCCTGTGACATCCTGCATAGTGGGCAAGCCAAACCGCCAGGGCCTCAGGCTCCTCCAGCCCTTGCCGACACCGACAGACCCTGGGCGATCTCCATGGACTTCCTGACAGACCTGCCGTCCTCTGGGTTCACCAGTGCTGGTGGTGGTGGACATGCTCACCAAGATGGCACACTTCATCCCATGCCGGACTGCCCACAGCCGCAAAAGCAGCCCGTCTCTTTCTGCAGCATCTTCCGCCTCCATGGTCTACGGACAGGGTGGTTTCGGACCGTGGAGTTCAGTTCACAGCCGCTGGAAGAGCCTGATGGCGTTGGAGGTGCAGGTGTGTCTGTCATCGCACCATCCGGAGACCGGCGGGGTACAGAGAAGGTCATCGGTATCCTGGAACAGTATCTCCGTTGCTTCATCAACCAGCAGCAGGACACCTGGGCCGATTACCTGTCCCTGGTGGAGTTTGCTTTAAACAACTCTCAGCACACCTCTACTCAGATGATCCCGTTCTTTGCCAATGTGGGGTACCATCCGTGGCTCTTCCCTCTGGCACCACGGTTCTCCTGTTCCGCAGACCTTCCTCGGAATTGCATGCGGTCCAACAGTTTACGTCAGCAGCTGATCGGGAGAGGACTACAAGCGATCCGTTGATGAAGCGGCTGGCAGTTGGAGACGGTGTGGCTCTGAACACCTCCGTCCGACCGCCGGTAAAGTTGGACCACCGATTCATTGGCCCGTTCCTATCGAGGCAGTCATCAACCCGGTAGCCTCGACTGACCCTGCCACGATCCATGCGGATCCACCCGTTTTCACGGTCCCTTCTGGTTCCTGAGGCCAAATCGATGTCCACAGCGTCTGAGACTGCTGGCTGAAGGGTTGTTTCAATATTTGATCGTGTGGAAGGGATGGACTGATTTCTCCTGGGTAGATGCCTCCGGCGTTCATGCCCCTGACCTGGTGCAGGCCTTCCATGAGCAGAACCCAGCCCGACATCCCAATCGTCAGCCCGAAAGGGCCCTGCGGTGAGGATAGTGTTGTGAGTTCCTGGACCCGGACTCCTGGACTCGGATGATTCAGAAAGTGAGGAAGACCTGGCAAGCCCTGTCTTGAGCCCTTTCCTCCCTGGCACCCACTCAAAGGGAAGGACAGACCTGATTCCTGGGCCTTCTTCTGATTTGGCGAAGAAAAGTTTTGGAGTGATGCAAAATGCGCACGTGAAGAGCGGAAGAAGTTGGGACAAAGCCAAGGAATGATGGTTGACATCTGCAGAGACTATAAATAGGAGAGACTTCCTGGTTTTGTCTTGGACAAAGCAATGAATTCCAAACTGCAATGGAGGAAGAATATATTCGTGAGTAATTCTGGCCTTATCTATAATTTCCTCGTTATCTCCAGAAACTTGGCAGGCCCGTGGGTAGACGTGGCCAGGACATATATCTATGTAAATAAAAGGAGAAAAGAAGGCCTCTGACTGACTCTTTGCTGGGAGTATTGGGGGGAGGGAAACAAAACAGAGATATATAATTGACACTGTTTTAAAGGCAAAGGATTTTCTTTCTACAGTTTTGAAAGTCGAAATAGAAGTGATAGAAAAACTTCAAGAGATTCAAGAAGGCGTGGTGATCCAAGAGCCTTCATTGCTGCCAGCATCAGAGGAACCACAAGAGCAAAGCATGACAAGAGGAGCTCTTAAGCGTAAAGAAGAGCAACAGTCTCAAAGTAAAAGTCAGGACCCCAGTATGGAAGCTGTGGGAGCTGACGGAAGAGGAGGATCTTCCGTTGTTTTGCTCAAAGCTTCAGGAGGCCAATAATGGCAAATAGAATTTTGTCATGGAATGTTAATGGCTTGAATTCAGCTCAGAAAAGAAGGAAAATATTTCACTACTTGAAACAATTTAAAAATGATGTGATTGCAAAAAGACACATATATTCAGACCAAAAATATTTAATTAACTCAAAATTAGGTAACATTTTGTTGCATCAGCTTTGGAAAAGAAGCATGGAATTGTTGTATATATCAGGAAGGATATACCAGCTAAGTTAATTGAGGCAGATATTCAAGGAAGATTTATTGCTATTGAACTGGTGATAGATGCAAAAAGACTTTGTTGATAGGTATTTATGCACCTAATCAGCAACAAGAAAAGTTTTATAAAATGTTACATGAGAGGTTGACCTCTGGGATTATAGTTCGTTTATTTTATTAGGAGACTGGAATGGAGTAATTGATACAAGAAGGATAAGAGAACCTCCTCCAAGAAGATACCTATACATGCAAAATTACCAAAATCCTTTTTGAAATGATGGAAGACTTTGAGTTTAGAGATATATGGAGGTTACGGAATCCAGATGAGAGATTTTACTTTTTTCTGATAGGCATCAATCTTTTCACGTATTGATTTTATTTTAATTTCTAATGACTTTTTCTAGGGTGAAGAAAAGATATTTCCGAGGTGTTTAACTGACCATAGCCCAGTATGGATGGAATTATTACAAGGGAAAAAGGTGGTAGAACATGGAGGAATGAAAATCTGTTTAGATATGAGGATAATGTAAATCATTGTAAGAAACAGTTGAAAGAATTTTTGATTTTAATATGTACAAAGGGACACCTATAGGAACTGTGTGGGAGGCGCAAAGCTTTTATTAGAGGATATTGATACTTGGACAATAGGCAAAGGAATAATAAACAAAGGCAGCGAGGTATTGGAAGAAGAAATTCAAAGGAAGCAACAGTTATTAATTCAAAACCCACAAGATCACAAACTTAAAGAGGCTATAAAATATTACAGAGTCAATTTAATATGTTAATGGCAGACCAGGTGGCAAATATACAATATGCTAAACATAATACCTTTTGTAATGCAAATAAACCTGGGAGATGGTTGGCATAATAAGGAAAAACAGAAAGCACGTGTCATACAAAAATAGAATATAAAGGTAAAGAGATATATCAACAGGATAAAATTAAAAAGGCATTCTCAGAATTTTACACTGCTCTATATGCAAAGACAAAATATTGAATAGGGACATTTATGATTATTTGAAAGATTATAAGGTTAATATTCTAACATTAGAACAGAGGAGGAGCTGAATGGATAGCTACTGGAGAAATAGTGGGCAATTAAACAATTAAAAATGGGAAAACCCTGGTACAGATGGTCTTACAGCAACTTATTATAAAAATTACAGGATGAAATATTAGGAAAGAATTATTTAATCAGATACAATTAGGAATACCCCGTCATGGAAAACATCTTTTATTTCACTGATACCAAAGAGGAGCAAGATTATAAACCCGGTAACTACAGGCCGATTTCACTTTTAAATAATGATTATAAGATTTTTGTAAAATAATAGCAAATAGATTAATGTTAGTTTTACAACAAAGAATTCATACTGATCAATCTGGTTTTATAAAAGGGAGGCAGATGAGGAATAATGTTAGACAGATTATTAATATATTGGAATATTTGGAAAAGAAGATACTTGCACTTATTTTTTGGATGCAGAGAAAGCCTTTGATCGATTGCATTGGGATTTTTATTTAAATTAATAGAGAAAATGCAATTTGGAGATTGTTTTATTAGAATAATTAAAGCGATTTATGGAGCAAACAGCACAGATTATAATAAATGGTAGTTTGACAGAAGTTATTAAGATTGCGAAGGAACAAGACAGGGATGTCCCTTATCACCATTATTGTTTGTTTTGACTCTGGAACCATTATTAGATAAAATAAATTGAAAATAGAGGAATTAAGATTAGACAATATGAGTACAAAGTTAGAGCTTTTGCAGATGATGTAGTGGTTACTTTAACAAATCCTATAAATTCAAGTAGATTTTGTTGGAAGTAATTGATAAATATGGAAAGGTATCAGGATTTAAAATAAATCAGAATAAAACAAAAGTGATAATTAAAAATATGTCTATACAACAGAAACAAAAACTAGAGGAAATGACAGGATTTGAGGTAGTAAAAAGGTTAATATTTAGGGTTTATATTAGCTCATCGAACAAGAAACTTTATAAGAATAATTATGACTTATGGCAAAAGTTCAGAATGATATGAGTGTTTGGAAAAATTGCAGTTATCCTATTGGGAAGGATTGCTATTAAAATGAATGTGTTACCTAGATTTTGTTTCTGTTCCAGATGATACCAATAATTAAAAGGATAAAAATTTGGAAGATTGGCAGATTGGGATTAATAAATTTATATGGCAGGGTAAAAAGGCGAGGTTAAAATGAAAATAATACAGGACTCACGGGAAAGAGGTGGTTTAAAATGCCTAACTTTAAACTATATTATGAAGCAGTAGCCCTTTCAGTAATAAGTGACTGGTTTAACTTACAGGAAAGAATTTTGAATATAGAAGGTTATGACTTGTTATATGGATGGCATGCGTATTTATTTTATGAAAAAAAGTGGATAGGGCTTTTAAGAATCATGTGTTGAGGTCTGGAAAAATATTCCTATAAATTAGATTACAAGATTCCTATATGGTGAGCCCTAGACATGCAATAGAGAATATAAATATAGAACAGAAACAGGAAATGATTACTTATAAAGAACTTTTGTATGCTGAAGGAGGTAGATTGCAATTAAAATCATTACAGGTAATTAAATGAAGAAGGGAGGAATTATACTTGGTTTCAATATGGGCAAATAAGTGCTAGATGGAAAGAAGATAAAAAAATTGGTATAATGCAAAGGGAGGAAAATTTAATAAAGCAAATTAGAAATCAGACCCAGGAGCATATAAAGAGATTGTATAATATGTTGCTTGAAATAGATTCGGAAAAGGATTTGGTAAAGGACTGTATGATAAAATGGGCACAGAATATTCAGGAACCAATAATGTTGGAAACATGGGAGAAAATCTGGGTTAGAAATGTTAAGTTTCAAGCACAGAATTTAAGGGAAAATTTTTATAAGATGTTTTATAGATGGCACTTAGATCCCAAAAAATTATCATGTATGTATCCTGATATCCAAGCGAAATGTTGGAGGTGTGATTGTGATGACGCTACATATTTTCATATTTGGTGGACTTGCAAGAAAATTAAGGCCTTTTGGATAAGAATTTTGTGGATTATTCAAAATGTACTGAAGAAGAAGATAAAGTTCCTGCCACAATTTTTCCTTTTGGGAATTATAACGGATTGTACAGGGATTGAGTCTAAACTGATTCTGAATTTAATAACAGCAGCAAGACTGTTGATTGGACAATACTGGAAGAAAGAAGAGGTACCTACAATAGAAGAATGGATACTGAAAGTCATTAATTTGGCTGAGATGGCTAAAATCTCAGCTTTTTAAAAAGACAATACGCAGGAAAGATATTTAATTGAATGGAAAAAGTGGATTGATTATCTACAAAACAGATATCAGATTAAGAAATATCAGATTGCCTTTGAATAATTAGGAAGTTATTTTATGTAATGGGGAGGGGGTTGGGAGATGAAAAGCTTTGGACGAGGTTAATTGGATTGGAAGGGAAAATTTTATTCTATGTGTGGTTTATGTATAACAATACCTTGTGATTGACCCGGGAAGGAGGGGAGAAGGGGTTTTCTGGGAGGAGGGGAAAAAGGGGGGAAAATGTTTTTGTTTTTTTTAAACTTTTTCAATAAAAAAAGAAAAAGAGTTATCAGACTGTTTTTGAATGATTATGATGTATTATTTTTGATTGTTTTTGGGGGAAGTTAGGAATTGATGATTGTAGGGGTATAATTAAGTTGGAACGAAAATTTTTTAGCATATGTTTGTTTTATTTTTAACTATACCTTGTGCTCGTTCCCGGAAGTCGGGGGGGAGGAGGGTTGTGAAGGGAGGGGGGAGGGGAGGGGGGGGAAGGGGAAAAAAAATTTCTGTAAAACTTTTTGAATAAAAAAAAAAAAAGAAAAGAAAGAAAATTGGATTTAGATTGTGGTTTCCTGCATGAGTCAGCCCAGAAATACCTGGGACAAATCCATGATTTTCTTAGGGCCCATGAACTTTTGAATTCTCCTGCCATGCAGTCAGTCGCCAAACTAACAGGCATGTCTTTGTTCACACATCAACATAGTCACAACTGTCATCAGTTCTCCACTCTTAGTCTCTGCTTTTTTTATCATCCTGCCAGTGAGTTGAGTTGAGAAGATTAATAGTAGTGTAGATTTAGTAAATAGTTTGACATTGTTGAGGGAATTATTTGTTTAGCCGAGTGATGGCCTTTGGAAAAAAACTGTTCTTGTGTCTAGTTGTTCTGGTGTGCAGTGCTCTATAGCGTCGTTTTGATGGTAGGAATTGAAACATTTTATGTCCAGGATGTGAGGAATCTGTAAATATTTTCACAGCCCTCTTCTTGATTCGTGCAGTATACAGGTCCTCAATGGAAGGCAGGTTGGTAGCAATTATTTTTTCTGCAGTTCTAATTATCCTCTTAAGTCTGTGTCTTTCTTGTTGGGTTGCAGAACCAAACCAGACAGTTATAGAGGTGCAAATGACAGACTCAATAATTCCTCTGTAAAACTGGATCAGTAGCTCCTTGGGCAGTTTGAACTTTCTGAGTTAGCGCAGGAAGAACAGTCTTTGTTGTCCTTTTTTGATGATGTTTTTGATTTTAACTGTCCCTTTTAGATCTTGCGATATGATAGAACCTAGAAATTTAAAGGTTTCTACTGTTGATACTGTGTTGTCAAGTATTGTGAGAGGTGGAAGTATGGAAGGGTTTCTCCTAAAGTCTACCACCATTTCTACGGTTTTGAGTGTGTTCTGTTCCAGATTGTTCTGGTCACACCATGAAGCTAGTCGTTCAACCTCCCATCTGTATGCGGATTGATCATTGTCTCGAATGAGACCAATCGCTGTTATGTCATCTGTGAACTTCAGTAGTTTAACAGATGGATTGTTAGAGATGCAGTCACTGGTATACAGAGAGAAGAGAAGTGGGGAGAGCACGCAGCCTTGGGGGGCCCCTGTGCTAATTGTACAGGTATCTGATGTGATTCTGCTTAGGTTCACCTGCTGCTTCCTGTTTGTTAGGAAGCTTGTGATCCACTTACAAGTCTGTTCAGGTACTTGTAGCTGGTTTAGCTTAGTTAGAAGAGTGTCTGGAATGATGGTATTGAATGCTGAACTAAAGTCTACAAAGAGGACCCTTACATAGGTCTTTGGAGATTCAAGATGTTGTAAGATGTAGTGCAGAGCCATATTAACAGCATCATCTGTTGATCTATTTGCTCGGTATGCAAATTGCAAGGGGTCTAACAGCAGATCCGTGATGGTTTTCAAGTAGGAAAGCACTAGCCTTTCAAAGTCTTTCATGACTACAGATGTTAAACCGCCCTGAGTCCTTAGGGAGATAGGGCAGTATATAAATTTGAAAAATAAATAAAATAAATAAATTAAAGCAACTGGTCTGTAGTCATTCAGTTCCTTGATAGTGGGCTTCTTCGGCACTGGGATGATGATAGAGCGTTTGAAGCAAGAAGGAACATAGCACGTCTCTAGTGATTTATTGAAGATACGGGTGAAGATGGGGACCAATTGGTTAGCACAGACTTTTAAGCAGGAAGGAGTTATCTTGTCTGGGCCTGGAGCTTTTCCTGGCTTTTGTCTGTGAAATAGGTCCTGCACTGCCTTTTCTGTGATCACTAGAGGTTGTGAACCCAATGGGATGGTGTCAGTTGTAGGAGGCTTGGCTGTTGTTGGTGTGTCTGAGATGGGGGTTATGGAGATAGGTGGCTGTAGTTTCCTTTCAAACCTGCAGTAAAACACGTTCAGGTCATCTGCCAGTTGTTGATTTCCTTCAGCCTGGGAGGGAGGTTTGCCATAACCGATGATATTTTTAAGAGTTTTCCACATGTTTGCTGGTTCATTTGCTGAAAACTGATTCTTTAGTTTTTCAGAGTAGCTTTTTGCTGCTCTGATCTCCCTTGTTAGTACATTTCTGGCCTGATTGTACAGCATTTTATCACCTTTTCTGTAGGCTTCTTCTTTGGAATGACGTAGCTGCTTAAGTTTAGATGTGAACCAAGGTTTGTTGTTATATTCGCAAGTTCTTTGTCGGTATATATAGGTCTTCACAGAAGCTGACATATGATGTTAAAGTATCTGTGAGTTCATCCAGGTCTGCAGAGATATCTTCAAAAACGTTCCTATCAGTGCAGTCAAAGCAGTCCTGCAGCTTTAATTTTGACTCCTCCATCCAGATCTTCACTGATTTAATTGTTGGTTTTGTGGTTTTGTCTTTGCCTGTAAGCAGGTACAAGGTGAATCATGCAATGATCAGAGTGTCCTACAGCTGCACGTGGTAAAGACTGATAAGCATCTTTTAGTGTTGTGTAGCAATGGTCTAACGTATTATTGTCTCTAGTGGGACAATTGACATGCTGAAAGTATTTTGGTAGCTCTTTCCTTAAGTTTGCTTTTTTTAGATCTCCCAAAATAATGGCCAGTGAATCAGGGAATTTGACTTCAGCCTCCATGATTTGGTCAGCTAGAGTTCATAATGCCTTGTATACACAGGCTTGAGGTGGTACATAAACAGCAATTAGAAGAAATGAGGAAAATTCACGAGGTGAATAGTATGGTTTGCAGTTGATAATTAAAGTCTCTAAATTGTTGTCAGAGAATTTGTAAATTACAGATAAATCTTGACACCAGCTGATATTAATATATAGGCATAAACCTCCACCCTTCATTTTACCAGATGCTTCTGAATTCCTGTCTTTTTTTTTTTAATTTGCATTTATATCCCACCCTTCTCCGAAGACTCAGGGCGGCTTACACTATGTCAAGCAATAGTCTTCATCCATTTGTATATTATGTACAAAGTCAACTTACTGCCCCCAACAATCTGGGTCCCCATTTTACCTACCTTATAAAGGATGGAAGGCTGAGTCAACCCTGGGCCTGGTGGGACTTGAACCTGCAGTAATTGCATGCAGCTGCTGTTAATAACACACTGTCTTAGCAGTCTGAGCCACTCAAGGACCCTTTGTCTGATCGTATTATCTGAAAACCTGGAATATGCAGGCTACTATTTTCAACTGATTCATTTAATCAGGTTTCAGAGAAGCATAGGACTGCTGAGTTGCGAAAATCAGAATAGTATTTGTTTAAGAGGAGTATTTCATCCATCTTATTTGCAAGTGAACGTACACTTGTTAGGAAAATTGAAGGCAGAGGGATTTTATTTCCTTTTTTTTCTTTTTTTTTTAATTCAAAAAGTTTTACAAAAATTTTTTTCCCCTTTCCCCCCCTCCCCTCCCCCCTCCCTTCACAACCCCCTCCCCCTCCCCCTGACTTCCCAGAACGAGCACAAGGTATAGTTAAAAATAAAACAAACATATGCTAAAAAAATTTCTCTTTCTTTTTTAATTTGTTTAAGATCCCAGCCCGATTACCTCTTTTCCATTTGCGCCTCCTCCGCTTGGTTTTTTTGATAATCCATGGCTCTGGGGGAATTACCTCTTCCTTTATTCTTCCAGTCTCATCTGCATTTGTAAAAAGGGGGGGGGGGCTGAGATCACAGAAAGCTGCTCCTTGAAGAAATGTTGCTTAATTTTTAGTAGATGATCTCGTAAGTAGGAAATCCGTTGTGAGTTGCAGAGAACAATTAGAAATAAAGGAATAAATAAAATCATTCGAGAGCATTTCACTGAGGTAGCCTTCGTCGGTGCCATCTTGCGGAAAATCCTGTAGACATGACATGTCTACAGGATTTACATGGGCTTTTCATTCTAGAAATACCTGGACTAGCCATTTAGAACCAGGCATCGGGGTCTACCCAGACGGCAAGAGTTATTTGAGGATGCAAAGCAGCGCAAGAAGTGAAGGACAACATGTTCGGCTGATCAGTCAAACTGTTTTCTTGCTCAGGAGTGCTGTGTGCCTGATGTTTTGGTACCAAAACCAAAACAAACTTTGGATATAGTGGGATTATGCTGCAGGTGCGGTAGGAGGCAATGCATGAAAACAAACCACTGTGGATCATCAGGGAAAACCAAGGAGAGGAGTGGAGAGAAGGCCGGATACTTCTGCCTAGTTACAGAATATCAGATTGTATTTGAAGGCACCATAAACTGTAGGAATTTAGCACCCACCCCCCTCCTAGAAGAATGAAATATTCTAGGAAATATTTTTAAAAGCAGAATATTATACCTTCCTGGATGAGAAAAGGAGAAACATGCTCTTGGAAAGCGGCCCCCACCTTTGTTAATAGCCCCAGAAAGACAAAGACACTGGAAACATGGAGGCTGCTTGGAAAGATGGTTTAATGGTGGTCAGGATCACATGGCTTGAGAACCTGAACAGAAAAGGGGCTGAGATCCTGTGTGCTCCCTGGTTTTATGCTTTTTCTGAGATTTGAACTTTCTGGGGCACAGGAAGAGTATCCTGATTGGTTGTCAGACTCCCAGGGGGTGGGAGTCTTAGCTAACATTGTAGGTTGTCCCTCAAGCTTGCCTGAGCCTTGGTGGCTGATGTAATCTTCCCAGGTGCCATGTGGTGAGATGGGTAGAGGCTAATCCTATCATGTCCTGAGGACCATGTCTTAATCCCATCACCCTGGAGCTGAAGGTCTTCTGTGTTGTAGATAAGATGTCTTTTGTCTTTCTGGGGCTATTAACAAAGGTGGGGGCCGCTTTCCAAGAGCATGTTTCTCCTTTTCTCATCCAGGAAGGTATAATATTCTGCTTTTTAAAATATTTCCTAGAATATTTCATTCTTCTAGGAGGGGGGTGGGTGCTAAATTCCTACAAAACAATGGAGACATTTCCATTGATGATGTCCGAATAGGCACTGATACTACTATGGAGAACTGCATGGAACCTATTGCTGTTCTGTTTCCCTCCCCCAATACTCCCAACAAAGAGTCAGTCAAAGGCCTTCTTTTCTAGTTTATTTACATAGATAAATGTTCTGGCCACGTCTACCCACGGGCCTGCCAAGTCTCTGGAGATAACTAGGAAATTATAGATAAGGCCGGAGTTACTTACTAAGATATTCTTCCCTCCATTGAAACTGTTTGCCCGCGCAAATTCACTGCTTTGTCCAAGACAAAAAGCCAGGAAGTTCCGCCTCCTGCTTTTATAGCCTCTGTAGATGTCATTGCATGACTCATCATTCCTTGACCTTGTCCCAACGCCTCCTCTACTGCACACGCCAGTCACGTCTGTGCAGTCTTGTATCAAGCCAAAATTGTTCTTGGGGCGTTGCCAAATCAGAAGAAGGCCCGGGAGAATCAGGCCTTGCCGGCCCCTCCTCCTCCCTTTGGGTGGGTGCCAGGGAGGGAGAGGGCCCAGAAGAAGCAGGCCTTGCCAGGTCTTCTCCCTCACTTTCTGAATCCTCCTCCTCCAGGAGTCTGAGTCCAGGAACCTGGGTCACAACAAGTGCAGCTTTCCCTGGAGAACACACATTTGAAATTTCAGGGGGCACACTTCTGCCAGGGAGCGAGACCACAGTGGACACAATGTCAGTGCAGCCCATTCCAGCCTACTGGTATTATGTTATCACCGCCGGAGGTGCTGTTCCGGTGTTGATCTCCGTCACGCTGGCGCTTATGCTCCACTAACACCAGTTCCGCTATATGTCCAAGAAGAGCGATCACTCCATCACCTACAAAACCTCTCACTATGCCAATGGGGCCCCTCTGGCTGTGGAGCTGACTTTAACAATAAAACGAGAGCAAGATCTCAGCTCGCTGTCAGCCTCAGCGTGCTATGTTCCTTGGTTTCCTACTGCTAGTTAATTGATTTATTGGTTTATTGCTTTCTTGCTTGGAGTCATTTGTTTTATTGCTGTGTTTAGTTACTGATCTAAGTCTAGCCGCTTCGGCTGTCATAGACTGGTGGGTGGGGGGAGGATTTGACAGAAATGAAAGTAATCTACTTTCTACTGGGGAAACGAAAGTTATCGAGTATGAGAGATAAAGCCCTCTGATGATGGTCCTCATGTGGGGCCAAAGAAGACGGTGGATTGAAGAAGACTGCTTGAACTTTGGGGGGAGGAGGGATTAATGTAAGAATTTCTATGTGTAAACCACACCTTTTGCCTCAGTGCTTGCTTGACCTGCGTTGCATTCAGTTCACTCTCAGTAAAAGTACCTTTCTCTACAAACAATGGAGTTGGGGTTTTTCTTTCTTGAGTTTTGAAAGGAGGCACGCCTAACACTCACATTGCTGAGAATGGAACAGGAACACAATCATTTTAAACAAAACAAAATCAGACTTCAGATATGTTGCCTCTTTCAATTTTGCACTTTCCTCCTTGCCCAGCATATATGTGAACTCAAGATATCTCTTCCCCTGATTCCTTGTTCTTTGACAAACTCTTAAACTATAATGGTGCATCTTGGAAGAGACTCAGTTCCCCTGTCTCTTTGGAAGTGAATGCTCCTTCATTTCTATTTCCAAAGACTTGATTTTGGATTTTGTCCAGTAGACACCTTGCAAGAAAACTCAAGAACAAGTCATGAGAGGTATGCAAGAGGATAGATGTGTGTGATTGTATATCTTCCTTCCTTCCTTCCTTCCTTCCTTCCTTCCTTCCTTCCTTCCTTCCTTCCTTCCTTCCTTCCTTCCTTCCTTCCTTCCTTCCTTCCTTCCTTCCTGGGCAGGAGGACTGCTGGTGGCCAAATGCTAAGAAACAACTTCCCTCAGACCCTCCTCCCTCTCATAATGTTCCTTCCTTCCTCTTTCCCTCCCTCCCTCTCCTCCTCATTCCCATCTTCCTTCCTGTTTTCCTTTCCTCTTTCTCATTCCCATCTTCCTCCTTCTCTCCCTCCCTCAGCTCCTTCCTTCCTCATTCCCATCTCCCTCCCTCCCCTCCCCTCCTTATTCCCATCTTCCTTTTAATAATAATAATAACAACAGAGTTGGAAGGGACCTTGGAGGCCTTCTAGTCCAACCCCCTGCCCAGGCAGGAAACCCTACACCATCTCAGACAGATGGTTATCCAACATTTTCTTAAAAATTTCCAGTGTTGGAGCATTTACAACTTCTGCAGGCAAGTTGTTCCACTTACTAATTGTTCTAACTGTCAGGAAATTTCTCCTTAGTTCTAAGTTGCTTCTCTCCTTGATTAGTTTCCACACATTGCTTTTTGTTCTACCCTCAGGTGCTTTGGAGAACAGCCCCGACTCCCTCTTCTTTGTGGCAACCCCTGAGATAATGGAACACTGCTATCATGTCTCCCCTAGTCCTTCTTTTTATTAAACTAGACATACCCAGTTCCTGCAACCGTTCTTCATATGTTTTAGCCTCCAGTCCCCTAATCATCTTCATCTCATTCCCATCTCCTTCCTTCCTCCTCTTTTGGGAGTGCTTGTTTCTTTTTTTCACCTATTACTGCTTCAATGATGTGTGCTCAAGGGACTGTGGACTGCACATCCCCACCCCCAATCTGCCACCAATTGCACCGCACCCTGCTCTCCCAGCTCCTGGCCCCAGCCCTGTGGAAGGCAAGAAGCTCCCATCGCAGCTTCTCTTATCTCTCCCATTCTTTTCCTTCTGTTGTCTCCCTCCTTTTAGCCCTGTGCTTTGACATATATTTTTTCAAAGGGCTATATATTATTATATACTCTCAAACAATTACAGAATAAAAGAAATAGTAGAATAATAATAGAAAGAATAATAGAAAACATTTGTCATTTAGCAATGACAAATTAGTATTAGCAAGACTAATCCAAACACTGAGTCCTTTGTTTATAAGGTAGGAAGGAAGGGAGTTACTATATGCATAACCAACACTGTTTGTAAAAATACATTTCTCTTCAACAGGATAGCATTGAAATCCCTATCCCAAGGTACTTTATCAAGGAGAAAATTAAAGTATTAAAAGAGAGAGAAGGAATACTTGCTCAGATCATGTTAGATGCCGGAATGTATGAAGATGAACCTGTAAGTATATCTATATAATAAACAGAGGGATACAGGCAATCCTCATTTAGCAACCATTTGTTCAGTGACCATTCATATTCATTATCACAGTTATGATGAACATGGGGACTTAATGAGCAATCCTCAAAGTTGCAACCATCATGGTGTCTTAGTAATCACATGATTGTAATTTTGGCACTTTGCAACTGGCTTGAACTTACAACAATTGCAGCAACTTCCTTGCCAGTTTTCCTCAAGCAAAGTCAATGGGGAAGCCAGGTCACAAATTGCTCTTCTGCTTTTTCTCCCAGGGAGCCCCCAGGCAACAGAGCAAGTGCAAATCCCAAAAGACAGGCAGTTGCCTTCTTGGCCACATTTGGACCACAGTGCCCACCATTCCACAACACCTGCCCACCCCTACTATAGGGCCCATCCCCCACTCACTCATGCCATCCCCCTGCGTTCATACTGCAGCGTCCTGCTGTATTGCAGCTCCCACTCCCCACACAGCTGATTCTCACTTAACAATTGCAATGAGAACTACTGGAATTGACTGCTAAGCAATGCAGTTATGTGACATCACTCTTTATAATCTCTTTGCTTGGGAGGGGGAAGTCTGAATATCATAATGATTTAATTAAAGATAATATGTCATGATGTTGAACATAATAATGGGACTAGGCAGAAATTCTTTCCTTAATGAATATTTGTAACACCTTTATACCATATGCATGTACATATCCATACCAGTACAAACCTTTAACTAGTATCTTTTGTTCTTTAAACTTCTCAACTTTTTCTTTGATGGGAGCTCCATTCAATCTATTGAAGACCAACCAAACCAATTGGTTGGTCTTCCTGTGAACCCACTCACTCCACTTTCATGTTCATTTCCAGTGCAATCCTCATTATTTCTATATAACCAAATCACTTCAGCATACTTTGTTCATACCAATCACTCGCTTCCATTTTCAGTAACCATACATTCTTGATCCTTTCACTTATTTTACTACCTGCACTCCTGAGTCCTTCGGGAGAAGGGCGGTATAGAAATCAAATAAATAAATAAATAAATAAAAAAAGTAAAACATTCTCACTCCATACAACTTTTATGTTTCTCTTGACAGCTATCATCCCATGTAAAAAGTGGGATAGAAGCACAAGCTTATGCAGATAGTTTTGTTTCTTTGAACATAATATATTTCTCATACCAGTCCACATATAGCCCACTATCTTTGTACATTTTAGCGTTTCTTCATGCATTTTCTACTTTTAGAAAACATTCTTCCAAGGTGTACAAATTCATCTACATGTTCTAGTTATTATAGGGGCATGATGAAAAACAAAAAAAATCTTGTTTTATACACATGCATATTATACATGGATTTCCCAGATGTTGTTCAGGTTTCCCTGTTGACCTTATCTCTTTGTTTTTACATTCACTAACTTTCTTTTTGTATAGGAGAACAGTAACAGCATTCTTCTGATCAGCAGGTATAAATGCAGTTTTCATACACATATTACATGAATCATACAGCCATTTCATAACTAAGCCACATTTATTTTTCCTATTTTCATCATCCATACTTATGTATCACAGAATTTATGCCATAATTTTCATCTATTGTTTCCTGGGCATTAATATTATTAGTTTCAGTTCTATGTTCATCATATCACTGTCGTTTCCATACAGTCTTGAAAATACTCCTTTCATCATTTCCTCACTTATTCCAGACCATTCCATTCAGTCTGCATAGCAGGGGTGAAATCTAAATTTTTTTCCTACTAGTTATGTGGGGCGTGGCTTAATTGGTGGGCGTGGCTTGGTGGTCAGATGATGACATGGCCAATAACAATAAATAATAAAAATAATAAAGTATAAAAAACAATAAGAGGTACCAAAAACCAGCTTTCACACTTTACAGATACACAACACAACACAACTGACTCACACACAATGTAAAAGCAGCTGCACTTCACACTTCACACACTTCACACAGCCACAAAAAGCTCAAAAACCAACTTTCACACTTTATACACACACAACACAACACAACTGACACACACATACACACACACAATGCCACATACAGCTTTGTGTGATTTTATGTGTTTGTGTAGTTAGAGTGAAACACTACAGAAACACACCAAATCTCAGAAAGCTGCACAAATATTTTATTTTATTATTATTTTATTTTATTTTATTTTATTATTTTATTTTATTTTATTATTTTATTTTATTTTATTTTATTATTTTATTTTATTTTATTATTTTATTTATTTTATTTATTTTATTTATTTTGTTTGTTTTGTTTTGTTTTGTTTTGTTTTGTTTTGTTTTGTTACGTTACGTTACGTTACGTTACGTTACGTTACGTTACGTTACGTTACGTTACGTTACGTTACGTTACGTTATGTTAGACTTCAAATCCCAGAGTTCCTCAGCCAGCAAAGCAGGAAGTCAAAGCAAGCTTTTTTTTTTCTCCATACAAATTATTACGGCTGTACAACTATTTGGATCTGTAGTGGGAAAGGTGCTTCATAGGGATATGGGCACATTTTGCTAATTCTGATAGCAGCTCCTTAAATAAGCCTTGACTTTTCATGGACTTTTCCTTAATGGAGATGAGTAGGGGATGAGTGGCTATGCTGTAATGTAGGAAGAAGTGTGTATGTTTAAGAAGCAGCAACATGAGCAGCAAGTATGCCCAGGTGCCCTTTGAAGCATTTTCTACTTTACATCCAAATAGCTGTGTATCATTATACACTATACAGTATCTAGAATGGGAGATCCTGTTCATAGTTACTTATGTCTTAGTTATTCTAGGTTGCAGTATTGCAATACACACTACATACATAGGATCCTTGAAGACCATCCGGAAACTACAAGTAGTCCAGAATGTAGCTGAGCCAGTAGTTTGGGGCATTCCTGGGCATGGGCATATGACACCTTATTCTGTGACTTGTGCTGGCTTTCTACAGGGTTCTGAATATAATTCAAGGTATTGATTATCACCTATGAAGACTTATATGGTACAGAGTCAGATTATTTCGTGGTACGCCTTGTTCAGTGTTGTTTGCCTATCCTGCATGCTCTAATAAGGTGGGCATATTCTAGATTCCTCCGTAAAACAGTGTAATCTTAGAGAACTTTTGAGGAATGGTCTTTGCTGTGATAGCATCTGCCCTTTAGAATAATCTCCTGACATATAGTTGGCCCTATGCAAGCCTTTTAAAAGATAGTGAAAACATGCCTTTTTCCCTCAGGCATTCAAATCAGGATGATAAATAACCTTGTCTGCAAAGGGCCTAATACATTTTAGTACCCAGTTGCCAAATAATTGTTATATTTGGTTTTAGTTGGTATTATTTACTTTGTTTTTGATTTCTTTGTTCTTTGGTCCACTATAAACCATCCAGAATCATGTTGTTCAAATTGGGTAGCCATGCAAGAGCTCTGTCAGTATATTCCTTCAAGGACAGAACCTTGAGAATATAAAGAAGCATTCTAGACCCATTTCCCGCCCACAAAGTAGGAAGAGGTAAATAATATATTTGGAATTATTCTGGGGTCAAAATGATACCTGTCAACAGGACTGATGCGGTGCGCTTACCTGAAATAACAATTGGGTTTTCTCTTAAACTTCCTTTTTATATTGCAGAAAAAACCTGTGAAGGTCATGCTTTTAGAAGAAGCTGTAAGAGTAATTCAAATAGCTGAGCGAGCTCGGCAGGGCCGACTCAGAGCTACATTCATGAAGCAAATCTTTCTTGAAGAAAAGAGAGAACGATTAGCCAGGCTTCAGGGTACAAAAGGTCCAGATGTTGAAACTGCTGCAATGTGCATTCAAAGGGTAAAACATACATACAAATATGTTCCATTGAAAAGTGGCTTTTTATTCAATTTGTTTTGAATGTTCTTTTGAATCTATAGAGAATGTTCATATCTGTTTTTATATTATTGTTTGCCTTCATTTAATTAAACGAAGAAAAGAAAAAAATACATATTTACTTCTCATACATTTGTGTATAAAATACAATACAATGGTTTCAGGAAAGGATTATTGTATTTCATTGTAGTAATTGATACATATTTTAAGCAGTTTGTTCTTAAGTTGTAATGTCAGGTCTTTAATCCTCTTAAGTCAGTTGTCCCCAACCTTTTTGGCTGTACAGACTGGTGGGGAGCGGGGAGGGGACAGGTTCACACTCTCAATCTAATCCCATGCATGCACAAATGAAGCTTCATGTGCTCACCCATCATTTGTGCAGCCCTTGTCCCAACGGGCCATGCACCGGGAGTTGGGGACCCTTGCTCTAAGTAATTGGAAACTTTAAGTTATCTTTTCCAAACGGAAGTATTATTAGCAATAAAAAGGGTACTGAGCATCCATTTCAATAGTCTAAGTGACATTTTCCATATAACAGGTAAGTAGTTCAAAAGACTGTGAATTACTTACCTTACTGTGTTTCCCCCAAAATAAGATCTACCGCCAAAATAATCCCTAGCCTGATTTTTAAGTGTGTGCCTAATGTAAACCCTACCCCAAAAATAAGCCCTAGTGAAGGGGGTGGTGGTCATGGCCAGCACAGGAGGTAGTGAGTGTACCTGGGCTGTCGGTGTCTGGCAGCTCACACAGCACAGGTGAGTTGATTACCTGTCCAAGCAGCAGACAGGCGAGGTGGAGGCATACAATCTGGACGTGCAGTGCAGGCCTTGAGAAAGCCAAGAGTCAATGGGCTGGAGTGGCAGGCGGCCATGGGAGGCTCGTCTTCACATGGTAGCACTGGCAGCAGATGGAGGCAGAGGTGCGGGGGGAGGCAGATGATCTGGACGCACTGCGTGGGCTGCAGGAAAGTCAAGTGTTGGTGGGCTGGAGCAGGTGGGCGCCGTGGGAGACTCATCTTTGCTTTTCTCCCCTTGCCTGCGGCCCATGTAGCATGGTGGGATTGCCTGCCTTCTGCCCCGTGCCTCTGCCTCCATCTGCTGCTGGTGCCACTGCGTGAAGATGAGCCTCCTGAAAGCTGCATACCCACTCCAGCCCACTGACATTCGGCTTTCGTGTAGCACATCCGGATTGGTTGCCTCCCCCCCCGCCACGCCTCTGCCTCTGTCTGCCTCCCAAAGTGGCTGACCAAGTGGTCTGCAGCTGCTGCTGGATACCATTGGTCCCTGCTCACTTGCTGCCTCTTGTGCACGTGCTGGGGCAGGACGCCCAGCTGGGCTGATCACCCTGAAATATTCTGAGTTTTGTTCAAAAATATTTATGAGAATTCCACATAAAATCTCTACTAACCTGGAAATTACACTAATTTTTAGAATGTTTATTATACCTCTCAAAAAGAAACCTATTACTACTGATTCGTTGCACAGTCAACCAGATGTTTAAACTGAATTTGAAATCTTTATCAACCTGTTGAGTCCTTCCCAAAGATCTGGGATAGGCAGATATTGATGTTTGATGGTGTTAAAGGTACCATTGCAGGATGTTCTGAGTAAAGTTGCCTTTTGCAATTGACCAATGGTAATTTTGTCAATGCCGATGGTGTTCAAATGGTGCTCCAATTGTTTTGGGCCAAGGGGTACTATTACTATTGGTATTACCTTTGCTTTCTTTTGCCACAGACATTCTATTTCTATTTGCAGATCTTTGTATTTTGTTATCTTCTCCAGTTCTTTCTCTTCTGTTGTCTTATCTCTGGGTACTGCCGTGTTCACTGTTCAGACATTTTTATCTGTCTTATTGATAGTTGTTAAGTCTGGGATGTTATGTGGCAGGTGCTTGTCATAACATTTTGAATTCTAAAATCTCAGGGCACTTTACCTTCTTTATTTTCTATTACTCTCTCTTATTTTAACAGTTCTTCACCTGGTCAGCTGGTACAAGAAGATTGCACTACGAACAATGGCATGACAAACTAGCAATAATGGTGCATTGGAAGATCTACAAGAAATACCATTTGCCTGCAAACAAGAACTGTTCTTGCTTGCAAGCAAGTGGTATTTCTTGTAGATCTTCCATTGCACCATTATTGCTAGTTTGTCATGCCATTGTTTGTAGTCAGTTAGTGCAATCTTCTTGTAACAGCTGACCAGGTGAAAAATTGTTTCTTCAGCTTCTTTGCAGACTTGCTGTCTGTTGCTATCTTCTCAGTTCCGGCTTTGTGTGCATTTGTTTTTATGGCCTGGTGTGTAGCTAAAATTAGCTGCTTTGTCTCTTCCTTCAATTTTTCTGCTTTTTAATCATTGACAGGTCTTATTATCTGTATTCCCTGCTTTTTTTTTAATATACATGTAATGTAACAGTTTGTGTTCCCATGCCTTTTTTCTGTTCTTCATTTAGTCTTTCTTGTAGGCCAGTTTGGTCTCTCCAGTACTCAGTAGGCTTTCTTGGTTTACTAGCTTCAGTTCATCATCTGCATTGTCCTTCAGATATTCTTCCAATGCCCTTTTTTCTTCTTCAAATATCTGATGTACTTGAAACACTCCATACCCAACTATTTTCCTTGGTAAGCATTCTGTCAACATTGCATCATGGATGAAGGGCATGATTCATTGTCATTATTTCTCTAGTCTTTCTATCCAGGACTTTTAGTTATGCTTGAGTCCAGTCCACTATTTCAGCTGTGTATCTTATGATTGGAATTGCCCAAGTGTTAATTGCCTTGGAGGTGTTGCCTCCGCTGAGTTTGGACTTCTTTGCTCTCTTGATGTACTCACTTCTACCCTTTTTCTTGATTTCAATATGCTTGATATTGTCACCTAGAAAGATGCCCAGGTATTTGTAGTGATTTCATCCAGACTCTGAATTTCCATAAAACATCTTGACTCCTTCAGTTATAATTTTTAGAAATGTCACATGGAATAAAAATTAATAAATTCATTTTATCTATAACTACAACTATTATCTAATATAGTAACAAATAAATCTCTGCCATTCTAAATTAGACCAAATAATATAATATAATGGCCAAATAGATTAATAGAATAGAATTTAGAATAGAATAGAATTTATTGGCCTTGTGTGATTGGACACACAAGGAATTTGTTTTGGTGCATATGCTATTAGAATTATTAATATTAGAATATTAATATTCTATTCTATTCTATTCTATTCTATTCTATTCTATTCTATTCTATTCTATTCTATTCTATTCTAAAAAAATAGATTAATCAAGTGCAACAGAGCCAGAATCAAAGAGTGAAGATCAGAAATAAACCATAATGTATCATCAGCATATAATACTGAGGATTAATTTCTGTATTTATCATAGTTAATGTATAATTTCATAGATTATATGTATTTGTGTTTAAATGTGGGTGAATTTATAAATAATTTATAAATAAATACATAATAACAGTTACAGTCTCTCTTGCTTTATGTAGATATATTCAGGAAAGCTGTTTGTTTTTATCTATTTTTAGTGAGAGCTTTTCCAGAAGAAAACTTGGCTAGCTTTTTCCACTTCTACCATTCTTTCCAAGACTATAAAAATATCTATGGAAGAATTCTTTGTGGCCCCAAGCAAAGGCATTGTACTTTTCTGTTCTTTGTAATTCATTGAATTGAATTATAAGGAACTCAGAACAATAATTCATATATTCATCAATTATAAAAAATGCTGTAAGAGACATTTGTTACTCTGAAATGTCCTCAGATCTTATTTACTATTTTATACAAATAGGTTTGAGGAAAAGAGTTGCAGTTGAGTTAAGTCATTTGCAAGCTAAGGGTGAAATTCTTCAGAGTCATTCCATAAACAGCTTGTAATTAATTTAAACGAGTTCAGGAAGTTGATCTCAAAGCCATTAATGGAGCCAATAATAGAACAAAATTTTTAACACAATGTCTTCAAATGTGATTGAATCTGAAAATATTTTTGAAAAATGTTTATTAATTAAAATCATTCCATTTGTATTTCTATCAATCCTTTTACTATTCTCTTTTTTAAATTCAGTATATTATAGTTTAAAGAAAAAGGAAATGGCTTCTGAACTAATGTCCTTTTCTTTACACATTATAAGAATCAGAATCAAAGTAGAGCTGGATGGGACCTTGGAAGTCTTCTAGTCCAGCCCCCTGCTCAAGTAGGAAGTCCTATACCATTTCAGACAAGTGACTGTCCAGTCTCTTAAAAATTTCCAGTGATGAAGCACCCACAAAGTTTGAAGGGAAGCTGTTCCACTGGTTAATTGTCCTTGCTGTTAGGAAGTTCCTCCTTAATTTCAGGTTTCTTCTCTCCTTGATTAGTTTCCATACATTGTTTCTTGTCCTGCCCTCTGGTTCTTTGGAAAATAAATTGACCCTCTCCTCTTTGTGTCAGCCTCTCAAATACTGGAATACTGCTATCATGTCCCTCCTAGTCCTTCTTTTCTCTAGACTAGCCAAACCCAAATTCTGTAACCGTTTTTCATATGTTTTAGTATCAAGGCCTTTCGTCATATTAGTTGCTCTTCTTTGCACTTTTTCCAAAGTCTCAACAATTTTTTGGAATAGAATAGATTAGATTAGATTAGATTAGATTAGATTAGATTAGAATAGAATAGAATAGAATAGAATAGAATAGAATAGAATAGAATAGAATAGAATAGAATTTTATTGGCCAAGTGTGATTGGACACACAAGGAATTTGTTTTGGTGCATATGCTCTCAGTGTACATAAAACAAAAAGAAAAAAAATACATCAAAGGTACAACATTTACAACACATATGATGGTCATAGGTTGCAATTTAACCCTTAATGATAGCAACAAAAAGTTACAGTCATACAGTCATAAGTGGAAAGAGATTGGTGATGAAAACAATGAGATTAATAGTAGTGTAGATTTAGTAAATAGTTTGACATTGTTGAGGGAATTATTTGTTTAGCCGAGTGATGGCCTTTGGGAAAAAACTGTTCTTGTGTCTAGTTGTTCTGGTGTGCAATGCTCTGTAGCGTCGTTTTGAAGGTAGGAGTTGAAACATTTTATGTCCAGGATGTGAGGAATCTGTAAATATTTTCACAGCCCTCTTCTTGATTCGTGCAGTATACAGGTCCTCAATGGAAGGCAGGTTGGTAGCAATTATTTTTTCTGCAGTTCTAATTATCCTCTTAAGTCTGTGTCTTTCTTGTTGGGTTGCAGAACCAAACCAGACAGTTATAGAGGTGCAAAGAACAGTCTTTGTTGTCCTTTTTTGATGATGTTTTTGATGTTAACTGTCCATTTTAGATCTTGCAATATGATAGAACCTAGAAATTTGAAGGTTTCTACTGTTGATACTGTGTTGTCAAATATTGTGAGAGGTGGAAGTATGGAAGGGTTTCTCCTAAAGTCTACCACAATTTCTACAGGGTTTTTTTTATTGAAAAAGTTTTACAAAATTTTTCCCCTCCTTTACCCCCACCCCTCCCCCCTCCCTTCACAAACCCCCCTCCCCCCCAAACAAACACAAGGTATAGTTAAAACAAACATATGCTAAAAAAATTTCCCTCCCAACTAAGTTATACTCGTACAATTCTCATCAGTTCCTAGCTTCCCCCAAAACAATCAGAAATAATACATCCTAATCATTCAAAGGCAGTCTGATAACTCTTAGTCTGATATCTACTTTGAATATAGTCAAACCATTTTTTCTATTCCTTTAAGTAACTTTCTTGCGTATTGTCTTTCAAAAAGGCTGAGATTTTTGCCATCTCAGCCAAATTGGCAACTTTCAATATCCATTCTTCTATTGTGGGTACTTCTTTTTTCTTCCAATACTGTCCTATCAGTAATCTTGCTGCTGTTATTAGATTTAAAATCAATTTAGTCTCAATTACTGTACAGTCCGTAATAATTCCCAGCAGAAAAAATTGCGGCAGGAACTTTATCTTCTTTTTCAAAACATTTTGTAAAATCCACCAAATTTTTATCCAAAAGGCCTTAATATCCTTACAAGTCCACCAAATATGAAAATATGTAGCATCATGACAATTACATCTCCAACATTTTGCTTGCATATCTGGATACATACACGATAGTTTCTTAGAATCTAAATGCCATCTATAAAACATTTTATAAAAATTTCCCCTTAAATTCTTTGCCTGTGTGAATTTAACATTTCTAACCCAATTTTTTTTCCAAGTTTCCAATAATATTGGCTCCTGAAAATTTTGTGCCCACTTTATCATACAGTCCTTTACCAAGTCCCTTTCAGAATCTATTTCAAGTAACACATTATACAATCTCTTTACATGCTCCTGAGACTGATTTCTAATTTGTTTTACCAAATTTTCCTCATTCTGCACTATACCAATTTTCTGATCTTCCTTCCATCTAGCACGTAGTTGCTCATATTAAAACCAAGTATAATTTTTCCCTTCTACTTTTAATACATGCAGAGATTTTAATTGCAAACTACCTCTTTCAGTATACAAAAGATCTTTATATGTAATCATTTCCTGATTCTGTTCTATATTTATATTCTCTATTGTATGTCTAGGACTTGCCCACAGAGGTACCTTATAATTTAGTTTATAAGAGTATTTTTTCCAAACACGCACTTTTCTACAGTTTCGAGTGTGTTCAGTTCCAGATTGTTACCACAAGGCTAGTCGTTCGACCTCACGTCTATATGTGGATTCGTCATTGTCTTACACTTAGACTAACTTTATTGTCACTTTGAATTACACTAATCGTCATGCATTAAAATGAAATGTCGTTTCATACAGCTCTCAAAGATCTCTACCTCCACTATACACTACTACATAAACATGACAAAATAAGTAGGTAAATAAAAACAGAAATATGCATATATCCACTTACATTATATTACCAGTGGTGGGTTTCAAAAATTACTATCGGTTCTGTGGGTATGGCTTGCTTGGTGGTCATGTGACTGGGTAGACATGGCCAACTTGATATCACTCACGTCTAGGGTTAGGGTTAAGGTTAGGAGGCCTGGCCTGGCCTGGCCTCAAAGGCCTCAACAAGATACAATTTCCCTATCTATTTATTTACTGAACATCCAAAATATAATATTTAATTCTATGTATATATGCCATTTGTGTATATACATATTACACAATATGTATATACAATATTACATATTACGTAGTGTTGAGTATGTATAGGCACACAAAAAGATATATTATCTACTATATATACTGTATGTGTATGTACACACACATATACACACACAGAGCTCTTCTAAAACTATACACATTCAACCTCACATAATGTCACACAAAGCTCCAAAAATGGGCTGGACAATATTATTGGCACCCTTTCAAAATTGTGGCTAAATAAGATTGTTTCAAGCATGTGATGCTCCTTAAACTCACCTGGGGTAAGTAACAGGTGTGGGCAATATAAAAATCACACCTGAAAGCAGATAAAAAGGAGAGAAGTTCACTTAGTCTTTGCATTGTGTGTCTGTGTGTGCCACACTAAGCATGGACAACAGAAAGAGGAGAAGAGAACTGTCTGAGGACTTGAAAACCAAAATTATGGAAAAATATCAACAATCTTAAGGTTACAAGTCCATCTCCAGAGATCTAGATTTGCCTTTGTCCACAGTGCGCAACATTATCGAGAAGTTTGCAACTCATGGCACTGTAGCTAATCTCCCTGGGTGTGGACGGAAGAGAAAAATTGATGAAAGGTTGCAATGCAGGATAGTCCAGATGGTGGATAAGCAGCCTCAAACAAGTTCCAAAGAAATTTAAGCTGTCCTGCAGGCTCAGGGAGCATCAGTGTCAGCGCGAACTATCCGTTGACATTTAGATGAAATGAAATGCTATGGCAGGAGATCCAGGAGGACCCCACTGCTGACACAGAGACATAAAAAATTAAGACTACAGTTTGCCAAAATGTACTTGAGTAAGCCAAAATCCTTCTGGGAAAACGTCTTGTGGACAGATGAGATCACGATAGTGCTTTTTGGTAAAGCACATCATTCTAATGTTTACTGAAAACAGAATGAGGCCTACAAAGAAAAGAACACAGTACCTACAGTGAAATATGGTGGAGGTTCAATGATGTTTTGGGGTTGTTTTGCTGCCTCTGGCACTGGGTGCCTTGACTGTGTGCAAGGCATCATGAAATCTGAGGATTACCAAAGGATTTTGGGTCGCATTGTAGAGCCCAGTGTCAGAAAGCTAGGTTTGCATCCGAGATCTTGGGTCTTCCAGCAGGACAATGACTCCAAACATATGCCAAAAAGCACCCAGAAATGGATGGCAACAAAGCGCTGGAGAGTTCTGAAGTGGCCAGCAATGAGTCCAGATCTAAATCCCATTGAACACCTGTGGAGAGATCTTAAAATTGCTGTTGGGAAAAGATGCCCTTTCAATAAGAGAAACCTGGAGCAGTTTGCAAAGGAAGAGTGGTCCAAAATTCCGGGTGAGAGGTGTAAGAAACTTATTGATGGTTATAGGAAGCGACTGATTTCAGTTATTTTTTCCAAAAGGTATGCAACCAAATATTAAGTTAAGGGTGCCAATAATTTTGTCCAGCCCATTTTTGGAGTTTTGTATGATGTTATGTCCAATTTGCTTTTTTTCTTCCCTTTTTTTGTTTTGTTCCAATACACACAAAGGGAATAAACATGTGTACAGCAAAACGTGTTAATGCAATACTTTTCTGTGAGAAATACTTGATTTCCTGGAAAAGTTTCTGGGGTGCCAACACTTTTGGCCATGACTGTATAATCTAGTATGACTGTCAGTTCCCCTATAGATCCCTATGGCGAGGAGGGCCAGGATGCTCCTTTACAACTTTTTCCTGTTTCTGGTCTTTCTGTCACTTTGATATACCTTCTTGGGAAAGGAAGGGGGAGGGATAGGCCTGGGACCATCTGTTTTGTCTCAGCTCCAAAGGAATGGGCAAAGCGGTGCCTAAGAACAACTTCTTATCACCTTCTCAGCTTGAGTTCTCACACCAACCTTGCACCTATGAATTGGCTTGCCTTGGATTGGACATAGGGGAGGGGTTTCTGCAACGTTTAACAGTTTTGAGCGGGAATTTCAGATCATGCCTTACTGTTCGTACTATCACTATCTTCCGATAAAAGTTTCCTTTTGAAATGTTACTTGTTGCAAGAGTTCTGAGTTCTTGAGGAGAGACAAGAGGCAAGTCCTTACAATGACTTCTAAACATGTCAAATAGTCAGAGTTCTAATATAGGGATGTGTTTGGAGGAATGTATACATTTACCAATATTAATTCAAACTGCTCTTTTTTTTTCCATAAAAAAGTTTTATTTTTACAATCATGTCAAACAACTCATTCAATGTACAGTTATATACAATTAGTCGGGCCTGCCCAGTCACCACCCCCCTTTTTAACACTCTTCCCTCTTCTACCTTCTTTTACTTTCCAGACCTTCCTCTCCTTCTCTTATCTACATCCTCTCCTCCCTTCACCCTCCACCTTCCTTCTCCCTCTTCTACCCCTCTTCCTTCCTCTTCTCCTCTTTCCTACCTCCTACTCTCTCTTTTCTCCCTCCCCACCGTTCTAAAATGGTAACTGGGCAGACCCGACCCTACATTAATTATATTTATACATCTTCAATAATCCCTGTACATTAACCATCACTCCATCTCTAGCCTCAACCCCCAATTCCCTCCCCTTACCCCCACCCCCACCCCGACTTCCCAGAACAAAATGCAGGGTATCAAAACTAACAATCATAATCTAAAATAATTCCTAAATTATAATCTCTAGTCTCTCCACACTTAATCACACTCTCAATTCCCCTCTCCTTCAGAAATATATCTAATACAAAATATTTCCTAAATTTACTCATATGCTATTCGATATTTTTTTATCTGATACTTATTTTGAATATAATCAATCCACATTTTCCATTCTAAAATATATTTTTCTTGTGTATAGTCTTTCAAGTAAGCAGAGATTTTTGCCATTTCTGCCAGATTTGATACTTTAAGTGTCCATTCTTCAATTGTAGGTAATTCTTCTTTCTTCCAATATTGAGCAATCAAAAGTCTTGCGGCTGTTATTAAGTTCAAAATCAATTTAGTCTCTATAGCTGTACAATCCATAATTATTCCTAGTAAAAAGAACTGCGGGGTAAACTTAATCTTCTTTTTCAAAATATTCTGCATGATCCACCATACTTTAATCCAAAATGCTTTAACAAGTCCACCATATATGGTAATAAGTGGCATCTTCACAATTGCATCTCCAACATTTAGCCTGTACATTAGGATACATACATGACAATTTTTTGGGGTCTAAATGCCATCTGTAAAACATCTTATAAAAATTTTCTCTCATATTTTGCGCTTGTGTAAATTTAACATTCCTCACCCAAATTCTTTCTCAAGTTTCCAACATTATTGGTTGCTGAAAATTTTGTGTCCACTTAATCATACAATCCTTAACCAATTCAGTCTCTGAGTTTATTTCTACTAATACATTATACAACCTCTTAATATGCTGTTGGCCTTGATCTCTCATTTGTTTTAACAAATTATCCTCAATTTGCTTAACACCTATTTTTTGATCTAATTTCCATCTAGCTTGTAATTGTCCATATTGGAACCATGTATAATTTTTCCCTTCTTCCCCCATCTTTTCTCTAGATTTTAATTGTAATTCCCCCTTTTCCATACAAAGAAGTTCTTTATAAGTAACTATCTCCATCTTTTGATATATATTTATATTTTCTATCATGTATCTCGGGATTGCCCATATTGGAATCTTTCCATCTAATTTATATTGATATTTCCTCCAAACCCTCAATAATGCATTTCTAATTATATTATTTTTAAATATTTTATCTACTTTCTTATCATATAATAAATAGGCATGCCACCCATATAACAAACCATAACCTTCTATATTCAAAACTCTTTCCTCAGTTAAATTAATCCAATCAGTAATTAATGATAAGACAACTGCTTCATAATACAATTTTAAGTTAGGCATTTTAAGACACCCCCCCTTTCCCTTGTATCCTGCATTATTTTTAATTTTATTCTTGGTTTTTTGCCCATCCATACAAATTTATTAATCCCCTTTTACCATTCCTGTAATTTAATATCATTCTTAAGCACTGGTATCATTTGAAACAAAAATAAAAACCTGGGCAAAACATTCATTTTTATAGCCGCTATTCTTCCCAACAAAGATACGTATTTTATTCAGAAGAATTTCTAAAGTTAAAATAAAAAGTAATGGGGACAAGGGACATCCCTGTCTCGTCCCTTTCCCAATTTTAAAAGTTTCTGTTAACCCACCATTTACTATTATTTGTGCTGTTTGCTTCTGATATATTGCTTTAATTGCATGGATAAAATAATCCCCAAATTGCATTTTTTCTATTACTTTAAACAAAAACTGCCAATCCAATCTATCAAAAGCTTTTTCAGCATCCAAAAAAAGGAATGCCGCTGAGACTTGGTTGTTTCGTTCCAAATATTCAAGTAAATTTACGATTTGCCTCACATTATATCTCATCTACCTACCCTTAATAAATCCTGACTGATCATTATGAATTATTTGATTCATCACTGGCATTAATCTATTAGCAAGTATCTTGGTAAATATCTTGTAATCAGTATTTAAAAGTGATATAGGCCTATAATTCTCTGCTTTAATACCATCTCGATCTTCCTTCGGTATTAACGAAATAAAGGCTGTCCTCCATGAAGGGGGAACATCTCCTCCCATTTGAATTTTATTAAATAACTCTTTAAGTGGTTCAACCATCTCATTTTGTAAATTTTTATAATAAACAGCTGTTAAACCATCTGTACCTGGTGCTTTACCGATTTTAAGTTGCTTAATTGCTAACAAAATTTCCTCTGAAGTAATTAATTGATTCAGTTCTTCTCTTTGGTTTTCTGTAAGCTCACAAATATTTTGTTGTTGTAAATATCTTTCTATCTCTGTATCATCAATCATATCCCTAGAATATAACTTACTATAATACTCTAAAAATGCTTTTTTAATCAAGTTCTTTTGATAAACTTCCTTACCCCTATATTCTATTTTATCAATCATTCGTGATTTCTGTTTTTTCCTTATTAAATAGGCAAGCCATCTTCCTGGCTTATTGGCATTATTAAACGTATTATGTTTTACATATTGTAAATTAATTGCTACTTGATCTGCCATCAACATGTTAAACTGACCTCTTAATATATTTATTGATTCTTTTATTTTACTATTTCCTGGGCTATTTATCAATAATTGTTCTTTCTTTTTAATTTCCTCTTCCTCTTCCAGTTCCTTTTTCTTTTTCTGCAATTTATTTTTGTATTTAATATTCATTTGTATAAGATTTCCTCTCATATAAGCCTTGCTGGCATCCCAAATCATCTCTATAGATGTCTCTTTTTTCATATTCATAATAAAAAATTCTTTCGTTTGCTTTTTACATTCATTTACATTTTGTTCATATTTAAACAAATTCTCATTCAACCTCCATGATCTCCTAGCCTCCTTTTCCCGATCAAATTCAATCCAAACCGGACTATGATCAGATAGAGTTCTTGAACAAATCTTAGTCTTCTTCACTCTAGAATACAAATCATTAGTAATCAAAATAAAATCAATCCTCGAAAATGATTGGTGCCTGTCAGAAAAGAAGGTAAAATCCCTCTGTATTATGTTCTCTCCAAATATCTCTTAATTCCAAGTCCTCCATCATTTCAAAAAAAGCCTTTGGTAATTTCGCCCGGCTTGATATCTTCCTTAAACTTTTTTTGTCTTTTTGAGTATCCAACACACCATTCCAATCACCCATTAATATATATGATTTATAATCCCAAAATACTTTTCTTTTATGTAAAAACTTGAAAAAATTTTCTTGTTGTTGATTCGGAGCATAAACTCCTATTAATAATGTCTTCTTTCCCTCCAACAAAATTTCAAACTGCTCATTAAACAGTTTTTCTCCCTGCCATTGCAATTCTTGCTTAAAAATACATAGTCCACCAGAGGGTCACCCCTTATTCTTTATTTTTCAGGCAGGGGAAGCCCATCCCTGAAAGCCCGGAAGTTATACTAATTCATCCTCTTCAGTTAACCACGTTTCCTGGATGACTATTACATCAAATTTAGATAGGAAACTCACTAGTTCACTGTCAACCACTTCTTTCCAGCCAGCTATGTTCCAAGTCAAATTTGTATAGGATTCCCATAAGCAAGATATTCTGACTGGGTTGGTTGACTAGGGAAAAAGAGTACCGAATGCCAACTTGTTTTTGGAGCTGGATCAATATTAATATTGACTATACTGCCTATGTAAACACAATTATTATAAAATTCAATATTCCTCCTCATAAGTTGTAGTTGGTGCTCTTCTTTATCTTCTTTGATTGCTAGTATTCCCCTGATTTTGGTCTGAGATTGGCCTTTCTACTAATGAATGAGGACTCTGAGCATCCTTCTCATTATCTAGTTGTTGTACTAGATGGTTAATTTGGACTTGTACTGTTACATCCTGCTGAGTATCCTTTTCCTTTACTTTTTCCTTTGGGCTGACACCTTCTCATTTTATTTTTTGGGGATTTAGTGCTTTCAGAAAAAAGCTTGGTAACAATTCCACAGGAGAGCAGCAAGAAAGAAGCAGTATGTTCAGACTTTCGGTTTCATTAGTTACCGATTTCAACATTGAACTAATTTTTCCGATTTTCTTTAGAATCGGCT
Organism: Ahaetulla prasina; assembly: GCF_028640845.1. Taxonomy (NCBI): domain Eukaryota; kingdom Metazoa; phylum Chordata; class Lepidosauria; order Squamata; family Colubridae; genus Ahaetulla; species Ahaetulla prasina. Next base: position 186,004,258 of record NC_080539.1, read on the forward strand.
GTTGGTCCCCTGGGCAAAGGTTGGCAAACTGATGGATTAATTCTTTCTCATCATCCATAAACTGTAGTTGTCCATTAAATAGATCTGAGTTCTCTTTTTTATTATCCTTATTTTGTTCTATCCTTGTTAATAGATGGGATCTTTGCTTAGCCGTTAATATTTTAGAATTTTCAGGGTTGAAGTTAGCCTCCTTTGCTGTCTTGGCTCTCTGTCCAGGCTTTAACAGAGGCTGGATTTGGGTGGTATAAAACACCCATATTGGCCAAATAGAATATTTCCTTAAAAGGGTTTCAAGCCTGAATAACATCGAAGGAAGAACAATCTGCCCAAAGGTTAACAATATTCTTTTGCAACCATGTATGCTGGGGAGCCAAGAAATCTCTGTTAATTCGTTAAGAGTATACCCTACAGCAGGGATCACCAACCTTTTGGTCCTTAGAGACCACTAAATTCATAATTTTAAATCCCGCGGACCACTAATATATCTGCCTAATGACCAGCTGGGTGGGCGTGGCTAAGTGGTCATGTGACTGGGTGGTCATGGCCAACTCGATGTCACTCGTGTTGAGAGGATGCCTCACCCCTCCCCTCTTAGCCACTCCTCGCCTGCCTGCGTGGGTTCCTTAGGGCCCCAGCAGGAAGCAGTTGTTGGAGCTAAGCAGTCACCATGAGAAAGAGTTGGCAAAACAGCTGGCTCACTTGGATCTGGCCAAGAAGGAGGGCTCAGAAGCATCTCACTGAGGACTACGAACATAGGCTTCCCAAGCAGAGGGAAGACCTGCCGGCGTGCAAGGTCAGGTACCGGCGCCTGGAGGTTCAACGGGCTGAGATGCTCAGCCAGTTCCAGGCCATGAGGCAGTCCCACTGGAACAAAGGTCTCCGGCTCTTTACTATCAGCGGCACTTCCCTCCAGCCTTCGCCCAATGCCCCACACCAGGAGGCTGAAACAGACCCTGAGTTGGAATTCCTACCCCCCTCCGACCCACACAAAAAGACCCCAAAGCAGGAGACTCTCTGCAGCAACACAAACGTTCATTGCATGTATCCGGCCCAGGGGCCGTAGTTTGAGGACTCCTGATTTAGTGCAATATAAAAAATGCAAATAATTTTTCTGCTGAGCACCAAAATTTTCTCACGGACCACCAGTGGTCCACGGACCACAGTTGGTGATTGCTGCCCTACAGTGTACAAGTTGGGAGAGTTCAGTATTACTTGTCTCTTATACCACCTGCCCCTGTTCAAAGAAATATCAGGAACTTGGAGTAGAATCCTGTGTCTCTGTAAAATTAGCCTCTCCTCTGTATCTTCTCCATCTTGAAGCCCCCAATTTATGTGAACCATCTGTGAATTAAGAGTAATTTTTGGAGCATGGGCTTTGCTATTTGCTTTCTTATCTAATTTAGAGATGTAGTTTCCCATTAGAAACTTTAATTCTTTGTTTGCTTCCAAGAGCTGATCAAATCTATATATATATAAAAGCGAAAACCACTCATGCTGTAATCATGAAATCTCTAGAACCGTAAAGCCTACAAACTTGAAATTTGCCATGTATATTCCTCTTGGCTTTTAGGTGCTCACTAAGAAAGGATTTTTTGAAATGACCATCAGACCATTAGTATTTCCTATATTATATTTAACATGCTCTGATGCTAAGGAGTTATACTTTCCCTCCCCACTGAAAAGAAATCTGTTCCAAATGCAAAACACAAGCAGAGGAAAGGAGTTTCACTTTCAGTTTTACTTTCACAGCAACAAGCAGCTTTACTACAGAACAGTTGAGCTAAGCCATACCCAGCCTCCTTCCTGTCTCCTTCTTGCTCACACAGCAAATACTGTTTGAGTTTCCAAACAGCCCTCAACTCTCTCACACACTGGCAGCATACTAGCCAGGTGAATACTAATGGATGCTGCGGGCTGGGTCATTCTACTCCCTCTCCCCCTCTGTTCCAACTGCCAGTTGCATTATATTAACACACACTTATGCTATGAAGTTACACATTCTACATTAAGTTTCAGGCTGTAAGTATCAATTTATCAAGCCCGAGAACATAGTTTTGTAGTGAAGCACAGGCATCCAGCTAGTATAACAATAACTGTGCTGTCAGGAGGCAATTCTTGGCAACCAAATCCAATACGCCTTTAAAATTCCTCTTAGTATTATTCTTGTTCTCCCCGTCTCCTCTTTTTCCAGAGAAAGGCAGTCATCCTTCTCCCATTCCAGTAAGCAGCAGGGCTTATTTACAGAGGTTATGAAGAGGGAAGAGCAAAATAAGAAAACTTACTTGAAGTGTCCATTATCTGAAATAAGTCCTTTATCTTTGGTTGTCTTGGTGTTGTTGCCACCATGTTGTTTCCTCCCAACTATATTTCCAATTTATGCCTCCTTTTAATTTTTTTTTCAAGTCCCTTTTTGCTTTTACTGTTAGATTTTGTTTCTGCATTGTTGGATGGTTTATATTTTTAAAAAACATACTCCCAATCATTGGTGAATGATTGAAGCTGATAAGTTCTGGAAGTCGTAGTTTAAAACCTAATCCTATCTAATCCTAAATCTAAAAACCAAAAATTACTACTACTAATAAAAGAAAAATAACTTTACTAGTTTATTTTTTATTATTATTATTATTATTATTATTATTATTATTATTATTATTATTATTATTATTATTATTATTATTATTATTATTATTTATATTTGTATACCGCCCATCTCCCGAAGGACTCAGGGCGGTTCACAGCCAATAAAACAACAGAAAACATATAATACATATAAAACAGCAAAAAGAATAGACAAATTCAGTTGATGCCTTAAAACTTTTAAATACAAATTTAAAACCCCATTTAAACCCCTGATTTAAAAACCCCAATATAAAACTACGTTCAAGCTAGTCCTGCTCTTCGAAACAGCAACGTCTTCAGCTCGCGGCGGAAGGACCTGAGATCGGGGAGTTGACGAAGCCCCAGAGGGAGCTCGTTCCAGAGGGTAGGGGCCCCCACAGAGAAGGCCCTCCCCCTGGAGGTCGCCAGCCAACATTGTTTAGCTGACGGTATCCGGAGGAGGCCCTCTCTGTGAGAGCGCACTGGTCGGTGAGAGGCTAATGGCAGTAGGCATTCCCGTAAATATCCCGGCCCTAGGCCATGGAGCGTTTTAAAGGTAATAACAAGTACCTTGAAGTGAACCCGGAAGACCATCGGGAGCCAGTGCAGATTACGCAGGAGGGGTGTTACACAGGAGCCACAAGGTGCTCCCTCTATCACCCGCGCAGCCGCATTCTGGACCAGTTGGAGTCTCCAGGTACCCTTCAAGGGGAGCCCCATGTAGAGAGCATTACAGTAGTCCAGGCGGGATGTAATAAGGGCATGAGCGAATGTGCATAAGGAAGCCCGATCCAGAAAGGGGCGTAACTGGCGTATCAGGCGAACCTGATGAAAAGCTCCCCTGGCGACGGCCATCATATGATCTTCTAAAGACAGCCGTGCATCCAGGAGGACGCCCAGATTACGAGCCCTTTCCGTGGGGGCCAATAGTTCGCCCCCAATGGTCAGTGATGGAATTAGCTGACTGTACCGGGCTGCCGGCATCCACAGCCACTCGGTCTTGGTGGGATTAAGTCTGAGTCTGTTCCTCCCCATCCAGACCCGTACGGCCTCCAGACACTGGGACATCACTTCAACAGCCTCATTGGGGTGGTTAGGGGTGGAAATATAGAGCTGAGTATCTTCAGCGTATAGATGACAACTCACCCCAAGACCACGGATGATCTCACCCAGCGGCTTCATATAGATGTTGAACAGAAGAAGCGAGAGAACCGACCCTTGCGGCACCCCACATAAGAGGCGCCTTGGGGTCGATCTCTGTCCCCCCGTCAACACCGTCTGCGACCGGTCGGAGAGGTAGGAGGAGAACCACCGATGAACAGTGCCCCTCACTCCAAGTCTCCTGAGTCAGCGCAGCAGGATACCATGATCGATGGTATCAAAAGCCGCTGAGAGATCTAATAGAACCAGGACAGAGGAACAACCTCTGTCCTGAGCCCTCAAGAGATCATCAACCAGCGCGACCAAGGCTGTTTCCATGCTGTGACCAGGCCGGAAACCGGACTGGAATGGATCAAGATAGACAGTTTCATCCAGGTACTGGGGCAACTGTCGTGCAACCACACTCTCGACAACCTTCGCCACAAAGCAAAGGTTGGAGACCGGACGGTAATTTGCTAAAATAGCTGGGTCCAGGGAAGGCTTCTTGAGGAGGGGCCTCACCACCGCCTCTTTCAAGGCGGCAGGGAAAACACCCTCCATCAAAGAAGCGTTCACAATTTTCTGGAACCAGCCTCGTGTCACCTCCCGGGTGGCCAGTACCAACCAGGAGGGACACGGGTCCAATAAACATGTGGTCGCATTCAATCTCCCCATTAACCTGTCCATGTCCTCAGGAGCCACAGGATCAAACTCATCCCAGATAATAACATCAAGACCTGCCTCCCCCACCCCGTCCAGATCCACCCAATCTGTGTCCAACCCTTCCCGAATCTGAGCGATTTTATCAAACAGATATTGTCCAAATTCCTCAGCTCGACCCTTTAAGAGATCCTCTACCGCTCCCTGATGGAGGAGCGAGCGGGTCACCCTAAACAGGGCGGCTGGGCGGTTATCTGCTGATGCAATGGGGTTGGAAAAATACTCCCGTTTTGCCAGCCTCTTCAGATTCAGAGCGGCTGGCCCTCCAGATACTCTCTAGGCGTCTTTTCCAGCGCTTCATCTCCCTCAGCCCCTCGGAGTACCAAAGGGCTAAACGAGATCGGAACCGGGTCAGAGGCCGCAAAGGCACGACTCGATCTAGAGCACCAGCCGCCGCCCGATCCCAGGCGGCGACCAGAGCCTCAGCTGAGTCGTGGGCTAAATCCTCAGGGAATAACCCAAGCTCCGTCTGGAACCCTTCAGGGTCCATCAGGCACCTGGGATGGAACCAGTGAGTCGGTTCCGTCTCCCTGCGGCGGGGGTCGGCGGTTCGAAAGTCTAGCTGAAGGAGCGAATGATCTGACCATGACAAGGGTCTGATAACTAACTCCCCTAATTCCAGATCCTTCAACCACTGTCCAGAGACAAAAATCAAATCCAGAGTGTTTCCCCCGATGTGAGTGGGGTTGTTCACTAACTGGGTCAGGTTCATGGAAGCCATGAACTCCCGAGCTGATGTGGATGCTATCCCCACCGATGGCAAATTGAAATCCCCCATGACCATAAGCCTGGGGATCTCCACTGCCGTCCCGGCGACCACCTCCAACAGCTCAGGCAGGGTTTCTATCACGCAGCAAGGAGCTAGGTACGTGATCAGTAAACCCACCTGAACCCCACGGCCCCACTTCACAAGGAGGGACTCACATCCGGTTATCTTTGGTACAGTGATCTCCCTCGGCTCAAGACTCTCGTTGATAATAACCGCCACTCCCCCACCCCTACCCTGGGCCCTTATAGTTAATATTAGATAAAAAATTATTTTACAACCATATAAAAGCAGCTAAAATAAGAGGATAAGGAGCTCATTAAAAGGCCTATCACACCCATGTAGATGTAGTACTATTAAGGATTACTCGTTGAGTATGGTTTGTCAACCAGTTACAAATCCATCTGATGGTGATGCTGTTTATCCCACATTTTTCTAGCTTACCAAGAAGTAGGTTGTGGTCTATTTTGTCAAATGCTTTGCTGAAGTCTAAGTCCATAACATTTTGCTGGTTCAAAACATTTTGCTGGTCTACTAATTTAGTCACTTTGTCAAAGAATGAAATAAGATTGGTTTGGCATCATCTGTTTTTAACAAACTCCTGCTAGTTTTTAGTTATACCTTTATTTGTTTTCAGATGTTCACAGATCTGGTTTTTTTAATTATTTTTTCCAGTATCTTCCCAGGTATTGATGTTAGACTAATTGGTCTAATTGGGGCCCCATGATCATCCCGGTAGAACTAAGGGTGCCATCATTTGGTGCCCAGGGGAAGATGCTAGCCCTCTTAGACTCTGGATGTACTTGGTGTGTCATCAGCTCAGAGGTGGTGGAAAAAATGGGACTGAGATTAAAAACAATGTAAGTTCCCATCGCATTCTGCCAGTTGGATGGGTCAGTAGCTGGGGGGGCATCCCACTTTGTGACTAAACCAGTTGAGATGTGGATGGGGGACCACTGAGAGACCTTGAACTTTATCGTAGCACCTGGCATGGAACAACCCCTCTTTCTTGGACTGCCCTGACTCCAAAAATGGAACCCGCAGGTGAATTGGAGGAAGGGATGGTTAAGCATCCGCTCCACCCAGACAGGGAAAGAAGGGGGAAAACTTTTTTGCATGGCCAAACCTGTGAAGGAGCTGGCAACGGCGGCGAGCGAACACATTACTGAGGAGGAAAAAATCCCTAAGGAATATTGGGATCTCAGGGAGGCTTTCAGTGAGAAGGTGTCAGATGTGCTCCCACCCCATCAGCCCACAGACTGTGACATAGATATCCTCCAAGGGGTGAAACTCCCTAAACCAAAGATCTACTCCATGACCCCTCATGAGCTGGGGGAGCTGCGGAACTTTATTGATAAAAATTTAAAACGGGGTTTCGTTCAACCAACTAGACCACGCGTGGCTGCCCTTGTCCTGTTCCAGGAGAAAAAAAAATAGCTCTCTTTGCTTATGTGTCGACTACAAGAATCTGAATTCCATTTGCGTAGAAAATGTTTACCCACTGCCCCTTATGAAAGACATGTTAGCTCACCTGGCCAAGGGGAAGATTTTCACTAAACTGGACATGAGAGAGGCTTCCTACAGAGTTCGAATTAAGGAAGGGGATGAATGGAAAACTGCCTTTAATTCTCCCCCGGGTTGCTTCCAGTTTAGGGTGCTCCCTTTTGGACTACAGGGCCCCCCGGCAGTGTTCATGCAATTGATTAATGAAGTATTACATGAGCATCTTTACAAGGGGGTCCTAGTCTAACTAAATGACATTCTTATATACACGAAGACCATGGACGAACACGTGAAACTAATGCGGTCAGTCCTGAAAAAGCTCAGAGCAGCCGAACTGTACGCTAAATTGTCAAAGTGTGAATTCCATCAGAGTAAGATTCACTATTTAGGCTAGCACATATCAAATGAGGGGATAGAAATGGATCTGGAAAAAGTCCTGGAGTGGGCGCCTCCACGTACGCACAAGCAGCTACAAAGTTTCTTGGGGTTTGCTAACTTCTATCAACAGTTTATCCCCTTGTTTGCCTAAATTGCATTACCCATTACCAATCTCCTGAAAACAAAGGGGAGGCCAAGCCAAAACCTAGTCGGCTGCTTGAGTGGACCATGGAATGCCAGGCTGCTTTTGAGAAACTGAAGCAACTGTTTGCTGCCAAGCCTGTCTAAGACATCCCGACATGGAAGCCCCTTTTGTCATCCAGGCCGACGCCAGTGATGTGGCTGTTGGGGCAGTGCTACTTCAAGCCAATGCTGATGGAACTTTACAACCCTACACCTACACTTCCCATAAATTGTCTGAGACCAAACGGAGATGGGCAATTTGGGAGAAGGAGGCTTTTGCTATCCATTGGGCCTTGCTAACCTGGAGGCACTTTCTTAAAGGGGCGAAACACACCTTTGAGGTGTGGAAGCCCTAAAAACACCCCAGAAGTTGTCACCCAAACAAATCCTGTGCGCACAACACTTTGTTTTAATTTCTCTCTGCACTATCTCCCTGGAGGAAAGAACTTTATGGCCAATGGCCTCTCGAGAGTACCTCCATTTAATACTGCATGGCTGGAGGTGATCTGTCCGGTTATCCCTTCAAAGCAGTTGATGGCTCCTGTTGTCACCAGAGCCCAGGCAAGAGGGACCTGAATATACCCACCGGCTTAAGTGAGCAGTTAAGGGAAGCCCTAAAAACTGATGAATAGTTCATCTCCCATGGCAAATAGTGTACTCTTCGTGATGGTCTTGCATTGGTGGGGACCAAGTATGTCCCTGCCAGTATGAGAGGGGCAGCGTTACAACAATCCCATGATTGAAAAGTTGTTGGGCATTTTGGGTTTGTGAAGACCTTACATTTAGTTAAACAACAATTTTGGTGGCCTTCCCTAAAGAAGGACATAGAAGCATATGTTGCTAGCTGCCTTGTATGTGCTTTGGCAAAAAGGCCGCCTGGGAAGCTGCCTGGGTTACTCCAGAACGTTGCCAGATCTGGTGCTCCTTGGAAGGAGATATCCATGGATTTTATTGTTGAACTACCCAAAAGTAGTGGAAATACAGTCATTTGGGTGGTCACAGATTTGTTCTCCAAACAGGTGCACTTTGTACCCTGTTCCAAGATTCCCTCAGCAAAGACGTTGGCTAAACTTTTCATTCAACATGTTTATAGGTTACACGGTGTTCCAGAAGGAATAATTTCTGACAGATGGGTTCAGTTCGGCTCCCAATTCTGGAGGGAGTTCCTGAGTTGCTAGGCTTCGCCCAAGGTCCACCCACCATCCTCACACAAATGGGGATTGTGAAAGAACTAACTCAGTATTAGAACAGTGCCTCAGGTGTTATGTAAATTGCCAGCAAGAGAACTGGACAGACTTACTGCCATTTGTGGAGGTGGCCTATAATAACTCCAAACACAGTAGTACTGGGTTTACACCAGTCAAGGTGGTGTCGGGTCAGGACTTTGTGCCCATCCTGGAATTACCACAGGAAAAACCTCAAATACCATCCTTGATAGACTGGATTGAACAGCTTCACATTACCTGGCCCGTAACTTGTAAAGTGTTGGACGAGGCTCACAGAGCCCATAAGAAACAGGCTGATAAGAAATGGGCTATGCCAAATGATTACCAAGTGGGTGATAGGGTTTTCCTCTCCACTAAGTACTTACAAACTACCCAAAAGTTGAAAAAACTTGGACCTAAATATGTAGGTCCTTTTTCCATTGTATGAATTGTAAACCCAGTCATGTTACAGTTAGAGTTATCAAAAACTTTCTGGAGAATCCACCTGATCTTCCATGTTAGTTTGCTGAAACCTGTACATACCTCCACGATTCGTCCGGAGCAAACCCCCACTTCAGTTCCTTTCTTCATCGAAGGAGAGCAACATTTTGAGGTCAAAGAAATCCTTGATTCTAGAAAACATAGAGGTAGAGTACAGTACTAGGTGGCTTAGAAACATTTCCCTTCCTCTCAGTCTGAATGGGTGAATGAGCGAGATGTCAGGGGTCTGAAACTTTTACAGTTATTTCACAGTAAATACCCTGTTAAGCCTTAATTGTTGGGTTTTATATGTATGTTTTGTTTTTCAATCAGTTGGGGGTTATCTACTTGGTGTCTATCTTATTTTGTTTTCTAGGACTAAAGTCCCTTCTGCAGGAGGGCCGAATGTCAGTCTCTATAATGCTTGCTTGCTTTCAGCTGCCATAGTAACAGGAGGGTGGAGATATAATAGGTATTTGGGAGGAGGGAAGTGAGCTGGTGGAGATGTCTTGTGAAAGGGAGGAAAACTCTCACTGTCTTTGTAGCAGCTGCCGGGAGTGCTGATAGCAGTCAAGGTCAGCCGTTCCAACATACCAGATAGATGGGGCCCTCTGAAGAAGCATCCCACATGACACCTTGGGGTGATGTGGATTGGACATTTAACTTGGGTCCTTGGGAGGAGGGATTTGGGGATGCTTTCAATATGTAATTTTCACACCTATTCCCTCAGACTTTCCTTTCATTGCATTCAGTTCATACTCAGTAAAAGTACCTTTCTCTACAAACATGGAGTTGGGTTTTTCTTTTCTTGAGTTTTGAATGGAGGCACACCTGACACATTGATTGGATTATATTCTATTGCTTGTTTTTGCATTATATTGAATTCCAGTATGATGTGTTCATTCTCACCCAAGGTTCTGGCTTCCCTCTATCACTTCTTCTCTATTAGTAAGAATTTGGACCATTATAATTTTTCCTCTAGTTCCTATCCATTTGTTTTGGATGAGAAAGGTGTCAGCGAAGTTGGTTAAGAATCTGTTCGATCTCCCACTTGCTGCAGAATTTGTCTCCCAGTTGATATTAGGATACTTAAAAGTCTCCCATTACTGCTGTGGTATGTTTCCTACGTACATCTGTTAATAGATTGAGAAAGAGTTCATCTGTTTCTTCTGCTTGGTTGGGTGGCCTGTAGTATATGCCTATAGGAATGTCATTTTTTTAACTTTCATATTGACCCATATGGATTCTAAGAGGTTTTCATGCTTGGTTTTGTGTATTTCAGTAGAGATGTAGTTATCTTTTAGAAATAATGCAATTCCTCCTCTTTTGTTATGTCTGTTTCTTTTTTTTTTTTATTACTTTTTTGCAACAAACAAACAAACAAAAAAAAGAAAGTACATTATTACACCCTTGTGCTATACATAAAAAAAGGAAGATTTGGGTCTTCGGATATATCCTCACGATCGCCAAAATCCACATTCTCGAGGTACAGGTACCGAAGCGTCCAATGTTCCAAGCGCAAAGTCCACAAAAGGTTTCCAAGTCTTCCAGAAAATATCTTCTTTATACACACCACTTCTAATTTTAATATCAGATGTCATTTTATCATTTAAAGCTAATTTCCACATTTCAGAATTCCACTCTTCTATTCTAAAAATCACATCTAGTTTCCAGTGTCTAGCTATTATAATTCTACCTATTATAATCATAATTCTAATCAATTCTTTTTCATATTTTGTTAATTCTATTTCCTTAATTACCAACAATAATATACTTTCCACTCTCAATGTTATTACTTTCCCCATCATTTCAAATATCATTTTCTCCAATTGTTGCCAAAACTTTTTAACCTTATCACATTTATACCACATATGTTCGTAAGTCCCCAATTCCATCTCACATCTCCAACATTTTTTACTAATTTTTTTATCCATTTGTGACAATCTTACTGGGGTCAAATACCATTTCCAAACAACTTTATAATTATGCTCTTTAATCCTTATAGATAAAGTTCTCATAATTCTACTATTCCAATTCACATTCCAAACTGACTCTGGTATTTCAATATTAAGATCTTTTTCCCAATTTGTCCTCATCACTCTTTGTAATTTTTCATCAGAATTTATAATCTTATAAACCCTTTTTCTATCTGTAATTTTTTCAAACCAACTTAACCCCAATTTTTCAATAATTTCTTTATTCCTCCTTTCATTTTCCATAACTTTTATCCAATCTCTAATAATTTCTGTATTTTCCTCTTTAATCACTTCATTACGTTTTATATTATTTTTAATCGGCCAAATTCCAATTGTCTCCCCCAAAAAGATTATATCCGGAATTAAAATTTTAACAAATTTATTCCACATTTTACTTAATCCCTTTAACCAATAACTTCTAATTACACATTTTGAGTTTGCTTTATCTAAAACCACCTTGATCCAAATTTCTATATCCCTTAACTCTAAGTCTCTCCAATAGTTATCTTCACCTTTAAATATTTTTACCACTATCCGGATACCATACGCACAGTAATAATTAAATAATTTGGGGATTCCTAATCCACCTTCCTTTTGATTTTGATACCACATTTTCTTCACTAATCTAGGTCTTTTGCCACCATTACAAAATTTATCCAGTTTTTTCTGATATCCTTCAATATCTTTCTCTGTCAAATTTAGTGGTAGCATCTCGAATAAAAAGTTGAACTTGGGCAGCAACATCATCTTACACATTGCAATTCTACCAAACCAAGACAACTTTAAAATTTTATATTTATCTATCTTCTTCTTCTTTCGTTAATCACCACATCATAATTAAGTTTTTTCAATTCTTTAACCTTAAGTGAAAGCACTATACCCAAATATTTCAATGTGTTTTTAATCCTTATCCCAAATTGCTCTTGCATATTCTCAGACTCATTACCATTACTATCCATCAATAATTCTGACTTTGACCAATTTACTTTCAATCCTGTCATTTCCTCAAATTCTATCAAATGCTTATATATCTTTTCAGATCTTTCTCTACATTTTCAAAATAATTAAAGTATCATCCATACAAATTTATCTTATACCCTTATATCCTTCTAATTCTTCATCTTTTCTATCATTTTGTCAATATTTCCATAGCCAATAAAAATAATGTTGGGGACAAGGACATCCTTGTCTCGTACCTGCTTCTAATTTTATCTCTTCAGTTAATATTCCATTCACCTTCACTCTTGCACTGCTTTTTTGATACAATTTTGAAATAACATGTATAAACTTATTACCAAAGCCTAAAGCCTCCACAATTACTTTAATAGTTTCCCATTGTATAGAATCAAAAGCTTTAAAAATATCCAATGATACTATACCAATTTTATCACCATTATATTCAGCTACATCTATAATATTTAATACTCTTCTAACAATATCACTCATGTATCTACCCTTCACAAAACCTACCTGGTTATAGCTTATATATCTATCTATAAATCTATTTAATCTATTACTTATAATAGCAGTAAATATCTTTGCATCCTGATTAATTAAAGAAATGGGCCGATAGGACTCAATCCTTTCTAAATCTTTATCTGGTTTAGGAATTAGGGATATCACCGTTCTATTCCATGACGAAGGTACTTCTCCACCATGTAATATTCCATTGAATAATTTTTGCAATCTTGGTAGTATTAATTCTTTAAATTCTTTATAAAACTCAACAGGTAATCCATCCTCACCTGGAGCTTTCCCTAATTTTAATTTTTGTATTATTCCATTAATCTCATCTTGTGTTATATCTTCTTCCATCAATTCCTTATATGTTTGATCAATTTTCACCACATACTTTTCTAAATAACTTTGCAATTTTCCCCGATTAATTGATTTCTTTGAATATAGATTCTGAAAAAAATTTCTAACCACTTCACATTTCTCTAATTTTTTATAACATTATACCTCTTTTATAACATTATACCTCTGTCATCTATCAAAGCTCCAATTTCTCTCTTCTCTCTTTTATTTTTCGCCATCTTTGCCAATAATTTAGAATTTCTATTACTAAATTTAAAAAAATTCCTATTTAAATATCTCAAATTTCTTTTTACTAACTCTGTATCTTCTTCTATCATTTTATTTCTTGATAATAGTCTTCAAATTTCTGATGGGTTTCTTGTAAAAATAAAATGTCTGGTAAATCCCTTTTAATCTTAAGTTCCAATCTTCTTCTTTTAATCTGATTCCCTGTACCCTTCACATTCCATGACATTATTTTTATAACTCCCATTTAAAATATAAATTTTTTAATCCTATCCCCGCATCTTCCTTTCTGTGCCCACAACCCAACATTAAACTACCATATAACCTATATTTAACATATAAACAACAATAAGAAAACAAAAAAAAACAAAAAACAGGACAAACAATAAAGTACAAACAATCTTCTTCCCCCACATCCTCATCGGTTTCGCCTCTATAAAGAGAATGGGGGAGAGGGGACGTGCCAATGCCCGGGCCACTTCTTTCGGGCTGTCTATTTAAATTCATCACTCAAAAAAAAAGATAGCGATGATTCTCTCCCGCATTCGGCTTCGTATTTTCCAAGACTCTTATCTGCTTCTTCTCCTGCTGTATCCTCACGACTTTTCTTCTGTTCAACCAACACAGGTGATATTTCTTTCCTCTTTAACCCTTTAGAGCAGTGGTTCCCAACCAGTGTGCCGCGGCACTAAGGGGTGCCGTGAGATCTTTTGAGGGTGCCGGGAACTTTTGAGCTACGGAGATTTTAAATATCTATTTCCTTATAAGGGTGCCGGGAACTTTTGAAAGGCTTTCCAAGGGTGCCTCAAACAAGAAAAGGTTGTGCCTCAAACAAGAAAAGGTTGGGAACCACTGCTTTAGAGTCTTGCCCTCCAATAGCCCCTTTTTCTTCTTCTGGGATTGATGTTTCCGCGTATGTTCCACCCATCTTAAGCATTTGATCTTTTATCTCCATTAAATCCTCCATCTCAATCAGTCCAAGCTCCCGTAAATATAATAATGCATCTATATCTGGGGTAATTGTACGCATCCTTCCTTTATAAAAAAATTTCAATTGTTGTGGTGGCCTCCAATTATATTTAATTCCATTATCTCTCAAAACTTTTGTAATTGGTTTTAAAAAAAATCTCCATGCCCTTTCTTCTCTTGATATATCCGGGAAGACTTGAATAGTCTTCCCTTCAAACTTCAAAGCATCTCCCATCTCTCTCACCTTGGCCATAACTTCCAGCTTATCACCAAGATTTGCGAACCTGACAAGCACATTCCTGTTAGAGCCATTTTGCCTTCTATATCCAATTCTAAAAACACTTGCCAGGTCTGCTATTGTAAACGTAAGTTGCGTATCCAAATCATTAATCCATTTCAAAACCCGCTGTTTCAATTTATCCTCCTTTTCTTCCGAGATTCCTCTGATAACCAAATTATATTTCCTCATCTCTTCTTCCAAAAGACAAATTCTCTTATCTTGCTGCTCATTTTTATAAAATATTTTGCCAATTTGCCGATCTACTTTTGCCTCATGTACATGCATCTGCTCTATTTCATCTTTAATCATTATCATTTCCTCTCTTTGCTTCGCAAAGTTGTCATTCATCTCTTGCTTTAACTTTTTCATTTCGGATGTCAGTTCCAATGTCATATTATCCATACGCTCTGATAGTCCTGCTATTTTTTCCCCAATTTTATTTAAAGCTGCAGCAAGTTGCTGCGTTTCTGAGAGTTGTTGAGTCATTTTGAAAAAAACCAAATTTTTTTCCCCAAACTAGGATTCCAAACCAATTTTACAGAGGGTCTTAGTGAAGATCAAAGGATGGCAGTCTTTAAATTGAAGTGAAGCGGCTTTTTTGCACTTGTTATCTCTCAAGTTTTCAAGGATAATCTCTCAATAACTTATGACTCATAGTCACTCCACAAAGAAACACAGAACCTCACAGCTAACATTAATCAGCGCCATTTTTTCTCCACGTCAGCAAAGCAGAAAGGAAGAGAAACCAACTTAAGCTTCGAAACAGAATCCTTTTTTTGTTTTCTGTGATATAAACAAGCTATTAATTTGCTCTCAAGAGAAAAAAAAATAAAGAAAAAATTATCCACCCAGTAAAATCCTCTTGCTGCCAAACAGTCCAACAAAAGGTCAGTTTCTCTTCAATTAAATTCTTCTCATTAACAGATTCAGTCCTTAATATTCACTCCTTAGCCTCAGCAATAAAAAAAAAATTTTTTTTAACACAGAACACGATAGTTATAATTGGAAAAACAAAACACAGCAATTTATTCCAAACTTATCATGTCTGCCGGCCGGCTCGGTCATCCCACGCTGTAGAAACTCCTTAATTCAAGCCGTTTCAGATGACCTACCAGTTTTAAATTCAATCTGCTGGGCTGTTAACACTTTCACTTCATGATTTATTAACTTTCATCCATAACAGTGCATTCCAAACAACATAAATTCTCATAAATCTTCATTAATAAGCCATGTGAAGTGAAGGAAAGGTCCTTACCCCGCCACGGTCATGGCCACGCCCCCCTGTTATGTCTGTTTCTTTTGAACAGTTTGTATCCTTCCATCAGTACATTCCAGTCATGAGTTTCATCACACCATGTTTCAGTAATGGTAACTATATCATATCTGCCGTCATGTACTAATACTTCCAAGTTCACCTGGTTTGTTCAGTGGTGAAATCTGAACCGATTTACTACTGTTTTGCTGGCTGCGCATAAGGTCCAATAAACATGTGGTTGCATTCAGCCTCCTCAGTATCCTGTCCATGTCCTCGGGAGCCACAGTGTCAAACTCCTCCCAGATGACCGCCTCAAGAACTGCCTCCATCATCCCATCTGAGACTACCCAATCTGTGTCCAGCCCATCCCGAATCTGAGCGATTTTATCATGCAGATATTGTCCAAAGTCCTCAGCACGGCCCTGCAAGGGGTCTTTCCTAGCTCCCTAAGAAGGGAGCGGGTCACCCTAAACAAGACTGCTGGGCGGTTATCTGCCAACGCAATAAGAGGGGAGAAATACTCACGCTTTGCTTGTAGGAGAAGACATGGGTAGTAATCCATGGGGTTGATTATTTTAGTAAAGTACTCAAGTTATATCTTTTATTTTTGCTCCAGAGACACTACATACCTCCCTAGATTGCATAGTCTGCAGACTATAGTTTCTGTTCCCATAAGAATTGAATCTCCTATCACCAATATTCACCTTTTTTTTTTCCTAAGGAAATCTGGATTACTTTTCTTCCTATTGCAGGAATTCTGGGTTGTGCCTCTTTTTTAGAAACTATTGATGAAATGCTCTTTTGTGAGTGTCTATATATTTTCTTTCAGGGGGAGGCTATGAATTACGATGATTAAACTACGATTATTGAGTTCCAGAGGGGCTTCATTGGAGTGGGCTAGAGTAGATAGTAGGGACTTTGGTCTTGGTTGTTTTCTTATAAGAGTAACATATTTCCATCAGTCTTGCTCTTTAGGTACATATTTAGGCTCATTTTTTATGGAAGCAGTTTGTTCCCTATTGTGTTCAATTTGGGTGTATTATGTCTATAAAATTGTATGAAAGGAAATAGAAATGCTATAATATGAATGGTATAAAAATAAGTTTGCAAATGTGAAAAGAATCAACTTAGGATAACCTCCAAATTATTTTAAACCATATACCTTGAAGGAAAGAGGGATATTAGTACTATTCTGTTTACATAATTTATGCAATCTACTTTCAATTTCTTGTTTATTTTTTTCCCTTAAAAGAAACTGTAAGAAGGGCAATTAAAAACTTTTTGATTTTGCAATACAGATTTGGCGTGGACACACCCAGTGGAAGAAAACTTTGAAAATTAGAGAAGAAGAAATGGTATTTCTAGGCATGGTAAATCTTTAAATGTCTTTTTATTTGAATAATAATTAAATTTAACTCTCTTTATTAATATAAAATGAGTGTTGAAAAGGTATACTATGCAAGATAGTTGTTAAGAGCAAATCTTTATGCAAAAGAAGACAACATGTTGATACTGGAAATTTCTGAATCTGAATCAAATAAGAGTGGGAACGAGAAAACAGAGTGGCAGTAATGGATCTGCCAAGGTTCTTGGCCCATCTGGCTTTAAAACAAACCCTGAAATATCAAGTGCCTTTATTTATATAATAAATCATCTCTGTGTGAATCCACATAGGCTTCCTTAAAAGCCATAAACGTTGGCTGACTTAACACTATTACAAATGTGCCCAACCACCTAGGAAAAAAGACAGTATGTTCTCATGGTGAAGATGCTAGACTAGGAGTAGGAAGACCCAAACTCTTGTGTATTTGTAGCTTCAGGGATTAACTTTGTGACACTAAGCCAATTGTGCTTTCTCAGCCAAAATCTACTTTCCAGGGATATTGTTGTGAAGGAAACTGGGAGGAGAAAGTATAATGTAGGCTATCTTAAATAAAACATAGGATATTAACCAAATAAATACACAGACAAAGGTGGTAGGGCATTTATATGGGAATTAGAAAGAGTAAGAAGAAGCAACATTATCTATTTGCCTTCTGCTAAGCAGATGTTGCATCTACCAAGGCAGCCATTTTATGAAAAAGCCCATTGTTGATCAGGAATCTGATGAATTTGTTGATTTTTCTTATGTTAAGATGTGAGGCTAAGATGTGAGTTCAGGCCTCAGTAGTCCTTTGAGGTCATGGAAAGTCTCTAAGGAAACTGTGATCAGAATCGCAGAAGACGTGCTTGACTATTTTTATAATTTCTATATTTCTCCACTTCTGTGAGAAACGGCAGTCAGGAGAAGGGTTTGACTGTCTGTCAAGCTTGGAGGACCGAGTCTGCAGAACTGTTTAAGCCACGCCTCTTCCTGTTGGACTCCAGTTTTTTGACTCGGTCCCAAGCTAGACAACCCTGTCTTTCTCCTCCTGTACTAATTTCTTCTCAACTTATTGGATTTCCAAAAGATTTCTTCAATTTCTTCAATTTCCACATTCCAGTGTGAAGGACTTTAAGTCTGACCCCGCTGAAGGCTGTGGACAGGCATTGGGCTGCCAGCTGGCAGTCCCGACAAAGCAGCACATTTCTCCATTAGTGAGAGCTGCGATCTCCCAGGAGGTTTATTCCTTCGGGTCGACTTAGCTGGCTGCACTATAGAAGCTTTGGCTTAGCAGCAGCTACGAAGAGATTCAGCGCATGCGCTTTCTTCTCAGCTGAGCAGCGCTTATCTCTCCGATCAGGAAATTACTCTGGCCGCATTGTTTTTAACGCAGCTTGCTTCAGCGTCGTACTGGAAGATCTCCGGAGCCCGTAAGTCGCTGTTGGTGTGGGGGTGGACCGGACCATTATAACTGAGGCTTCTCAAGCCCTTTTTCCAGGAGCCATTAGCCTTAAAAGAATTAGGCTTCTTTTGGCATGAAAACACTCGGCCATTTTGGGAACGCCAAATATCAAACCAGCTCAGATTCCTTCTTCTGCATCCTTTACGGCTGATATACTCTCAATATTATGGAGGACAAGCCACAATTTCTCCTATTTCTCCAATTTCAGTCCTGCTACTGCATAAGCCATTTATTAAACTATTAAGGAGTTTTTATTCCCTTCTCAAGATGGCGGACTCCACACAGTCACAGCCAAAAAAGGCTACATCCAAACGTCGCCATCTTCAAGACCATTTAGAGGGATCCTCTGGGTCACAAAACCCCAAAAGGGGCAAAGGATCCAAACGTTCTTCCCATCCACCTACTAGGGAAGAGACTAGGTGCCACAAAGCCTTGGAGAAGTTTGTTTTAAAGGCTCAACAACAGGCCTCTGAGAGACCTGTTCCTGAAGCCCCACCAAAATTAGCTGTGCATGAGGTTCCTCCTCCTCAACAATTGTCTGTTTCTGCTACTCCTCTGCCCAACTGGTCACCCAATCATCCTAGCTCAGCTCCACCTATTGAAAGTGCTTCTCTCTTTTCAAGAGGTTATTCTGCAGCCAGCTATTGAGCCAGTGGTTTCTGCCTCACCAGACGATACCAGAATAGTAACTGCTCCAGCTCCTCCTTCAGTCCAGATTGCACAAGGAGATTTATCTAATTTACAGTTACCTCCGCTTTTGGGGCTCTTATTGCAGAAGCAATCAGATCAGGTTTAGCCCAATGTTTTCCCCAAATTCCTGTGCCTTTTACTTCGGGGATTCAAGATCAACAAGACCTACACAGTCAGACTACTCAGTTTCAGAGCATGGTGGGGCTCAATCACCGGACCAATTGGATCAGGAATCCTTCTATGATGAGGAGATCCCACGAGATGATGCCTTATCAGAGGATGAAGGATTGGATCAAGACAAACCATCTTTCATAGGCCTGTTTAAACCACAACTCTTTAAATCCCTCCTATATAAAGCACAGGTTTCTACCTGCTTAGGAGACACTTCTACTTCTAAGAACCATAATCAAACGGGAAGGTCCATTGTTTTCTGAACCAGCCATCACCACTGATATGGTTCCTGCACCAAAACTATTCACAGAAGTGGTACAACGACAATGGGTGGTCCCGGGATTGGGTCCTTACCCCAGCAACATTGACAAATGTCTATATAGCATGGCACCAGAGATGTCAAATCTCCTTCAGGTTCCTATGGCCGACAGTCCTATAGTTGCACTTTCATCATCCACTCATCTCACAGGCCCTCCTGAGGAATCCCTTCGCCTTGAGGACAAACGGGCTGAGAAGGTGCTAGTGAAAGGACATCAAGCAGCAGCGTGGTCGGTCAAAGCAGCAGCTTCCGCCTCATTCTTTAACAGGGTTACCATCATTTGGCTTAAGCAACTTCAGGCGAGAACTCCTCCAGCAGATACAAGGTCGCACCAAGACCTTAACAAAATCATTGCAGCTCTAGAGTATTCCACTGATGCTACGCTCAATGTGACTAGATTTGCCTCTAAAGCAGTGGGTTCTTTCATCACCTCCCGCAGATTACTATGGCTCTGGAATTGGTATGCAGACAACCGGAACAAATGGAGATTAGCTTCAGCTCCATTTTCTGGCAACAAATTATTTGGGGAGTCTTTGGACCCCATTCTCATTGAGACCCGGGATAAGCGGAAGATTCTTCCCTCCCTTTCAAGATGCACAGAAGCACGCTCTTCTCCTTATCTACGTCAGCAGTCCTTTCGCCAATCAGACTCAGGCTTCTACCAGCCTAGAACACACAGACCCTTCCAATCCAGAGGAAATTTCTCACAGGATGTCCAGATTAGATCAAATTTTAAATTTCCCCCCAAGAAACCCTTTCAGGGTGGCAGAGGCAGGGGTTTCCGCAGAACCAGATAGGTCTCCTCCTTCCCTTCCCATTGGTGGCAGACTCACCTATTTTGCTGATCAGTGGGATTCCTCTATTTCAGATGCATGGGTACGGCACAGAATTTGTTTCTGCCTGTTTGTAGAGTTTCTCCTCCCCCCCCCCCCCCAAGGATGTTTGTGCCATGTCCCTTATCCCGCAATAACTCCAACCGGGCAGTAATGGAGGAAGCTATTCTTCATCTGTTACACATCAAAGCCATTCAGCGAGTTCCTCTCTCCCAACAGGGACGGGTTTTATGCTCGTTTATTTGTGGTATGTAAATCCTCGGGGGGTTGGAGAGCTATTCTTGATCTAAAATCACTCAATCGTTATGTTTCATATCGCAAATTCAAAATGCAATTTCTTAAAACTATTTTAGAGTCAATTCGACCAGGAGATTTTCTCTCTTCCATCGACCTCACGGAGGCCTATCTCCATATACCCATAGCTCCTGCCCATAGAAAATTCCTTCATTTTTCTTATAATGGTGAACATTTCCAATATGTCACCTTGCCCTTTGGGTTGTCATTTGCTCCTAGAGTTTTTTCCAAAGTATTAGGGGCGTTGATTGGCCACATACGTTTCATGCCCATTCGTATTCATTTTACCTCGATGACATTCTCATCTTAGCACATTCGGAACAGCAGGCACATAAGGACCTTTCAGACACCATACACATTCTCCAACAGCATGGCTTTTCTATAAATTGGTCCAAAAGCCATTTCTCACCTACTACAAGAGTGCTTCATCTAGAAGCAGCGATTGATACTAAATGCTCCATGGTATGCCTCTCCCAAGACGCCAATCTAGTCTTAAGGAACTTACTGAAAGGATAATTTTTTCTCGATCAGTGTCTCTTAAGTCCCTTTCCCAGTTGCTAGGCAAAATGGTTTCGACATTTGGAATTGTACCCTGGTCTCATCTCCATAGCAGGGATCTGCAATGGATACTCCTTTTGTACCAGAGAGCCCATCAAGTCACTTCCATGTTTCAACTTCGTCTCCCACAGTCGGTTCTCGACTCCCTTCACTGGTGGATGACTGACTTTATTTCCAAAGGGAGCAGGTTCAGGGACCCTTCCAGGTTCATTCTCACCACCAACGTGAGTCTCACCAGATGGGGAGCTCATCTTGGGTCCCTGGTGATACAAGGCACCTGGTCACCGCAAGAGCAGACTCTCAGCATCAACCTTCTGGAACTGAGCACCATTCATCGGGCTCTCCTTCACTTCAGCGATCGGGTTTCCGGACACGATGTCTTAGTCCTCACGGACAACATCTCCGCGAAAGTTCACATCAACAGGTGGGGAGGGACACACTCAAAGTCCCTCATGAAGGAAACATTCAAATTGGGTCAGTGGGCAGAACTTCACCTTCTTTCCATCCGGGCAGATCACATTTTGGGGACAGCAAATGTATGAGCGGATGCTCTCTGCAGACATCGTTTAGACCATGCAGAGTGGAGCCTTCCCCCTGCCCTTTTCCTGGAGATAACCCGTTGTTATTGCACTCCAAGGGTGGATCTGTTCATGTCGGAAAACAACCATCAACTTCCACGGTTTTTCACCAGTTTCCTGTCCCCAGGAGCAGAGGGCGTGGATGCATTTCGGTCCCCATGGCTTACTTTACGCCTTTCCTTTCCCATTGCCTTTGATCAACAAGGTGATCCGGAAACTCATAGAAGAAAAAGCAGAACTCATTCTCCTCGCTCCCCATTGGCCCCGGAGGCTGTGGTTCGCAGACCTAGTTTCACTATCGATAGCCAGACATTGGAAGATCCCAAACAACAGGATCCAACTTCTTCTGGGAGCTCTATCTCATCTGGAGCCCCAGTGGTTACAACTAACCGTTTGAAGATTGAGTGGGACATCCTAGTTCGTCTTAATATTCCTTCCAACGCCATCCTCACTATCCAGGCCTCTCATTGCGCAGCAACAACATGAATTTACGAAGTCACTGGAAGATTTTTGCATGATGGTTCTGTAAGAAAGCGGTCATACTTACCCAAGCAGAACTGGCCCATATCACTGGGTTCCTCCAAGACGGATTGGAGTCAGGCATGATGCCCAACACACTTTGGCGACAGGTGGCGGCCATTTCATCAATTCTGTTCTTCTTCCAGATCATTCACTACTCATCCTGTCATCCGTCACTTCTTACGCAGTGCAGCCAACTTGCATTCTCCTATGGTTCATAGATATTCCTCCCTGGATCTTAATAAAGTTCTTTCTACCTTAACGAAATCACCGTTCGAACCACTTTGGGATGTTTCCCTTAGGCTATTGACCCTCAAGGTTTGCTTCCTCATTGCCATCATGTCAGCCCACCGCATCTCCGAACTCGCTGCCCTTTCCATCCGCAAGGACTTATGTATTTTTCACCCTGATAGGATCGTTCTACGACTTGATCCTAAATTTATACCTAAGATTAATTCCCTTTTTCACCGATCTCAGGAACTTATCCTACCTAACTTTTGTCCTACACCAACTCACAAATTAGAACATCTCTGGCACACATTGGATGTACATCGAGCTATCAAGATATATTTTTTCAATGTACTTCAACTTTCAGGAAGACGGAGGCACTCTTCGTCCTTCCAGCCTCCTTAGGCAACAAGGTTTCAGGCCCCACCATCGGCAGGTGGATTAGGTCTACCATTGCTTATGCCTATGATCTTCAGTCATTACCACGACCTTCAAATATAACCGCACATTCCACGCGAAGTGAGGCTACATCCACGGCATGGTCTACTCAAGCACCTCTACAGGAGGTTTGTAAGGCCGCAACGTGGACTACTCCAACGCCTTTCATCAGGCATTACAAGCTGAATTCGTATACCTCGGCAGATGCTGCTTTTGGCAGGAGAGTGTTGCAGAGTGTCCTTCACATTCAGTAAGACGGCGGCCGGCTGTCACCTTCCCAGATGGACAAACAAGCTTTAGTATGTCCTTTCTGACTGCCGTTTCTCACTGAAGTGGAGAATGGGCGTTGGACTTACCTGATACGTCTTTCTCACGATGGTGAAAATGGCAGTCAGCCCCTCCCTAATTGGGCTGGCCACTAGCCGAGGGGGAGGGCGGTCACTAACTGTTTCTCATTTCAGGAAGACAAGTCAGTCTGCGACAGCAACCTCACCAAAAACTGGAGCCCAACAGGAAGAGGCGGGGCTTAAACAGTTCTGCAGACTCTATCCTCCAAACTTGACAGACAGTCAAACCCTCCTCCTGACTGCCGTTTTCACCGTCGTGAGAAAGGGTGTGTCAGGTAAGTCCAATCTATACCTTATCTGTTGTGTGCCAGCTTCCTCTTACATAACTAAATGCAAGCAAAGAAATGTATAAATATCTGCCTCACACTGTTCAGCTTTCCTTGTTAGGAAGGACCCATCTTTATTCAGCTGAATGAGCACATTGGCTTATCAATACACACCTGGATTCTGTCTGGACTCTGCCTTTTATTTTATTGAACCACACCTATCAATCTGCATAACACCATGGCATGCTGTCAAAATTTTAAATAATGCCCCTTACCCAGAAAAAAATACAGGAGGATAACAGGAGGTGGATTAAAAAGACACACTGCTTCTACTATTAAAAGGTAGCTGAAGGGAGAGCAGAAGTTGGTCAACTGTATATAAATATCTTCTATCAACATGCAGGAGTAGTTTCTGTGCATGTTGTTTGATTTTTTTCATCCTCAACCCTAGAAAGCGTGATGATCTTAAATAAAGGAATATAATAATCAGCACTGCTTTGTTAAGTCTGTTACCTAATGTTATGCACTATACAACTATAAATAAAAGAGAAGTGGAGTTGTATTACCGTATTTTGAAGTATAAGACGCACCTTTTTCCCCCCTAAAAGGGGGTGAAAATTTAAGTGCATCTTATACACCGAATGTAGCCCCATCCACCCACTGACCTGCGCCCTTTGGCCTCTGCCTCCCAGCAATTTATCTCCTTAGCATCAAGCAGCAGGAAGAAACAGCTCGTTTCAGCTTCAGCATGCATAATTAGAATAAGTTGATTGTCCCTTGGATCAGCCTCCCAACTCTCAGCTGTTTCAGGCTGCAGGCTGCCATTGCCTATTGCTGTGCCGGCCTTTGCTGCAAGGAGGTAAATTGCTGGGAGCAGATTTTTTTTCTTGTGCTAATCAAGCTATGCTGAAAACGAAAATGAAAGTAAGCAGGCTGTTTGCTGTAACGAGACAAAATTGCTGGGAGGCAGATTTCTTTTTCTTGTTTTCCTCACCAAAAAAGATAGATGTGTCTTACAGTCTGGAGCGTCTTATACTCCGAAAAATACAGTATATATAAGAAATAATTATACCTCTATAGAATACAAAAATGAAAACCTTCAATGCATTTTGGTTAATATAAAAGGAAAAAAGAAGTATATTGCGATAGGTTATACTACAGACCACCAAATCGGAGTAAATAGATAAAATTTTGCTAATCAGCTAGCTAAAGTGTGCAGGAAGAGCACTACAATAGTAATAGGGACTTTAACTTGCCATCAACTGGGAGACAAACTGCATCAAGTGGAAGATCAAACAGCTTCCTGACGAACCTAGCAGAAAACTTTATCATCCAAAAAGTAGAGGAGGGAATTAGAGGGTCAGCTGTACTTCATTTAATTCTTACTAATATGGATGAAATGATAAAAGATGTCTATGCCCAGTCTAGCACAATACTACTGAGGAAAAAAAATCCAAGAATCAATGTCAAAAATAATGTAAAACGTTTCTTTCAAAATATAAAAAATAAGATGAAAATCAAGGAAACAATCAGTCTACTGAAGGGAGAAGGTCGCATGGAAGTAACGGGCAGCAGAAAGGGGAACTGCTTTCTGCTGCCCATTACCTCTTTGCCACCTTTCAACATATAAAAACAAGATAAAAGTCAAGGAAACGATCAGTCCACTAAAGGGGGAAGGTAGCAATGGGCAGCAGAAATGGGAACTGCTTAATTCATTCTTTGTACCTCTCTTTACACAAAATGAAAATATAGTCCAACCTAACAAAAATAGTACTGTAAAACACATATTTGTGATGACTCCCTCAGATGCTTCTCCAGATAGCTCTCAACATTTCAGCTTGGAGGAAGATAAAGCAGTTCCTCCAAGCAGCCATCTGAGAGTGATTTGGCTGAAGCCCAGCTGCAGCAGGACAGCCCTGAGGCTTCAGGTGGGGAAAGCATGCAGCTGCAGCTGGTCAGTGATGAGGAAGAGGAACTGCCTTCTGCACTGATCCAAGACCACGTAGGGCAAAGAAAAGGCAGGAGCAGTGAAGGTCAGCCAGATTACTTGCGAGGAGGCAGCCTCACCCTTCTTGATGGGCTGCACAAGAAGTTGGCTGTTTAGCACAGCAGGGTATAATGTTGATGTTGGGAACAGCATGTTTGTTTTCTTGCTGTGTGTTCTTGCCTTGAACTTTGGATTGTGTCTTTTCAGCTGTTTGCCTTGCCTTGCCTTGCCTTGCCTTTGTCTGTGGATTTGCCTTTGTCTTGAGGACTAGTATTGGCTTCATTTGAGAAGCTTGTGGAACTCATTGAGGTTAAGCTGGTGCCATCTGGGGAATACCAATTCAGGCTTGGAAGCCTTAATAAGGATGCCTTGCACCCATGGTGTGTGAGGGAAGGACAGCATAAGATTAGGAATGCAAGTGAAAATTAGGACTACAAATCAAAATAGGCAAGAAAACAGTAAGAAAACACCTAACCCTATTTCTCTTCTGCTTTTCTTAATGTTGTGGTGCTGCAGTGTTTCTTGACCTTTCTGAAGAGAGTCTGGATGCAGCTGCTTTTGTGTGGAGTGGGGAGGTTGCTTTTGAAGCTGAGGATCTGGTTTGTGTGGGTAGATTTGTGATAGACACAGGTTTCCAATTCTCCATTGTCTAGTCTCTTTATGTCAATGTCGCAGAATGGGAATCTTTTGTCCATTTCCTCTTCATGTGTGAATTTGATCCCGGGGGGTATGTTGTTGAGTAGGTGGTATGTTTCTTTAACTTGGGACCATTTTATGATGAAGATGTCATTGATATAGCATGTCCAGAATTTTAGTTAAATTGTGGATAGGGCTTTGAGTTTTTACATGACTACTTCTGCTATTAGGCCTGATATGGGTGATACCACTGAATGCCTTGAACTTGCTTATAGATTTTCCCGATGAAGTATGTGTTGAGAGGCATAGGTCCAGAGGTTTCATGGTGATTTCTATGGACATGGGTTGTTCAATGTCAGTTGAACTGAAGAGTGCAGTGACATCGAAGGAGACCACAATTTCTTCCTTGTTGATCTTGATGTGCTCGATGAGTTGGAGAAATTGTTCTGGGGAATTTATTGAATAGGTTGAGTTGTTGACTAAGTGTCTGAGTTTCCTCTGCAGGGTTTTTGCTAATTTGTATGTTGATGTACAACAAAAACCTTGTAGAGGAAACTCAAACTCTTAGTTAATGCACCACAACAGCATCAAGAAAAGCAGAAGAGAGGATTTGACTGGAAGTGTTGTGGTGAGACAGTCGGGGAATAGCAAGCTCTGATGAGCTTCACAAAATCCTGGGCAGATGAACCGATGCTGAGGTGTCTTCGGACCAGATCTGTCCTGTAGGGACGGGGAAGAAAGAGAGGCATTTCGGAAGACTAAGAGGAACCGGCAAGTTCCTCAGAGGTCAGAGAAAACTCTTGACTCGGTGGTGGGGGAGGTGCCATAGCGGTCATCCTTAAACTGGGGTAACCGAACCAAGATTTTGAGCAGGAGTGGTGATTTGGACGGAATATTGAACCCGGGTGAATGAATACCAACTCACAGGAAAAAGAAATTAACTTAAATTTGGTAAAAGATGTCCCGGCGATGAAATTTTTCTTTTCTTTTTGTCACAACAGTATACACAAACAATTATCATAGATAAAACAACATATCTTGAAGAAAATATATATATATATGAGTAAAAAAATATGCATCAACTATATTACTTTGATATAATGAAGGGAACAATAGGACAGGAACAGTAGGCATTTTTGTGCTCTTATGCACGCCCCTTATATTAAATAGCGGCTAAATTGAGTGGGGAACGTGAATACAGAAAGGAAAAAATAAAATGGAAATATCAAGCCCTAAAGCCCAAAAGGGAATTTGGGTTTTTGGAATATAATTTGTGGAGATACCCAAAACAGAAGAAGTGTGGGGAGGAAACCCATAAACAGATTTGGTGAGGCTTGAGAACTTTCAGAAGGTCTTTTTGTCTATAAAAGAAAGAATTGAGGGAACTATAATCAAAAGCCTGGTGACATTTCTTTTTATTTTCCCCTTTTCCCTTCAAATTGGATCTGGACTGGACTTTAAAATGAATAGATTTGGACACGGACTTTAAATTAAATTTTTTTGGGGGAAAAAAAGAAGAAGTAGTAAAAATTTTTTAAAAACAAAAATGGATACTTTTGCAGCTTGTTGATTGGAATTGTGGGTTGGAGAGAGACCCCCTCAGATGGAGGAAAAAATACAACGACTAATTTGTTTTGGAAAAAGTTTTTCTTTAAAGTGATAAGACCAGTGGAAACTTTGGGAGAGGATTTGTGTGCCTGCAAGCTGTTTTACTATGATAATCAAGGAAGGTGAAATAAAACCCAGAAAATATAGAATGGCACAGGAAATAATTGAAATGATGAAACCGATGCATATGACTTTAAAACAGGAAATAAAAGAAATAATCACAAGGTCTCATGGAAAACTGAAATTGGATGAACTAGAAACTGTGTTGGAATATACCCAAGAAGACATGGAAATTATGAAGAAGAAGCAAGAGAGTTATTGAAGATAAAGAAAAAAAATACTGTGAAAAATTAAATAATTGTGTGGGGAATAATGATGAAAAAATTAATGATGATAAAAATAGAAAGGTTGGAAAGAGACAAAGGGAGAAAGAAGGGGGAAGAGAAAAACCACAAAAACCACAGATGATTACACTGGGATTGACAGTGGCAAAAGAAGAATAATTAAAAATCAAATAAATAAATAAATAAAAGGGGAAAAAGGAGAGCAGTTGGAAAAATATTGCAAACTAGGAGAACAGATAAAAATAGTGAGGGCAGAAGGAGACAAGGAGAAAAAAAGGGAGGGGGAAAATACAAAGTTAAAGGACCTCATGGGAGTAACAGTGAGAATATAAGAACAAGGGAAAGGGGAAAGAGGAGAGTGGATAGAAATACAGGGCAAGCAAAGAGAGTAAAGGATTTTAAAAGAAAAAAGAAAAAAAGAAGAAAGACAGAAAGGAAAATAAAAAAAATAGCTGACAATATATTAAATGGTTTAAATATTAAAAATTTGAATTTGAAAATATAAAAAGTTTTTTAATTGTAATTATGAAATTCACTTAAAGCATTAGAAATGATATGAAGATTAAGTTTTTTTTCTTTTTTGATTATGGTTTATTATAAATTTATAAACAGTTGAATATTATATGAATTGTTTTGAATTGCAAATATATGAATGATTCTAACGTTTGATAAGTAGTATGTATAAAACTTTACAAATACCAATTTTGATAACGATTGACTTGGAAATAGTTTAATTTAGAGGGAGCAATGAGAGAAGGGGGGGAAGAGGGAAGTTGATAAATGATTAGAATTCAGGGCAAAGGGTAAGATTAAATATACAACATAAATAAAGGAAAGAAAACAAAAATGAGAGACATAAGGGAAAATACATTAATGTAAACATACAGAATGTTGGAAGAGAACTAGAAGTTGTATAAATCTGAAACTTGGGCAATATTCTGTTCAGAAAAAATGTATGTTGGTGTGTGTGTTAAAAAAAAAAACTTTTTACAAAAAAAAAAGCAGAAGAGAAATAGCTGCTTGACATCTTTCTATGCAATGGCTATCCAAAAAACTTTGTATTCAAACAAAGCACCCAAACCACAATGCCATCCACCACGCAAAAACTAACTCTATCATACACAAAAGGGATGTTGGAAATGACAGCCAGAATTCTCCAACCCCTAGCCCGCCGCCACTGGGACTGAGGTGCCCGCCGCCACTGGGACTGAGGCGCAGCTGAATTCCAGGTGCCCGCAATACCACAGCCGCCGTAGCCGAGCGTCCAAGGTGCCCGCCGCCCACGCGCCCGCCACAACGAAACCACAACCGCAACCAGGACCAAAGGCATCCGATGCGCCTGCCGCCTACAAAGCATCAGCCACAGCGAAGCCCATCACAGCAAAACCACAGCCGCACCCGCAGCCCGGACCAAAGCATCAGCCGTAGTGATTCTTGAAACGGTTACTGGCTACGTTCTCCACCGCTAACCTCCACCAAAGTGCTGCTGAGATTGAATTTTTGAAATTCCCGCCAAAGAGAATCTCAACTAAAACAGAGTAAATTGCCAGGGTGAGTCTTTTAAAATTATCTCTATCCCCCCACAAACTCCTCCTCTACTACCTCCAGCATCTACCATCACCGTTATCACTGCTTTCATCCATCTTCATCTTCCCACCACTTCCTTCTCTACTAACTCCAACATCCGCTGTCACTATCAACCACGCTACCTCCATCATCAACATCCCCACGAACTCAAACCTCACATCCTTAAAAAGTGTTATCTTACAGTTAAAAGATATGGAAAAGAAAGATTAAAGTGGAAAAGCTGTGAAAGGGAAAAAATTAAAGTATATAGAGTAATAGAGAAATTCTATCTCACTAAATTTGATTCCTACATCCAACCATTCTCCATCTTTACAACACTGCCACCTTGTGGAAAGATTGACCACCTATTAACATTAATATAATTACAGCAAAATCAACTGTAAAATATTAACTGAATATCAATCATGCCAGGTAGAAATTCCAATAAAAATCCAAAACGCTCCTGATCAATAGACGCAACTGCAAATAATGACCAATACGAAACAAACTTATGTCATAACTGCAAAAATCCCATTTCAGATAATTCACCAAACATAGATACATTTACAAAATTTCAACAAAATATCATCGAATCCATTCAAGCTAACCTAGAAAAAACTATCACTAACTCTATTATATCAAACATTGAAAAAACCATCATTAACAACATTCAAACATACTTAGAAAATAAATTACTAGCACATCTGGATGCACAACTTGATGCACGTTTCACAAACCTGGATGCACATTCCTCAAACCTGGATACACGTTTCTCAAAACTGGATACACGTTTCACAAACCTGGATGCACAACTTGATGAACGTTTCTCAAACCTTGAAAATAAAATTATAGCTAACCTTGAAAATAAAATTACAACTAAAATAAATGAAACCACAACTGACCAAAAACATCTCCGAACTCAACATTGTACACAAACATTGCCTTGTACACAAACTAAATCACAAACATCTACCAATCACCCTAACAACGTAGAAATGCTAGTAAAAGATACAATGGAGAGAGAGAAAAAACGTCAAAAGGCTATATTATTTGGTCTAGATATTACAGATGAACCAGATATTGATAAAATACGAAATATCATTTCAAATTACAAATTAACATCCTTTGACCCTAGTGAAATAACCGAAGTCTCCAGAGATGGACCTGAATTCAAATACAACGATGGTTCAGTAGCACTCAAATTCTGTAGAATCATATGCAAAAATGAAACCAGCAAAAGAAATCTCATTTATACTATAAACACAATAGCCAAAAACAACCTCAGCTACAACAAACTTAGAGCTAGACCAGACTTATCATTCCTACAATGTATTAGATCCCATGAACTTCGTTCAGAGCTCAAACGACGACTAGAAGAAGGAGAAACCAACCTTTATATTGACTACCGTGCAGACTGCATAAAAAGAAAATCCTTTAATCAAAACCCTATCACCCAACCCATCACCCAACCTATCACCCAATCTCACTCCAATCAAAACATTCAACCATCCATCAAACAAGGCATCCATCTATCTATAAATCAAAACACCCATTCATCCGTCGATCAACCTACAAATCCTCAACCATCCAACGATCAACCACTCATTACTCAACCAACCTATCATCTACCACCTGTTACAAAAAAACCCTCAATCAACTACCAATCAAAACTAGGTATGCACGCCTCTTACCTCTCCTACACTTAATTCTACAGGTCTCAAATGTAAATTATTAAATGCAAGAAGTATTGTAAACAAATTACCTGAATTTATCCTCTTATTAAACAGTGGTACATTTGACATCATATTTGTTTGTGAAACATGGCTAAACTCATCCTTCACTGACTCCATTATTTCAAACAAAGAATACCAAGTCCTTCGATCAGATCGTGATCACCACAGAGGTGGTGGAGTAGCTATTTTTTACAAAAAAATCACTGAACTTAAAAAATATTCAAGTTGCACATAAACTCTCTCTACCTGAAACTATTGTATGTGACTTGACCACCAATACCACACTAAGATTCATACTATGCTACAGAGCCCCTGACTACGACATCACTCATGCAAATATGTTAACCTCACTACTAACATGGGCTACCTCTTGCCCATATCCTCTCATCTTTCTGGGAGAGAATCTACCTAAATCTACCTTCTATAAACTGGATAACAAACGAATGTACAACCGAACCAATCCATACTACACTATACAACGCAGTTACAAACCTAGGCCTTGAACAACTAGTAACTAACAATACTAGACTCATGAACCGCCTCGACCTCATCTTTTGTAATAACACAAACTCAATTTATGGACTACAAGTAAAAGAACCCTTTTCCAACAGTGACCACTGCATGATAGACTTTTATCTAAACATACGCCCTCGCATAAATCGTCTCAACAAAGTACTCCAAACTTCAATTTTAAAAAAGCCAACTATGACCTTATAAACAATGATCTCTCATTTTTTGACTGGCAAAATCTATTCTCAACCTGTATCACTACAAAAGACCACTATAAAGTATTCCTACTTGAAATCAATAAAACCATCAAAATATATGTACCACAAATCATCACCAAAATCAAAAAGAAAAAGAAATTTCCCATATCAATAAAAAAGCTGCAATCCAAAAAAAAAATCCCTCTGGAAAAAAAACAAAAAGGGTTATGTAGCAAACTTCAAAAACCGCTACAAAAATATTTGCAACCAAATAAAAACAGAATGTAACACTTACCACACTAAACAAGAAGAAGACGTTCTATGCACCTATTCCAGTCGTGCTTTTTATAATTTTGTGAACAATAAACTTAAAGAAACAAGATCCATTCCACCACTAAAAGAACCTAACGGCAAAGAATGTACTGACGAAACATTTAAAGCAAATCTCTTTAACACATTCTTTGGCTCCGTCTTTGTAAACAGTGATGGCTCATATCCAACATTCCTCAATCGTACCAAAAATGTTAACAACACATATAGATTCCACAGAAGATAACAACGACCTAACACATATAGACTTCACAGAATATAATGTTGAAAAAGCCCTTCGCAACCTGAAACCATCATTATCTATTGGACCAGATGGACTATGTGCATACTTTTAAAAAAAACTTTCAATTAATATAGCTGAACCCCTAAGCATAATCTTTAATAAAGACTTCAAAACTTGTTCCCTTCCAAAACTCTGGTCTCTAGCCACAGTCATCCCTATCTTCAAAAAAGGAGATCCAAGCCTTGTTAAAAATTACAGACCAATCTCTCTATGTTGTGTCTCATGCAAAGTAATGGAATCCATCATAAACCAATCCATTACATTCCATCTTGAAACAAACGAACTTCTCTCTAATAAACAATTTGGTTTCAGAAAAAAATTGTCTTGTAACCTACAACTTCTCCACTGCAAAAACATATGGACTACCAACCTTGATCAAGGAAAAGCAATAGATGCAATCTACATAGACTTCTGCAAAGCTTTTGATTCAGTAGTACATGATAAATTACTCCTCAAACTAAAATCCTACGGCATTTCAGGACCTCTTCATAATTGGATAAATGCCTTCCTGTCAAACAGACAACAAGTAGTCAAAATTGGCAACGCTATACCAAATCCTGTTCCTGTCAAAAGTGGTGTTCCCCAACACAATATTGGACCAACACTCTTCATACTACACATAAATGATCTCTGTGACCTCATCTCAAGTTATTGTGTTCTTTTTGCTGATGATGTCAAACTATTTAATACCACTAATAATACTTCTACCCTTCAAGAAGACCTCGACTTAATTTCCGATTGGTCTAAAACTTGGCAACTCCAAATCTCAACCAGCAAATGCTCAGTCTTACATATTGGAAAAAAGAACCCTAACATCAAGTACAAACTTGATGGACATTACCTAACTGACGACCCCCACCCTGTCAAAGATCTTGGAGTTCTCATATCAAATGACCTTAATGCCAAAGCCCACTGCAACTACATAGCAAAAAAGGCCCTAAGAGTTGTAAACCTAATTTTACGCAGCTTCTTTTCTAAAAACTCTACACTACTAACTAGAGCATACAAAACATTTGCCAGACCTATTCTTGAATACAGCTCATCCGTCTGGAACCCATACCACATCTCTGACATAAATACAATAGAATGAGTCCAGAAATATTTTACTAGAAGAGTTCTTCACTCCTCCGAAAACAACAAAATACCTTATACCAACAGACTTGAAATCCTGGGATTAGAAAACTTACAACTCCGTCGACTTCGACATGACCTGTGTTTAACACACAAAATCATCTATTGCAATATCCTTCCTATAAAAGACTACTTCAGCTTCAATTGCAATATTACAAGAGCAAAAAATAGATTCAAGCTAAATGTCAACCGCTTCAAACTTGATTGCAGAAAATATGACTTCTGTAACAGAGTTGTTAATGCTTGGAACTCATTACCTGACTCCATAGTCTCTACTCAAAATCCCAAAATCTTCAACCAAAAACTGTCTACTATTGACCTCACCCCATTCCTAAGAGGACTATAAGGGGCGTGCATAAGAGCACAAAAGTGCCTACCATTCCTGTCCTATTGTTCCCTTCATTATATCAAATTAATATAGTTGATGCATATTTTTTTTACTTATATATATATATAAGTACTTATATATGTATATAAGTAAAGGTCCACACAGGATGTCACCACCGCACATCCACCCAGAAAGCAGACCCAAACCCACACTGATCATGAAGCACGACCAAGGACCAGAAGCCAGACCGCAGCTGCAACATTAGCCATTTCAAACCCCTCCAATCCATTCATGCAGCAGACTGACACCCACTATGAAGATGTAGCACGACCACAAAGCCAAACAACAGCTATGCAGCTCACCAGCTCAAAACCCCCTGCAGCACAGACTAGACTGAGCACAACCAAGCCCCCACCAACACAGGACACACCCCCAGCCAATCAGAGCACAGAAAAACCCCCATCCAATCAGAGCACAGCCAAGCTCCCACCCAATCAGTTCAAACCCCCACTAGCAGTTAAAAGGAAGAAACAGCTGCGATCACACATTGCTCCCAGAAGCACGAAGCTGAAGCCTGAAGATGACGAATGAGACTTCGTCGAAACGTCGCCAAGACACTTCCAATTTTACACGGGAGAAAACCCGAACAACCAAAGACCTATATACAAACACCCGTGAAAACCTCAGAAAACATATATATATTTTCTTCAAGATATGTTGTTTTATCTATGACAATTGTTGTGACAAAAAGAAATTAAAAAAAATAATAATAGCACAAAAATCCACAGCACATTCCTCTTAAGAACTATCCAAAACCAAAGACAAGGTACAGAAGGATGAAAGACACAATGTAATTTATGATATTATCTGTAACATTTGCAACCAATTCTATGTGGTACAAATATCACATTGATTAAAAATTAGAATACATGAACACCAGCTGGCAGTCAAATGCCAGGATCCCAAATCCCTAATCTCTACCCACACTGACACCAAACAGCATCAATTTGATTAGAACGATACTAGAATCATTGGCCATGCTATCACCCACCATGCATATGAGTTTGATGAAGCCTAGAATTTCACAAGCAGTTCTATCAACAGACATGGACCTATAACCAGCCTACGAACTCCTCAGAATTCAACTGAGGAGTCAAACAGCAATAGCACCAACCCTAGGGGTGAAATGCTCCCAGTTCGGACTGGATCACCTGATCCGGTAGCGATGGTGGCGGGTGGTTCGGAGAACCGGTAGCAAAAATCCCTGCCCCACCCACATGCTCAGCTGAGCCGCACAATCATCAGGTTTTGGTTTTTTTACTTTTAAAAGCATTTTTCTTCGGCCTTTGACGATTGCGCGGCTCAGTTGGGATCATCAGAAGTTTTTAAAAGCCGAAGAGGAGGTAGAAAAAATGCTTTTAAAAGGCTCCTCTAGCGATTCCAGGTGAGTTGCCCTATTGTCAGAAGCTTTTTTTTCTTTTAAAGGCAAAAAAAGTGCTTTGAAAAGAAAAGAAATGAAAAAATTCTTTAAAAAAACTTGGCCGTGCCCACCCAGTCACATTACCCCCCCCCACAAACCACGCCCACAGAACCAGTTGCAACAAATTTTACATTTCACCCCTAACCAATTCATGCAACCAAAACTTTACCTCCCAGTGACCCTCATCTGACATGAACTCCCCATCATAGAATAGAATAGAATTTTTTATTGGCCAAGTGTGATTGGACACACAAGGAATTTGTCTTGGTGCATATGCTCTCAGTGTACATAAAAGAAAAGATACGTTCATCAAGGTACAACATTTACAACACAATTGATGATCAATATATCAATATAAATCATAAGGATTGCTAGCAACAAGTTATAGTCATACAGTCATAAGTGGAAAGAGATTGGTGATGGGAACTATGAAACGATTAATAGTAGTGCAGATTCAGTAAATAGTCTGACAGTGTTGAGGGAATTATTTGTTTAGCAGAGTGATGGCCTTCGGGAAAAAACTGTTCTTGTGTCTAGTTGTCCTGGTGTGCAGTGCTCTATAGCGTCGTTTTGAGGGTAGGAGTTGAAACAGTTTATGTCCAGGATGCGAGGGATCTGCAAATATTTTCACGGCCCTCTTCTTGATTCGTGCAGTATACAGGTCCTCAATGGAAGGCAAGTTGGTAGCAATTATTTTTTCTGCAGTTCTAATTATCCTCTGAAGTCTGTGTTTTTCTTGTTGGGTTGCAGAACCGAACCAGACAGTTATAGAGGTGCAAATGACAGACTCAATAATTCTTCTGTAGAATTGGATCAGCAGCTCCTTGGGCAGTTTGAGCTTACTGAGTTGGCGCAGAAAGAACATTCTTTGTTGTCCTTTTTTAATGATGTTTTTGATGTTAGCTGTCCATTTGAGATCTTGCGATATGATAGAACCCAGAAATTTGAAGGTTTCTACTGTTGATACTGTGTTGTCAAGTATTGTGAGAGGTGGAAGTATGGAAGGGTTTTTCCTAAAGTCTACCACCATTTCTACGGTTTTGAGTGTGTTCAGTTCCAGATTGTTTTGGTTGCACCACAAGGCTAGTCGTTCGACCTCTCGTCTATATGCAGATTCATCATTGTCTCGAATGAGACCAATCACTGTTGTGTCATCTGCGAACTTCAGTAGCTTAACAAATGGATCATTGGAGATGCAGTCATTGGTATACAGAGAGAAGAGAAGTGGCGAGAGCACACAGCCTTGGGGGGCCCCTGTGCTAATTGTACAGGTATTTGATGTGATCTTGCTTAGCTTCACCTGCTGCTTCCTGTTTGTTAGGAAGCTTGTGATCCACTTACAAGTCTGTTCCGGTACCTGTAGCTGGTTTAGCTTAGTTAGAAGAATGTCTGGAATGATGGTATTGAATGCTGAACTAAAGTCTACAAAAAGGACCCTTGCATAGGTCTTTGGAGACTCAAGATGTTGTAGGATGTAGTGCAGAGCCATATTAACAGCATCATCTGTTGATCTATTTGCTCGGTATGCAAATTGCAAGGGGTCTAAGAGCGGATTCGTGATGGTTTTCAGGTAGGAAAGCACTAGCCTTTCAAAGGTTTTCATGACTACAGATGTTAAAGCAACTGGTCTGTAGTCATTCAGTTCCTTGATGGTGGGCTTCTTCGGCACTGGGATGATGGTAGAGCGTTTGAAGCAAGAAGGAACATAGCACATCTCTAGTGATTTATTGAAAATATGGGTGAAGATGGGGGCCAATTGGTCAGCACAGACTTTTAAGCAAGAAGGAGTTATCTTGTCTGGGCCTGGAGCTTTTCCTGGCTTTTGTCTGTGAAATAGGTCCTGCACTTCCTTTTCTGTGATCACTAGGGGTTGTGAACCCAATGAAATGGGGTCAGTTGTAGGAGGCTTGGCTGTTGTTGGTGTATCTGAGATGGGGGTTGTGGAGATAAGTGGCTGTAGTTT
This sequence comes from Ahaetulla prasina, assembly GCF_028640845.1. Lineage (NCBI taxonomy): Eukaryota > Metazoa > Chordata > Lepidosauria > Squamata > Colubridae > Ahaetulla > Ahaetulla prasina. The sequence goes on from NC_080539.1 coordinate 186,041,916, forward strand.
CCTTTCAAACCTGCAGTAAAACTCATTCAGGTCATCTGCCAGTTGTTGATTACCTTCAGCCTGGGAAGGAGGTTTGCCATAGCCGGTGATATTTTTAAGAGTTTTCCATCATCATTACAAGACTCTCACCTGATGTAAACCACACCTGACCCAGCACAAGACCCTCAACTGATGTGACCTCCCCATCACAAGATTTACCACACAAAGCCTTTATAAGCAGAACACCAACACAAACATCCCTTAACTCTGCTGAAGATGTTACTTAGCCTGGTAACAAAACTTTTGGAAACCAGCCCACAAGCTTGGAGAATCAACCTCCACGCTCAACTCTATAATATACATTGGAAGAATTAGATAGTATGGGCACATTGTACGCAATAAAGAGGACTTGGTGGCAAGAACAGCCATGCAACTGGATCCTGATGGCTAGCGACTCCATAGAAAAAGTGGATGGATCACATCAAGAAGAACATGAAATATGTGGCCATTGCCTCTGATGGAGATGACTTTGCCAACAAGCAGTCCCTGTCATAACATGGGAATAACTACAAAGAAGAAGCCTCTACAGCAGAGGTGTCCAAACTTGGCCCCTTGAAGAGTGGTGGACTTCAAATCCCAGAATTCCCTGGCCAGCATGAGCTATAAATATGAGCAAGTTGCTGGCTGGGGAATTCTGGGAGTTGAAGTCCACCACTCTTCAAGGGCCCAAGTTTGGACATCCCTGCTCTACAGTATATATTAAAATAGTACAGACTAATTTGAATAGTTTATCAACACCTAATATCTCCCAAATGTTCTTCCAGACCTACATTTTTACTTCTTCATGGAAGCTACTAGAAAAGGGAGAGGCAAGTTATTCCATAAGAGAAAGCCCTGCTATAGGATCTCTGTAAATGGAACTGTCTTGGAAATGGACCTTCAGCAGGGTCTCTCTTCCAGATTTTGTTGGATGGGCAGATTATTAAATATAATCTAATCTCTTAGATACTAGGGATGCAGTGGCTCAGTGGCTAAATATGCTGATCTTGTCGATTGAAAGGTCAGCAGTTCAGGGGTTCGAATCCCTAGTGCCGTGTAACAGGGTGAGCTCCCGTTACTTGTCCCAACTTCTGCCAACCTAGCAGTTCAAAAGCACATAAAAAATGCAAGTAGAAAAATAGGGGCCACCCTTGGTGGGTACGTAATAGCGTTCCATGTGCCTTTGGCATTTAGTCATGCCAGCCACATGACCATGGAGACGTCTTCGGACAGCGCTGGCTCTTTGGCTTTGAAACAGAGATGAGCACTGCCCCCTAGAGTCGGGAACGGCTAGCACATATCTGCGAGGAGAACTTTTACCTTTACCTTAATCTCTTAGAGAGTTTCAATATAAGAAAGATGGGTTTTTATAAGAAATACCAGAAATTTTGTGTTAGAGGTGGCAGATCCCCAAAACAAAATTAGAAATTAAGATGCTTTGATTGAAATAAACCCAGACTTGCCACAGTGACATTGAAATTATCAGAAAGGGAAAGATAATGCTGTGCCTGATTTATAAATCAGCATTGGAAGGTACACATGTAGTTCCAACCATCCTGGTGGAATCAGTTATAAAATATCAGCATGATTCAAGGATATAGATAAAATGTACCAGTGGTTGAATTGGGTGAAATCCGGTAGCAATGGCGGCGGGTGGTTCGGAGAACCAGTAGCAAAAATCCCTGCCCCCCCCCACATGCCCAGCTGAGTCTCAGCTTAAGAGGCTGTAGAAAAAATGCTTTTAAAAGGCTCCTCTGACGATCCCAACTGAGTTGCCTGATCGTCAGACACTTTTCTTTTCTTTTAAACGCAAAAAAAACAAAAAACCCTTTTAAAAGAAAAGAAAAGCCTCTGACGATCAGGCAACTCAGTTGGGATCGTCAGAGGAGCCTTTTAAAAGGCTACAGAACCGGTAGTAACAAATTTTGCATTTCATCACTGGGTTGAAACCTCTTTTTTGTATGAGAATTGTCTATTAAATGACTTAATATGGAAAAGGTGGAAAATGAAGATGATGTAATGTATAAATTGCTTGGTTTATGTCTGGTGAGCATATGAAGCTGTTTTACACAGAATCAGCTATATGAGGCTGTCTGCCTTAACTGACAACAATATATTAAAATCGCAGATAAAAATATTTCCTTTCCTTGAAGTAGATATTACTTATTGAATGTATTATTCTTTGTGTGCAAACCTATCTTCTACTATTGATCTATGAATGCCATATGAACATAAAGTCAGATCTAAGTCAAAATAATGTATAAGAAGCTATGATGGCACAGTGATTAGAATGCAGTATTGCAGACTGACACTATTCACTGCCAGGAGTTCATTTCTGACTGGCTCAAGGTTGACTCAGCCTTCCATCATTCCAAGGTCTGTAAAATGAGGAGCCAGATTGTTATGGGCTCTATGTTGACTCTATAAACCGCTTAGAGAGTGCTATAAAGCACTAGGAAGTGGTATATAAGTCTAAATGCTATTGCTATAGTAATAAAAGAATTCTGCTATATATCATAGTAACTACCTTTGGTTTGAGTTCTGTTACATGCAGTATACTATATGAGTTATCAGTACCATTTACAGAATCTTAATATAAAGAGTTCCCAAATAAGAAACTAATGTAGAATATGAAACCATTCCTAATTGAAACACTAAAGGTAAAATAAGAAATGGAATAGGAGAAATAAAAACTGCAATCTTCTAAGTATTTGTCATCTATTATCCTGATCAAGGCACCTAAATGGTCATATTAAAACAAGTTGCTTTATCCACTTCAGTCTGGATATAGCATCAACAAAGCTGAATTAGTTTCCTCTAACAATAATAAAATAACCATGTTAATAAAACTGGAAATACAACATATGCAATATCTGTTTTTCAGATCCCACCGCCCCATTTCCAGAGACCTAGTGCTTCATTATTACGTGCCCAGAAAGTTGATACTTTAAGGTGTGAAATTCAGGAGAAATATGAATCAGACTTCCAGAAAGCTCTAGTAAGCATCAAAGAGCGAGTGAAAGAAATTGAAGGACCAGACATCAAAGAAACCCTCCAAGATCAGATCCGCCAGTGGTTTATTGAATGCCGGTGAGATACCATTCTTTCTTTCCCTAACCTCTCCCTATCTGTAACCACACTTACCATGAGAGTCTGTAAACATCATTTCTTCAAGGCGGTTGGAATCAAGACTGTTTCAGTACAGAAAACAGTTTTAAACAAACCCCCAAAAATATGGAAATCACAAGTTGAATCATTATCATTTCTCTTATCACCGGTAGCACAGATTCATAGATTTGGAGTACAATATATATTGTTAGAGTTCTTATGCAGAAATGTGTAACAGCTTATCTTTACTTATACATAGATTTGTCATGCACAAAACTCTTTATAAAGAGGTCAGTGTAGTAATCTGTTTCCTTCAGTATATTGATAATTGTCATTGATAGTGATATTTATCAACAAATATTGATTTGTAGATTAGTTTACTTTAGCTGGAACTGACTAAATAATTTCAAAATATTTTCAGGTAATTGTGTTTAATTAAAAAGGAAAAAAAATAGACCCAGGAATCTACAGACTGATCAGCCTAACACCAATATCTGGTAACATACTGGAAAAAATAATTAAAAAACAGATACTTGAACATCTAGAAACAAATAAAGTTATAACTAGAAGCCAGCATGGGTTTGTTAAAAACAGATCAGGCCAAACCAATCTTATTTCATTCTTTGACAAAGTCACTAAATCAGTAGACCAGCAAAATACTGTGGACATAGTATATTTAGAATTCAGGAAGGCATTTGACAAAGTAGACCACAACCTACATCTTGATAAGTTAGAAAAATGTGAGATAGACAGCATCACTACCAGATGGATTTGTAACTGGCTGACAAATTGTCCTCAATGGTACTACATCTACATGGAAGGAAGTAAGCAATGGGGTGCCACAGGATTCTGTCTTAGGCCTAGTACTTTTCAATATCTTCATAAATGACTTATATGAGGGAATAGAAGGGGAACTCATCAGATTTGCAGATGACATTAACCTGGCAGGACTAGCCAACACCCCAGAAGACAAGTTCAGGATCCAAAAAGATCTTGACACACTTGAACAATGAGCCCTATCCAACAAAGTGAAATTTAATGTAGAAAAAAGTAATGTTTTACACTGGGACAGAAAAAACCAAAGGTACAAGTACAGATTAGGCAAAACCTGGCTCAAAAACAGTAACTGTGAGAAGGACCTTGGAGTCCTAGTGGACGATTAATTAAACATGAGTCGGCAGTGTGCGGCAGCAGCCAAAAAAGCTAATACAATCATTGGTTATATAAACCGAGTCATAGAATCAAAATTAGATGAAGTATTAGTGCTACTTTATAAAGCCTTAGTAAGATCACTGTGAGAGCCCTATTAGAACGCTGCCAATCTGGATTGGGGGGAGAACCATGAGTGGAATGGCTTGCATGCTTTCACTTTTGCTGTAACTGCTTGGGAATTGAGGGGGGAGAAGTGGCCATCTACACTGACTCCCTCTCTGCTGGTTCCAGCCAGGTATTCAAGATCACAACGCACCGAGGACAACAACTTCTCACCATCCAGCCTCGGAGTTTCTCACACCTTTATAGCAGTTTATTGGCTACAGATGGACATGGGATATTGGGGTGGGGTTTGAGAGGGTAAAATTAGCCTAATGCTTTGCAGCTGAACTTCAGACTCTGCCTGACTCTTCTGCAATCACTATCTCAGTAAAAGTTCCTTTTGAAATGTAAACTGTTTCAAGAGTTTTACTTTTTTGGGAAGGTAGCTGAGGTAGGTCCTTACATTAGGCAGAATCTGAAATCTGATACTGCATCTAGTTTTTGTCACCACATTACAAAAAAGATGTTGAGACTCTGGAAAAAGTACAAAGAAGAGCAACTAAGATTATTAAAGACCTGGAAACTAAAACATGAAGAAAAGTTGCAGGATTTGGGTTTGGCTAGTCTAGAGAAAAGAAGGACTAGGGGGGGACATGATAGCAGTATTCTAGTATTTGAGAGGCTGCCACAAAGAGGAGGGGTACAGATTATTTTCCAAAGACCCCAGATGGCAGGACAAAAAACAATGGTTGAAAACTTATCAAGGAAAGAAGCAGCTTGGAATTAAGGAGAAACTTCTTAACAGTGAAGACAATTAACCAGTAGAACAGCTTGCCTTCAGAAGTTGTGGGTACTTCATCACTGGAGGTTTTTAAGAAGAGACTGGACAGTCACTTGTCTGAAATGGTATAGGATCTCCTGCTTGAGCAGACAGTTGGACTAGAAGATGTCCAAGGTCCCTCCCAACTCTATTCTGTTCTGATTCTGATTCATTGTATTTGATACTAATAATAATGAGACAGTCCCCAGATTTTTTTTGGTATTTTCAATTAAACTTCACTTTGGCCCTCTTGGGAAAACTTTGTCCATCACAGATTAGGTAGTCTGGCTTTCACTAAGGCAGCCTTTTCCTTGCATTCTTTCATGAGAGAGTTCAATTTCCCACAATAGCAATAGCACTTAGACTTATATATTGCTCCATAGTGCTTTATAGCGCTGTCTGAGTGGTTTACAAATGTCAAGATATTGCCCCCAACAATCTGGGTCCTCATTTTACCAGTCTTGGAAGGATGGAAGACTGAGTCAATCTTGAGCTGGTGAGGATCGAACTCCAGGCTGTGGGCAGAGTCAGTCTGCAGTATTGCATTCTAACCACTTTGCCACCATGGCTCCTCCCAACAATGGACATGTTCTGCTCTTTGGCCAGGAAAGCTGAATATTAGCCCCAGCTGTCTGCATAATGTCCATGTATACTTTGGCCTCATCATCTTCTCCTAACTGACTGTTGTCCTTATTCTCTTCCAGAGAAACATGAAACACCAGGGTAATGACAGAGGATTTGACAAACCAAATTTAATTCAATACTGTTGTGAACTCACTAGAGTTTTCTTCCAGGGCCCCCTATTCGAAGAGCTGCAGGAAAACTTTCAAATAGGTAGGAATGTAGGGCTCATCTTCTAGGAGACACCATCTCATGCTTTGCTCCATCCAGCAAAGCTCTCAGGTGTTAACAGTGCTATCAAATTCATTGCTTCAAGCCCATATTTGCATATTTCTGATATTTCACTGCAAAATGATTAAATTCTGGAAAGCAAGGCTACCTGTGACACTTCAGTGTGTCCGCAACTTTGCTTCTGCATTGCAGCAGCAGGTGCCACTGCAGGGAGCTCAGTATGGTAGCGGTGGCAGTAACCCCTGCTGGAGTCCAGAAGAAAAGAACCTGTGAGGCAGTGGCAGCAGAAGCTGCTCCACTGGCATTGTTGCCACTTTTGGTGCTACCACTGCTCTTGTCACAACTCTCCGCCCCCTGCCATTGCCCAAAGCTGACTTCTAAGCAGAGAGAGACCAATTTAGTACTTGGATGAAAAGAGCCTGAGGAAATCTCAAGTTTAGCCAAACTAAAAAATTGATAATAACAACATAAGGCAGTGTCAAAAACTTCTCTATATGAAGCCACCATGGCCTAGAGCAGAACAGGAAACATTTTGTAAAACTAATTGACTTGGTTCTCATGACATTTTAAATAGATCAATTTAAGACATACCCTGGTCATTCCTGGCTCAGGATCCACTTAATACAAATTTATCCCATATTAGTTTTTGTTACAGGTAGGCCTTGACTTACAACTATTTGTTTAGTGAACGTTTGAAGTTCTGGAAAATGGAAATCCATACAAGAAAAAATCAGCAACAGAAAATATTAGCTGTTTGGCATTAACTCAGGCTTTTCCATTTAATCTGCATGATTGATCTATTACACTAACAATTCTATAAAAAGAAGATAAAATTAATTTAGCATGATATGTTTATGACAAACTCATGCTGTCTCCTATTAATTGCATAATGCCTATGCAAGAGCTCACAAACATGCCACTTAATTAGACCTTGTCCAGTATAGACTTCAAGCTGACAGGCCTGTTATTTCCCCAATTCTGCTTCTTCCCCCTTTTAAAAAAGGGATGACATTTGCTCTCCTCTAATCTCTCGGGGCCCTACCATTCTTCCAGGAGTTCTCCGAGATAATCAAGGGTGATACTAGTATTATCTCTGCTAGCTCATTCAGTACCCCAGGATGTGATCCAGGTGGCCCTAAAAAATTGAATTCATTTAAATTAGCTTAGTTCTCTCGTATCCTTGCCTATTCAAAGTTGTAGTTTCCCCCTTTCCTTAGGATCATAGCTATGTCAGATATACAAAATAGGAGTTAAATGTTCTTCCTTCACCTTATCACTGATTATTAGTTCACCACTTTCTCCTCCTGATGTACTTTATATTCTGTGGCTTTTCTTTTATTTCTAAGGAAAATGCAAACCTCAGCATATTCTGAACTTTAGTCTTTGTGAAAGTGTTCCTACTCTTTCTTATATCTGTCTTATATTGTTTGCTTAAGTTGCCTTCTTCTCATTTCCTGTATATATCCCCTTTTCTCTTCAGCATGTTAGAGAGCTTTGCATGTCTCTCCACTAGCTATTAGGATTTCCCCATTTTTTTATCCTTGTAAGAACTATTGCTCCTTATCTTATTTTTAAGTATCTTATTTTTATTTTAAAAAATCATTTCTTCTTGAACATATTTCTTCATAATTTCAAATATTTGGATCCAAACCTATCTTCTTTTGTACATTAAATCATACAGCATTCACTTTTCTGCATTAAGATATCTATTTCTCCCTGTTTCTTCTCCTTATCCAGTGCATAGTTTGAGACTGTTATTTCCCCCCCCCAAGTTTATTTTATTTTATTTTCCAATTATTAATTATTTTTTATTATTTCTTATTTTTGGATCACTTAATCTGGCCTGTTACTTTGGTATTTATATGTTCATTACTGGATGCATGTTCCTCTCAGACCCAGCACCAGGCATTGCACTATTTCCTGGGCTTCAGCCTCTCCTATAAGACACAGTGTATAGCTTCCTGGATCAGATTCTCAAGATGCCATTCAAAGAAATCTTTCTTCATTCTTGTGAGATGTAGCTCTTCTCTTAACAACAATTCCTTGCCTCAGAATTGCATTCAATTAACATAGAATTCAGACTATTCCCATTGTCACCATTTGTGTAATAAGTTGTTTTTCATTATATTCACCCATTATGCTACCTGATATTTAGCCTTTCCACCCTCCCTTTTTTAATTAAGGGAGTATGAATTTTAAAAGGAACATTAATTCTGCCCAGTGCCAGGAACAATCTCTATAGACACATTGGTATGTGCTGGCACCACATTGGGAACTGCAGAAATAAATATTGATTTAAGTAACACATTCTTAAGTCAAGAGAAAGGGAGCAGAATAAGCACTATAAAAGAAGTAATAGGAAGAAAGAAGAAATATATAATTAGCATTTCAGACATAGTTATTATTAAATTTGAAAACAACAAATACCTTTCATGTTTGCTTTTTCTTACAGTTGTAAAACTTTTCATACAATATAAATCTTTCAATAGGCAAAGGATAAAATGTGATTATATCCTACTTTATAGAATATTGTTGGATTTACATAACAGAATAACAGAGTTGGAAGGGACCTTGGAGATCTTCTTTGTGGCAGCCACTCAGATATTGAAATACTGCTATCGTATCACCCCTACTCCTTTTCACTAGGCTAGACATACCCAATTCCTGCAAATACCCAATTCCCCCTAAACATCTTTGTTGCTCTTTTCTGCAACAAAGAATAGAATAAATAGAATAAATAAATAGAATTTATTGGCCAAGTGTGATTGGACACACAAGGAATTTGTTGTGGTGCATATGCTCTCAGTGTACATAAAAGAAAAAAAAATACCTTCATCAAAGGTACAACATTTATAACACAAATGATGGTCATAGGTTGCAATTTAACCCTTAATGATAGCAACAAAAAGTTACAGTCATATAGTCTTAAGTGGAAAGAGATTGGTGATGAAAACAATGAGAAGATTAATAGTAGTGTAGATTTAGTAAATAGTTTGACAGTGTTGAGGAAATTATTTGTTTAGCAGAGTGATGGCCTTCGGGGAAAAACTGTTCTTGTGTCTAGTTGTTCTGATGTGCAATGCTCTATAGCGTCGTTTTGATGGTAGGAGTTGAAACAGTTTATGTCCAGGATGTGAGGGATCTGTAAATATTTTCACAGCCCTCTTCTTGATTCGTGCAGTATACAGGTCCTCAATGGAAGGCAGGTTGGTAGCAATTATTTTTTCTGCAGTTCTAATTATCCTCTGAAGTCTGTGTCTTTCTTGTTGGGTTGCAGAACCAAACCAGACAGTTATAGAGGTGCAAATGACAGACTCAATAATTCCTCTGTAGAACTGGATCAGTAGCTCCTTGGGCACTTTGAGCTTTTTGAGTTGGTGCAGAAAGAACAGTCTTTGTTGTCCTTTTTTGATGATATTTTTGATGTTAACTGTCCATTTTAGATCTTGCGATATGATAGAACCTAGAAATTTAAAGGTTTCTACTGTTGATACTGTGTTGTCTAGTATTGTGAGAGGTGGAAGTATGAAAGGGTTTCTCCTAAAGTCTACCACCATTTCTACAGTTTTGAGTGTGTTCAGTTCCAGATTGTTACGGTCGCACCACAAGGCTACTCGTTCGGCCATGATCTTCAGGTAGGATGGCATGCGGGTGGGGTGAAAAATACAAAACCCATGGGTATTTTAAAAGACATATAATTAGGAATTCATTACTATTAATTTGGAACAAAATAAAAAAAGCAACACTATATGAATATACCATTTTGGGCCTCCCCCAATGAGATACTAACACATCCAAATTTAATAGATGGGACTAAAATAATTAGATATAAGGATATGCTAAATGAATTGGAAAAATTAAAAACGAAACAAGAATTGGAACAGGATTTGAATAGACAAGTCGAATGGTGGACATATCTTCAAATTAGATTAAAATATTTAGAAGACTCTTAAGACTAAGCAGATACAATTGGAACAAAACGAATTGGATAAAATAATATATGGGAAGGACCAAAAACTAATTAGTAAAACATACAATTTCTTGTTACGGTACAAAATGGAAGAGGAAATAGTGAAAGATACCATGATTAAATGGGCGAGAAATTTTAACCATACAATAGAATTAGAGAAGTGGGAAAAGATGTGGAAAACAAACATGAAATTGACAATATCAACAGCATATAAGGAAAACCAGATGAAAATGTACCATAGATGGCACCTTCCACCAGCTAGAATAGCAAAGATGTTCCCCAACAACTTACCAAAGTGTTGGAAATGTAAGAGCAACTACGGAACATATTATCATCTCTGGTGGACCTGCCCAATGGTGAAACAATTCTGGGCCAAAATAAAAAAGTGGTTACAGGAAATAATACAGGAACCAATAAAAGGAAAGCCAGAAGAATTTTTATTAGGGATCTCGACAGAAAATCATACAAAAGATATGCAATACTTAATACTCCATATACTTACAGCAGCACGCATAGCTTACGCTCAAAACTGGAAAAAAGAAAACACACCAACAGAGGATGAATTAATCAAAAAAATACTAGAATGTGCTGAGATGGACAAACTTACAAAAGAAATTCAGGAGAAAGAAGAAACAGATTACAATAAGATTTGGTGCAAATGGTACGAATGGTTAGAAAATAGGCAAGATAAGAAAATTGAACAACAAAGTAAAATGTAGATGAAAGAAAGAACAATAGATGTGTCATGTCCCACTCTTCCGCTGACGGCTGAGTCAGGGAAGTCTGTATCAAGCATGCCTCTGCAGCTCTGCCAAAGTCCTATCAGAGTTCTCAAGGCAAGCAGGAGACCAGGAAGTGACTTCAGCAATCCAAGTTAGACTTTGCCTGACTCAGAGAATGCCAGAAAGCAGATCCTTTATATAGGCCATGGGGTGTGGCTCCATGACTCAGCACTTATCCAGGCCTGCCCCTCCCTTCCTTTTGGTGACGTCGCCTCTCCATTCTCTGGAAGCATGGGTCTATCCATTGCATCGTTTCATCTCCAGCTGTTGGTAATCTCAGCTCGTGGCTGGCTTCAGGCGCACATGCTATCGGAGGGAGGTTTGTTTGTTCGGCCTGTCCGGGCATGGTTCCAGGGCTGGGGGCTGGAGGCATGCCAGGACATTCTTCCGAACTATCAGCGTCTGGCAGGAGATAAGAGGGGCCCGGCTGCGGCAGGGGGAGCGAGCGAGACACAACAAGATGAATAAGAGTAAAATAAGATAGAATTAAAATATGTATAAATAATAGAAATGGACTGCCTTGAAATAGCTGATAAATAGTGATATGTATATGTTAAAAAAACACACACACAAATAAAATCAGCCATAGGCATCCACAAAGAAAAAAAAACTTTAAAAGGCAAGGGGAAAAAAACTTACTTTTAAAACAGTCTTAACTCCTCTGCACAACTTCTTCTATCCTCAAATTTAACCTTCTTTTTTTGTCTCAGGGTGATTCTCTCTGATAGTTTTTTTAAAAAAAGTCTCTCACCACACCGGCATACTTTCTTTCAAGCCTTCCGTTCCGGAGCTGTCCCAACTTCAGTAGCTTCAATAGTCGGATCTTCATCACCGAAAAAAAGGGCTTCTCCTGGATCAACCAGGACTTTGCAGTTTCCCTGGGATTGTCAGGATGTGCCCTTCTCAATCACTGTCTCTATGGGACAGTGAGGTCCAACAGGGACCATCCAACGAAGATATCGATGACGATCCTGGAGCTACCAGATCGCCTGTCGTATCATCGCGACATCAGCTCCGCCCTCCTAGAAATACAATTAATTTTTGATATTCCTGGTAGTATGTTCTATAAAGTTGCTGTAAACACTGAATTAGCAGATACTGAACCATTATTCCTATGTGAAATACCAGACACTTGTTTGCAGTTTGAGAGCTGAAAGAAGGCAGCACAGGATCACCTAGTTTGACCTCAGCTGGGAAAGTGCACATTGGGTGATTCAGATTTTTAACCATTCTACACACGTCTGCAAATTACTGTGTGAAAGCTCTGTTTTGGCGGTTACAAATTAATTTTAGCAAGTAATTTGCAAATATGGAATTCAACAAATATGATGATTAATTTTGTAGGAATTCAGTTTATCATCAGTGAGTTTCTCAAGTGAATGGAACAAACACATTTTCATTACATTAAGTAATACTTTGATACAGCATTTGTAACATGACATTTCCAAGCATAATTGTTATTGTTATCAAAAATTTGTAAAAATCAATTACTACTAGTCAGAAGAAAACTTACTTGTGGATTTGCCAAACAGCTCTGTGTTATTAGACTGCATCTTTAGTTATCTGATTCCATCTCCATGTTATTCTAGTATATGTGACAAATATTCTGTAAATTAATATGTAGCATTTTAAAATGTTTTAGGTTATTAAATGTAGGAGTCTGAGCTTGGTTGATTTTTTGCAGATTTTTCATTACCGAACTTGATAACATTGTCAGTGCTAGTAGGGTTTGGTGTTTCCTCTCATTTTATATACTAATGGTTGTCCTGCCAGTGTTGGTGGGAATGGTCTTGGATGTTGTTTAGGCATTATCCTATATTTTTTGAGGGGATCAAAAGATCCAACAATCCCAGAAGAGAAAACTGGAAGCATCTACAACATATAATGTAACAACTGCAGCGACTATTATGTAGGGGAAGGCAGAAGACTAGCAGAGCACATCCATGAACACCAATTAGCAGTCAGAAGAAATGATGAAAATTCCTTAATTTCACAACACATGGAAAAACCTAACCATAGTTTCAACTGGAAAGCTGAGTATCTTGGACCAAGTCAAGTCCAAAAATGCTAAGAGAATTCTTGGAAGCCTGGCACTCAGACAAATTGGCCATCAACAGGCACATAAACATCTACAATCAAAAAGCCAAAGTGGAAAACGTCCTCACCAGCAATCAGCACCCAGATGAGCAGAGATTAACACCAAGATTAATATTAGACCAACAATCAAGAAGCAAACAATACCCCAATCCAGGAATTGCCAAACAAGCTGACAGTAAATAACATCCCAGTCAAGGAACCACTAATACCATTCCGACTAGAGCAAGCCACTAGTCTATAACATTAGATCAAACCCCACACCTTATTGATGATATTACCTAGTTCGGTGATGAAAAGTCTGCAAGAAAATAACCAAGCTCAGAGAGCACTAAAGACTCCACAGTTCAACCCTGAGCTACAAATACCCTCTTCTATCAGTTATCAAGAACATTTAATTTTATATTTTATCCTATTCAAACAGGCACATTACAGGAAAATTTCCTGATTATCCTGATGAAGAACAAGGTGGCTCAGCAGTTCTTTTTTCAGAAAAAACTCCAGAAGAGGTAGAGTTCATTTCAGTATAAATGTATATGGTTTTTACTGTCCTTTTAAAAAACAAAGAAGTGATTTATGACTTAGGCATCCTGAAGCAAATTGCTACTGATTTCCTTTAGTTCAATGTTAGTAAAGGTAAAGGCAGTGGGGAAATCTTAACTGGTTTACTACTGGTTCAGTGGCTGCGCATGTGGGCTGCATGCCAAACGTGCACTGTGTGTGCACACGCACTATGCACCAATTGCGAGGTGCACGTACACAGTGCATGCCAAAATGAGGCATCGGAAGGAAGGTAAGTGTAACAGTGCGCGCGGGGTGTGTGTGCGTGTGTGATCAGCTGTGGCACGTGATCGTCAGAGCCTTTTAAAAACTTTTTTAAAGCATTTTTTACTACCTATTTGAGCGAAAAGGTAGTTAAAAAATGCTTTAAAAAAGTTTTTAAAAAAGGTTCCAATGATCGCTTACCACAGCTGTGATTGTCTGAGCTTTTTTTTACTTTTTAAAATGCATTTTTTTACTACCTATTGGTGAATAGGTGGAAAAAAATGCATTTAAAAGGTAAAAAAAAGGCTCCGACGATCACAGCTGAGGCGCTCAGCTAATCATGAAAACTTCTCTTTTTACATTTTTACTACCGATTCAGAGAACCAGTAGCCTTTTTTACTACCAGTTCGGGCAAACCGGACCAAACCAGTAGCATTTCACCCCTGGGTAAAGGTAAAAGTAAAGGTAAAGGTTCCTCTCGCACATATGTGCTAGTCGTTCCCAACTCTATTTGAAACTCCATTTTAAAGCCAAAGAGCCAGCACTGTCCAAAGACATCTCCATGGTCATGTGGCCGGAATGACTAAACGCCAAAAGTGCACAGAACACTGTTACCTTCCTACCAAAGGTATTCCTACGTATTTTTCTACTTGCATTTTTAAGGATTTTAATCGCTGAACTGCTGACCTTTCGATTGACAAGCTCAGTGTCTTAGCCACTGAGCCACTGCGGCCACTGAGCCACTGCGGCCACTGAGCCACTGCATTCAAGTTATAATGCATTAATTTTTTGTTATTTATTTATTTATTTATTTATTTATTTATTTATTTTTCATATTTTTATACCACCCTTCTCTAAGGACTCAGGGCAGTGTACAGCATAAATAAAACATAGATATCGAAAAATTTTAAAATACAATATTCAATTAAAAATCTAATTCAATAAGCTGCATGTTAAAATAACTGAATAAAAAGTTAATAAATAAATTAAAACCCCTTAAAAAACCCACTAAAAAACCTCAATATTAAAATTAATATAGGCCAGACCCGCTTGATGAAAGAAAAAGGTTTTGAACTCGCGCTTAAAGGTCCGAAGGTCAGGGAGAAGATGTAGTCCCACGGGTAGATCATTCCATAGGGCCAGAACCCCCACAGAGAACGCTCTTCCTCTGGGGGCCGCAAGCCGACATTGGTTGGCCGACGGCACCCTAAGGAAGCCCTCCCTATGAGAGCGCACCGGTCGATGGGAAGTAACTGGCGGCAGCAGGCGGTCCGTAGATATCCCGGTCCCATGCCATGGAGCGCTTTAAAGGTGATGACCAAAACCTTGAATCGCACCCGGAAGACCACCGGTAACCAGTGCAGCCTGTGCAGGAGAGGTGTTACATGGGAGCTACAAGGCGCTCCCTCGATCCCCCGCGCGGCCGCATTCTGTACCAGTTGGAGCCTCCTGGTGCTCTTCAAGGGGAGCCCCATGTAGAGAGCATTGCAGTAATCCAGACGGAAAGTAATGAGGGCATGAGTGACTGTGCATAACGAGTCCCAATCCAGGAAAGGACGCAATTGGCGAATCAAGCGAACCTGATAAAAAGCTCCCCTGGCGATGGCCGTCAAATGATCTTCTAAGGACAGCCGTGCATCCAGGAGAACACCTAAATTGCACACCGATTCCCTGGGGGCCAATGATTCGCCCCCCCCACAGTCAGCGATGGGGTTAGCCGACTGTGCTGGGACGCTGGTATCCACAGCCACTCCGTCTTGGATGGGTTGAGTCGAAGTCTATTCGTCCCCATCCAGACCTGAACGGCCTGAAGGCACCGAGTCATCACATCAACGGCTTCGTTGGGGTGGTTCGGTTATACACTGAATGTTATAATAATGAATTCTATTTATAGCAGAGAATCATGAGATGAGGAGCAAATAAATTTGATAAATAAATAAATTGATATTTAATAAATAAAAAACATGACCTGATATAGATAATTAGTTCATTACCTAATTACATTGCCAAATACCTGACCTTCGGACTTTCCGTCGCGAACTGAAGACACATCTTTTCATTTGCGCGGGGCTGGCTTGAATTGAATTTTATTAATTTTAAATTTTATTAATTAATTTTAAATGGGGTTTTTTAGTTTAGTATATTTTAAACTATCAGGCTAATTTTAAAATAAGTTTTTTAATCTGCTTTTTAAATTGTATATTGTATTATCTGTTTTATTTTTGCCTGTACACCGCCCTGAGTCCTTCGGGAGAAGGGCGGTATAAAAATCAAATAAATAATAATAATAATAATAATAATTAATTATAGCAATTTCTGTCACTTTGAAAGATGATAGTGAGCTTTGCAAACATTTGAATATATCCTCAAAGGCCTCAATCTGGACATCAAGCAAAGTGAAATGGTGTGCTTTGTCTCTGTCAAGAGTATATAAAATGTTGGTTGAAGTTATTTATTCATTAGATTTGTACTCACTGCTATCTACCCTTCCTCAGAAGTTTTATTATATAGTATAGCAAACAACAACAATAAAAACTGTAAGATATTTCTCCAAATTTATTTTTAAAAGCTAACTGAATCTAACTTCCAGCAGGTGGGAAGAGAAATTGATCTGTAACACATGTCCCTACTGCGAAGAAGTGCTTGCAAGTCTTTCCTCCTCTTCCCAGCACATTTAAAGTCAAATAGGGAACAATTATTAATAGGATGATCCCTAAGATCATCTCATTTGTCTTACAGTACTACCTTTAAGTTGTTTTTAAAATGTAAACAGATGTGATTCTTTCTGTCAGGTTGCTGCTGAGCTAGCTGCTAAAGCAGAAGAAGAACAGAAAAAGAAAGGGAAAAAGGGGAAAAAGGAAAAAAAAGAAAAGGGCAAATCGAAGAAGAAAGGAAATGAGATAGAAGAAAAGAAACCAAAGAAGAAAGATGAGGCAAGTCACTCTGAATTAGAAATAATAACATATACAAATTCAGAAAAAAGATGGTAAAAACAATATTCTCTAATAGAGTTTTGAGATTATTTTATTTTGTTTTGGTATATTGTAATTTTATGGATACATGTATCTCTCTGGTCAGTCTGAAAGAGGAGAATCATAAAGGTTAGACATTCTTTATCACCCTTCTGAAACTTTATGTGCTAAGGGTTCAAACTCAGCGTAGCTTGTCTCCTCCAATCCTGAGTATGTAGTTTTACTATATGTAAGGGTGTGTGTGAATGTGTTTGCACATATGTATAGGTATGTTTGTGTGTAACATGGAACATGATGCAATGTTTTTAACCAGTTATACCCATTCCTTACCTTCAGAACATTTTAAGTTTTTATGGGTTCAACCAAGCCAATTCCAGATCTGACACAGCTTTTCTAATATCTGATTCTTTTGTGTGCATAAAAAGGTTGCAAATTATATATGAGAGTTTATAAGTCACATTTCTTTAACATGTTATAGGAAGCAGGTTGGATATGCAGTGTTCATGCATATTCTAAATAGTTTGAATTATAAGAATGAAACAGACAATACAAATGAAGAATAGACTCATAGCAATGTATAGCTTAATTAAATTCCATGGATATGAAATTTAAGAGTTTTGTTTTAATTTATGTATGTTCAGGTTCGATTCCAAGCAATTTTTTCTCAAAAACTTATTCAGAATTTTGACATGATGAGAGAATAATAATTTAAATGTTTCCAGAAGAAAAATATATCATAGAAAGAAAACAACTGGAGAGTGTGATATAGTAATTAGGTGGATGAATCAGCCCCAAGGTGATCCAGGTAGAATTCTACTAAGCCACAATGGAACTTAACTGTGGCTTTTGAGCCAGGCCTTTTCAACAAATAATAGGATTGTTGTTTTGAAGATCAAACCAGGTGATTTCCTTGAGCATCTTAGAGAACAGGTTAAATGTAAATGTAATTAATAAATAAACTTGAAAGTCTCTGAAACACTCCAAGAATTTGCTAAATCTTGCTAATAAAGTTTTCAGGTTTCATGGGCACGTGTAACTTACTTGAGGTTATTGTGCAGCTTCTTTTATGCTCCTCCTAATACATTAAAACTAAAACATGGACTGATGCTGGTTTATCACCATAATAAATATTTAATTTGATAAAACAAGTCCATATAAGGTGGGATAGAATGAAAAAGAAAAAGAAAAATCATCATATGATGCCAAAAGACTCAGCTGAGGAACATATTTTCTGCTTTAATGGCTAGGGAAGTTTCAGGAGCAGCTGCCTCATCTCAGTTCTCTCTCACTTGGCCAGTTTGATCACATTAAAATTAAGAAAAAACATTGCATGTTTGTTTTACCTGAGTCTCAGGAGTACTGAAAAATTCATCCAGTGCAGAAATGAGAACAATTTATATAATTCTCCTATTCCTTTTACCAGATTGGCAGAATCTTTGAAAATTTATACAGATAAATGTTTTTCTGCTTTTAAATTCTATTAGTATGGTAGAATTTAATTTAATAAAATAAAAATTTTAATTGTATTATAATGATTATATTATATTATTATAATTATTTGATATAATTATTACATTTAATTTAATTTAATAATTTATGCTAAGGGACACAATGGCTCAGTGGTTAAAGACACTATTTTTCAGCTGGAGGTTCAGGCAGCCAGGGTTCAAGATTCAAATACCATGCAATAGAGTAAGCTCCCATTCTGTTTCTGCCCAGCTCCTGCCCACCTAGCAGTTTGAATGCATGCAAATGTGAGTAGATTAATAGGTACCACTTTGGTGAGAAGGTAACAGAATTCTGTCGTCCTTTGACATATAGCCATGCTAGCCACATGACCATGGAAAATGTCTTTCGATAACTCTGGCTAAGAGTTGGAGATGAGCTCTGCACCCTAGAGTCAGATAAGGCTGGACAGAGAAACTTTATTTTTAGTATGATTTAGAAACATTATCAACATATCTATTTATAAATAAAACAGAATAAATAAGATTTTAAGTATTACTAATAAAAATGTTACAGAGGCTTTTCTTTAAGCCAGCTAATATAAATATGCAATGAGATGAATAAGCATCGGGATTCCTCCCTATCTTTTTAGAAATTCTGGGATGTAGCTATTGGGGACAGTGGTTCTGTCAGTCACTCCAACTTGTTACCTTCATCTGCTCAGTTGCAGTTAATAGAATCAGGACAGGCTAGACAGGCTATATCAGTTCAAACAATAGGAAGTCTGATGCTTTTCACTTATTAGCAAAATCTGCTGGCTATGTGAATTTTCTAGTTAATACTCCAGTAACAGTGAGATCACTGATTGCAGTTTCCTGCACACATTTAAACACAGAAAATGTGAGTACGTTCAAGAGAAAGACAGAGAGACAGCTCAGGAAAAACCAATCTGCTTACAACCATACACAATTTTTTTTCCTTGTACCCAATACCCAATATATATACCCAAATATTCAGAGTGAACTTAATAAAATAGAGAATAAAGAGAGCAAGAAATTAAAGTATATCAGAATGCCTGAAATTAGATAAGTAAAATCTCATTCATGCAAATGTAGGAATCAATAATAACAACTGTTCTTTGAAACCAAGATTTGCAGTTTGAATCTGAAAAATTATTTACAACTGTGTTCCCAAATCAGTTCTAGTAAGATTTTATATTATTTATTAAGGAAGAAGAGGAAGGTTGGAAAATGTCCCCAAGTAATTTTCTCCCAATAATGGAAGAAGGAAACAACAAATACAAAGGCAAGTAGAGAGAAACTGAAACAGCTTTGAATATTTAGGCAGTTTATGTTTTTGTGTGCTTTTTGTTAAATAACATATGGGTGCCTAAGACTGAAAACATGCCTCTCCTGCTTGGCTGAATCAAAAAGAAATTGTAATGTCAATGTTAATTTTAAGAGATGACATAAAACAAATTTCACTGGTCATTTTTAATCAGCTATGTAAACAATAATCCCCAAATATAGATAGTAGAAATTGAAAATTAGTTTCCAAGGGTGAGACAAATGCTTTGCTACAATTTTTTAAATAGCATTTCAAAAGTTTACATTTCAAATGTATGTCTGGGGATTTCATAGATTTTTACAGGATTGAACATAGTATTGCTTCATCAAAAGATTCAGTTTATCTGTAGACTTCATGGTAAAGAAGGAGCTAGTTTTGTGGGATTTAAATGAAAGGCAATGTGTGCTAATAATGTTGTAATCATGGTTTTATTAAATACTTGGATAGCAATACTATAGAAATTTCCAGTTGATAGATGTAACCCTTAGAGATTATGCGCAGCTATAAAAGCCCATAACATTTAATGGGAGGCTTGTATTATCAATTAAGAGAATGCCAATATAGTTTGTTTTTTTGAATTTAGATAGGAATATCAAAAGATGCTTTCACATATCTCTGTTGTAATGGGAACAGTACAGAACCCGGTCTCATTAATGCTTTTGGTGCTCTCCCAAGGAAAGAATAAGATAACATACTATTCAAGTTAGAAAATTTAAAGAAATCCTTATTGGACATAATGGACACAGCTGAACCGCTTATTGATCTGGTTTCCCCAATAATTGAGCCTCTTACTTCTCCCCCAGGGGGCAAGGGTTTACATGAATATGAGATCATGGAAAACAGAAGCCAAGACACACAAGGGGCCATTAGAGGCCCCAGTAGAAAAGGAGATGCTAGCAACCTTATATGATTATCCTATGATACCTTTAACACCAAGAAATCAAGAGAGGACCCACGTCAGTATCATCAGCTCAAAGCTGAATGGAGCATGACTGAATAACCCCCTGCTCTACACCTAGAAAAGGGGCATCAGAATGGCAAGCCTTGTTAGCTGGTGCTAAATCCTCTTACCCTGAACAATTTTATCAGGAGTCGACTTAGAATTTAGATGGGCACCCCTCCTTTTAGAGAAGGCCAATTTCGTGTGTGACAACATCTCAAGCCATTGCAACAACCATACAACTTCCCTTTGTATAAATCAAATTTCCTGATAAGCTGCAAAAGAGGATCCCCTCTCCATCATAACCTGGAATATAGTGGGTTGGACTGTTCCATCAAAAGACCAACTTTTTTTTGACTATATATCATAATTTGACATTCTCTTCTTACAGGAAACCTGGGCCTCCTCAGAGATACAGTTAGATGGTTATTGGGTTAACTATCCCAGTTGTCCCAAGTAAGGTGGGTGGAAGAGCTAAAGAGGGTATTGTAACATTAGTGAATACATCCTTGCAATTTAAATGTGTATAACTGCCACCATTGCAGCCATGGGTTGTGACTACCTTACTCTTATTTAAACAGATGGAGATTTTGCTTTTTAATATCTACATTCCCCCACTCAATAAGAATAATTTGCTCAACAAGATTTGGGATGGCATAGAAGATTTTATACTGGGCTGCTTAGATAAATACCCTACATACCCTAATAATATGTAGGGGGGACTTAAATGCTAGGATGGGCCCAAACGATCAAGCTGAGAATGTACCAGGAGAACCCCTGCATTCCAGACAATTTAAAGACACTAAAGCAAATGGGGCAGGTCTGTGTATAAAAAAGATGACTGTACGCTTGGACCTCTGTATCCTGAATGGTTCCACTTGGGGTGACTACCCAGCAGACTATACTTATCGGGGAGCAGGAAGAAAATCCACAGTTGATTACTGGATAATATCATACGACCTCCTGAAGTTCTTGCAGAAGATGGAGGTAGACTTGCGTCTGGAAAGCGATCATGATTCACTTATCCTTACTCCTACATTACACTAGAAATTACTAAGGACTGGCTCAATCTACCTACCCAGGTTAGAGAGCCAAAATACTCAGGTAAAAATTAAATGGACCGAGAAAAATGTAAAGGAAGTTACTAAATGGATGTTAGTTCCAGAAACCATTGATTTTATTTATTTATTTATTTATTATTTATTTATTATTTAAATTTGTATACCGCCCTTCTCCCGAAGGACTCAGGGCGGTTCACAGCCAAGTAAAAATACAATACTATAAATACAAATTAAAATACAGTTAAAAAACTTATTAAAATTGGCCACAATTAAAATTAGAACTAAAACCCATTAAAACCCATAAACTTAAAACACTAACCCAGTCCAGCGCAGATGAATAAGTAGGTTTTAAGCTCGCGGCGAAAGGTTCGGAGGTCCGGAAGTTGACGAAGTCCTGGGGGGAGTTCGTTCCAGAGGGCTGGAGCCCCACAGAGAAGGCCCTTCCCCTGGGTGTCGCCAGACGACACTGTCGCGCCGACGGCACCCTGAGGAGTCCCTCTCTGTGAGAGCGCACGGGTCGGTGAGAGGTATTCGGTAGCAGCAGGCGGTCCCGTAAGTAACCCGGCCCTATGCCATGGAGCGCTTTAAAGACGTTCACCAACACCTTGAAGCGCACCCGGAAGGCCACAGGTAGCCAGTGCAGCCTGCGCAGGATAGGTGTCACTCGGGAGCCACGAGGGGCTCCCTCTATCACCCGCGCAGCTGCATTCTGGACTAACTGTAGCCTCCGGATGCCCCTCAAGGGGAGCCCCATGTAGAGAGCATTGCAGTAGTCCAGACGAGACGTCACAAGGGCGTGAGTGACTGTGCACAAGGCATCCCGGTCTAGAAAGGGGCGCAACTGGCGCACCAGGCGAACCTGGTGGAAAGCTCTCCTGGAGACGGCCGTCAAATGGTCTTCAAAAGACAGCCGTTCATCCAGGAGAACGCCCAAATTGCGCACCCTCTCCATCGGGGCCAATGACTCGCTCCCGACAGTCAGCCGCGGACTCAGCTGACTGTACCGGGATGCCGGCATCCACAGCCACTCCGTCTTGGAGGGATTGAGCTTGAGCCTGTTCCTCCCCATCCAGACCCGTACGGCTTCCAAACACCGGGACAGCACTTCGATAGCTTCATTGGGGTGGCCCGGTGTGGAAAAGTACAGCTGGGTGTCATCAGCGTACAGCTGGTACCTCACACCGAAGCCACTGATGATCTCACCCAGCGGCTTCATATAGATGTTGAACAGAAGGGGCGAGAGAATCGGCCCCTGCAGCACCCCACAAGTGCGGCGCGCGGGGTGACCTCTGCCCGTCAACACCGTCTGCGACCGGTCGGAGAGATAGGAGGAGAACCACCGATAAACGGTGCCTCCCACTCCCAATCCCCCCAACCGGCGCAGCAGGATACCATGGTCGATGGTATCGAAAGCCGCTGAGAGGTCTAATAGGACCAGGGCAGAGGAATAACCCCTATCCCTGGCCCTCCAGAGATCATCCACCAACGCGACCAAAGCCGTCTCAGTGCTGTAACCGGCCGGAAGCCGGACTGGAGCAGGTCCAGATAGACAGTTTCCTCCAGGTGCAGGGGAACTGATATGCCACCATACTCTCTACAACCTTCGCCGCGGCGGGTTGGAGACCGACGATAATTACCTAAAACAGCGGGTCAGGAAGGCTTCTTGAGGAGGGCCTCACCACCGCCTCTTTCAAGGCGGCCGGAAAGACTCCCTCCAACAAGGAAGCACTCGTAATCCCCTGGAGCCAGCCTCGTGTAACCTCCTGTGTGGCCAGCACCAGCCAGGAGGGGCACGGGTCCAGTAAACACGTGGTGGCATTCAATCTACCCAGCAACCTGTCCATGTCCTCGGGAGTCACAGGGTCAAACTCATCCCACACAACATCACCAAGACCGCCCTCAGACGTCCCGTCCGAATCGCCACAATTTTGGTCCAGACCGTCCTTCAGCTGAACGATTTTATCGTATAGATAACCGTTAAACTCCTCAGCACGTCCCTGCAACGGGTCATCCCGCTCCCCCTGGTGAAGGAGGCGGGTCACCAAACAGGGCAGCTGGGCGGTTATCTGCCGGCGCAATGAGGGAGGAGGCGTAGCAACGCCGCTTCCCTCAGTGCCACTAGGTAGGTCCTAGTATAGGATCTAACTAGTGTCCGATCAACCTCTGAGCGGCTGGACCTCCAGGAACTCTCTAGGCGTCTTCTCCGGCGTTTCATCCCCTCAGCTCCTCGGAGAACCAAGGGCGGTTGGGATCTCGCCGGGTCAGAGGCCGCAAAGGCACGACACGGTCTAAAGCCCCAGCCGCAGCCCGTTCCCAGGCTGCAGCTAGTTCCTCTGCCGTGCCGTGAGCCAGACCCTCAGGAAATGGCCCAAGCTCCGTCCGGAACCTCTCTGGGTCCATCAGGCGCCTGGGACGGTACCAACGTAATGGTTCCGTCTCCCTGCGGTGTTGGGTAGCGGTCAGAAAGTCCAGGCGAAGGAGAGTGATCTGACCATGACAAAGGTTCAATGACTATTTCCTTTAAGTCCAGATCTCTCAACCACTGACCAGAGACAAAAATCAGGTCCAGTGTGCCACCCCCGATGTGAGTGGGGCCATCCACTACTTGAGTCAGGTCCAAGGCCGTCATGGAAGCCAAGAACTCCCGAGCTACCGTCGATGACGAGCCGGCAGATGGCAGGTTAAAGTCCCCCATGACTAAAAGTCTGGGGGTCTCCACCGCCACCCCGGCAAGCACCTCTAGGAGCTCGGGCAGGGCAGCTGTCACGCAGCAAGGAGCCAGGTACGCGACCAGCAAGCCCATCTGACATCTATGACCCCACCTCACAAAGAGGGATTCACACCCGGCAATCTGAGGTACAGTGGTCTCCCTCGGCTCTAGACTCTCTTTGATAACAACCGCCACCCCTCCACCCCTACCCTGGGCCCTCGGCTGATGGAATGCACGGAAACCCGGTGGGCACATCTCGACCAGGGGCACACCCCCTTCAGTGCCCAACCAGGTCTCCGTAACGCCTATAATATCCGCGGCACCCCCCTGAATCAGATCATGTATTAGGGGGGCCTTATTGGCCACGGACCGTGCGTTGCATAACATCAGACGAAGGCCCAGGCTCTGAGGGTCCTGACCATCCGGGGAACGGGTAAAGTCAGGGGGATCGGGGCACGCGATCGCCTGCATACATCGAACGCGTGACCCCCTATGTCGATACGATCCCCCCCTTCCGCCATATCTGCCCCTCCCACTTACCGTGCAAATAGACTCACCCTCACACAAAGGAACACCCTCCCCCCCCATAACCTCCGAACCCATTTGATAATCGCCACGAGCATGCGCTGGAACTGGTTTCCCTCCCGACGGGCTACCCCCATCACCCGCCCCACCCCCCCCCCCCCTTCAAAAAGCCCCGTCTCAAACCCCAAAGGCTCTTTCTTCTCGCATGCCACCTCTGTGGGTCCCAAGACCCGTCATTGAGGCCGGCCCTTGGTAGCGATATGGGCCATTCCTGCGAGGCGGGGCACCTCGCAGGCGCAAGAGTTCATGTACAGTGTAGCGCATAGAAAAGTGCGAATCGGCGAGGGATGCTAAGATGGTAAAATCCCAGAGTAATAAAAATGGTGAATCTTCCAGCGGGAGTCCAGTTGGTAAAAGGACAGATGGAGCAGGAACCGGATAGCGATGATAAAACAGGAACAGACAGGCCGGCAGTCTCCATAGTGTGCCTATGGGAAACAGTTCTACAATAGGACTTAATCAGGTAGAAGTAGCTATCGGTCTGCCCGAGTCCATAGACCAGTCTAAGCTAGTCCAATCCAGTCCAATCCACTCCATATCCCGCAGATGGACATGCATGACCGCCCAGTTTAGATGACCCATAGTCCGGTATGGGGGGGGGGCGGAAATACAATGGAGCAAGCCAGGTCACCAAGGCCACAAAGGGAAATACGATGGAGCAAGCCAGGCCACCAGGGGCCATTCGATGACACGCGATGAAAAATGCAACAAAACAGGCCAAAAGAGGGGACAAACCTCAGTCACGGTTCCGGCCTCCTCTCCCACCGAGGCCTCACCACACCCATCCTCGGTGGGGCTGCCAAATACAGGGCGCCGTTGGACAGGCGCCTCGCAGTCCACACAGCCTCGCCAGGCGCAACCAGCGCCGATGGAACTGGCGCCGATGGAGCTGGCGCCGAAGGAGCCGGCAGGCCCACCGACAGGCAAAAGACGGGTCGGGATTCGCGCCAGCTGAAACCAGGCCGAATCCACACCCCGAAGCCGTCGGAGCCAGGCCGAGACCGCCGACGATCTCACGCCGCTGGAATTTGGCCAGGATCGCCGGGATCGCCGCTGGGCCGCTGGGCAGGGCTCCGCTGGGCAGGGCTCCGCTCCGCTGGGCAGGACAGGGCCGGAGCCGAGGCCGAAGCCCGCAGGAAACAGCAGGCCTCCCTCGCCTCCCTCGCCTCCATCGCGTCCTCGCTTCCTCAAAGATGGCCGCCCCCTTCCGGACCGCCACTCCGTCCCTCGGCCCATTCTCGGCTGTCGCATGTCCGAGAGGCCACAAACCTCTCCAGCGGCAGCCAGACAGATCGAACCACACGCCGAGGGACCGGAGAAGCCTGGTGAGTCAGCCCGAAGTCTCCATTTCAGGGAAAGCCGCCACCGCCGATTCGGGCTCCTCTAAACAGCTGCCATTCTCGCGCATGCGCAGTGCCAAAGATGAACTAGTATTCTGTTAGTGAGAACTGGTTTACATACATCTCTACTAAGAAATAATTTGAAGGACCATACTTAGAGGAGTTTGAAACTTTAATTTCAAATTTGAAACCAGTTCTCACTAACAGAATACTAGTTCATGCCAAAAAGCCAGTTTTAAAGAACAAAAAATGATTTGATAGAGATTGCATGCAATTAAGGATCTATAATGAGTACAGAAAAAGTTAAAATGATCCTTCTGAGGATCACACTCACTTCTTAAAACAATTGAAGGCACAATATAATACCCTCCTAAAAGTGCAACTTTGAAGGAGCCTTGGCAGAAATTAATCACATCAGTCACGACAAAAAATACTTCCCTTTTTTGGTATATCACCAGAGGATTGGGGAAATCTCCCCTACCCACAACTACTCAGGTACCGATTCAGGTTTGGGAATAATATTTTAGAGAGTTATATACAGACCCCGACTATGTAACTAAAGAGAGCCAAATTAGTTTGGACCAAACTACTTACTGGCCCCCTGATACACCAGAAGAGATAACCTGGCTGATCAGAGCCCTTAAGGCTAATAAGACTCCTAGTGCTGATAATGTCCTGATAATCAAAAAGAACACCAGTTGGTGGGCCCCACTTTTATCATCTCTGTTTACGTTTATAGATAAAACGGGCCGTAGGCCAAGAGATTGGGAATTAGAAATTATTATACCAATCTATAAAAAGGGTAATATAAATGAACCAAGCAATTATAGACTCATTAGTCTCCTGAGTGTTATTAGTAAATTGTATGCCAAACACCTAAACTATAAACTTTGGGATTGGCTAATTTCAGGGTGATAATCAAAGATGAACAAACCGGTTTTAGAGAAGGAAGATCTGCGGTGGATCATATCCTGATACTTCATCATTTGATACAAAAATATACATACAAAAAAAAAATCCTCTCTCTACGTGATCTTCCTTGATTTTAAGCGGGCCTTTGATTCAATATCCAGGAACAGCCTATGGGAGAAATTAAAATGCACTACAATCGATAAATGCCTCCTTTTCCTCATACAAAAATTGTATGCCAATTCCACCTTGAAAGTGAGGTCTAATCCTCAAGGGACTTTAACTGGCCCAATAAGGGTTCAAAAAGGGGTACGGCAGGGCTGCCTCCTGTCCCCCCTCCCTTTTTAACTTCTGTATTAACCCGCTGATCGATCTCTTACAGAACCCTGATCTACATCCTCCTAACATAGCACAACACAAAATCCCGATTCTCCTATATGCCGACAATGCTGCTATTATTTCACAAACTCCCATAGGACTGGAGAGAACAATTAGGGCAACACTTGGCTTTTGTAGACAGAACAAGTTGGTCCTTAACTTTGATAAATCAAAAAATTTAGTTTTTGCTAAAAGACCCAGATAATACTTCTGGAAAATTGAAGGACACAGATTGGAACAAGTTACGACATTTCAATACCTTGGGGTGGTTTTCCATTTGGAGCAGACATTGCAAGCAGCCAATAGGTCCTCAAATGCAATTAAACATTTCTTTTATAGAGGCAGAGGTCAATTAGTACCTGCTGCCTTAAAACTTTTTGAGGCCAAAACATTGGCGCAAATTCTTTATGGGCCACAAACAGGAATCCTTGCAAAGAAAAACTTGCTAGAAACCATACAAACCAAATTCCTGCGAGCCATCTTAGCTGCACCCCAAGGAACTCCAAACACCCAGCTAAGAATTGAGACAGGTATTCCTCAAATTCAGGTAAGAGCCTGGAAGATGATGATCATTTATTGGCTAAAAATTCATTTTTTTCCAGAGGGACTGTCCCCGCTAGTGCTGACTCAACTTCCTCTCCCTCTGGAACAGGCAATAGATCACAAGCTGGGCTCTTGTGGGCTCTCATCAGTATTCTTAATGTCCCTAGGCTTTGACAAAGCAAGTAGTAATTGATAGAATGAAGAATGTGAAGTTCCAAGAAGAACTAAATAGGTTGCCTCTCTACAGTAGGGAGAGAATCAAGCAGGGTGTGTGGGAATCAGCGAGATATCTAAATGATCTGATCTTCCCAAAACGAAGAATAGCTTTCTTCAGCGCCAGATTTAATATTCTCCCCTCAGCACATCTCCAGAGTAGATAAGAGAACACCAATAGCAGAACAGGTATGTATATGTGGTAAAGGAGAAGTCGAAGATAGCTCACATGTTTTATTGTACTGTGAGTTATACAGAGTATGTATGTTGTGTCTTGCCCGCCCTCAGAGCAGCCGGGGCCTTCTTATCTGCTCCCGAACACGGAGGAATGTATGCCTTCCAGCCCCAGTCCTGGCTCCATGCCCACACAAACTGCAGAAGAAGGAGCATCTCCCTGCCCCAGCCCTGACTCCATGCCCAGGCAAACGGAGCAGCTAGACCCCTCCCCCTCCTCCACAGCAGGTGAGCCTGAGGAGGTTTACTCTAACAACAGCTGATTGGAGTAATCCTCGCATCAGAAGATTGGAGAGGCGGAGGCAACAGAAGGAAGGGAGGGGCAGGCCTTAATGAGTGCTGAGTCATGGAGCCACACCCCATGGCCTATATAAAGGATCTACTTTCTGGCAGTCTCTGAGTCAGGCAAAAGTCGAACTTATCTTGCTGAAGTCACTTACTGGTCTCCTGCCTGCTCTGAGGACTTTGCTAGGACTTTGGGCAGAGCTGCAGAGGCAAGCCTGATTCGGATTTCCCTGACCCAGCCGTCAGCGGAGGAGTGGGACACGACAATGTAGGTCAATATATATTCTCCCCTTACTAGAGAGATTGCCAGGGAGGACAGATGACTTTTATGTAGGCTTTCTCCTCCAAGACTCAAACCTGACTACCACGCATGCAGTGGCAAAATTATGTGTCGCTGCAATGTCCACAAGAAAAGAATTGGTTACAGAATTATAGATGTCAACTTGTGCCAATTTTTTGGAGATACCTATAACAATTTTTGGAAAAATATATTTACTCACATACTTATCAGCTCTCCACTCATGTAAATTAGGGAGTGACCCTAATGGTTTGAGATCATGTATTTTCATAACAGGAATATTGTTATTCACAATTAATGTCAGTATTATTTTTAATTTATTGTATGTCTATTGCTGGTCGATGACCATAATAAAGTTTAAAGTTGTAATGGAAAGGGAGACATGAGAAATACCACATTTCTCAATAGGCCTTATAGGAGAATGCTTATTTTACACCTGCCAGTCAAAAGATCCATCAGTAAATTCAATTACCTATTGTCTATGGAGTATTATATAACAAAGAAGCACTCCAGTTATCATCATCAACAACATCAACATGTTAGTTTGAGTCAGTAGTGGGATTCCAATTTTTTACTACTGATTCTGTGGGCATGGCTAGATGGTGATATGACTGGTGGGTGTGGCTAGGTGTCAGCCTCCGCATGCTACTTTAATTGTTTTATTACTTAGTTAATTGTTTTACTGCTTAGTTAATTGTTATATTGTTTTCTTTAGTGTTAAGTATTGGGAATGGAGTAATGTGCCTTTAAGACTGCTTTGGCTGCCATAAGGGGGGGAGGAGTTTTATCTTGAAACGAAACCCATTGATTCAAATTCCAAGAGTGGGCTTATGCCAACGGACTCTGCATACCAGACAAGTGAAAACCATCGGAAGAAGAACACCACGTGATACCTGAGGAGAAATGGATTGGACCTGGCTGTTTGACTTTTGGAGGGAGGAGGGGTGAATGAGGGATATGTATGTGTAAGACACTCCTACTATTCAGAACTTGCTTTACTTTCTTTGCTTTCAGTTCATACTCAGTAAAAGTTACCTTTCTCTACAAATCATGGAGTTGGGGTTTTTCTTTCTTGAGTTTTGAAAAGAGGCACACCTGACATTAAGCAAGTTCTCCCTTTGTTATCAACCATCCAGAAGACTGCCGAGAGAGCTGAAAAGATAACACCAAAAAATAAAAATAAAATGTCAGACCTTGAATGCGAAGTGGAAGAGATGGGGGCAGCTGCCACATCTCATGCTTCTCAGCTTGAAGAAGATTCAACAGTCTGGCTGGAGAAATTGAAGATAGAGGAAGACCATGAGAAACCCAAGTAGTCTATTGGAGTTGGCAGATTACCAGAATCGGGGGAGCTTCCTTCTGGCGTTACAAAAAGAAAACATAAGGGAGGACTTTCTACCTGGCAGCAGGAAGAGAAGATCAAGGAGGATGTACAAATTGCAGAGGCTGTTAGACTTTATAAAGATGCAGTCCAAAGGCGACAGGCTCATGAAAGGTATGAAATATCCACCCAGATCACCTCGGGGCTGGGGGAAGAAGAGCCAGGCTCAGGAGCTACTGGGGGGGGGGGCGGATTATGGCGAAGAGATTCCAGGGGACCAGGAGCAAGAAATACGATCCCCTCTGGGCCCACAGATTCCGATAGAGGCCAGAGGCCCTCTGCTGGTCAAATGTTCTTCCGCAGGAGGAAAAAGCCAAAAATCCCCCCATTACCTGGGAAATTTAATGGAGTCCCTAAGGAGTTTGGACATTTCTTGGCCCTGGTGTGTAATCACATGGAGGACTGGGGGGAGGACTATTTGTCTGATGTGGCTCGAATGAGGAACATGACTCAAGTTTTGGGAGGAATGGCAGCCAACTGGTTTGTGGCCTTACACAATGAGAACTCTCTGCTGCTGAGAAATTATGACCATTTCATGGCCACCCTAAGAGCAAGATTTGAGGACCCTTTGGCTGAGCAGAAATCCAGGATTCAGATGAAATCCATCAAGCAGGGGAGAAGACCAGTGGCTGAATACAACCAAGAGTTTCGTGATCTGGTGCCCCACATGAGAGGGTGCTCGGAAGTGGCTTTATTGGATTATTACAAAGATGGCCTAAATGGAGACATATGTGCACTGTGCTGGGCGCGAACATTCCCCGCTACCCTATATGGTTGGTTTACCCTGGCAGTGGAGATGAAGATTGAGTTGGCCAAGGATCGCGTCGCAGGCGGCCATGCCTGGAAGCATACCCCATCCCACCCCCAGAAAGGGCCCCTGAAGGGGCCTGCTGCGATGGTAAGTGGGAAGCAGAGATCCACGGCGTGTTTCAGATGTGGAAAGGAGAGCCATAGAGCAGCCGACTGTGTGGTCCAGCTGGTCCCGAAGACGACCCCTGGTGGTGGAAAAGGAGCCATGAAGCCGGCAGCCAAGACCCGAGAGGTCGTCAAAAGGGGAGCGGACGTCATCAAGATTGCTCCTCCCACCGAGGAGGAGCTGGGGACTCCAACTAGTTCCGGTGACAGCGAGTCTGCATCTGAATCCGATGAAGATCTCCTGGTGAGTTGGAAGGGGGCCCCCCTGACTATCCCAGTTAAACTGCATGTCCCATCCTCGGGAACACAGGGGGAAATGCTAGCCCTCTTAGACTCAGGGTGTACCAGGTGCGTCATCAGCCCCGAAGTGGTGGAGAAAATGGAACTTAAATTAAAAACCTTAAGTAGGCCCATAGCCTTTTGCCAGTTAGATGGGTCAGTGGCAGGGGGAGGCCCTGCCCATTTTATAATGGAACCAATAGAGATGCTCATAGGAGACCACCGAGAAACCCTGTACTTTATCGTGACACCGGGGATGGACCAGCCCATCTTGCTGGGACTGTCTTGGTTCCAGAAGTGGAACCCACGAATAAATTGGAAAACGGGGGTACTATGATTCCGCTCCTAGTCGCAGAGGGTGGAAAAAAGGATTGTCAAAGGAGAGGTACCTGTATCCACCGAACGACTGGGGATCAGTGACAGAGCGGCTGGATGGAGAGGAAAAAATTCCCAAGGAGTACTGGGACCTTCGGGAGGTCTTTAGTGAGAAGGCCTCTGACGGGCTATCCCCCCATAGGTCTACGGACTATGGTATTGAAATCCTTCCGGGGGTAAAGCTCCCGAAACCGAAAGCTTACCCCATGACGCAGAAAAAATTGGGAGAATTGCGGAATTTTATTGACAAAAATTTGGAGCGAGGATTCATTCAACTCGCCAGGCCTTGGGTAGTGGCTCCGGTGATGTTCCGAGAAAAGAAGGTTTTCACTTGTCTGGTATGCAGAGTCCGTTGGCATAAGCCTGCTCTTGGAGTGTGAATCAATGGGTTTCGTTTCAAGATAAAACTCCTTATGGCAGCCGAAGCAGTCTTAAAGGCACATTACTCCATTCCCAATACTTAACAGTAAAGAAAACAATGTAACAATTATTTAAGCAGTAAAACAATTAACTAAGTAATAAAACAATTAAAATAGCATGCAGAGGCTGACATTCGGCCCTACTGCAGAAAAGATGTTAGTCCTAGAAGGAAAAGAGAGATTAATTAAGGTTTGTCAGGATACTTCCCATAGAATAGTGTTAGTTTTCTGGGGACCCGAACATCCTCCTTGTTAACCCATTCTGCTTGGGACAAACGGAGATGTTTCCAAGCCACTAGGTATTGGACTTTACCCCTGTGTCCCAAGCGGAATGGGTGGCCATGTGACTGGGTGGGCATGGCTAGGTGGCCATGTGACTGGGTGGGCATGACTAGGTGGCCATGTGACTGGGTGGATGTGGCTAGGTGGTCACGATCCTAGTTCCCCCTGTGGGGATTCCCCCATCCAGACCTTTTATAATCCCCCAAAGGGTCAAAGGAAATCAGATTCCATACAGCTTTGAATCCTTAAGGCGAACAAAATACACGTGGTCCTCGCTTAATGGCCAGTTGCTTAGCAAGTGTTCTAATTTATGACTGACCTCCCTAGAGCTACTTGACCTGTTTTTGCAGTTTTGACAGCCACACACACACAAACATTTATGACCAATTACAACATCCCACACAATCATGTGACTGAGGTTTTCTGTTTTTTGCCAGTTTCCAACAATTCCTTCTGGTTTCCAATTAAAAATGCCCATGGGGAAAATGGATTTGTTAATAACCACATTGTTCACTTAATGACCACAAGGTTCACTTAACGACCATGGTGTTTGCCTAGCCCAGGGGTCTGTAGCCTTAAACACTCAAAGAGCCATTTTTCTATTTTCTTTAAAACAGGTATCTCTCTCTCTGTCTCTCTTTTCTCCCTCTCTCATCTCTCCTTTTCTCATCTCATCCTCTTTCTTTCTCCCTCTCTCTGTTTCTCATCTCTCTTTCTTTCTCTTTCATTTCCTCTCTCTCCTCTCTTTCTCTGTATGTGTCTCGTTTCTCTTTCTGTCCTCCCTTTCTCTCTCTTTCTCTTGTCTCTCTCTTTCCCCCATCTCTCTGTGTCTCCTCTCTTTCTTTTCCCTCCCCCCTCTGTGTCTCACTTGTTTCTCTCTCTCTTTCCCTCCCTCCCTCTCTCTCTCACCATCCCGGGAGGGAGGAACTTTTGAACTGGTGCTTGGTGGTGGGAATTTGATGTCCAGAGGCCAACAAGCCACATACTGAAGACCAGATGGGGGCAATCCAGGAGTGAAATGCTACTGGTTTGGGCCGGTTAAAACCGGTAGTTTGAACCGGTAGTAAAAAATGCTACTGGTTTGCCGAACCAGTAGTAAAAATATATATATAAAAAATCTCTCTCCGCTGATCGTTGTGAGGCGGGAGGATTGGAATAATCCATAAATCCATTATTCCTCCTTCCTAATATGATACCTGTATTTTTAACATATCTCTTTATATTCAACTACATTATATTTTATATCTTATGATTGTCTGCTTTGTAACCTCGATATAAATGAGGAACTGAACGTGCCAGCTGAACAGGAACATTGCTGAAACCTACAAGTGATGGAACATAACAGGAAGCCATATGGGTGGTGTATGATACTTGCTCAACCGTTACCGTATTTGGATATTAGGTGCTTCTTGCTGTATGAAATGTATCGTTAAGAGATGAAACTGTACTTTCTGTAATTTTCCATAGTTACTTCTGCTTTTTGAATTAAGGTTTTTAAAACCACCTGCCTGGGCGTATCCCGGGCAGCCCAGACTTTGGTGTTTGAACACACTGGGCTCTGATGCATCAATAAAGTCTGTTTCTCTCACCTTCCTGGTCTCGAGTCTTTCTCTTGGCAAAGTGTGGCAGTAACTGGACAACTGGACTTTGCTGCTACATCTCTGGCGACCGCGGCAGGAAACTGAGGGGTCTTGGGACCCTCTGGACTGTCCACCCCGGTGTCGGGGTTCATCTTGTCAGGAGGAACTTCCTAGCGCGCATGGACAACTTGATCCGAGGGACTTCTTGGGGACAGGGTGACTCCGGCAGCGGTGGCTGACATCTCCAAGAACCAGTTGAGAAGGCGCAAAGACCAGGCCCTGTTAGCAGCTAGCTGCGTTGGTGGTGGGACCCCAAAAATGCAAGTATCTGGGGTTATTGTACTAATCCGTGCTCAGAAGGTAGAGCGGACAGAGAGGCCTGATCTCCTCTCTTCCAGGGTAATACGTAGTGGTAGAAAAAGGTGGGTGGCTTGTCTTTAGGTGTGTGTGTGTGTGTGTCATCCGCAGTTCCCAACAGAGGCCGTGATTTTCCGGGTCCTTGGGTCGGGTGAGTTTGTGTGGACAGGACACCTTCTTGTTTTCCCGAGAGAAAAGGACCCCTTACCTTTCTCTCATCCCTTTCCCTTGTTATTCTGTCTGGGACCCTGGGTGGATCATGGGAGGTGGAGAAAGTGTTCCCTTGACACCTTTACAATGTATGCTCAAGAATTTTAAGGCAGGTTATATGACTCAGGACTATGGCATTGAGTGAAATAGGCACGATTTGAGGCGTTTTGTGAGGCAGAATGGCCGACCTTTGACCTCGGCTGGCCTGACAAGGGCACTTTAGATAATATTGCCCTTAAGGTCCACCAATTGGTGTTTCATCCAACTGAGGCCATCCAGACCAGGCTCCTTATATTGATGTCTGGTATAACCTCCTTAGAAGGCCCCCTCTTGGCTTTTGAAATGCAAAATCAACAATGCCTTCTGATGATGTCCCGAAACTTGTCAGATAAAGATACTAAAGATGACTGCCAAACCCTCCAGTTTTCCAAGTGCCCCTGAAGAACTTCCACATCCGCCACCATATATGCCTCCTCATAGTTTGGATACTTTTCCAAGAAGGCGTTTGAAGTCTTCACCTCAAGTCACCTGTCCTATGGCAGAAGGAAGTTACTGGATCCATCGTCACTGTTCCCTAACATCTAGTGGCCAGGAGCAGGGAGACGATACTGTCCTCCCTGTCAGTTCCTTTAAAGGATCCCAAGACTTGACCCTAATGGATGACCCAGATATGCCCCCTTGAGGGATCGGAGGAGACAGAAGAAAGGGGGCAGGGGTGGCAGCTGTTTCCCCCGAGGAAGAAGATTCCCCAGTGGCTGCACGGACTAGGTCAAAGACTGACCCAACTTCACCCTCTGCATTTACGGCCCCTCTGAGACAAGTGGATCAATTATTGGTGCATAGGGATGATCCAAATAAGGTGGCAACTACCCCTCTCTTCCAACATATCCAATTTTCCACTTCCGATTTGCTCAACTGTAAGTTTCATTATGGGCCTTATAGTGAAAAACCCAATGAAGTGGCTGATCTTGTCAAAACAATTATTGACACTCATAATCCATCTTGGATGGATTTGCAACAACTTATGGGAACTCTGTTTAACCCAGAAGAGAGAGAAAAGATCCGAGTCGCTGCCACCCAGATTTTGAAGCCAGATGTGCCAGTTCAATATAATCTCATGGATTGGATTGAGCAGAAGTTCCCTTCCGCAGATCCAAGTGGGACCCTTATGAGAGCCGCCACATGACTGAGTTACAAGAATATCAGAGACTATTTGTCCAGGCAGTACGGGCGGGAGGAAAACCGGCTACAAATATGTCAAAACCTTCCTTGGTCATACAGGAACCCAATGAGAGTCCTGAAGCTTTTTACTCTCGTCTGATTGACTCTTATCGTATGTACACCCCCATTGACCCAACCTTGCCAGAAAATGCCTGAATGTTAGCAATGGCCTTTATTTCTCAAAGTGCCCCAGACATTAGGAAAAAGCTCCAGAAACTTGAAGGGGCATTGGGCAAGCCGATGAGTGAGTTAATGGAAGTGGCTCGAAAAGTTTTTGTGAATCAGGAAGTCCGTGAAGAACAAAAGAAGGACCAGAGAATGCACAAGAAGGCTGAATTGTTGGCTGCCGCCATGATGAGTGGACCCAGAGATGGCAGGGGCTTACGTGGCCGAGGGACCAGAAGAGCGTTGGGACCTAATCAATGTGGCCTATGCAAGACGGAGGGCCATTGGAAAGGTGAATGCCCTAATAAGGAAGAATTTGCCCGGCCTGGTGACCGCCCCTGGAGTCCGCCTAGTGGTGTGCGAGGTGTCCGGAGAGGTCCTCAGAGAGGTTGGGGTCGTCGTGGCCTGTTCCCTAGATCTCCCCTTGTTGGATTGGCCGAAGCTGAGGAGTGGCAATGAGGCCGACCGGGTTTGGCATGCCTCCCCGAACCTATGGTCCGCTTGACAGTTGGAGGCAAGACGATCCCCTTCCTTGTCGATACTGGTGCAACCCGATCTGTTTTAACTATACCCCTGGCTCAACCATCTAATTCTTCTATCAATATTCAAGGTGTTAGCAGCGATGCAGTTGAAAGACCTTTTCTTCAGCCCCTTCATTGTGTAGCAGGAGGCCATACAATCACTCACCAATTTGTCTACATGCCAGATTGTCCTATGCCTCTTTTGGGTCGTGACTTGCTTTGTAAATTACGGGCACAGATCTCCTTTTCAGAGGATGGCTCAATGAACTTGAGATATGGAAAAGTTAATATGGATATTCCCCGGGAGGAAGTGTGGAGATTGATGGTGGCATTAGAAGCCCCGCAGGGTGGGAAATGGAAAGATTTCAATGTTCCCCATTTGTGGGCTGAAGATAATCCTCCAGGTTTTGCTGCCCACCATCCACCTATTTTGGTTGAGGAAATTCCCCGGAGGACCCCAGTGAGAATTCATCAGAGAGCCTATCCTCGACACATTATTACTGCCATACAGAAGGTCATTGATACTTACCTTACTTATGAGATTTTGGTTCCAATAGACTCACAATGGAACACCCCCATCTTACCAATCCCAAAAGGTGATGGCCATTTTCGGATGGCTCAGGATTTAAGACGGGTGAATGACGCCACGGTCACCATCCACCCGACAGTGCCCAATCCGTATGTTCTCTTGGGACTAATACCCCCTACTGCTCGTTGGTTCTCGGTCATCGATTTGAAAGATGCTTTTTTTACAATTCCAATTCATCAAAAGTCCCGTTATTTGTTTGCCTTTGAGTGGGAAAGCCCCGTAACTGGAAGGAAACAACAATATACTTGGACTCGTTTGCCACAGGGGTTTAAGAATTCTCCCACGCTGTTTGGGGCTGCTCTCGCCCGGGATTTGGAGGCCCTGGAGATCCCCCCTCCTTCAGTATGTTGATGATCTCCTTTTGACTGGTACTTCTGAAGATGTTTGCTGGGAAAACACTTCCATTTTATTACATCTTCTACAGGACTTGGGTTATAAGGCCTCCAAGAAGAAGGCCCAATTGGTTTTACCCAAGGTCCGGTATTTGGGCTATGATATTCAGCAAGGCAGCCGAACCTTAGGCCATGAGCGAAAGGAAGCCATTTGCCAATTGCCAGTTCCTAAGAACTGGAAGGAGTTGTGAGGGTTTTTGGGTGCGGCTGGTTTCTGTCGAATCTGGATTCCTAATTTCGCCATTTTGGCCAAACCGTTGTATGAAGCTACTAAGGGGGGTGATAAGGAACCATTGCGGTGGGGGAAAGAGGAACAGCAAAGTTTCACAACTCTGAAGCTCGCTTTAACTCAGGCCCCTACTCTTGGCTTGCCTGACTTGGAGAAGCCTTTTCAACTTTTTGTCGACACAAAGCAAAACATGGCAGTTGGTGTGCTTACACAGAAGGTGGGGACATGGTTTCGCCCCGTCGCGTACCTGTCTAAGCAGCTGGACAATGTTGCGAAAGGTTGGCCGACCTGTTTGAAAGCAGTTGCTGGAGCGGCCCTTCTCACGCATGAGGCCAATAAGTTGACCTTTGGCCATGACTTGGAAATCCATACTCCACATGCTTTACGGGCCGTCTTGGAAAATAAAGGACATCTCTGGCTTACTAGCCCTTGCATGTTAAAATATCAGGCTATGCTTACACATAACCCTTTAATTCGTCTAGTTCATTCTACTGTTTTGAATCCTGCAACCTTGCTTCCGGAACCTGACTCTCGGGCATCCCATGATTGCCTTCAAACCATTGAGGAGACTTTCTCAAGTCATCCTGATTTGAAGGATGTTCCCCTTGTTAACCCAGACTATACTCTCTACACTGATGGTTCTAGTTTCTTTCATGATGGTGTCCGGAAGGCTGGATATGCGGTCGTGACACTGGAAGACGTTTGGGAAGCTCAGCCACTGCCCCCTGGCACTAGTGCCCAATTGGCTGAACTACATGCCTTGACGAGGGCCCTTGAAATGTCCTATGATTTGCGGGTCAACATCTATACGGACTCTAACTATGCTTTTCTTACTGTCCAAGTTCACGGTGCCCTTTATAAAGAGCGTGGGATGTTAACAGCAGGCG
The DNA here is from genome assembly GCF_028640845.1 of Ahaetulla prasina. NCBI lineage: Eukaryota > Metazoa > Chordata > Lepidosauria > Squamata > Colubridae > Ahaetulla > Ahaetulla prasina. The sequence continues at coordinate 186,080,642 of NC_080539.1, forward strand.
GCAAGGATATAAAGTATGGATCTCACATTCTGCGGCTCTTGGACAGTGTATGGGCTCCCCGAGAAGTTGCAATAATGCACTGTTAGGGCCATCAAAAAGGGGTTTCTGATATCGATCGTGGCAATAACAAGGCTGACCGCACCGCCCGCTCTGTCGCATTTGCCTTTTTGCTTGCTCAGGCTCTTTGTCCTTTATGGACCCCTCCATCTAATGCCTCCCCGTCCTATATACCGGAGGAATTGCGTCAGGCCAAATCTTTAGAGGCCTCCTTCGTAGATGGTTGGTGGTTCCTTCCGGATGATCGTGTCTTTGTTCCCCAACACCTGGCCTGGGACGTTGCTTCTTCTTTGCATCAACAATTACATTTGGGGAAGTCTGCCTTGGCACAGGCCTTACTGCGTGAGGTGTATATTGATAAGATCCATAGTCTGGCAGCTAATGATGTTCTTCGTTGTTCTATTTGTGCCGCCAACAATCCTCGTCAGGGACCATCTTTGCCCCAGGGCCACCAACCTAAGGGCTGTTATCCCTTTGATTCTCTCATGATCGACTTTACAGACATGCCACGATCGGGGTCCTATATTGCTATGTTAGTTATTGTTTGTACCTATACTGGCTGGCCTGAGGCTATTCCCACTAGAACTAAAAAGGCAGCTGAGGTTACGAAAGCCTTACTTCATGTTATAATTCCACGCTATGGCCTTCCAACACGCATCTCATCCGATAATGGCCCCGACTTTATTCATCAAGCGACTCAGAAGATTGCTCTTATGTTGGGTATCAATTGGAGACTTCATTGTAGTTTCCACCCGAGTTCAGGGGGCCTTGTTGAAAGGTTTAATCGAACCATTAAGGATAAGATAGCTAAAATTTGTCAGGAGACACATCTTAAGTGGCCAGAGGTGCTCAACATGGCACTTCTTGCTGTATGTTGTGCACCTCGTAAGAACCTCAATGTTTCCCCTTTTGAGCTTTTATATGGGAGAATTCCGAATCTTGTGGCTCCCACTGGCCTTCATTCACCTCAGTTGGGTGATACTCTCAAATTGAAACAATTGCAAGCCCTTAATGCCATGGTCCGTCGTTTGCAGACGTATGTGTTGTCTTGTCGTTCCCATGTTATTGTCACTCCAACTCATAATATTAAGCCTGGTCAGGAGGTGTGGGTTAAACATTGGAAACAGGAGCCTTTGGCCCCTAAATGGAAAGGACCGTATACTGTTGTTATGTCTTCTCCCCTTGCTGTTAAGGTTGCTGAGGTCAAGCCGTGGATCCACTGGTCTCGTGTGAAATTGGCTGCTCCAGCTTCGTGGTCCGTCTGTGGTGATCCGGCAGGTCCATTGAAGTTGTCTTTCCGCAAGGTCTCCTCTCGCGGTGCCATTCAACGACCCGGATCTGACGTCTCCCCTGTGGGTATCACTCCGGAAGCTGATACTTGCACGGGCCCCTACAATCTTCGTTCCAGTGCCCGTTCCTGTGGCCGACATGGACTCCGCTTCTAGACTACAGGACACGGCTCGCATTAGGCGATACCTTGTGCCCTCGGTTTGGGTCATGATTGTACTTCTCTTCTTTTGTATTGTTATTAATACCATGTATCTTTTTAAGGTCTTTTATTTCGATAAGCAACCTGTGCTCGCCCCTCCCCCTGATCTGGTCAACCTCACCTCTTGGGATGATTCTTTTTCTCCAGGGGGGAATGGGGTTCCGGTTTATGGGTCTGGTCCTTTTCCTCCTTGCACTCAATGTTTTCTGTATCTCCCCAATTCTATTCATTTTACATATAGCCAAATGCGGATCCCAGAATGCCAAATGGAGGAAGGCCTCACCACGTGTGAGCATGAGGGGCGGAGGTTTTGGCGTTGTAGATTGCCTTTGAATGGTACCTTCTGGGATTACTGGGATGGTTACAATTCTACTGTTATGTGCCATGTGCTTGATATCCCTTGGACTCCGAGACTGCCCCCACGCAACCCTCGTAGTATGCGCTCAGTAAGTTTCTCTTCCGCACCCATAGCGTCTTCACCTATGACACTTGCTTGGGACCGTAATTCTTACCTGTTAGATGTACAGAATATTTCCTGTATAGTGAATAGAACTGATTGTTGGATTTGTTGGATTTGTATGCATGTGCATTCCTCCACATGCCAAAGGAGGGCTTATAATACATGCCATTCCCTTTAATACAACCATATGGCACCAGAACGATTGGAAATGGTTTCAGGGTAGACCAGGTATTTTGCAAAATGACGATGTTCCTGCTCCCGTTTTGGCTATTGCTAGCAGAATCCAGGAAGAGGCAGCATATTGTTGGGAATTTACTAATACTACAGGGACTGCTTTGCTTGCAGTGGGTAAATACCCCAATTGCAGAACCACGTTTGTGCTTGCTCCAATTATGTACAGAAATAATACCTATCTCAATGGCACCTTTACTGAACACCTTCATAATTTTACTGAATATGCCTGCACCAACCAGTTAACTGGTGGTTGCCCAGTAAGTATAGGCTGTCCGACAAACCTCTCCTCTGAGGCCCTTGCCTTAATCCGGACTTCCTTTCCCCTCTGTAATATTATAAGGGCTATGGTCCAACAACTAACTGCGGAGCAGAATCACACGACAAATATAATAGGTGATTTTTGGATGTTGTGTGGAAGGAGGGCATATCAACAGATCCCAGCATGGAGGTCTGGCCACTGTACTCTAGGACATATTGCTCCTTCTGTTATAATATCTGATCGCCGTCCATCCGGACGGTTAAGGAATTGCAGAGATGCAGATGTTCAACAACCCATCAATTACTATCTTGGAACCCAGATTGCGAGAGCTGCTCTTCCTCCTTTGGGAGTGGCCATGAATTATAGGGACTTGCATGCTTTGTCAAATTGGACTACTGTTTTGTTTAATGATACTATAAAGGCCTTAAAAATGATTAATTGCATTTTTAATTGTGTGGAAATTGCACAAATCCGGGAGGTAGTTCTGCAGAATCGTTATGCTTTAGATATCATTTTAGCTGCAAAAGGGGGTGTGTGTGCTTTGATTCATTCTCATTGTTGTGTTTACATCACTGATTATAAGGCCAACATTTCCGCTACTGTTAACCACATGGAAACTGTGGTTGCTGAGAACTCTATTGATACTACCACTATGCAGTCCCCTTGGGATTGGCTGTGGTCTTGGCTTCCTGATTTTGGATGGGTAAAACGTATCATACCCATTGCTTTTTCTGTAGTTAGTGCCTTAGTTAGTTGTTGCTGTTGTATGCAATGTGTCCCTGGTCTTATCTCTCTGTTCCGGCCCAGATTTGGACCAAAAAGTCGCCTTCCTTCATCTACTGTATTGTATGCTTGGGATATGGAAAGTGACAATCCCTATGTTGAAGTTTCACGTTAGTGGTCTAATTGAATCTTCAAAAGGGGGGAATTAATGAGGCGGGAGGATTGGAATAATCCATAAATCCATTATTCCTCCTTCCTAATATGATACCTGTACTTTTAATATATCTCTTTATATTCAACTACCTTATATTTTATATCTTATGATTGTCTGCTTTGTAACCTCGATATAAATGAGGAACTGAACGTGCCAGCTGAACAGGAACATTGCTGAAACCTACAAGAGATGGAACATAACACGAAGCCATATGGGTGGTGTATGATACTTGCTCAACCGTTACCGTATTTGGATATTAGGTGCTTTTTGCTGTATGAAATGTATCGTTAAGAGATGAAACTGTACTTTCTGTAATTTTCCATAGTTACTTCTGCTTTTTGAATTAAGGTTTTTAAAACCACCTGCCTGGGCGTATCCCGGGCAGTCCAGACTTTGGTGTTTGAACACACTGGGCTCTGATGCATCAATAAAGTCTGTTTCTCTCACCTTCCTGGTCTCGAGTCTTTCTCTTGGCAAAGTGTGGCAGTAACTGGACAACTGGACTTTGCTGCTACAGTTGGAACTTTTTTTTTAACTTTTAAGCATTTTTTTACTACCTCTGGAAGTTAAAATGCTTTAAAAAGTTAAAAAAAAAAAGGTCCGACGATCACGTGTTGCTCAGCTGATTGTCATAACTTTTTTTTTTACTTTTTAAGCCATTTTTTACTACCAGTTCGGGTGAATAGGTAGTAAAAAAAATGCTTTCAAAAAGTAAAAATAAGGTTCAGACGATCACGCAGTACAGCTGTGATTGTCCCAAGTTTTTTTTTAAGCATTTTTTTTACTAATTATTTGCTGAACCAGTAGTAAAAATATGCTTTAAAAAGGTGAAAAAAAAGGTTCCCAAGATCACAAATGTGCCATGGAATTGTCAGAACCTTTTTTTTTACTTTTTTAAAGCATTTTTTACTACCTATTCGCCCGAAACGGTAGTAAAAAATGCTTTAAAAAAGTTTTTTAAAAGGTTCCCAAGATCGCGCGCCGCAGCTGATCCCCCCCGCTGTTCTATTTACCTCCCCAAGCCTCCTTTTGCGTGTAGTGTGCATGCGTGTGCAGCATGCATTTGGTGTGCGTATGCGTGCACATAGTGCACGCTTGGCGTGCAGCACACATGCTTGGCCAGCAAATTGGTAGCAAACCAGTTCAGATTTCCCCACAGGGGCAAACTTGCAAAAACAACACATCTCTTGTCGCTTGCGAGCACTTCTGGTGAGGAGGAAGAGAAGCGAGATGGGAGGAGGCTTGGTGGGTGTCAGAGGGGCAGCAAGCGCTTCACAGCTCCTAAGTCAAGCCTCCCCGCTTACAACATCTTCACCTGAGGGCATTGCTGGCAGCTGCTTCCTGCAGTTCAGGTGGTCTTTTTGCTGCTGCTTGGCCTCCTCGATGCTTGGAGGCAGGAAGCAGTGGTTTCGTTTGCTGCCTGCGAGCTCCGGGCGGCGAGTAGCCGAGAAAGCGATCTGCTGGCTGCCTCTAATCTGCAGCTTACTCGTGAGCACCATTGGCCTTTCTCCCTGCCTCTCCTAGCCAATGGTGCTAATGAGTAAACTGTAGCTAGGAATCACAAATACAGCTGGAAATGAACATTTGTGTGGTAGCCGCTGACTGGAGCTACTAAATAGGCAGCCAAACTAAGTGCCTGAAGGACCCTCATCCCGTCACTGGGAGTCTAGGAGACTCGGCGATTGGCGAGCAGCTGGGCTCCTCGAGAGATGGAGTTTGCAGGGGGCTGATCTACCGCTGGCTACAACACAATGTTCATTCTCATCTGTATTTGAGATTCCTTGGTAGGGATGACTTCGGCAGCTTCTCTCGGTCTACGGAGGACGCGCTCGAATTGGCACCGAGACCAGGGCCCCAGGAAGGTCTAGGCAAAGACTTTTATGGCTTTCTGCCTTGCAGAAACAGAAATGGGTGGGAGGTCTGAGAGTACACAGCACCCCAGTGCAGCACTTTCCCGAGGGCTGGCCACCCACTTCTCTACACCTCGTGTAGAGCTGGTGATCTCCCATGTTCTCTCACAGGCCAGGCCGGCTTGAGGAAACACCCAGGAAGAACTCCGGTGTCGCAATCTCCTGCATGTGTCAGCTTTGGAAGCCATACTAGGCCGAAGGCTTCCACACGCTGCCACTTTCTCCTGTGTGGGAAAGTAGGGGAGGGGGGTTGGTACAGAAATACAAATTTTGTTATGCTATAAGACTTATAAAAAAAAACAAGTACCCATTCCCTTCTCACTTTTTTTCTTTTCTTGTGTGACAGATATTTGGAAGAACAGAGACGAGAAATGGAACTTTTCACAAGAGTATGATCCAGAACTAATCAAAGAAGAAAAAAGGAAAGAAGTAGAAGAAGAGATCAGAGTTCAGGTGACTTCATCCTAGTAGGCCATTTAAAAGAGAAAAAAATGGCTATAGTCAAAGGGGATTCCTTTATAAAAGTAAAACTTATCAGGAATATCTATTTTTTAATTGAATATGAGCCTGCTTTTATCTTTGAAATCTGTGCTACAAATGATTGAAATGATGCTCTCTGGAAGTTCCTTGTTCTACAGAAAAAAGCAGGAGAACTGTTTATAAATATAAAATCTATATACATTTGATAAATAAACAAAGTAAGCTTTGATATGAGTTGCTGACATCATGAAAATTTTTCATTCTTTCCGATTCCTTCTGATAATCATGTTACTTATCTAAAGTAGTAAAAAAGTGTTTCAGTTATAGCTTTTTAAAGCCCCTGAATAGACTTTTTTTATAATTATAATCATAAGCTTTAGTATTTAGTAGCATAATTTGTTGTATATGCATAATTTCTTGTCTGCTCTGCCATGAGTTCATAGTATCCTTGATTAGTAGACTGAAATACAGTAGTATACTGTTTAGGCTACAGATTTGTGTTCTTATGTATACATTGTAACCCTCTACAACGTTTCTGGAAAGTGCAGCATTTTTGCCATTTAGCATAACTGATCTTAGCTGACTACATGAAAGTTAATGCAGGTCAGACCTGCTCAATTCCTGGATGAGAAGCCACCAGGAAATTCCAAGACTGTGAAGTTGAAAGAAACATTCAAACCACCTAGTATGTTTCTGGCAAAAGTTTCAAAGCAGATGTCCCAATGTATGAATCAGATTCTGAATTATTGTAGCACAACAGCTTTCTTATATGTGTTCTGTAATCCACTTTGTGTCTATTCTAGTCTGGTTTAACATCTCTTCTAGCCATTGTTTTATCTGAAGCCAAAAATCCTTGGCTTTCAGGCATCTCCACCACATATGATAACAGGTGCCTAGTGTTGCTTTACATTTCCATCATTTTGGTGAGCAATTTTTGCACATCTTGGCCAGTCTTGTGGGTGGGAGATGCCACCTGTAAAACATCTTGTATTGATTGAGGTGTTTCTGGAAGTATTGGTGTGCTTTATGTTTCCTGTTCCAAAGGATCGCATGCCACCCTGTTTGCATGTCATGTCCTTCCAGTGTTAGCAGCCTCCTGTTTTTTAAATTAATCCACTCCCTTATTCACGTGAGTGCTGCTGCCTGGTAGTATTTTTCCCAGTCAGGGAGTCCAAATCCACCTCTTTCTTTCGAGTCTTGCAATAATTTCAATTTAAGTCTGGGTTTTTTTCCTTGCCAAATATATTTAGTTATTATTTTATTTAAATTTCTGAAAAAAATCCTTCTGTAATCTTATTGGTATGGTTTGAAATAGAAAAAGTATCTTTGCTATTATAGTCATTTTGACTGTCGCGATTCTCCCCATGAAAGAAAGTTGCAGGTTTTTCCACCTATCTAAATCTACCTTAATTTGGTCCACTAATTTATTGTAATTGTCCTCCTTTAGTGTAGCACATCTTGACGTCAAATAGATACCTAAGTATCTCACTTTCTTTACTATCTGTGTTTTCATTTTCTCAACCAATTCTTTTTCTTGCATTTTACTGATATTCTTAACTAAAATTTTGGTTTTTTCCTTGTTCACCCTCAAACCTGCAACTTCCGCATATTCGCCCAATACGTCCATTAACCTCTAATGTGATTGTACAGGGTCTTCTAGGATGAACACAAGGTCGTCAGCAAACGTTTGCACCTTGAAAGTTTCCTTTTTTTATTTCCAGACCTTTTATTTGTTCATCTTTTTGGATAATTCTAGTGAGTACTTCTAGGGATAGGATGAACAATAACGGTGATAATGGGCATCCCTGCCTAGTTCCTTTCTGAATTTTAAAACTTTGTGTCGTTTCACCATTATCAACTACTTTGGCTTTTTGGGTAGAGTAGATTGCGTTGAACATGTTTATGAAATTCTCCCCAAATTCCATTAGTTTTAATTGATTTGATATAAAGTTCCATTTAACATTTTCGAAGGCCTTTTGCGTATCAACGAACATTAAAGCCAATTTCTTTTCATTATGGGTATCATAGTATTTCAATATGTTTAGTATGATTCTGATGTTATTCTTTATCTGCCTCCTTGGCAGAAAACTATTTTGATCACTATGAATAAAATCCTCTAGGAATCTTTTTAACCTTTCGGCCATGATGGCCAAGAATATCTTATAGTCCAAATTTAACAAAGATATGAGTCTGTAATTCCTAACAAGTGTCAAATCCGAATTGTTCTTTGGGACAATTGTCCTTTGGGATTAAAGTGATAATTGCTTCCTCCCATGAGGCCAGCATTTTTGCATCTCTAAGACCTGCATTGAATACTTCTTATAAGGTGGAATTTAGTGAATCTTGAAGGTTTTTATATATTTCCGAAGGCAATCCATCCGGGCCTGCCATTTAGTTATTTTTCTGTCTTTTAATTGCCATTGTTAATTCAGAGGTGTTATGTCTTTGTTTAGCATGAGTCTTATCTCTTCTGACACTTTTTCTCCAAAAAGTCAGCTTTTTGGAGACATTGAATGATTTTTTCTTCAAGAGTGCTGCCCTCTTCTGCATATAATTCCTTATAGAACTCATGAATTATATCTCTTTTCCCTTCGTTATGATATATTATCTGCCCCTCTTTATTGCATAATCTACTAATGTACTTTTTATCTTTTTGTTTCTTCAATTTATAAGCTAGCCAATATCCCGGTTTGTTTGCATTTTTGAAGAAATTTTGTTTTGAGTATTTTAGTCATTGTGCCAAATCTTCCTTCTTGATCATGTTCAAATTATGTTTAATTATGTCTATTTGTTGCTTCAAATCCCTTCTTTTGGGTAGTTTTTGTAAATCTCTTTCTAGCCTGCCAAATTCTTCCTCCAAATCTTTTTGACGTGTCTTTTCTTTTTATTTTCTTTCGCCATGTAAGCAATCGCAATCCCTCTTATGTAGGCTTTTACCATATCCCGTAGATTTTGAATATTTGTATCCTCCTTTTTATTGTCTTGGAAGAACAGATTCATCTGTTCTTCCATCTTTGATTTAAATTCTTTATGTTTTAAGATTGCTCTCTTTAAAGTCTACTTTCTTATTTTCCCCCCCTCCAATCTAATTGTCATTGGATTATGATCTACCCAAAGATTTTTATCAATTACAGTTTCTTCAGCTTCCAAATTTAATTCCTTTGACCTCCAAACCATGTCTATCCTTGACCACGAGGTATGTCGGCCCGAATAGAATGTAAATTGCTTCTTCCCTGCATTTCTTTCCCTCCAACTATCCAAAATGTTCATTTCCTCTGCCATTTTAAAAAAAGTGATTGGACAATGTTTTCCTAGTTCCTTTCCTTATCTTATCGCTTTTATAGTCCAGATGTGTATCCATTATTGCATTAAAATCCCCCAAGATGCAGATGTTGTCGTATTCCATCTTTCTAATAATCGTATATAACTTCTTGTAAAATTGATTCAGTTTTTCATTTGGGGCATAGATTCCCACTAAGGCTACTTTCTTATAGTTCAAAATTGCTTCTACTATCAATATCCTACCTTATGATCCTCATAAATTTGTCTTTTCGGAATTTCCTCTTTAAAATACGTTGCTACTCCCCCTTTCTTCTGATGTGATAGTGCTGCAAACATCTTTTCTTTATATGTACATCTTGCAAAATTATTATATCCAATATAATTTTATTATATTGGGGGAATTTAATCCATTCACATTTAAGGATATAGCAGATATTTCTTCTTACAAGTATCTACTTATACTTGGGTTTTGTAGCCCTTGTTGAGATAATCTCTTTGGGTCTGCTTTCATTGTAGTTGCTGCCATCTGTTCTTTCTCCTCTTCCATTTTCCTTCTCCCTATTCAGTGGCCCTCTCACTTCCGTATTTTGTATTCTAATATCACCTTCTACTCTTACTTCTCTTTCTTCTAGTTGTTCTTCACTGCTGAAGTTCTGGCTATAAAATTCCTCTGCTTTGTCTATGGTGTCTATTCTTTATCTTTTTTCCTGCCACAATACCATGATTCCCTCCGGTGTCTGCAATCTAAAGTTGATATTGTGCCTAATTAGTTTGGATGTCAAAAATTGGTACGACCTCCTTAGTTCTCACACCCTACGTGGCACTTGTTTTAATACTACTAATTGTCTCTCTCTATGTTCTAATGGGTCGTCCCTAGTTCTGTGAATATCTCCTCCCTCACTGATTTTTTAACAAGTCTAATATGTACTTCTTTAGGGAGGTTATGGTGTCTTGCATAATTAGTATGAATCCTGTAGGTTTCATCCATTTCGTTCAGCATTTCATCCTTCCCAATTCCTAAGGCTTTCGCTAATAGGTCTGCCATAATTTCTGGCAAGTCTTCACTTTTTTCTTCTTTGACATTTTGAAAGCGCAAGTAATGTGCTGCTTGTTCTGTCTCCAACTGGATAACAATATTTTCCAGATCTTTATTGGCCTGTATTTATCTCTGGTTCATTTCGTCAAGTTTTTTTCTCCTCCTTGCCATTTCTCTCTCTTCCATTTCTAATAATTTTTGTTTGTTCTTCATAATTTGTTGCTGGAAGGCCTCCAACCTCTCATCCATTGATTTCATTTTCTCCTTTAATTCTCCAGTATCTCTTCTAACTTCCCCAATTTCTTTTTTCAGCTCTTCATGATTCCTTAACATCACATTCTGCATCGATTGTAACATTAATTGCAGTTCTTTAAACAAATTGGCTCTTTCTCTTTGCATCAATTCCTTTATTGATCTCTGGCCTAGTTGATTTGATTCAAATGATGAGGAATGGGATATTTGTTTTAGTCCTGCACCAACTTTGGATAAATTAGGAATACTTGTCATTTTTAGCAATGTCTTGAACCAATCCTCCCACTTATTTACAAGTCTTGGATTTTCCTCCACCACTCCGAAGCACAAATTATCTCTTTCGTGCTTTGTTGTTTCACAGTTTGCTTCTTAACAATAACTACAGAACAAATCTCTTACACTTTATCCTAAGGTATAAGCTATGATAAATATAAATCAGTATCAAACAATCTTAACAAGGACTGATGGCTATCTTATCATACTTCAGTTTCTATGTCCTACAATTACTTCGTAAATATTATAAATACCAATATCTTACAACACTCCTCAGTCCAAATCCATTAATGATCAGGTATAATCACATAATCATATAAATCCTTTATGTAGAAATGTATATAGGTAGATGTCTCCTTCGTCTCCGACAGATTACTCAGCATTCAACATGTCCACCTTTCCAGTTTTGTCAGCACTTTCTCCCTTCCATTGTATAACTTACTTTGTCCAGATTTTTAAAGTTCAAGATTTTGTTGCACAAAAGAGAACCTCCTCTACTCCTCTACTCCTTTTCCTTTTCCAGTCAAATTAGTCAACAGTTCTGCAGAGTGCCCTTTCTATGTCTCTCTTCATCGTTATTCTACCCAGAGAGAAATCTTCCCCTCCTTCCTCCTCAGGCTCCTTTTCTCTTTACTACTACCCTGAAATCCGGAGAGATGTTTGCCCTTGAGCACTGACACGGGGTTGTTGGGATTGCTTCTCCCAGCCTCAGCCGCACTGTCATCTCGCTAAATCATCGCCGATCTTTGTCCGCCTGTCAGGTCTTCATAGCCATCATGTTGGGCCATCTCCTTCTCCGCCTGGCTTCTCCGAGGCTTTCCCTGCTGGATTCAGCCCTGACCACCATCAAAACTGCTCAGCAGGTGCCTCCTTTTCCAGTTTCCCTCCAGGAAACCTTGGACCCCAAAGGGTCAGCCAAGCGGTTTGTAGCAACTGCAGAAACAGCCTCCATTGCCGGAGAAGTCATTTCGCACACCCGATCTCCCTGACAGCTGGCCCCACCTCAATAATAATAATAATAATAATAATAATAATAATAATAATAATAATAATAATAATAATAATAATAATAATAATAATAATAATAATAATATTTTAATTTGTATACCGCCCTTCTCCCAAAGGACTCAAGCATTGGTATTCTTCTGGATACCAAAAGAGATGGGGCCAATCTGATTTCTACTGGGAGACTCTTGCAGACAACTGGAGTTGCCATTGAAAAGCGCCCTTCCTAGCCTCAAGTCTCTTTATTTCATGAAAATGGGGAACTAAGATTAACTTCTCTTAAGGTCACCTGATGGATCAAGCCAGTTCTACAAATACACATCTGCCTTTATAAGCATGGGTCAGTTATGGCTTTATAAGTCAAATATACACTTTAAATTGTACACAGAAACTAACTGTCAAGCCTGGAAACCATACTAGACTTTAGGGTTCCAGACGCTGCCACATTTTTCCCCTGAGGGGAAGAAGGGGGGTTGAGGGGTATGGTAACATTCTTCAAGCGGTCAAGGTCGGATAGTGTTCACATCTGCAGGAAGAGTGGCGAGAAGATATTCGAATGAACTGGGAGAACGTGGGACCATGTGACCAGCAAAGGGGTCAGGGGGGTGGGACTCTTGGGGTTTGTATAACTGGGAAAAGAATCCGGAAATTCAGTTTTGGAATTTCACTCATCGTGTGCCAGTTTCCTCATGCTAGTAAAGAACTCTGAAAGACAATGACTTCTGAGTTTTTTTTATGCAGAAGAGATTTTTCTGGAACCTTGACATTAACTAGTTATCAATGCAATACATAGAACTAATTTGCACTCAGCATCAGGGGACCAGTTATCATAGGGTCTGATGCACTGTGAGCTAACTACAGTTTCCTCATATTCTTTTTTTTTTAATTAATTTTTTTTGAATTTTTTTAAAAAAACAACAGAATAAAAATAGTGGACTTTGCTCCACGTCTCTGGTTTTTAACATCTATGTCAAATCTAATTTACTGTTGTGACCCAGGTTCCTGGACCCAGACTCCTGGACTCGGATGATTCAGAAAATGAGGGAGAAGACCTGGCAAGCCCTGCTTCTCTTGAGCCCTCTCCCTCCCTGGCACCCACTCAGAGGGAGGGGCCGGCGGGGCCTGATTCTCCCGGGCTTTCTTCTGATTTGGCAACGCCCCAAGAACAGTTTTGGAGGGACGCAAGGTTACGAAGGCTTGATCGGCGTGCGCAGCAGCGGAAGAGTTGGGACAAAGCCAAGTCATAATTGTCATGCAGTGACATCTGCAGAGACTATAAATAGGAGGCGGGACTTCCTGGTTTTTTGTCTCGGACAAAACAATGAATTTGGCGCAAGCTAATTCATGGAGGGAAGAATATATTCGTGAGTAATTCTGGCCTTATCTATAATTTCCTCGTTATCTCCAGAAACTTGGCAGGCCCGTGGGTAGACGTGGCCAGGACATGTATCTATGTAAATAAAAGGAAAAAAGGAAGGCCTCTGACGGACTCTTTGCTGGGAGTATTGGGGAAGGAAACAGAACATTTTGTCCAAGACCTGACTAAAACATCTTCCACCAAAGATGGATCAGCAGCAGGTACAGCAGCAGTTAGAGCAGCTACGCGGCTAATCAACAGCTCCAGCAGCAAGTGGCTCACTTGGCAGGCCAACTTGCTGCCAGGAATGTGCCTGCAGCCCCCATCCTCCCACCTCCTCCTCGCCGCAAGTGCCCGATAACCGTGCGGATAAGTTTTCTGGGCAGCCTGAGATGTTCCCGACCTTCTTGGGACAGTGCCAGCTCTACATGGCTATGAGGCCAGAGGATTTCCCAGACGACCGGGCTAAGGTGGCCTTCGTGATTAACCTTCTTTCCGGCTCGGCTGCTCGATGGGCCACGCCCTCTTGCTCCAGGACAGCCCCTGCTGGCGGACCAACAGCGTTTTGGCAGCACCTCGCACCATGTATGAGGACCCGTTCAATGCTGACGGCAACCAGGCGCCTTAAGGAACTCCGTCAAGGGAAACGCCTGCAGGAGTACATCGCAATTTCGTCTTTTGTGCCAGGACTCTGACTGGAATGATGCAGCGCTGGTGGGCCAGCGTTCAGGAGGGACTCTCAGAGGAATTGCAAGACGAGCTGGCCCGCGTGGGCGCCGCGGACCCTCGACAACTTGGTGCCCTTTGTCTCCGCCTCGATGCCCGTCTGCAACGGCGACCGTCCCGTCGCACCCCCCAGGACCCGCCGTCGACATCTGCACCCCCACTTCCTGCACCACCAGCACCCCGGGTCGCCCCACGTTTTGTAACCGCTGCGGAAGAGCCCATCGAGTTGGGAGCAGCCAGACCTCGCCTAACAGCCCAGGAGCGGAACCGGAGGCGCCAAGGGGATTGTGCCTGTACTGTGGGAGCCCGCCACTTCGCCGCTTCTTGCCCCAGAAAGCGGTGGGGCACGACGCCGTCCCCGAATCACAGCGTGACCAATCGGGAAACGGAACAGGCCCGACCTCGGGGAAACCCTAGGTCGGGCACGTACTAAGCCCCCACTGGACGCTGCGGAAGTAGACTGGGCCCCCTCGGCATCTGATTCTGGACACACGGATATGGTTGGGGAACCAGTCGGACGGGCTCCAGGCGCATTCGCTGGTGGACTCAGGGGCCACAACAAACTTTATGGACCAGGCCTTTGTGACCCAGTTTGCGGTCCCCGTGGTTCCGGTGGACCCTCCGATGCGGGTAGAGACAATTGATGGACGAGAACTGGTGTCCGGCCCCATTAAATTTGCCACCCAGCCTTTGCGCCTGGCTACTGGGGACCATGAGGAGGCGATCCAGTTTTATGTCACGGCGGACCTTCATTTTCCCTTGGTCCTTGGGTTGGCCTGGCTTCGGACCCACGATCCTCAGGTGGCCTGGTCGTGGAACGCCATCTCTTTCCCGAGTCTGCAGTGCGTCGATCACATCCGCCACACCTGTGCCGGCCAGAACGTCCCCACCGCTGCCATCACCTTGCCTCCTGAGCTGACGGACTTCGCCCGGCGTGTTCAGCGAGAAGGAGGCGGACCGACTACCCCGCATCGGCCCCACGATTGCCCGTGGACCTTCTGCCCAACGCACCACTGCCTGTGGGACGCCTGTATTCCATGTCGGAGCCCGAGTTGGCCGCCTCAGGGACTTCCTGGACAAAAACCTGGCCCGAGGGTTCATCCGCCTTCAAAGTCCCTCTCGGCCCCGGTCCTCTTTGTGAAGAAGAAGACAGGGACTTGCGCCTATGCTGTGATTACCGCCGGCTAAACGCCATTACGGTGCGGAATCGCTACCCCCGCCGCTCATCCCGGAGCTACTGGAAAGGTTGCGGAGGCCACGATCTTCACCAAGCTCGATCTCCGGGGCCTACAACCTGGTGCGGATACGAGAAGGAGACGAATGGAAGACGGCATTCGGCACCGATACGGACACTACGAATACACTGTCATGCCATTTGGGTTGACCAATGCTCCCGCCGTTTTTCAGCACTTCATGAACGACGTGTTCCGAGACATGTTGGATCGGTTCGTGGTTATCTACCTCGACGACATCCTGATTTACTCCCGGTCCAGGGAAAGCCACCTTCGACACGTCAGTCTGGTTCTGCAACGCTTGCGGGAGCAACAACTCAATGCGAAACTGGAGAAATGCGTCTTCTTCCGGACTTCCATAGAATTCCTCGGGCATATCATCTCGCCCGAGGGCATAGCCATGGACCCATGTAAAGTAGAAGCTTTGTGTAGCTGGGAAGCCCCTCGTCGGGTGAAGGATGTTCAGCGCCTACTGGGCTTCGCCAACTACTACCGGACCTTCATCCCGGGCTTCGCCACACTGACAGCTCCACTTACCCAGCTCCTCAGGAAGAAGGTTGCATTCCGGTGGGGTCCCCCGCAGCAAGAAGCATTCACAGCCCTCAAGAAAGCCTTCGTCACGGAACCCGTCCTGAGGCATCCCGACCCGCTCCGGCCTTTTGTGGTGGATACGGCCGCTTCTTTCCTGCCTCTGGGAGCGGTGCTGCTACAGGCTCCGGCAGAATGGCGGCACACTTTTCCTGCGCTTACTACTCCCGGAAACTCAACCTTCCGAGCGCAACTACACTATCTGGGAAAAAGAGTTGCTGGCTATCAAGGCTGCATTCGAGGCTTGGCGACACCATCTGGAGGGGCCCGACATCAGGTGGAGGTCGAACGGACCATCGGAATCTCGAGCACCCCACCCCAGCTCGGAAGTTGAACCAGCGGCAGATCCGGTGGTCGTTGTTTTTTGCCCGGTTCAACTCCCGCGTGACCTACATTCCCAGCGGTCACAACCGGAGGGCGGATGCCCTGTCCCGCAAGCCAGAGTACCTCTGCGCCAAGGACCCCTTCCTCCACGGACAGTGCTGCGGCAGAAGCCTTGGCCGCAGCACGGAGCCAGTGGACTTGCGGGCCCAGGTGCGAGGCGCAGCGCCAGGACGCCTGGTCGCAGCAAAGGAGAGCGGAGGTGGGCCCCACGTCTCCTTGGACCTTGGAGGAGGACTTACTCAAGTTTCGGGCGATTATATGTGCCCACAGGACCACTCCGAGCCCTCGTCATGACCCAGTGCCACGACAAACTTGCAGCAGGACATTTTGGGTTCTTCAAGACCCTCCACCTGGTGACACGGACCTTTTGGTGGCCCCCAGTGCGGCATGATATACATGCCTACGTGGCATCCTGCATACCGTGCCGGCAAGCCAAGACCGCCACGGGGCCCCTCCCGGCTCCTCCAGCCCTTGCCGACACCCGACAGACCCTGGGGCGATCTCTATGGATTTCCTGACAGACCTGCCGCCGTCCTCTGGGTTCACCACGGTGCTGGTGGTGGTGGACATGCTCACCAAGATGGCACACTTCATCCCATGCCGCGGACTGCCCACAGCCGCAAAAACGGCCCGTCTCTTTCTGCAGCACATCTTCCGCCTCCATGGTCTACCGGACAGGGTGGTTTCGGACCGCTGGAGTTCAGTTCACAGCCCGCTTCTGGAAGAGCCTGATGGCGCGTTGGAGGTGCAGGTATGTCTGTCGTCATCGCACCATCCGGAGACCGGCGGGGTACAGAGAAGGTCATCGGTATACTGGAACAGTATCTCCGTTGCTTCATCAACCAGCAACAGGACAACTGGGCCGACTACCTGTCCCTGGCGGAGTTTGCTTTTAACAACTCTCAGCACACCTCTACTCAGATGACCCCGTTCTTTGCCAATGTGGGGTACCATCCGCGGCTCTTCCCTCTGGCACCACCGGACTCTCCTGTTCCCGAAACGCAGACCTTCCTGACGGAATTGCATGCGGTCCAACAGTTGGTACGCCAGCAGCTGAATCGGGCAAAGGAGGACTACAAACGGTCCGCCGACCGCTCCCGACGGGCAACGCCCCCGCTGGCAGTTGGAGACCGGGTGTGGCTCTCCACCAAACACCTCCCGTCCGACCGCCCGGTAAAGAAGTTGGACCACCGATTCATCGGCCCGTTCCCTGTCGAGGCAGTCATCAACCCGGTAGCCTACCGACTGACCCTGCCACGATCCATGCGGATCCACCCCGTTTTTCACCGGTCCCTTCTGGTTCCTGAGGCCACACCGAGTCCCCTTCGGTGCCCAACAGCACCCGTCACTGTCGCTGAGGACGGATCGGAGGAATACGAAGTCCACAGCGTACGAGACTCTCGCTGGCTAAAGGGTCGTTTCCAATATTTGATCGCGTGGAAGGGATACGGGACTGATTTCTCCTGGGTAGATGCCTCCGACGTTCATGCCCCTGACCTGGTGCAGGCCTTCCATGAGCAGAACCCAGCCCGACCGCATCCCGATCGTCAGCCCCGGGGGAAGGGCCCTGCGGTGAGGGATAGTGTTGTGACCCAGGTTCCTGGACCCAGACTCCTGGACTCGGATGATTCAGAAAATGAGGGAGAAGACCTGGCAAGCCCTGCTTCTCTTGAGCCCTCTCCCTCCCTGGCACCCACTCAGAGGGAGGGGAGGGGCAAGGCCTGATTCTCCCGGGCCTTCTTCTGATTTGGCAACGCCCCAAGAACAGTTTTGGAGGGACGCAAGGTTACGAAGGCTTGATCGGCGTGCGCAGCAGCGGAAGAGTTGGGACAAAGCCAAGTCATAATTGTCATGCAGTGACATCTGCAGAGACTATAAATAGGAGGCGGGACTTCCTGGTTTTTTGTCTCGGACAAAACAATGAATTTGGCGCAAGCTAATTCATGGAGGGAAGAATATATTCGTGAGTAATTCTGGCCTTATCTATAATTTCCTCGTTATCTCCAGAAACTTGGCAGGCCCGTGGGTAGACGTGGCCAGGACATGTATCTATGTAAATAAAAGGAAAAAAAAGGAAGGCCTCTGACGGACTCTTTGCTGGGAGTATTGGGGGAAGGGAAACAGAACATTTACTATGTCATATGTTCTCAGTTTATATATAGGTTTACATATCTCCTAATACCATTTATATCACATAAATACCATGTTATTACTACTATTACAACTCTATACATATTTAGTCTACTCTCATAATTACAATATACAATATACATTGATATATACATTTCCAGACACTCCTTATCCCTACTTTCTGGCATTCTTCCTCCTCCCAAGCTGATCATAAAATTTATTCCAGATCTCGTAATACCTTGATTCACATTTATCTTTTAAGTTCTAGGGTAAGTCTATCCATCTCTGTGCAGTTGTAAATTTTATTTATGATGTCTTCTTCCAAGGGTGCATCTTTGCACTTCCACTTTTGGGCAAATGTTAGTCTTGCCGCGGTTAGTTTGTGCAATATTAAATAAGTAACATTTTTATCTTGTTTGTCGTCCATCATACCCAATAAGAAAAATTCCGGTTTGACCTTGATTTTGATTATTAACATTTCCTCTAACCAGCTTTTTATTTGCTGCCAAAATTTTTTTGTTTTGGGGCATTCCCACCACATATGGTAATATGTTCCTAATTCCATTTCACATTTCCAGCAAATTAGAGACTAATCTTTGCCAATCTTGTGGGTGAGATATGCCACCTGTAAAACATTTTTCTTTGTATGCGGCCGCCAATGTAATTTTAATATTTTTCCTATAAATTTAACCACTTATCCAAATCAATACTGTACCCGAAGCATCTGCCCCAGTTTATCATATTCTCCTTGACTTGTTCTTCATACATATCTTGTTCTAATAGATATCTATATAGTTTCCCTATGACCTTTTTCTCCGTATTTAGTAAAATTTTATCCAACTCTGATAGTTCTGACTTTATGCCCTTTTCTTTTTTATCTTTCAAGAATTTGGACTGTATTTGTAGATAAACCCACCATTCCATTCCCTAATTCCATTCCCTCTTCCTTTAGTTTGTGCCTTGATTTCAATTCCCCTTTCACATTCAATAGTTCTGTCAGCCTCCTAATGCTGCTTTTATTGTTTTATTGTTGTAATGCTCAGTTAATTGGTTTATTGCTGTCTTTAGTGCTAGGCATTGGAAAAGGGTACTGTATCTTTAATTGTGGGCCAGCTGCTTTGGCTGCCATAGGTGGGAGGGGGAGGAGACCGATCCAGAAACGAAACTGATGAATTCAAAACCTAAGAAGTGGGCTGATAACCCTTGCAGCCAACGGTTGTGCATAGCAGAAAGATGACATCATCTGAAGTTGACCTCCATGTGACGCTTGAGGGAGAAGTGGATTGGACCCAACTGTCTGACCTTTGGAGGGAGGTGGGATTTATGTGGGGACATGTATGTGTAAGACACGCCTATTATTCAGAACTTGCTTTAGTTCGTTGCATTCAGTTCATTCTTAGTAAAAGATACCTTTCTCTACAAACAATGGAGTTGGGGTTTTTCTTTCTTAAGTTTTGAAAAGAGGCACGACTGACATTAAGCAAGTTCTCAATCCTTATCAGCCATCCAGGAACCTGCGGTGAGGGCTGAGAAATAAAATACCAGAAAGGTATGTCGGACCTTGGCAGCGACCAGGAGGAGATGGGAGCTGTGGCTGGCACGTCGCTCGAACCATCAGCTGAAAGAGAAACTACAAATTGGCTGGAAAAGCTGCAGTTAGAGGGACAACGTGAGAAGCCAAAATGGTCTGTGGAAGTTGGCAGATTACCAGAACCGGGGGAAATGCTTCCAGGAGTTACAATGAGAAAATGTAAGGGAGGGTACTCTGCCTGACAGCAGGAAGAAAAAATGAAAGAAGACCTACAAATCACAGAGGCAGTGAGACTTTATAAAGACGCCATCCGGAGACGGCAGGCTCGTGAGAGGTATGAAATCTGCTCAGGATATCTCTGGGAAGGGAGGAGCAGAGCCAGACCTGGGAAGGGCTGGAGAGCCTACGTATGATGAAGAGATGGATGGGGCCCGGGAGCAATCAACTCAATCCCCTGGGATCGTAGCATCTAGTAGAGGCCCAGTTCCCCTTTCTGGACAGATGCTGCCACACAGGCAGAAAAAGCCCAAGATCCCCTCTCTTCCTGGAAAATATAATGGGGAACCAAAGGAACTTGCACAGTTCTTAGCTCAAGTGTGGAATCACATGGAGGATTTTGGAGAGGATTTTCTATCTGAGGCAGCCTGTGTGACATGCGTGACCAGAGTTCTGGAAGGGGTGGCCGCAGATTGGTTTGTAACCCTTCATAAGGGCGAGATTTGAGGATCCTCTGGCTGAGCGGAAAGCAAGGATCCGGATGAAATACATCAAACAGAAGAGAAGGCTGGTAGCCGAATACAACCAAGAATTTCGTGAGCTGGTGCCCCACATGAGAGGGTGGTCAGAAATTGCTTTGTTGGAGAACTACAAAGATGGCCTGAATGAAGATGTGTATGCACTCTGTCGGGCACGCGAGGTCTCCCCTACCCTGCATGGTTGGTATACCCTGGCAGCAGAGATGGAGATCAATCTGGCCAGAGACCGCATCCCAAGCAGACCCCTCTCCAGCCTCAGAAAGGCGCTCCGAAAGGCCCTGGAGACACTGCCAGTGGGAAGCAAAGATCTACAGCTTGTTTCAGATGTGGAAAGGCAGGCCATCGGGCAGTCAACTGTGTGGTCAAGCTGGACCCCAAAACGACCTCTGGTGGTGGAAAAGGAGTTGTGCAGCCGGTTGCCAAGGCTCGAGAGGCTGCTAAGAAGGGAGCTGACATTGAGTTCACTTCTCCCACCAAGGACGATTTGGGAACTCCAACTAGCTCCGATGACAGCAGATCCGGGTCTGATTCCGATGAAGATCTTTTGGTGAGTTGGAATAGGGGACCCCTGACCATCCCAGAGAAATTGCAGGTCCCTTCTATTGGAGCTGCTAGCTTTGTTGGACTCAGGATGTGCCAGGTGTGTTATCATCCCTGAGGTGGTGGAGAAAATGGGACTCAGACTAAAAACTCTTAAGTCGATCCTTAGCCTTTTGTCAGCTAGACAGGTCAGTGGCAGGGGGAGGTCCAGCCCATTTTGTAACTGAACCGGTAGAAATGGTCATGGGAGATCACCAAGAAACACTTAATTTTATCATGACACCGGGGATGGACCAACCGGTCTTGTTGGGATTGCCCTGGCTCCGGAAATGGAACCCGTGAATAAATTGGAGAACGGGTGCATTACGGTTTCACTCCAAACCAGGCAAGGGGGAGAAGGGAGTTGCAAAAAGAGAGGAAGCTATACCAACCGAAGTACTGGCATCAGTGATAGAACACTTGGAAGGGGAGGAAAGAATTCCCAAGGAATACTGGGACCTTTGGGAGGTATTTAGTGAGAAGGCCTCTGATGTGTTGCCCCTCATAGACTCACAGACTGTAGCATTGAAATTCTTCCGGGAGTAAAGCTCCCTAAACCGAAAGCCTACCCCATGACGCAGAAAGAATTGGGGGAGTTACGGAACTTTATTGATAAAAACCTGGAACGAGGATTTATTCAACCAGCTAGGCCATGAGTAACTGCCCCTGTAATGTTCCGGGGGAAGAATGATGGGTCCTTTCACCTAGTGGTTGACTATAGGAATTTAAACGCTGTGTGTGTAGAAAACATGTATCCTATGCCACTTATGAAGGATATGCTGGCCCATTTGTCAAAGGGAAATTTTTCACCAAACTGGACTTGCGAGAGGCTTACTACAGAGTATGCATTAAGGAAGGAGATGAGTGGAAAATTGCTTTCAATTGTCCCCTGGGCTGTTTCCAATTTCGGGTGCTCCCGTTTGGATTACAGGGAGCCCCGGCGGTGTTCATGCAATTGATAAATGAAGTACTCCATGAACATCTGTTCAACAAGGTCTGGTTTATCTTGACGACATTCTTATTTACACGGAGACCATGGACGAACATGTGAAACTAGTAAGAGCCATTCTCAAAAAACTGTTGGCTGCAGAACTATATGCAAACTTATCTAAATGCAAATTTCATCAAACCAAAATTGACTACTTGGGGTACCGTATATCTCCGGAGGGACTGGAAATGGATCCAGGGAAGGTCCGCGCAGTGTTGGAATGGGCACCTCCGTGCACTCGCAAACAGTTGCAGAGTTTTTTGGGATTTGCCAATTTTTATCGCCAGTTCATTCCCTTTTTTGCAAAGATTGCCCTACCAATCACAAATCTCTTAAAAACCAAAGGGAATGGGAAGCCTAAACCGTCCCTACCACTAGAATGGTCAATGGAATGCCAAGTGGCATTTGAAAAACTGAAACGGCTGTTTGCTGCCAAACTAGTCATCAAGCACCCCGACATGGAGGTCCCATTTGTGGTTCAAGCAGATGCCAGTGACGTGACCGTGGGAGCAGTCCTGTTCCAAGCGAATGCTGAGGGAAAGTTACAACCTTGTGCATATACATCTCAGAAACTGACGGATACTGAAAGGAGGTGGGCTATATGGGAGAAGGAGGCGTTCTCTGTTCACTCGGCTGTTTTAACTTGGAGACAGTTTTTGGAAGGAGCTAAACACCCGTTTGAATTATGGACTGATCACAAGAATTTAGAAGCCTTAAAAACGCCCAGAAAACTGTCACTGAAACAAGCCCGATGGGCCCAATACTTTAACCATTTTAACTTCTCCTTGCATTACACTCCAGGAGGAAAGAATTTCCTAGCAGATCCACTTTCACGGCTGCCACAATACAATAGTGCCCGTACAGACGTGGTCCGCCCTATTATCCCGGTGAAACAACTTGCAACCCCAGCAGTTACCCGGGGCCAACTAAAGACTGATGCGCCCTTGCCAGATGACCTAACCGAGTTATTGAAGGAGGCATTAAAAACAGATGACCGGTTTCTAGCCCATTCAAATGAATGTATCCTCTGTGATGGCCTGGCCTGCGTGGGGGCTGAATTGTATGTCCCTGCTTGCATGAGGGAGACCATACTACAGTGTTGCCACGATGCCAAGATGGCTGTACATTTTGGATTTGTAAAACCCTACATCTATTGAAAAGACAGTTCTGGTGGTCGGGTTTGAAGGAAGACATTGAATCTTACATAGCAAACTGCTCCGTGTGTGCAGCAGCTAAGAGACCACCCGGTAAACCACCAGGCCTATTGCAAACTGTTGCTCACCCTGGAGCTCCATGGAGAGAAATATCTATGGACTTTATAGTGGAATTGCCTGAAATTGGTGGCAATACAGTAATTTGGGTAGCAACCGATTTATTCTCCAAGCAAGTGCATTTCATCCCATGTTCAAAAATACCCTTAGCTAAAGCTTTAGCTAAACTATTTGTCCAACACATCTACAGACTACATGGGGTGCCTGAACGCATAATCTCAGACCGGGGGGTCCAGTTCACTTCCCAATTCTGGAAGGAGTTTTTAAGACTACTAGGATCTGCCTAGGGGTTAAGCTCCGCCCACCATCCTCAAACTAATGGGGCTTGTGAGAGATCCCATTCGGTTCTGGAACAATATTTGAGGTGTTACATTAACTATCAGCAAGATAACTGGGCAGACCTACTACCTTTTGCTGAGGTGGCCTATAATAACTCTATACATAGCAGCACTGGATTCACCCCCTTCAAAGTTCCTTCTGGGCAAGATTTTGTTCCAATCCCAGAACTACCTGAAGGAAAGCCATCGATTCCATCGCTGGCTGATTGGATCAGACAGGTACAAAGCACCTGGAAGATAACCCGCAAGGCCTTAGACGAAGCCCATCGTTTGCATAAGAAGCAGGTGGATAAGAGAAGAGCTCTGGCCAAGAATTTCCAAGTGGGAGATAAAGTTTTTCTATCTACCAAATATTTGCAAACGACTCAAAAATCGAAAAAACTTGGACGTAAATATGTTGGTCCCTTCCCCATTGTGAGGGTGATAAATCCTGTCACCGTACAGTTGGAATTACCAAAAACTTTGCGAAGAATTCACCCTGTATTCCATGTCAGTTTATTGAAACCCGAACAGACGTCCCCTATTAGATCAATAGCTACTACACACACCCCCTCCCAGTGCCAATTCTTATTGAAGGAGAACATTTTGAAGTTAAAGAGATTCTAGAAAACATAGGGGTAGAGTCCAATACCTAGTGGCATGGAAACATTTCCCTTTGTCCCAAGCAGAATGGGTGAATAAGGAGGATGTTCGATCCCCAAAGAAACTGGCTTTGTTCTATGAAAAATACCCTGATAAACCATGACTAATCTCTCTTTTCCTTCTAGGACTAACGTCCTTTCTGCAGGAGGGCCTAATGTCAGCCTCAGCATGCTGCTTTTATTGTTTTATTGTTGTATTGCTCAGTTAATTGGTTTATTGCTATCTTTAGTGCTAGACATTGGAAAGGGGTACTGTATCTTTAATTGTGGGCCAGCTGCTTCGGCTGCCATAGGTGGGAGGGGGAGGAGACCGATCCAGAAATGAAATTGATGAATTCAAAACCTAAGAAGCGGGCTGATAACCCTTGCAGCCAACAGTTGTGCATAACAGAGAGATGACATCATCTGAAATTGACCTCCACGTGACGCTTGAGGGAGAAGTGGATTGGACCCAACTGTCTGACCTTTGGAGGGAGGTGGGATTTATGTGGGGACATGTATGTGTAAGACACACCTATTATTCAGAACTTGCTTTAATTCGTTGCATTCAGTTCATTCTTAGTAAAAGATACCTTTCTCTACAAACAATGGAGTTGGGGTTTTTCTTTCTTAAGTGTTGAAAGGAGGCATGACTGACAAGTTCTTTGTATGTAGCAATCTTTCCTGTTTTAAGAAGATTAGGATATGTGAGCGTTTCTACTACTGATATCCAATTCGGAACCTCTATATAGTTGCTTCTTTTAGTTTTGAGCCATATATCTAAGAGTGCCCTCCTAATGTAGTGCCTTTGAAAGTACTGGTGTGTTTTGTGTTTCTCTTCCCAGATGATGGCGTGCCACCCTATTTGAAGATCATGTCTTTCTAATGTCAACAATCTTCTATTTTTGAGATGCAGCCTATCACTTATCCAGACCAGCGTCGCTGCTTGTTGATATTTCTCCCAATCCGGAAGGCCGAATCCCCCCCTCTCTTTTGCATCCTTCAATAGTTTTAATTTAATTCTTGGTTTTTTGCCTTGCTATATAAATTTTGCTATAATTCTCGGTTTTTTGCCTTGCTATATAAATTTTGCTATAATTCTATTCAAATTTATAAAAAAATCTTTTTTGAGCTGAATTGGTATACATTGGAACAAATATAGTATTTTAGGTAGCAAGTTCATCTTGATTGTGGCGATCCTTCCCATAAAGGAGAGTTGCAATCTTCCCCATCTCTCTAGATCAATTTTGATTTTTTCAATCAGTTTATCATAATTCTCTTCTTGAAGCGTCACGCATCTAGATGTTAATTGAATCCCCAAGTACCTGATTTTATTGGTTATTTGAATGTCAATTTTCCCTTCTAATTCTTTTTTTTTTGCTCCTCTATCATATTTTTAGCTAACATTTTTGTTTTATCCTTATTTATCTTTAAGCCAGCTATCTCCCCATATTCCTCCAGTACTTCTATTAGCCGTACACCAGACTGCAGTGGCTACTCTATAATAAAGACCAGGTCGTCTGCAAACACTTGCACCTTAAAGATTTCATTTCTAATTCTCAAACCCCTAATTTGATTGTCCTCACGAATTACTCAATTCAGTGTTTCTAAGGATAAAATAAACAGTAGTGGTGACAGCGGACAGCCCTGTTTCGTCCCTTTCTGGATTTGAAAATTAATTGTTGTTTCCCCATTAACTACAACTTTTGCTTCTTATTCCGAGTAGATTGCTCCACACATCTTTATAAATTTGTCCCCGAAGTTCATATATTTTAATTGATTCAAAATAAATTCCCATTTGACATCATCAAATGCCTTTTGCACGTCTGCAAATATTAATACCATCTGTTTTTCATTGTGGGACTCATAATATTCTATAATATCTAATATTTCTCTAATATTATTCCTATTATGTTGTCCTGCAAAAAACCATTTTGATCTGAATGGATAAAATTTTCTAAGAAATTCTTAAGACTTTCGGCCATAATCGTCATAAAAAATTTATAATCTGAATTTAATAGAGATATCGATCTATACTTTTTTATATGTGTCAAGTCAGAATTTTCCTTTGGAATCAGTGTAATTGTCGTTTCCCTCCAGGAAGTTGGAATTTTCACCTCATTTAAAATGTCATTATATACATCTAACAGGACAGAAGTCAGTACTCCCTGATGGTTCTTATAAATCTCTGATGGTAACCCATCTGGTCCTGGTGCTTTATTTATCTTTTGCTTTTTGATTGCCACCATTAGTTCTGATGGTGTTACCTCTTTATTTATTATCTCCTTATATTCTATCGGAACTTTGGGCAGTCCTGTTTTCCGAAAATAATTCCAAATTTTATCTTCCCCAATTTTTTCTTTATCATATAATTTTTTAAAAAACCCATATGCTACAATTTTCTTTTCTTCATTTCAGTACATCATTTTACTTTCATCATTATATAATTTATTAATCCATCTGGCATCCATCTGGACATGATTAAAGGGGCGCTGCCGACACCATTAAAGGGGCCGCCGTCAACACAATTCAGGCAGCCGCGGCCAGATCCCAGACGTCCGCCGCCGCCGCAATCCAGGTAGGCAAGGACTCAAAACGCCGCGGCGATCCAAGCAGCCGCAGCGAAGACTCAGGAGGCAACCGCAGCGGCGAAGACTCAGATCCAAGCAGCCGTGGCGAAGACTCAGTTCCAGGCAACCGCGACCTCCACTACCACCGTTCCCACGCCGCAGCCGAGAATCACCTCCACCACCACCGTTTCCATGCCGCAGCCGGGAATCACCTCCACCACCACCGTTTCCACGCCGCAGCAGAATCAACGTTACAGCCGGTAATCAAGCACGCAGCAACCAGGATTTAAAAAAAATTAAAACCACACAGCAGCAGGATTTAAAAGGATTTAAAGCCACGAAACAACCAGGATTTAAAAGGATTTAAACGACCTATCCCCCAGTCAACAGGACCGCTACAGGACCACTGGTGAGTTCCGAGGAGACTCCAGTCTCCCAGCTTCTATTGACTTTTTCGAAACTCCCGCCATTACGGCCACCCTTAAAGAAGCTTCTTCAACCACCCAATCTCATCATTTTATATTTCCCGCCAAATCTCACCGTTACCATAGTGATTCCCTATTACCATAGCAATTGCCAAAGTGATTACCATTGAAAGTTAAAGAGAGAGATATGAAATTAAAGAAAATTGATTAAGTGACAGATACTTAATCATTACTAAAATTGGGAAGAGTGTGAAATAAAACAAAGGAATAAGAAAGATTATCATTATGCCAGCCAGAAAATCCAATGCTGATAAAATCTTAGAAACAAGATTAATAACTATTGAACAAAACTTAGATAAAAGATTACAAGCTATTGAACAAAACTTAGAAAAAAGAATACAAAATATTGAACAAAACTAAGAAAAAAATTTTTTAACAGTTATTGAACTAAGTTTCACAAACTTGATAAAACAAATTTCTGAATGAAAACTCAAATGATTTAAATCTCTTCCCAACTCATCTCTCATTTATTTATTTATTTATTTATTTAATTCGATTTTTATACCGCTCTTCTCCCGAAGGACTCAGGGCGGTGTACAGCCAAAAGTAAAAAACAAAACAAAAAAACAGACAATACAATATACAATTTAAAATACAAATTAAAAAACTTATTTTATAATTGGCCTAAAAACTTTAAAATATATAAAACTAAAACCCCAATTAAAATTAATAATAGAGAATATTTAAAATCGATAAAATTTAAGCCAGCCCCACGCGAATGAAAAGATGTGTCTTCAGTTCGCGGCGGAAGGTCCGAAGGTCAGGTATTTGGCGTAAACCCGGGGGAAGCTCATTCCAGAGTGTGGGAGCCCCCACAGAGAAGGACCTTCCCCTGGGGGCCGCCAGCCGACATTGCTTGGCGGACGGCACCCTGAGAAGTCCCTCTCTGTGAGAGCGTACGGGTCGGTGGGAGGCATGCGGTAACAGCAGGCGGTCCTGTAAGTACCCAGGCCCTAAGCCATGGAGCGCTTTAAAGGTCGTAACCAAAACCTTAAAGTGCACCCGAAAGGCCACAGGTAGCCAGTGCAGTCTGCGCAGGAGCGGTGTTACGCGGGAGCTACGCGAAGCTCCCTCTATCACCCGCGCAGCTGCATTCTGGACTAACTGAAGCCTCCGAGTGCACCTCAAGGGGAGCCTCATGTAGAGAGCGTTACAATAATCCAAGCGAGAGGTAACGAGCGCATGAGTGACTGTGCATAAGGCATCCCGATCAAGGAAGGGGCGCAACTGCCGAACCAGGCGAACCTGATGGAAGGCCCTCCTGGAGACGGCCGTCAAATGATCTTCAAACGACAGCCGTTCATCCAGGAGGACACCTAAGTTGCGCACCCTATCCTTTGGGGCCAATAACTCGCCACCGACAGTCAGCTACGGCTGCAGCTGACTGAATGGGGGTGCCGGCATCCACAGCCACTCCGTCATCACATAATACACAACCTAATACACAACCTACAACTCAACCTAGACAACAAATTAATACAACATAAGCTAAACAACAAATAACTACTAACCAACTAATCAGAGATGCAATGGAGAGAGGACAAAAAATAAATAATCAATATTATTTGGACTTGAAAACACTAACGAACCAGATATCAATAAGATTCACAACATCATTGGAAATTATAATTCATCAACCATCTTTCCAAATGAAATAATTGCTGTCTCCAGAAATGGACCAGAATATAAAAACAGCGATGGGTCAACAGCACCAAGATTTTGTAGAGTCACATGCATAAACGAGGACAGTAAACGAAAATTCATTTATACTATAAACTCAATTGCTAAAACCAACCCTGCCTACAGTAAACTTAGATCACGTCCTGATCTATCTTTTCTACAACGGATACGTTCTCGTGAACTTCGCACAGAACTTAAAAGAAGACAAGACAATGGTGAATCCAACCTATACATCGACTACCATGCTGATTGCATAAAAAATAAAACCTACAATCAAAAAATCACCTCCAAACCCCCCATCACCCATAACAATCAACCAGCCATCCCAATATTCAATCAAGTACCCATCACCCTACCACCCATTCAACCAACCATCTTACCAGCCATCCAAACAGCCATTCAACCAACAATCCAACGAGCCATCCAACCAGCCATCCAACCAACCATCCAAACAGCCATCCAAACAGCCATCCAAACAGCCATCCAAACAGCCACCCAACAATCCACCCAACCAGCCATCCAAACAACCAGCCATCCAAACAACCAAACTACCATCCAACCATCTATACAACCATCTGTTGTACACAACCCCCAACCTACTAACATCCAAAACTAGGTATGCACGCCCCTTACCTCTTCAACACCAATCACTTCACATCTCAAATGCAAATTGATAAATGCAAGAAGCATTGTCAACAAATTACCTGAATTTATCCTCTTGTTAAACAGTGGCACATTTGATATCATTTTTGTTTGTGAAACATGGCTGAACTCATCCCTTCCTGACTCCATTATCTCAAACAAAGAATATCAAGTCTATCGATCAGATCGTGTAAAACGAAAAGGTGGTGGAGTGGCTATCTTTTACAAAAAATCACTGAATCTAAAAAATATCCAAGTAGCACATAAACTTTCTCTTCCTGAAACTATTGTATGCAACCTATCCCTTGACACTACTCTTCGATTCTTACTATGCTACAGAGCCCCTGACTATGACATTACCCATGCAAATATGCTAACCTCAATGCTAACATGGGCTACCTCTTGCCCATATCCTCTCATCTTCCTGGGTGACCTAAATCTACCTCTCATTAACTGGATAACTAATGAATGTTCAACTGACCCAATCCATACTACACTATACAACGCTGTTACAAACCTAGGTCTTGAACAACTTGTAACTAACAATACAAGAATCAACAACTGCCTTGATCTCATCTTCTGCAACAATTCAAACTCAATTTACGGACTACAAATTAAAGAACCTTTTTCCAACAGTGACCACTGCATGATTGATTTTCGTCTCAATATACGTCCATAGTTAAATCGTCATAACAACAGTACTCCCAACTACAACTTCAAAAAAGCCAATTACGACCTTATAAACAATGATCTTTCATTTCTGTACTGGCAAAATCTGTTTGCAACCTGCATAACCGCTGAAGACCACTATAGAGTCTTCCTACTTGAAATCAATAGAGTCATTAAACTATATGTACCACAAATGACTACCATGATCAGGAAAAATAAACTACCCATATCAATAAAAAAGCTTCAATCAAAAAAAAAATCCCTCTGGAAAAGAAACAAAAAGGCTATGTTGCAAATTTCAAAAACCGCTACAGAAATATATGCAACCAAATAAAAACTGAATGCACAAATTACCACACCAAGCAAGAAGAGAACCTTCTGCGCACAAATTCCAATCGTGCCTTTTATAATTTTGTTAACAATAAACTTAAAGACTCAAGATCCATCCCACCACTAAAAGATTCTAACAACAAAGAATGCAATGATGAAACAGTTAAAGCAAACCTCTTCAACATTTTCTTTGGCTCAGTTTTTGTTAACTCCGATAACACATATCCGACATTCCACAAACGTACCAGCAATGATTATGATGACTTAACTCATATAGATTTCACAGAAGATAATGTTAGAAAAGCTCTTCATAACTTAAAACCATCGCTATCTATTGGACCCGATGGACTATGTGCATACTTCTTAAAAAAACTTTCCATTAATATAGCAAAACCCCTAAATATTATCTTTGATAAAGCTTTCACTACCAGTTCCCTTACCAAACTTTGGTCACTAGCCACAGTCATCCCTATCTTCAAAAAAGGAGACCCCAGCTTAGTCGAAAATTACAGACCGATCTCTCTTTGCTGCGCCACCTGCAAAGTCATGGAATCAATCATCAACCAATCCATTACCTCACACTTAGAAACTAACAACCTACTCTCCAATAAACAATTTGGTTTCAGGAAAAAATTATCATGTAACTTACAACTTCTCCACTGTAAAAACATATGGACTACAAATCTTGATCAAGGCAAATCAATAGATGCAATATACATAGACTTCTGTAAAGCTTTTGACTCAGTAGTACACGATAAACTTCTCCTAAAACTAACATCCTATGGCATCTCAGGACCCCTCCACAAATGGATATCTGATTTTCTGTCAAACAGACAACAAGTGGTCAAAATTGGCAATGCTTTATCAAATCCTGTTCCTGTCAAGAGTGGCGTTCCTCAAGGCAGCGTCCTTGGACCAACACTCTTTATACTATACATTAATGATCTTTGTGACCATATTTCAAGTAATTGTGTTCTCTTTGCTGACGATGTCAAACTATTTAACACCACAGACAATACTTCTATCATTCAAAACGACCTTGATCATCTAACCACTTGGTCTAAAAATTGGCAGCTCCAAATTTCAACCAGCAAATGCTCAGTCTTACATATAGGAAAAAAGAACCCAAACACTAAGTACATACTAGATGGACATTACCTTACAGACGACCCCCATCCCGTTAAAGACCTTGGAGTTTTCATGTCAAATGATCTAAGTGTCAAAGCCCACTGCAATTACATAGCAAAAAAAGCTCTAAGAGTTGTAAACCTAATCTTGCATAGCTTCTTTTCCAAACACACCACACTACTAACCAGAGCTATACTTTAGTTTAGTTTAGTTTTATATATACTAAATATAAAACATTTGCTAGACCAATTCTAGAATACAGCTCGCCTGTTTGGAACCCTCACCACATCTCTGACATCAATACAATTGAACGTGTCCAGAAATATTTTACAAGAAGTGTTCTCCATTCCTCTGAAAACAATAAAATACCTTATCCCACCAGACTTGAAATCCTAGGGTTAGAAAACTTGGAACTCCGTCGCCTTCGACAAGACCTAAGTTTAACTCACAGAATCATCTATTGTAATGTCCTTCC
Source organism: Ahaetulla prasina (assembly GCF_028640845.1). NCBI lineage: Eukaryota > Metazoa > Chordata > Lepidosauria > Squamata > Colubridae > Ahaetulla > Ahaetulla prasina. The sequence continues at coordinate 186,112,794 of NC_080539.1, forward strand.
TGTTAAAGACTACTTCAGCTTTAATTGCAATAATACTAGAGCAACTAATAGATTTAAACTTAATGTCAACCGTTTTAATCTAGATTGCAGAAAATATGACTTCTGTAACAGAATCATCAGTGCTTGGAATACTTTACCTGACTCTGTAGTCTCTTCTCATAATCCTAAAAACTTTAACCAAAAACTTTCTACTATTGACCTCACCCCATTCCTAAGAGGACCATAAGGGGCGTTCATAAGCGCACAAACGTGCCTACCGTTTCTGTCCTATTGTTTTTCTTTTCTTCATATATATATATATATATATATATATATATATATATATATATATATATATATATATATATATATATATATGCTTATACCTCCTTATATTTACTCATATATGTGTTTATATACTATATAACCTTTTTGTATGATACCTACATATATTGTTGTGACAAATAAATAAATAATAAAAAATAAATAATCTCTCTTTTTCTTTATGGTAGCCACCGCCCTGGCTTATTTGCATTTTCAAAAAAAGTCTGTTTGGCACCTTTGATTTGCTGGGCTAAACCCTCTTTTTCAATAATATTTAGTTTATTTTTAATTTCCCCAATTCTCTGTTTGAACTCTAGTTTATTTGCCTCCTTTTGTAGTTCCTTCTCCATTTCACTCAATTCTCTATCTAGGTTTTCTTTTCTTTTCTTTTCTTTTCTTGTTTATTTTCCTTAGCCATGTATTCTATTGCAATTCCTCTCATTCGCCGTATCCCAGAGATTTTGAATGTTTGTATTTTCTTTTTTATTATCTTGTAAGAATATACTCATTTGTTCGTCCATTCTCTGTTTAAACTCAGTTTGGTTTAGGATTGCTTTTTTCAAGGTCCATCTTTTTGTCTTTTCTGTCCTCTCCATTTAATTCCAATGGGATTGTGATCTGCCCATGAGTTTGTATAAATTTTAATTTCTTTCAATTTCCGCGTCCAATTTTGGTGACACCTATGCCATATCTATCCTAGACCATGTGTTATGACTTGCCGAATAAAATATATATTGTTTTGCATCTCTGTTTCTTTCTCTCCAGCTATCTATGACACCTAACTCCTCACCATTTGAAAGAACAAAGCAGGAAGTATCCTTTTAGTACTTTTCCTCTTTTTATACCAATTGTGGTCCACTTCCCTCTCAACTATTCCATTAAAGTCTCATATTTTTATAAAATCCCATTTGACCCTCATTAGGTGCATATAATCCCACCAAGACAACTTTCTTCCCATTGAATCTTAACTCAAGTATTAATATCCTTCCCTCTTCATCTTTACTAATCTGTTTTACTGAAATTCCCTCTTTGATGTATATTGCAATCCCGCTTTTTTTGTTGTGATAAAGTTGTGTATATATTCCCCAATTTATGATACTCTAGTAGCTGTCGTTGTGATTCCTTTATATGTGTTTCTGTAACACAATGATATCTAGTTGCAATTTGTTAAGTTTATTGAGATAAATTTTCCTCTTTACCAGCGAGTTTAGGCCATTAACATTAACTGATAAAAGTCTTAATCCCTCTTGCAGTTCTCTACTTTTGTTTGGATCTTGTCGCCCTTGTCTGTCTGACTTCTGTATATTCTTTGTATTTGCTCCCATCATGACCTTCTATGTCCTTTCTTCCTTCCTTCCCAATTCTTCCTTCTTTTCTTGAGGGTTCCGTCACTTCCACCGCCTGGTCCTTTAGAACTCCTTCTCTTAGTTCTCTTTCCTCTAATTCATCAACACTACCGAAGTTTTGTCTATAGAATTCCTCAACTTTCTCCACCATATCCAGCCTAAATATCTTTTCCTGCCAAGTTACTATAATGTCTTCTGGGATTAGCCAATGAAAGTTAATATTTAAACATATTAATTTGGATGTCCAGATTTGGTAGGGCCTTCTCAGTTCTCTCACTCTCCTGGGTACTTGCTTAAGCACCACCAATTGTCTCCCTCCATATTCCAACGGATCATCTCTTGCCCTATGCAGAATTTCATCTCAGGTTGATTTCTTTACAATCTAATATGGACCTCTCTTGGTAAATTGTGCCTCGTCGCGTAGTTGGTATGAATTCGGTACGTTTTGTCCATCTCATTCACCATTTCCTCTTTTCCAATGCCTAATGCTCCTGTTAGCATATCTGCCATCATCTCCAGCAAATCTTCACCTTTAGTTTCCTTCACGTTCTGAAAATGCAAATAATGGGAGGCTTTCTCTGTCTCTAATTGGATAACGGATGCTTCGAGTTCTTTATTTGCTTGTATTAATTTCATATTCATTTCATCTACCTGTTTTTCTTCACGGCCCATTCTTTCTTCCATCTCCTGCAATTTTTGTTCATTTCTTATAATTTGCTGCTGGAAACATTCACATTTGCCATCTATTGACATAATCTTTTCTTTTAATTCTCCGGTATCATTCCTCGCTTCTCCTATCTCCCTTTTCAGATCTTCGTGATTCCTCGACATTACATCCTTCATAGATTGTAACATCTGTTGTAAGTCCTTAAATGTATTGGATCTTTCTTTTTGTAACATCTCTTCTATTGATCTTTGTCCTGCTGGACTCAAATCCCCCGTCTGAGTTACCAGCCTCTTTCCCACACCAATCTTTGTTAGATTAGGTATACTCGTCATCTTTATAACCAACTTGAACCAACTTCCCCATTTATTAACGATCCTCTTGTGCCTCTCCAACACACCCTAACCAGCTTTCAATTCATTCCTTCCCTATTTATCTCCAACTATATCGTCTTATTTCTATCTCTGACATTCACTCTTCTAAACACTCTAATCCAGTATCTTCTACTTTCTGGGTACTTATATCAAAATCATTCTTTAAAACAATCAATTTGTACATCAATCAATATCTAGAATTCATAAACAATAACTTACCTAGCTTATCATTTATAGCATTAGTAATAATATCACCAATAATTAACAGATATCCTCAATAGTTAAATACAATAACAGTGCTCCTTTCCAATTTATATTTAAATTCAAATATCAAACTCTGCAATTATAGAGGTTACAATAAAGATTTTTTTCCCTTTTTCCTCCTCTCTACGAGTTGTTTTTATTTTCTTATCCTTAAATTAGTCCTTAAATTAGTCCTTCTTACAATAGTCACTTTCCTTTCATAGAGCTTCTTATTTCCTTCTTGGCCAGCAGATGTCTTCCTTATCTCTTCCTGTATGACTCAGTAGAAAGAATCTCTCCCCGGTATCAGTAGTCTTCAGAATAACAACTCTCAGTCTGTGCCTTCTAGTTACTTCCAAATTTAATGATAGTCAGAAGAAGAAAGCCTTTAAAATCCTAAATTCCTGTTTTACCAGTTCAAGTTAATCTAGTGCAGTGATCTCTTTCATGCCCAGACTTGCCTTTGCCGCTGTTTCTCAAGGAGGGCTGCTTGCATCCTCCTCCTTCCTGGGGCCCCTTTTTACTCCTCCACTTCTGAGGTCCCCCGGATCGATCTTCCTCCGAGACCACTCTCCCTAGGTTGCCAAAACGCTTTAAACCAGATCCGTTTTGCAGTTGTCCTGCTAATCTACTGCTATCTTTGTCCAGCTGTCTGCTGTTATCTCCTTGCAGCAGCCATTGCATGCTGTCTCTTTCCCCCGATCTGCTTCTCCGAGACTGTCTGCCACTCGCACCTCAGTTGCCACTGAGAGCTACACTGCAGCATGCCTCTTTCTTCTGATCCCCCTCCAAGGGATCTGTGACTCCACAGAATCTGCAAATCAGTTGGAATCCGCTGTGAAAGATCTCTCTTTTGCAGAGAGATCACTTTCCGTAGCTTTCATCCTTGACAGCTGGCCCCACCTCCAGTTTCCTCATATTATTTAAAGGCAGTCCTATATAGAATACCTTGTACTGGCATTGAATTATTATAGTGAAATGAGTAGTAGTGCAGTAGTAATGACTTCCAGATCAAGTCATTGTCTCTCTAGTCACAGCTTCCATTTGTTTGAGCAGGAGCCAAGAGTCCAAAAAGCTTTCCAAATTGCAAAATTGCTCCTTTCCCTTTGCTTGTCCATCCAGAGTTTGTTTATTTAGTTGTTTGCTTGTTTGTTTAAAAGGCTTATATGGCTACCATCTAAAAACTTAACTCTGGGAAGCTCACAAAAACAATAAAACCCAGAACCATAAAAAAAAACCAAAAAAAACCCCATCACCTCAATTATCCCTTTGGGATGCCCTATAATCAATTCCATACATCTTTTTTTTTATTTGAAAAGTTTTACAAAAAGAAATAAGTTTTTCTCCCCCACTCCTCCCTCTCTCCCCCCTCCCTCAAAACCCCCCCTACCCCCCAGACTTCCCGGAGCAAACACAAGGTATAGTTCAAAAAACTAACATTCATACATTAAATTTTTAAAGTCTAACACAATTATAATCCTCCTGTTTTGCATATCCTGACTTCCTCCTTTAAAATCAAAAATTACGTCCTTCATTCAAAGGCAGTCTGATATCTCTTAGTCTGATATCTATTTTGAATATAGTCAATCCATTTCTTCCATTTGTTTAAATATTTTTCTTGAGTATTGTCTTTCAAAAAGGCTGAGATTTTGGCCATCTCCGCCAAATTAGAAACTTTCAATATCCATTCTTCTATTGTGGGTAGTTCTTTTTTCTTCCAGTACTGTCCAATCAGTAATCTTGCTGCTGTTATCAAGTTCAATATCAATTTAGTATCAGTTACTGTATAATCCATCGTAATCCCTAAAAGGAAAAATTGTGGTTGTAACTTAATCTTCTTCTTCAAAATATTCTGCATAATCCACCAAATTTTTTTCCAGAAAGACTTAATTTTCTTACAAGTCCACCATACATGAAAATATTTTTTTATTTTTTTTAATTTTTTTATTTACATTTATATCCCGCCCTTCTCCGAAGACTCAGGGCGGCTTACAGTGTATAAGGCAATAGTCTCATTCCATTTGTATATTAACAAAGTCAACTTATTGCCCCCCCAACAATCTGGGTCCTCATTTTACCTACCTTATAAAGGATGGAAGGCTAAGTCAACCTTGGGCCGGGCTTGAACCTTCAGTAATTGCAGGCTGCTGTGTTCTAATAACAGGCTCCTTACAGCCTGAGCTATTACGTATGTAGCATCATCACAATTGCATCTCCAACATTCCGCTTGCATATCTGGATACATACATGACAGTTTCTTAGGATCTAAATGCCATCTATAAAACATCTTATAAAAGTTTTCCCTTAAAAGTTTTCCTTTCTGCGCTTGCGTAAATTTAACATTTCTAACCCAAATTCTCTCCCAAGTTTCCAACATTATTGGTTCCTGAATATTCTGCGCCCACTTTATCATACAATCCTTTATCAAGTCCCTTTCAGAATCTATTTCTACCAACACATTATACAATCTCTTTATATGCCCCTGGGTTTGATTTCTAATTTGTTTTACCAAATTTTCTTCATTTTGAATAATACCAATTTTCTGATCTTCTTTCCATCTAGCCTTTAACTGCCCATATTGAAACCACGTGTAATTTCTCCCTTCTTCTTTTAATGTATGCAAAGATTTTAATTGTAAATTTCCCCTCTCATTATATAAAAGTTCTTTGTAAGTAATCATTTCTTGTTCCTGTTCTATACTAATATTCTCTACTGCGTGCCGGGGACTCGCCCATATAGGAATTTTATAATTTAACTTATAATAATACTTCTTCCAAACACGCAAAAGAGCAGTTCTCAACACATGATTCTTAAACGCTTTGTCTACCTTCTTATCGTATAATAAATATGCATGCCAACCATATAATAAATCATAACCTTCTATATTCAAAATCCTTTCCTCCATTAAATTAAACCAATCACTTATTACAGAGAGAACAACTGTTTCATAATACAATTTTAAGTTAGGCATTTTTAATCCTCCTCTTTCCCATGTATCTTGCATTATTTTCATTTTAACTCTTGCTTTTTTCTCTTCCCATATAAATTTATTAATTCCAATCTGCCATTCTTCCAAATTTTTATCTTTCTTAATTATCGGTATCATCTGAAACAAAAACAAGAATTCAGGCAAAACATTCATTTTTATAGCTGCTGTTCTCCCCAACAAAGATAATTGTAGTTTTTTCCAAGTATTCATTTCTTTTTGAATTTTGTGCCATAACACATCATTATTATTCTTATTCAATTTCACATTTGATGAAGTAAGAAAAACTCCTAAATATTTAATCTTTTTTACAATTTCAAATCTTGTTATTTCCTCTAACTTTTCTTTCTGATTCTTAGTCATGTTTTTTATAATCATTTTTGTTTTATTTTGATTCACTTTATTATTATTATTATTATTATTATTATTATTATTATTTATTATTTATTAAATTTTTATACCGCCCTTCTCCCGAAGGACTCAGGGCGGTGTACAGCCAGAATAAGAACAAAATATATACAATTTAAAACAACAGTTAAAAAGAGCAAATTTTAAAAGGCTGAATTATTAAAATTTAGATTTAAAATTTAAAAAATATTAAGAATCCCCAATTAAAATTCATCAATAATTATGCCAGTCCCGCTTTAATAAATAAATATGTTTTGAGCTCACGACGGAAGGTCCGAAGATCAGATACTTGACGCAGGCCAGGGGGAAGTTCGTTCCAGAGCGTCACTGCCCCCACAGAGAAGGCCCTACTCCTGGGGGCCGCCAGCCGACACTGTTTGGCGGACGGCACCCTGAGGAGACCCTCTCTGTGAGAGCGTACGGGTCGGTGGGAGGCAAAGGGTAACAGCAGGCGGTCTCGTAAGTACCCGGGTCCTAAGCCATGGAGCGCTTTAAAGATAGTTACTAGAATCTTGAAGTGCACCCGAAAGACCACAGGAAGCCAGTGCAAGCTACGGAGCAGCGATGTCACGTGGGAGCCACGAGCGGCTCCCGTTACTACTCGCGCAGCCGCATTCTGGACTAACTGCAGCCTCCGGGTGCACCTCAAGGGCAGCCCCATGTAGAGAGCGTTGCAATAATCCAGCCTAGACGTGACCAGAGTGTGAGTGACCGTGCATAAGGCATCCCGGTCAAGGAAGGGACGCAACTGGCGAACCAAGCGGACTTGGTAAAAGGCCCTCCTGGCGACGGCCGCCAGATGTTCATCAAAAGACAGCCGTCCATCCAGGAGGACGCCCAAGTTGCGAACCACCTCCTTTGGGGCCACTAACTCGCCCCCAACAGTCAGCTGCGGATGCAGCTGACTGTACCGGGATGCCGGCATCCACAGCCACTCCGTCTTGGAGGGATTGAGCTTGAGTCTGTTTCTCCCCATCCAGACCCGTACAGCTTCCAGGCACCGGGACAGCACTTCAACCGCTTCGTTGGGGTGGTCCGGGGTGGAAAAGTACAGCTGAGTATCATCAGCGTACAGATGGTAACTCACCCCGAAACCACTGATGACCTCACCCAGCGGCTTCATATAGATGTTGAACAGGGTAGGCGAGAGAATCGACCCCTGAGGCACCCCACAAGTGAGGCACCTCGAGGACGACCTCTGCCCCCCTGTCAACACCGTCTGCGACCGGTCAGAGAGATAGGAGGAGAACCACCGATAAACGGTGCCCCCCACTCCCAATCCCTCCAACCGGCGCAGCAGGATACCATGGTCGATGGTATCGAAGGCCGCTGAGAGATCTAATAGGACCAAGGCAGAGGAACAACCCCTGTCCCTGGCCCTCCAGAGGTCATCCACCAACGCGACCAAAGCCGTCTCCGTGCTATAACCGGGTCGGAAGCCAGACTGGAACGGGTCTAGATAGACAGTTTTCTCCAGGTGCCGGGGGAGCTGCCATGCAACCACACTCTCTACAACCTTCGCCACAAAGCGAAGGTTGGAGACTGGACGGTAATTACCCAAAATAGCTAGGTCCAGGGAAGGCTTCTTGAGGAGAGGTCTCACCACCACCTCCTTCAAGGCGGCGGGGAAAACCCCTTCCATCAAACCCTGAGACCTTTCCATATTGATTAATTAATTCCAACACATATACACTTGAGTTTATAGGATGCGTCAACATGATCACCAAATCATCTGCAAATGCTCTCACTTTATATTCATGTCTTCTAATTCTAATACCCTCTATCTCCCTAAATTCTCTTATCTTATCCAATAAGGGCTCCAAGGACATAACAAACAATAAAGGTGATAAGGGACACCCCTGCCTCGTTCCTTTTGCAATTTTAAAACTATCTGTCAAACTACCATTAATTATTATCTGAGCTGTTTGCTCTCCATAAATTGCCCTAAGTATTCTTGTAAAACTATTTCCAAATTGCATTTTATCTGCTAATTTAAATAAAAACTCCCAATGCAATCGATCAAAAGCTTTCTCTGCATCCAAAAAAATAAAAGCTGCTGGAATTTGATTTTTCTTTTCCAAATATTCTAATAAATTCACTATCTGCCTGACATTATTCCTAATTTGTCTCCCCTTTATAAGTCCTGACTGATCAGTATGAATCCTTTGTTGTACAATTTCCATTAACCTATTTGCCATTATTTTCACAAAAACCTTATAATAATTATTCAAGAATGAAATCGGTCTATAATTCCCAGGCTTGGTACAATCCTGATCCTCCTTTGGTATCAATGAAATAAAAGTAGTCCTCCATGATGGGGGCACTCCTCCCCCCATCTGTATCTGATTAAATAACTCCTTAAGTGGACCTACTATCTACTGGACTAGATTTTAAATTTATATTGGTTTTAATGGGTTTTATTATTTATATTGTTCTTTTTAATTATTTGGCTGTGTAGAATAAGTTTTTTAATTGATATTTGATTCTGTATTTATATGTACTTTTTTATTTGCCTGTGAACCGCCCTGAGTCCCTTGGGAGATAGGGCGGTATACAAATACGATAAATAAATAAAATAAATTAAAAAAAATAAAAAATTCTGTAAATTTTTATAATATATTGCTGTGTCCATCTGTACCCTGAGATTTACCTAATTTTAATTGCTTTATTCCCAAAATAATTTCTTCAGAAGTTATAGGCCGATTCAACTCTTTCCTTTGTTCATTAGTTAAACCTTTAACCTTATATTCTTTCAAGTAATTATCAATATCCATATTCAATATTGTACCTCTAGCATATAAATTTGTATAATATTCCAAGAAAGCTTTTTTAATTTTATCCTGTTGAAATCTCTATTTTCCTTTGTATTCTATTCTTTCTATATTATGTGCTTTCTGTCTTTTCCTTAACATATAAGCCAACCACCTCTCTGATTTATTGGCATTATAAAAAGTATTATGTTTAGCATATTGTATATTTGTTGCCACCTGATCTGCCATTAACATATTAAATTGACTCTGTAATATCTGTATCGCATCATTAATTTTTGAATCATGTGGATTATATACCAATAATTGTTTCCTCTGAATTTCTTCTTCTAAATCCCTACGCTGTTTTTGTAGTTTTCTGTCTCTGTCTATTATTAATATATATCAAAATATCTCTCATATAGGCCTTACTGGCATCCCACACCATTTCTGTCGAAGTGCCCTTATTCAAATTATAATAAAAAAATGCTTTCATTTGTTTTTTACATTGATTTACATTATCATCATATCTAAACAAATTTTCATTTATTCTCCATGATCTTCTTCCTCTTTCATATTGCAACTCGATCCATACCGGACTATGATCAGTTAAACACCTTGGAAATATCTTTGTTTTCTTAATCCTAGAAAGCAAGTCATTGGTAATTAATATAAAATCAATACGTGAAAAAGATTGATGCCTATCTGAAAAATAAGTATAGTCTCTGTCATCAAAATTCTGCATTCTTCAAATATCTCTCAACTCAAAATCTTCCATCAAATAAAAAAAAAGATTTAGGCAATTTTGTGTGCGTAAGAATTTTCTTAGAAAAAGTTCTTTTATCTTTTCTAATATCCATTACACCATTCCAATCCCCTAATATAATAAATGTTTTATAGTCCCAAAGAGTCAATTTTTCATGTAACAATTTATAAAATTTTTCCTGTTGTTGATTAGGTGCATATATGCCAATTACAAGTGTCTTTTTTCCTTCTAATATCAATTCAATAGCATAACATAACTATACCATTTTTCTTATTCAAAGCCAAAGAAACAAAATGTTTACCTAATATCGAATTAATCAAATATTTTTGATCTGATAATTTTATGTCTCTTGCAAACATATCACATCGTTTTTAAATTGTTTCAAATAATGGAATATTTTTCTTCTTTTCTGTGCTGAATTCAAACCATTAACATTCCATTTCAAAAATTTATTTGCCATCACTGGCCTCTTGAAGCTTCTGAGCAATTAGCTGAAGACTCTCACTCTTCGGCTTGGCTCCTCCCACAGCTTCAGTAGTAGAATCCCGTTCCTGTCTTTGAAGTCGTTCCTCTATCTCCTTACGCCTAATAGCTCCCCTTGTCACTCTTTGTTCTTGAGGTTGTTCTTGGGGTACTGACATCACAGGTGCAGTTTCAGCTTCCTCTTTCTGTTTCTCTTGAAGACTTTTTATCCACTGTTTCTACATCCACTTTCAATACATTAAAAAGAAAATCTTTTGCTTTCAACTCAGTATCAATTCAATATCTCCTGCCTTGAAAAAATACTGTTAAGCCAGTTGGAACCTCCCATCTATATTGAATCTGATGCTTCTTAAGCTCTTGTATAAAAAAAACCTAAAGTCCCTCCTATCCTTTAACATTTTAGCAGGGATCTCTTTCAAAACCAACACCTCCTGTTCTCCTGTTTGCAATTTCTTTTGGTATGTAGCTTGCAAAATCTAATTTCTTATTGTAGAAGTCAAAAAATAAATTACAATGTCTGTTGGGAGTTTTTTCTGCCTCACTACCCAAGAATTAACCCTGTATGCCTTATCAATTTGAAAATCAACTTCTCGAGGATCCATTCCTAACATTTCAGCTAGGGCTTCTGATATAACTTTTTAAAGATCTTCCTTCTGATCCTGGAGACCCCTAATTCTCAAAGCCTTCTCCAACGCTCTATATTGTAATACCACCACATGGTCCTCATTTTTGTCCACTTTATTTTGGAGCTCTCCGACTTTATTATCCAAATATTGATTTGTTTGACTAATTACTTCCACTTTATCCTCCATTACTTCCAAATTTTTTGCCAAACCTTGAAAAGCCATCAATAGATCTTCTCTAATTTTTTTATTAGTCTCTTTAATTTCCTCCCTAAGTTGATCCTTCACACCATGAATATTATTCATAAGTTAATAAGTATATTATTAATAATAATTAATTATAATTATAATTATATTATTATGAATAATATTATTCATAAGTGGGGGCCGTGGGGGCTCAGGCTGTAAGATAACCTGTTATTAAAACACAGCAGCCTGCAATTACTGCAGGCTCGAATCCCACCAGGCCCAAGGTTGACTCAGCCTTCCATCCTTTATAAGGTAGGTAAAATGAGGACCCAGATTGTTGGGAGGACAATAAGTTGACTTTGTAAATATACAAATAGAATGAGACTATTGCCTTACACACTGTAAGCCGCCCTGAGTCTTCGGAGAAGGGCGGGAAATAAATGTAAATTTAAAAAAAAAAAGTTCTTTAAATCTTTCCTCAGAAACTCTGTTCTGTTCCTTTAACATATCTTCCAAATTTGCTTCAGGCCTCCTTCTCGTCATGGGAGCTTTGGGTGGTTTAAAAGCCATTTTAATTTAAGTAAAGTCTCTAATTAGAATTGTAAAATGGAAACATTCACCTTGTTTCCTATGGAGAGCTTCAATTCTACTTGAAACCACAAAAACATAATTGACTTTCACTCACAAGCAGTTTCCAATCCACTTCCTCTCAGACGCCATCTTTTTCTTCGCTAAGTTAAAGTAAAAAAAAAGTTCTTTCCTTTTAAAAAAGGAGTAGAAGTCAGCTTTCTTCTTACCACCCCAATAATTGATCACTTGTATTTGTCCACGTCTGCATCTAGTATTGGTTGGGCTTCCGGTTGGCTTCCGTCTTCCTCGGAGGATGCCTTAAGGGTGCCCCGAACTGAGATTCCGTTAAAAGCCGGCAAAACAGTGTTTACCAGCTGTTAGCTGACTTCAAAGCATTCCTTGGGAATTGCCAAGAGCGGTTGGAGAGCAAAAGATCTCCCCAGGAGTTCTGCTTTGTTTAGTGGAGCCTTGGAGGGGAGCCTGTATAATCCAGCCTTGCTCCGGACTCGGCTCGACCCTGCTTTAGGCAGGACGAGAGGAAGACGTCCACCTCTGCTCGATTGATTCCGTTTTTAATTTCATACATCTTCATTCTGCCCCTATACCTAGGTAATAATCCAGGTCTTGATGGCCTTCTACAAGACTAAAAGGATAGGGGCCTGCCAAATCCACAGGACAGGTGTTCCATAAAGTAGGTGTAGCCACAGCAGAGGTACACTAGATCCCACTAGATGCCAAGATTTAAGACTTGGAGCATTTCTATTCTATCCAATTTATTTTATTTTGATAATAATGCTTTATTTTGGATGGAAAGTTATTACAGGCATAATTCTCCCTCCAAAAAATGCTAATAAAATCAGATTATTGTATTTGAGTGTTTCTCTTTGGCATAACATTTATATTTTCTAGTTGCAGATTTTTTTAGCACAGTATTTCTTATTACCTCTACGTATGTGCTCATACAGGTTGATGAGTTAATGCGCCAGGAACTGAAGAATCTAAAATTAGCTGTGGATAGAGAGACTGAGAAAACTGGGGGAAAAGGGAAAAAGGGAAAGGTAACTATTTAGTATGGATTTAGTATAATATCATATCAGAAGTTGAAACATGAAATAAATGTAAACAAAATAAAATGAATATTACTTGTATGAAGACATAGTTCAACAAAAACTTTTGCCATAAGTGGAAGTGCTACCTTTGCAAAGTATACTTTGCAAAGTATAAAGCAGGACAAGAAGCAATCGATGGAAACAAATCAAGAAGAGTACCAACTTAGAAATAAGAAGAAATTTCCTGTCTTGGAACAATTAATCTGTGGAACACTTGCCTTTAGAAGCTGTGGGTGCTCTATCACTGGAAGTTTTTTTAAAGAAGATGTTGGACAACCTATCAGATTCGTGTATCTGCCATGCTTTGTGGAAGAAGGGGTTGGATTTGGAGCTGTCACATTTAGTTCTTTTCCTATGTGTCCTAAATATCAAATTTCCTCCCTGGTCCTCTTTTTAAAAACTTTAACCTGATTTATAACTATTGCCTGGCACCAGGAATGCCTGGAGAATTCTCATATCTTGAGAAATGAAAGGGGAGGGGGGGGAACGAGTAGATTGTAAGATGACCCTAAGAAGCTCTTCGTATCTGTTTCTCAGAGAGGATCGTACAATTCATTTTCACACCGGCGGATTGTGGGGAGGAGTTCCTAATTTCCTTTATTCTGAACTGCATGACCTGAGGGATCCCAGAGTCTGTTTTGAATTTTGATTTGCTTTCATCCCTTTCAATAAAAGACTCTTTTTAAAATACAAAGTTCTCAAGAGTTTGTACTTTTTTGGAAGGTGGGGAGAAGCTGGTCCTTACATAAAGCAGGCTCTGCAATAGTGGTCAACCCGAAGAGAAAAAAAAAATCTCTTAATTTCTACTCTTCTGAGGGGACCCTGCAACAATGTCTGAACAAAGCAGTGAGCAAGGGAAAGCTGAGTGCTGGGGAGAAACCTCAAAAACTATTGAGCCAGGTATCGGCTCCATATGTTCCATCGAGGACATCAAAGCTGTCCTTGAAAGCTCAATGAAGCCCCAATGGTTGATTGGTATAGGAAAGAAAGACAGCTGGGATGAACAGCCAAGGGGTGACCCTCACCCGCGGCAGTTATAAGCCTGGGTGGAAAAGGAAGCTGGAGGCTCTCTCCTATCAGGAAGAGCTGACCAAGGAACCACTGCCAGACGATCAACTGAAGCAGTACATCAACCTTATAGTGATGGAAGCCCTGGAAAATCTCAATGTTTGAGGCAAACAGGGTTGCCAACAAAGGAGAATGGGCGGACCAGCAGCCGAGGAAACTCGACCATCACCCCTGACCCAGCCACGGCTGACCAAGCAGACAACCAAGCCAGTGGAGGAGCAGCCGTGCCAGATATCTAACTTCCCACCCAGCCCAGACGATCGTCCTCTGCCAACCCAGGGGCCCACAGCTAGAGAGGAAGGTTCCTCCCTTGAGGGTAAAATTTGACAAAGACCCCCAAAAGGTGGGATTTTTCTTGGCCCAAGTCCTCATCTACATGCAAGAGTCCGGGTGGGATTTCCCAACCCAGGGGGCATGAGTGCGAGTAGCCCTAGAAGGGGCAGTGGCCAGATGGATGGTGAGCCTCCACAACTCTGACGCTACAAAGCTACAAAATTTCGATCGATTCATGACAACACTCTGCCACCGCTTCAAAGATCTCCTTGCCAATCGCAAAGCCTGCGACCACATCAGAGTTGTACAGCAAGGCCACCATACTGTAGCAGAATACACTGAAGAATTGCAGGACCTGGCCGGCCGAGTTGACTGGCCAGAAGATATCCTAGTCTGCTGGTTCAAAGATGCACTCAACAACAACCTGTACACTGCCTGCCTGGCCTGTGGCACCCCTAACTGCCTGTATGAATGGTACCTGATGGCTGAGGAGGCAAAGATTGACATGACCCAAAACCAGTACTGTACCGGCAGGGCTTGGAGAAGATCCCCACCCCTGAGGAAGCGAGAGCCATTCAAACCCAAACCACCATGGTACCAAGGACATTAGGTTGCTTTAAATGTGGGAAGGTGGGGCACCGTGCAGCAGAATGCAGGTTGAAAGCTGGAAAGCCTGACTGTCTGTCATGGGGGAAGTCTGCAAAACCCACCCCCCCTGGAAAAGAAACTGCACTGAGAAGCCAAGAGGCCATGGAAACCATCCCCCCCCCAAAAAAATCAGAGGAAGTGTCATGCTGTTGTCGGAGTCTGAATCAGAAGGGCAAAAGGAACAGCTGACAGAGAGTGAGAGAGTGGATCCATTGGCTGTGGAAGAAACTGGGGAAGTGCAAAGTCAGGGTGGGCAGAGCAGGGGAGAGGTAGAAAAAGAGAAAGGGGGTTCAGATGAAGGTCAAGGCCCACCCCCTCCTCATCTTAGGCAGTGTAGGGAGGAATGGAGAAGAGAGCAACGTGGGTTGTGGGGCTTACGAAGGACCTGATCCTCTTTAGTAGTACCTGTGAGAGGGATCTTGGAGTCCTAGTGGATAACCATTTAGATATGAGCCAGCAGTGTGCAGCAGCTGCTAAAAAAGCCAACACAGTTCTGGGCTGCATAAACAGAGGGATAAAATCAAGATCACGAGAAGTGTTAGTGCCACTTTATAATGCCTTGGTAAGGCCACACTTGGAATATTGCATCCAGTTTTGGTCTCCACGATGTAAAAAAGATGTTGAGACTCTAGAAAGAGTGCAGAGAAGAGCAACAAAGATGATTAGAGGACTGGAGGCTAAAACATATGAAGAACGGTTGCAGGAACTGGGTATGTCTAGTTTAATAAGAAGAAGGACTAGGGGAGACATGATAGCTGTGTTCCAATATCTCAGGGGTTGCCACAAGGAAGAGGGAGTCGGGCTGTTCTCCAAAGCACCTGAGGGTAGAACAAGAAGCAATGGGTGGAAGCTGATCAAAGAAAGAAGCAACTTAGAACTAAGGAGAAATTTCCTGACGGTTAGAACAATTAATAAGTGGAACAACTTGCCTGCAGAAGTTGTGAATGCTCCAACACTGGAAATTTTTAAGAAAATGTTGGATAACCATCTGACTGAGATGGTGTAGGGTTCCTGCCTAGGCAGGGAGTTGGACTAGAAGGCCTCCAAGGTCCCTTCCAACTCTGTTGTTATGTTATATTTTACAAGACACAGCTCTGATGGAGTTTGAAAGGAAAGGCGGGGGGCGGTTGTTGGGAACAAACACTGAATTCATCTGGTGTTTATCTGAAGTCCTGGTATCCTCCCAACTGGTTTGATTTACTGTTGTGATACTTCAATTCTGGAATTCCCTATTTTGCTTGCCCTGCCGAATTAATTACCTAGTCTTGCCTTATTGGATTTTTTTGTTGAAAGTTTTCTTTTACAATGTTTGGGATTTAAGTATTGTCAGCCAAAGACTATCACAGGTTCGTGGAAGAGCCCTCTCCAGGCCAGAGAGTTGAAAGGGATATTGGGGGCAAAGTTGTTGATAATAAAGGGACTTATATATCGGTTCTCTGGCTGTGTTGCCTTTGTGTCACACCCGGGGTAATCACAGGAAGGATCTCCAACACCCTGAGAGGACCTGACCCACTCCGAAAGCGATCCAGAAGATGACCCGCTGGGACGCAACCCAATCAAACCACTCACCCTAACCCTAAGACTTTTTATCCCCAACCGAGGGAAAGGGGAAGAAGTAGCAGCATTGCAGGGCTCAGGGTGCACCCGATGCCTAATTAGTCCAACCTGGCAGGGAGATTGGGAATTCACCTAAGGAAAATGAAAAACCCCATCGCTTTTTGCCAGCTAGACAGAACTATAGCGGGGGAGGAGCCAGCCATTTTTGCCACAGAACCATTGCAAATGAAACTGGAGGATCATAGCAAAATCCTCACGTTCATAGTAGCTCCAGGAATGGAATGGGCACTAGTCCTAGGACTAACATGGCTGCAGAATTGAAACCCTAAAATAAACTGGAAGAGAAGAACCGTAAAACTCCAGGGGCATGTGACTTTCATGAACGTGAAAGAGGAAGGAAAGGAAAACACGGAAATGGCAATGACCGGCCACCCAGCTGAACCCACTAACATCCCCAAATAATACCAGGATTTGGCTGAGGTATTTAGCGAAGAGTCGTCCAATGAACTTCCACTCCATCGTGCCACAGACTGTGCCATTGAGATCCTACCAGGGGCTAAATTTCCAAAACCAAAAATGTACTGCATGACCCCCAGAGAACCAGACAAACTCAGAGCATTTATGGACAAAAACCTAAAAAGGGGTTTCATTGAACCCAGCAGACCAAAAATAGAAGCCCCAGTGTTATTCCACAAAAAGAAAGATGGCTCTCTACGCCTATGTGTTGACTACTGAAACCTTAACACGATCAGCGTGGAAAATATGTATCCACTCCCCTTCATGAAGGACATGCTGGCTTACCTCTCTAAAGGAATATCTTTTCAAAGCTTGATTTACGAGAAGCATAGTACCACATCAGTAGGGAAGGGGGATGAAATGGAAACTGCTTTTAACACACAGCTGGGTGCTACCAATTTAAAGTACTCCCTTCTGGATTACAAGAGGCCTCTGCCATGTTTATGCAACTAATTAACGAGGTGAACATTTATACAAAGGGGGCCTGATTTTATCTTGATGACATTCTAACTTACACCGAAACAAAAGCAGAACACATAAAACTAGTCAAGCAATTCTTGCTAAACTCCAAGCCGCCAAACTCTATGCAAAACTCTCTAAATGCGAGTTCCACCAAGAAAAAATTGACTACCTGGGATATAGAATATCCCACAAGGGAATAGAGAAGTATCCACTAAAAGTAAACGCCGTCATCAATTGGGAGCCACCCGAAAACCGTAAACAACTACAAAGTTTCCTTGGGTTTGCTAACTTTTACTATCAATTCATTCCAGCGTTTGCTAAAATCGCCCTCTCCATTACTAACTTGCTAAAGATGAAAATGGGGGAACCAAAACCAAGGCAACCCCTTAACTGGACCATGGAATGCTAAGCGGCATTCGAAAAACTCAAACAACTATTCTTAGCCAAACCAGTCCTAAAACACCCAGACCCAGAACAAACATTTGTCATCCAAGCAGACGGCAGTGCAGTAGGTGCAGTCCTACTTCGAAACAATGAACAGGGGCAGTTGCAACCATGTGCATACACATCCAAGAAATTGACAGAAACCGAGCAAAGATGGGCCATATGGGAGAAAGGGGCTTATGCAGTACAAATGGCCATCCTCACATAGAGACAATTCTTAGAAGGGAACAAAATACCCTTTGAAGTCTGTACTGATCATTAAAACTTAGAAGCTCTGAAGACCTCATGAAAACTCTCCCCCAAACAAGTACATTGGGTGCAATACTTTAAACATTTTAATTTTACCCTCAAATAATTTCCCAGGAGAAAAAACAGCTGATGCTCTGTCCAGAAAACCCCAATACAACAGTAAAAAGACTGAAGTTGTTAAACCTATGCTCCAAACACCCCAGCTAGCCACCAAAGTAGTTACCCAGGCACAAGCCAAAAATGAACCGCTTGTCGACAATGCAACAATCTCAAAATTTAAGGAGGCGCTACTTAAGGACGACTGGTTCTAGGCACACAAAACACATTTGTTTGCTCAAAGATGATTCAACCTGGGTTGAAAACAAACTTTACATTCCTGCCAGCCAAAGATTGGAGCTTATGAAATAATGCCATGACTCCAAGATAGCTGGACATTTTGGATTTGTAAAAATGCTACACCTAATCAAAAGCCAATTCTGGTGGCCATCCCTTAAAAAAGACATTGAGAACTATGTGGCTAGCTGCCCCACCTGCGCAGCTGCAAAAAGACGACAAGGAAAGTCCCCAGGGCTCTTACAAACTATAGCAGATCCTTCAGCACCTTGAAGAGAGATTTCTATGGATTTTATAGTGAAGCTGCCTGAAAGCATGGAAACACAGTTATTTAAAAACTTTTAAAAACAGGTCCATTTCATACCCTGCCAGAAGATCCCAACAGCCAAAGCATTTGCAAAAAATGTTTTTAGTCCACATTTATCGCCTCCATGGAACTCCCCAACAGATTATCTCAGACAGGGGTGTCCAATTCACCTCCAAATTTTGATGGGCTTTTTAAAATCTATTAGGCTCCACCGAGGGACTGTCCTCTTCACACCAGCCCCAAATGATTGGGGGGGCCCCCTGAAAAAACTAATGATGTATTGGAACAATATTTAAGATGTGTTATTAACTACCAACAGGACAATTGGACTGACCTGTTAACTTTTGATGAAGTAGTTTACAACAACTCTGTACGCAATAGCACTGGTTTCACCCCATTTCAAGTAGCCACAGGACAAGAATTCAACCCCATGCCAGAGCTACCAACTAAGGAACCTGACATCCTTAAGGAGTGGATAAACAACCTACAAACCACTTGGCCAGAGGTCAGACTAGCTCTACAAGAGGCTAGAGCAGCTTTTAAAATTCAAGCTGACAAGAAAAGCTGTGAACCCAAACCCCATTCAAGGTTGAGGACCATGTATATCTATCCACAAAGTTTCTACAATCCTTGCAACCATCTAAGAAACTGGGACCAAAATTCATTGACCCATTCCCTAGCACCAGTATCATAAACTCTGTCATGGTAGAACTCCTTCCTAAGACACTTAGGCAGGTTCATCCAGTGTTTCAATGAAGCCTACTCTGGGCAAAAATCACTTCAAAAGTCAGATCCCCTTTGCCCGCATCTCCAACACCCATTATGGTGGAAGGAGAACAACATTTTGAAATCAAAGACATCCTTGACTCCCGCACTCACCACGGCTCCACACAATATTTAGTGGCATGGAAACACCTACAATCCTCTCAGAACGAAGGGTAGCCAAAAAACACGTAAAAGTCCCCACACTGTTAAGAAATCCACCTGAAATACCCATACATCCTAAATCTTAATGTATTATATGTTTTATGTCTTTCTAGGTGGATTTTCCATTTTTCTGAGGAGGGCAATATGTCAAATCCGTGTATCTGTATTTCTTCATGGAAGAAGGGGGGGGGGATTTGGAGTTATCACATTTAATTATTTTCCTATGTATCCTAAGTATCCAATTTCTTGCCTGGTCCTCTTTGTATAAACTTTAACCTGATTTATAACTGTTGCCTGGCACCAGGAATGCCTGGAGAATTCTCACACCTTGAGAAATGAAAGGGGAGGGGGAAAATGAGTGGATTGTAAAATGACCCTGAGAAGCTCTTCATATCTATTTCTCAGAGAGGATGGTACAATTCATCTTAGCACTGGCAGATTGGTCGGAATCCACATTGGAAGGTGGGGAGAGGGTTCCTAATTTCATTTATCCTGAACTGCATGCCCTGAGAGATCCCAGAGCCTGCTTTGAGTTTTGACTTGCTTTCATCCCTTTCAATAAAAGGTTCCTCTTGAAATACAAAGTTCTCAAGAGTTCGTATTTTCTTGGAAAGGGGGGAGAAGCTGGTCCTTACACAACCATTTTTTTGAAATGGTATAGAGCCATAATGGCAAATCTATGGCACGCATGCCACAGGTGGCACGTGTAGCCATATCAATGCTCAGCTCTGGGGTGTGCTAGCTGATTTTCGGGCCTTCTGGACCCACCAGAAGTAGGGAAACAGGCTGTTTCCTGCCTCTGGAGGGCCTTGGGGAGTGGTGGGGAAGGCTTGTTGTTCTCTCTCACCTGGCTCCAGAGCCTCTCTAGGAATCTGGCGAGGGTGAAAACGGCCTTCCCCACCACCACCCCAGAGGTCTTCCGGAGGCCGAAAATGGCCTATTTGCCAACTTCCAGTAGGACCAGAAGGTCTGTTTTTTGCTTTCCCCAGCCTCCAGGGCCTCTCTAAGAGTCTGGGGAAGGCGAAAACGGCCTTCCCCACCCTTCCGGAGGTTCTCCAGAGGCTGAAAATGGCCCGTTTGCCAACTTCAAGAAGTTGGCAAATGGGCCATTTCTGGCATTTGGAGGACTTCCGGGGGGGGGGAGGCCGTTTTTGCCCTCCCCAGACTCCTAGAAAGGTTCTGGAGCCAGGTGAGAAAGAAAAACAGGCCTATTGGGCCATTGCATGCCAGGAGAAAGGGGAACGGGGGGGGTCCTGTGTGCATGCAGGGGGGTAGGGCGCATAGAATTATGGATATAGGCATGCATGTGCGTGACCCCCCCATCTCACCCCCTCCTGGCACGCGATGGCAAAAAGGTTAGCCATCAATGGTATAGGGTCTCCTTCTTAAGCAAAGTTGGACTAGAGAATCTCCAAGGTCCCTTCCAACTCTGCTAATCTGTTATTTCTGTTTATGATCTTTAGAAAAAGAAAAAAGGGAAAAAAGGAGGAAGAAAGAAAAAGTCAAAGAAGGATAAAGATCTAACATCTGATCGGTAAAGTTGGTCTTCTGAGAATTACACTGATAAGTCTTTAAATGCATTAATTCAAATTTGTTGGCTGTTATCAAGAATCTAACACGGATTGTTTTTAAACAATGCAGAAAGAAATTTAGATAAAATCCAATTTGCATAAAGCTTATACAATAGTTTGTGAGAGTTCTTCATATGCATTAAATATCCATTAAATTTTATTCTGTATAGTAGATGTGAAACATTTAGTAGTTTCAGATGTGTATCTGAGTTTCCCATCTATGTTTAAGGTACTTGAAATTGGATATTATATAGGATATCCTTCTATAAGAACTATACATTTTCCCCTTTATTCCCATGGTTTAACTGCAGACTAGAATTTAGAATGGATAATTTTAAGCCAGCCTCCTTTGCTTGATTTTTGTGTCAAATGGGATATTGGTTAGCTGCATAAGAATTATCGCCCGAAAGTATTACTGTTGATTGCCTTTGAATTTTCTAAATTATCTAAATGGTAGGGCCAAATGTTAAATTCAGTTTTTTATCAAAAAAAAACCCTGCTGATATGTAAAATGTGAGTAGAGCCCTAGCCTGTACCCATCACATCAATATTTCCAACATTACCTTTAATACATAAATAATTTCACAAATAATTCAGTGCTATATGCTTATACTTTATTCCAAGAAAAGACATTATGTCAGAGTTGGTTCCAGAAGTCTGTAATTCACAAACCCTTTCTAAAAAGCAAAATAAACAGTTCAGAAACTTAGATTGGCACTGAAATGCAGTAGTATATTAAGAATATCCCTGAAATAATATGAAAATGTGCATGTGGCAGTGGCTTGAATCACATATGTACTTAAAAACTTTATTCCATGTGTAAGAAATAATTATTGATTTTGAATTATAATTTGGATTCTGATGCCTGACCCACAGTTCTGAACTAACATGCATAGGATTGCACTATATATAAGACTTTAGTGCTTCATTTTTCAAAACAGATAGTCCTCAATTTACAATAGTTCATTTAGTGACTGTTCTAATTTACGACGGAACTGAAAAAAGTGACTTATGACCGTTTTTACGCTTACAACTATTGCAGCATCCCATTGTCACATGATCAAAATTCAGACAATTGGCAATTGACTCATATCACAGTTAGTGTCCCAAGGTCATGTGATCACCATTACAACTTTCTGACAAGCAAAGTCAAATTGGGAAGCCAGGTTCACTTAACAAACATATTACTAATTTAACAACTGCAGTGGTTCACTTAATAATTGTGACAAGAAAGATCATAAAATGGGGCAAAATTCAATTAACAACTATCTAAATTAGCAACAGAAAATGTTGGGCTCAAGTGTGGCTGTAAATCAAGGATTACCTTATGCTACAATAATACTAAATAAATATGTCTGATTTCATAGTATTTATCCAATAACAGATGAAAAATGTGGCAGTTACAGTAAATACGCAATGGCAAACTTTCATTAAAATTATGAATGAGCTACTATTAAACATAAAAATATTTTTATGCAAGAACATTTAAAAGAGACCTCTAATAAATGAGAGAAAATAGTTTTTCTATTTTCTATAGTGCCAGTTTACCTATGCTAGTAAAAGAACTTTGAAAGATGTTGGTTTCGGAGTCTTTTCTGCAGGAGGGGTTTTCTGGAACGTTGACACATGCTTTTGTTCTAATAGAAAAATATATGTAGTTCAGGGTTAAACTGTGGAGTCCTTGATGCTTTCTGAGTTTGGTTGTTTGCTTGAAGCTATTTCATTACTTGACTAGGTAACATCATCAGTGCTAATTCTGTTGAAATACCTGCAGAGACCACCAAGAATATGCATTTGTCTACAGGCATGTTTGTGTAGCTTACTCTTTATTTCTGTATAGGACCATTGATTCTCTTTACCAAGAGCTGGTAGAAGAAGGAATATTAATAAGAAGTAAAAAAGTAAAACTCAGTGATTATGTTGGTAAAGTATAAACTTTATATGTTACTACGTATTTATTTTTGAATTGCATTCATGCAATGTATTATATTGGTTTTAAACATTTGTGACAGAATTGGTACTAGATAAATGAACTACAACATCAGTCATTTTAATTTCAGATAAAAGTTACTGAGAATCAGCATCTTGGTGACACAGATTAAAATGCAGATTAAAAAAAATTCTGATGACCATCTCTTCAAGATTTTGGCTGCAGTTTACACATTTTAGTAAATTGTTCTTCCTGACAGTAGCAGCAGATCCAATTAATAGACTGATACATTATTTGTGGTCTTAACTTAAATATTTGGTAATCTGTAATAACAATACAAAATTCCAAAGGGAAATTTTTAAAATACTTGGCCACCCCACTTCCACAGCTATTCATTAAATAGAAGTAGAAAAACTTGAAAATCCCAGGGGAGGAGGAGCACCAGGACAAACAGAATGTTCCTCACAGGTTGATGAGTGATCTTTAAACAAATCTGGAATCTAATTTGCCACATAGGGTAAGTTTTACTCAGTTCTCTCTTGTATTGATGCAGCAACAATTGAATATTTCAATAGAGCATATGAGTGAATGTAGGATAGATCAGGGGTGAAATCCAGCAGGTTCTGACAGGTTCTGGAGAACCGGTAGCGAAAATTTTGAATAGTTCGGAGAACCGGCAAATGCCACCTCTGGCTGGCCCCAGAGTGGGGTGGGAATGGAGATTTTGCAATATCCTTCCCCCAGGAGTGGGGAGGGAATGGGGATTTTGCAATATCCTTCCCCTGGAATGGGGTGGGAATGGAGATTTCGCTGTATCCTTCACCTGCCACGCCCAACAAGCCACGCCCAACAAGCTATACCCACAGAACCGGTAGTAAAAAAATTTGGATTTCACCACTGGGATAGATGATAGCAAGAACAGCACAAACATGCACACATTAAGTGTTCTGTACTTATTATTGTAATGGCATTTCTGATGCTGTAAGTTTAGATGGCATTCCTATCTCCAAATTTTAAGTACAATAATCTAAAAATTAATGCTCACAAAAACTTTCTACACTTTGGAGGAGAATTATAATTATAAACTTATTATTTAGGGTATGTTGAGTGCCTTCTGATTCTCTAATTCATCACTATTAGTTAACATCTCAGTACTCAAGTGAATAAGCAATTTGTGCTGCATTTTGGTTGTGTTTCTGTGTTTTATCATTTTATTTACAAATGAACAGTATTAATGCATTGTGTTTTACATTTTTTAATTAGCATTCCATGATAAAATGGAAATTTAATTCAAAAACATAGTATGTTCAATCTTTTAAAGCAGCAGTCCTCAACCTTGGTAACTTTAAGCCTGGTGGACTTCAACTCCCAGAATTCAAAGCTGGCTGGGGTATTCTGGGAGTTGAAGTCCTCCAGGCTTAAAGTTGCCAAGGTTGGAGACTCCTGTTTTAAAGCAATAGTGCCTTTCCACAGGATGCAGCAGTTATGTAATCCCAGGTAAGAACATAGCTCCTTTAAACAATTGAAAGGATATGCCATGTTGGTATTTATTTATTTATTTATTGTTCACATTTTTATACTGCCCTTCTCCGAAGACTCAGGGCAGTGTACAGCATAGATAAAACACATATACAAAAAATTTAAAATACATTATATAATTAAAAATCTAATTCCATAAGCTGAAGTCTAAAATATGTGGATAAAATTATAGAATAGACTAACCCCATTAAAAACCCCACTAAAAACCCTCGATTAAAATTTATCATTAGGCCAGCCCTGCTTGATGAAAGAAGAAAGTCTTAAGCTCGCGCTTAAAGGTCCGAAGATCGGAGTAGGCGTAGCCCCACGGGTAGTTCATTCCACAGAGCAGGAGCCCCCACAGAGAACGCTCTTCCCCTGGGGGCCGCCAGCCGACATTGTTTGGGCGACGGCACCCTAAGGAGGCCCTCCCTGTGAGAGCGCACAGGTCAATGGGAGGCTAGTGGCGGCAGCAGGCGGTCCCGTAAATATCCCGGTCCCATGCCATGGAGCGCTTTAAGGGTGATAACCAAAACCTTGAATCGCACCCGGAAGACCACCGGCAACCAATGCAGCCTGTGCAGGAGAGGTGTTACATGGAAGCTACGAGATGCTCCCTCTATCCCCCGCACGGCCTCATTCTGCACCAGTTGGAGCCTCCTGGTGCTCTTCAAGGGGAGCCCCATGTAGAGAGCATTGCAGTAATCCAGGTGGGAAGTAACGAGGGCATGAGTGACTGTGCATAGAGACTCCCGATCCAGGAAGGGGCGCAACTGGCGAATCAGGTGGACCTGATAAAAAGCTCCCCTGGCGATGGCTGTCAAATGATCTTCTAAAGACAGCCATACATCCAGGAGAACGTCTAAGTTGCGCACCGATTCTCTGGGGGCCAGCGATTCGCCCCCCCCACAGTCAGTGATGGAATTAGCTGACTGTGCCGGGACGCTGGTATCCACAGCCACTCCGTCTTGGATGGGTTGAGTCGAAGTCTGTTCGTCCCCATCCAGACCCGAACGGCCTCAAGGCACCGGGACATCACATCAACGGCTTCGTTGGGGTGGTTCGGGGTGGAGATGTACAGCTGAGTGTCATCAGCGTACAGTTGACAACTCACCCCGAAACCACGGATGATCTCCCCCAGCGGCTTCATGTAGATGTTGAACAGGAGAGGTGAGAGAATCGACCCCTGTGGCACCCCACAAGTGAGGTGCCTAGCGGTCGACCTCTGCCCCCCTTCCAACACCGTCTGTGAGCGGTCAGAGAGGTAGGAGGAGAACCACCGAAAAATGGTGCCCCCCTCTCCCAAACCCCCCAACCATCGCAGCAAGATACCATGGTCGATGGTATCAAAAGCCGCTGACAGATCTAATAGGACAAGGACAGAGGAGCAACCCCTGTCCCATGTCCTCCAGAGATCATCAACCAATGCGATCAAAGCCGTCTCCGTGCTGTACCCTGGCCGGAAGCCGGACTGGCACGGGTCTAGATAGACAGTTTCCTCCAGGTACCAGGGAAGCTGCCATGCCACCACACTCTCAACAACCTTCGCCACAAAGCGAAAGTTGGAGACAGGACGGTAATTAGCCAATATAGCTGGATCCAGGGAAGGCTTCTTAAGGAGGGGCCTCACCACCACCTCTTTCAAGGCGGCTGGGAAGACTCCCTCTACCAAAGAAGCACTAATAATTCCCTGGAGCCAGCCTCGTGTAACCTCCTGTGTGGCCAGCACCAACCAGGAGGGACACGGGTCCAATAAACATGTGGTAGCATGTGGTGCTCCCATGTGGTGCTCCCATCTGCACTAAAATAGATTTTCAGAATCACAAATGAAACACAGCAGTCCCAATAGGCAGTTTAAATTTATTGGTTATACTTATGGTTGCCTTAACAAGTCTCTGAATTTTATAGAAGGCCTCACATTTCATCTGAGATAAGAATAGTTCATACTACAGGTAGTCCTCACTTAACAACAGTATTTGGGACTGGGAGCTCCATTGCTATGTGATGTCAAATATAGAATAGCAGGGTTGGAAGGGGCCTTCTAGTCCAATCCCTGCTTGAGCAGGAAACCTTATAATGTTTTGGATAAATGGGTGTCCAATCTCTTTTTGAAAACTTTCACCCACAACTTCTGGAGGCAGGCTGTTCTACTGATTGATTGCTCTCAATCTCAGGAAATTTCTTCTTAGTTCTAGCCTGGAACCAGAAGATAGGTTCAAGACTCAGAAAGATCTCAACACACTTGAACATTGGGCCCTATCTAACAAAATAAAATTCAATGCAGAGAAAAGTAAGATTTTACATTTAGACAAGAAATACCAACAGAATAGGTGGAACCTGGCTCTATAGCAGTAACTGTGAGAGGGATCTTGGAGTCCTAGTTGGCAATCACTTAAATATAAGCCAGCGGCGTGTTGCTACTACCAAAACAACCAATGCAATCCTAGGCTGCATTAACAGGGATAGACTCAAGATCACATGAAATGTTAGTATTGCTTTATAATGCATTAGTAAGAACACACTTGAAATATTGCATTCGGTTTTGGTTGCCACAATATAAAAAAGATGTTGAGACTCTGGAAAGAGTGCAGAAAAGAGCAACAAAGATGATTAGGAGACTTGAGGCTAAAACATATGAAGAACAATTGCAGGAATTGGGTATGGCTAATCTAGTGAAAAGAAGGACCAGGGTGATAGCAGTGTTCCAATATTTGAGGGGCTGCCACAAAAAAGAAGGGGTCCACTTATTTACCAAAGCACCAGTAGGCAGGACAAGAAGCAGCAATGAATGGAAACTAATCTACAAGTAAACCAACCTAGAACTAAGGAGAAATTTCCTGACAGTGAGAACTATTAACCAGTGGAACAGCTTGCCTTCAGAATTTGTGGGTGCTCCATCACTGGAGGCTTTTAAGAAGAGATTGGATAGCCATTTGTCTAGAATGGTATAGGGCAGGGGTCCCCAACCTCTGTGCCTTGGCCCACAACTGGGCCATGGCCTATTCGGAATTGGGCGCCGTGAATGGCTGGCCAGAGTGCCCACATGCAACTCAATTTGTGCAAGTGGTGGGCTGGTGGGCAATCGAGCTCCTGCGCGCCAGCCCACCACTCATGCAAGTTGAGCTGCGCATGTGCCAGCCTGCCACTTGTGCGGCCCAATTCCCCTCTCCTCCTCCCCCAGCCGGGCCACCAAGCCTCAACCGTTGAGGACCACTGATATAGGGTCTCCTGCTTATGCAGTGGGTTGGATTAGAAGATCTCCAAGGTACCTTCCAACTCTGTTATTAACTGTTCCTCATTCATAATCTTAAATGGTTGCTGAATGAGTGGACCTTAAGTAAGAACTATCTATATTATTTACAGTTCATCATGGAAGTTTAGAATCTACGTCTATTTCTCATTCATGTTAAGAATGCATTCCAACTAAGGAACTGTTAGGGTTGAAAATGTTCTATTTATGTTCCCTAACAATTTCTACTTGTTTCTACTTAAGTAGACCACTGCTTAAGTATGAGCCATTAGTGTGCTACAACTGTCAAAAAAGCAAATGCAGTCCTAGTCTGCATCAACAGGGGACAGCATCAAGATCATAAGAAGTAATAATACATTCTTATACTGCAATAGTGAACCATATTTGGAATACTGCATCCAGTTCTGGTCACCACAATACAAAAAAGACGCTGAGCCCCTAGAAAGAGTGCAAAGAAGGGCATCAAAGATGATAAGGGCTCTGGAGGTTAAATCGTATTATGAATAGTTAAGGGAGTTAGGTATGTCTAGCTTATCGAAGAGAAGGACTTTGGGTGACAGGATAGCTGTCTTCCAATACTTGGGAGACGATTACAAAAGAAGATTAACTTATTCCCCAAAGCATCAGAGGGCAGGACAAGAAGTATGGGTAGAGGCTTGTTAAAGAGAGATCGAAACTAAAACCAAGGGGGCAGTGAGAACAATTAATCAATGGAACAATTTGCCTTTTGGAGTTGTGGGTGCTTCATTACTAGTGGCTTTCAAAAATGAACAGGACAGTTATTTGACTGGGATAATATAAGGTATCCTTCCTTGAGCAGGGGTTTGGACTAGGTTCCTTCCAAATTTATGATTCAGTGTTCTATATTCTACTTTTTGAAACTAAGCTGTTTGTATGGTACATTTGTTTTTTCCTTGTAGGTGAATACAGCTATCTGGGGACTACACTTCGACAGGTAGACGTAGAACCAATGCCTTCTCTTACAGATGTGAAGCAACTTATAGTCCTGTATGGAATATTGCCATTAGGTAAGTTCACAGGAGAACTAGCCAAAAGGCAGAATACCATGCTTGGGTTCCTGACAATTTTATATTTGTGTTAGCTATGACAATGTTTGATTTATTTCTTTTGAAATAATTTAATACGATTCTTATCTCTTAAAGTATTTTCAGCTAAGATAAAATAATTGTCTAATTTAAAAAGTTTTAACTACAGCACCACTCTTTTTATAATTTTATTTCTATCATAACAGTTTGGCAGCTGCAGCATATACAAAAAAGCCATTTGGGGAAAACAACAAATTAAGTCTCCAATATTTAAATGAAATTTGTAGGAAGACTGAGATTTTAATGTATCTTTGATAAACCAGCTAACTTCCCCCCCTTTCTTTTTATTTATTTAGTTTTTAAAAAGATACACTTCTAGAAGAGATAATATAAATAAGTAGACAAAGAAAATTTCTCAAGCTATACAATTATGCTCAATATACATTAATAAATTGTAAAACATACCAAACAAAGTACATTGAATTCTATTTATCACAGATATATATATATAATATAAAACTTTGAGTTTAGGGCCATATCCTCAATATATTGTTATTTATAAATACCAAGCTATTATTTATAAATACTTTGGAGAAGGCTTTAATGCTGGGAAAGGTAGAAGGAAAAAGAAGAGGAAAACCAGCATCAAGTTGGGTAGATTGAATTACAGTGGTGATGGGGGTGCTGTTGGAATTGCTGAAGAACAAAATAGGAAATGATCATCATGGGAAAAAAATCTATGTGGTCTCTTAAGAGTCAATTTGATGGCATGTAACCAATCAATCAGAAAAAAGAGAATAAAAAAAAAGAAAAGGGTAAAACTAAATATAGAAAAATATTTAATTAAAGACTTCACCCTTTTTTGTTCTTTGACTAATTTATAGTACTTATTAATGTAAACTTCAGAAACCATACTTTAAATGTATATATTTCCCTTGCTGCTGCATGATAATGTAATATATTGGGAAACTATTTTTCCTTCAGGTTAGTTAAACTACTGGTCCTTGAAGTTCTGGCCACTATACCATTCCTATAGCCATGTGATTATGATCCGGGTGCTTGGCAACCAAGTCACCCTAAGTAAGTTGCAACCCACCCACTCACGCTGCAGTCATGTAATCGCCAATTTGCAATCTTCTCTGCAGGCTTCTCACAAGCAAAGTCAAAGGGAAGCTGGCAGGGAAGGTTGCACTTGCATAGCATGGCACTGTTTTCCCTGGCCTCTCTCCACTTGTCTGGCACCTGTTTTCCCTGGCCTCCCTTCTTGCATATGGCATAGAGTCCTGCTCCCCTCAGCCTCCATTCTCACATCCTTTATTGGGCCTCTCCCACCCCCTGCAGCTTCCCTCATAGCACCCTCGTGTTGCTTACTTGGGATTCTCCCTGCTTCCTTCTTAGTGATCTGCACATCTTGGAGTTACAATGGCAACTAAGACTGCCAGGATTCTTGCTAAGTGATGCAATCACATGATATTGCATTTTTCAACTGAATCACTTAGTGACAGTTGTGCCAAACTCCATGGCTGTTGTAACTCGAGTACTACTGTAAATATACTGTTAGTTTTACAATTGCTGCATAGTCTCCAAGTTTAAGTTACCAATCATATTTTTTTCCAATTTTGAACAAACCTTCTGACAAACTTCCTGAAGTTTGTCATGAAATCACATTGTGAAGCTTACATTTAACAGAATAACAGGAAGGGACCTTGGAGGTCTTCTAGTCCAACTCCCTGCACAAGCAGGAGACCCTATACCCGTGATGGCGAACCTATGGCATGTGTACCACAGATGGCATGCGGAGCCCTCTCTGCGGGCATGCGAGTCATTGCCCAGCTCAGCTCAGCTCAGCTCCACTGCACATGCACACATGCTACCCATCGGCCAGCTGATTTTCAGGTCTGCCCTGCAAGCGGGAGACACGTGAGGGGACCTACCTTTCTCCTCACTTTCTGCTGCCTGTGCCTTCCCAGATCTCTGGAGATTCCCCTCCCAGCACTGTTTTGGCAGATAAGGCTTCCCCCCCCACCAGCATTTTTGGGAAGCAAAGGTTCCCCCCCCCCGCTAGCCATTTTGGGAGGCAAAGGCTTTTCTGCCCGCCCCAGCCGTTTTGGGAGGCAAAGGCTTCCCCCGCTCCCAGCCGTTTTGGAGGCTTTCCCCCGCCAGTCATTTTGGGAGGGAAAAGCTTTTCCATCCCCCCAGCCATTTTGGGAAGCAAAGGCTCCCCCCCCCCGCTTCCCAGCCGTTTTGGGAGGCAAAGGCTTTTCCTCCCCTTTCCCAGCCATTTTGGGAGGCAAAGGCTTTTTGCCCCCACCCCCAGCTGTTTTGGGAGGCAAAGTTCTCCTTCCCAGCCATTTTGGAGGATTCTCTCCTTCCCAGCCATTTTGGAGGCTTCCCCTCCCAGCTGTTTTGGGAGGCAAAGGCTTTCCGCCCCCTTTCTTAGCCGTTTTGGGAGGCAAAGACTTCCCCACCCTTCCCAGCCGTTTTGGGAGGCAAAGGCTTTTCCGCCCCCCCCCCCAGCCATTTTGGGAGGCAAAGGCTTCCTACCCACCATTTTGGAGGCTTCCCCTTCCCCAGCCGTTTTGGGAGGCAAAGGCTTTCTCCCCACCCCCCCCAGTGCTATTTTGGGATGTGAGGCCAAAAGGGAGGGTCGCATGCACATGCGTAGGGGGAGGGGGTCATTTGCACATGGGGGGTTGCGTGTGCATGTAGGGGTCATGCACATGCAGGGGGTGGAGCATGTGGGAGTGGCATTGAATTATGGGTGTGGGCACGTGTGCATGCATGATAGCACACACACGTGCGCTTTTGGCACCTGAGGAAAAAAGGGTTAGCCATCACTGCTCTATACAATCCAGACAAGTGGCTGTCCAGTCTCTTCTTAAAAACCTCCAGTGATTTATTTTATTTATTTCTTTATTTATTTTATTCGATTTTTATACCGCCCTTCTCCCGAAGGACTCAGGGCGGTGAGTCCAGTGATGGAGTACCCACAACTTCTGAATTAACTGTTCCACTAGTTAATTGTTCCCATCGTTAGAAAATTTCTCCTTAGTCCTAGGTTGGTTCTCTCCTTTTTTTTTTTTTTTTTAATAAAAAGTTTTATTTTTACAATCATATCAAATAATTCATCCAATGTACAGTTATATACAATTAGTCGGGCTTGCCCAGTCACCACCACCCTTTTTAAGACTCTTCCCTCTTCTACCTTCTTTTACTTTCCAAACCTTCCTCTCCTTCTCTTATCTACATCCGCTCCTCCCTCCACCCTACACCTTCCTTCTCCCTCTACTATCCTCTTCCTTCCTCTTCTCCTCTTTCCTACCTCCTACTCTCTCTTTTCTCCTCCTCACCGTTCTAAAATGGTAACTATGCAGACCCGACCCTACATTAATTATATTTCTTCAATAATCCCTGTACATTAACCATCACTCCATCTCTACCAAACCCCCAATTCCCTCCCCTTACCCCCACCCCACCCCGACTTCCCAGAACAAAATGCAGGGTATCAAAACTAACAATCATAATCCAAAATAATTCCTAAATTATAATCTCTAGTCACACCACACTTAGTCACACTCTCAATTCCCCTCTCCTTCAAAAATATATCTAATACAAAATATTTCCTAAATTTACTCATATGCTATTCGATATTTTTTTATCTGATACTTATTTTAAATATAATCAATCCACATTTTCCATTCTAAAATATATTTTTCTAGTGTATAGTCTTTCAAGTAAGCGGAGATTTTTGTCATCTCTGCCAGATTTGATACTTTGAGTGTCCATTCTTCGATTGTAGGTAATTCTTCTTTCTTCCAATACTGAGCAATCAAAAGTCTTGCGACTGTTATTAAGTTCAAAATCAATTTAGTCTCTATAGCTGTATAGTCCATAATTATTCCTAGTAGAAAGAACTCCTTCATTACTTTCCATCCATTGCTTCCTGTCCTGCATTCTAGTGCTTTGGAGAATAAGTTGATTCCCTTTTCTTTGTAGCATCCCCTCAAATATTGGAACACTGCTATCGTGTCACCCCTGATCATTCTTTTCACTAGACTAGACATACCAAATATCTGCAACTGTTATTCATATGTTTTATCTTTGTTGCTCTTCTCTGCGCTCTTTCCAGAGTCTCAACAATTTTTTTATATTGTAATCAAAACCGGATGCAGTATTCCAAGTGTCAAACTTTCTTAAGTACTATCTCATTCCACACCCTGTTTAGACCTTAAAGAGTTAGCTTGAACAAAATTAGCTTAGGATTCACTTAATTTAAACCAAAAAATAGTAGTTTTTGCTAAGTGATTGAAAAGAAAAGGTTGAATTTTAGTTATTTAGAAAATATATATTTTTAAAAGATCCTGGAGCACAGGGGAACTGCAAAGGACTGGAAAAGAGCTGATGTAGTTCCCATCTTCAAAAAAGGAAAAAAAACAGATCCAGGAAGCTACAGACCTATCAGCCTAACCTCAATACCAGGGAAGATTCTGGAAAAGATAATCAACAACAAATCACCGAACACCTAGAAGGAAACAAAATAATAACCAAAAGTCAACATGGGTTTGTCAAAAACAGATCATGCCAGACTAATCTTATTGCATTCTTTGACAAAGTGACAAAATTAATGGATCAGAGGAATGCTGTCGATATAATTTACTTGGACTTCAGTAAAGCATTTGATAAAGTAGACCATAACCTACTACTAGATAGAGTAGAAAAATGTGGGTTAGACAGCACCACCACCAGATGGATTCAAAACTGGCTGACCAACCACACTCAACGTGTAGTCCTCAATGGAACTACATCCACATGGAGGGAAGTATGCGGTGGAGTACCCCAAGGCTCTGTTTTAGGCCCAGTACTCTTCAACATCTTCATCAATGACTTGGATGAGGGGATAGATGCGGAACTCATTAAATTTGCAGATGACACCAAGCTGGCAGGAATAGCCAACACTCCAGAAGATAGGCTCAAGATACAGAAAGATCTTGACAGACTTGAACATTGGGCGCTATCTAACAAAATGAAATTCAACAGTGAAAAAAGTAAGGTTCTACATTTAGGCCAAAAAACCAAAATGCACAGGTACCGTATATGTGGTACCTTGCTCAATAGTAGTAACTGTGAGAGGGATCTTGGAGTCCTAGTGGACAACCATTTAGATATGAGCCAGCAGTGTGCAGCAGCTGCCAAAAAAGCCAACACAGTTCTGGGCTGCATAAACAGAGAGATAGAATCAAGATCACGTGAAGTATTAATACCACTTTATAATGCCTTGGTAAGGCCACACTTGGAATATTGCATTCAGTTTTGGTCGCCACGATGTAAAAAGGATGTTGAGACTCTAGAAAGAGTGCAGAGAAGAGCAACAAAGATGATTAGGGGACTGGAGACTAAAACATATGAAGAACGGTTGCAGGAACTCGGTATGCCTAGTTTAATGAAAAGAAGGGGAGACATGAGAGCAATGTTCCAATATCTCAGGGGTTGCTACAAAGAAGAGGGAGTCAAACTATTTTCCAATGCACCTGAGGGGAGAACAAGAAGCAATGGGTGGAAACTAATCAAGGAGAGAAGCAACCTAGAACTAAGGAGAAATTTCCTGACAGTTAGAACAATTAATCAGTGGAACAACTTGCCTGCAGAAGTTGTAAATGCTCCAACACTGGAAATTTTTAAGAAAATGTTGAATAGCCATTTGTCTGAAATGGTATAGGGTTTCCTGCCTGGGCAGGGGGTTGGACTAGAATACCTCCAAGGTCCCTTCCAACTCTACTACTACTACTACTACTACTACTACTACTACTACAATTATTATTATTATTATTATTATTATTATTATTATTATTATTATTATTATTATTATTATTATTATTAAAAGCTTGCTTCATCTCCAGCCCAGAAATGAAAGTTCTCTTTTGATCAATT
Source organism: Ahaetulla prasina (assembly GCF_028640845.1). Taxonomy (NCBI): domain Eukaryota; kingdom Metazoa; phylum Chordata; class Lepidosauria; order Squamata; family Colubridae; genus Ahaetulla; species Ahaetulla prasina. The sequence goes on from NC_080539.1 coordinate 186,147,632, forward strand.
CTGTTTGCCAAGCCTTTATCAGTCCTATTAGTTGGTTTTTCCCATGTCCAGCACTTACACATTACATTATGGGCTATTATTAGAAAGAAGCTTTTTTAAAACATATATTTTGAACAATTTTATCATTGTACTAATTTTATTTTATAGGTTCTCAATCTGTCCATGAGAAAGCTCCTCTAGTGAAAACCTTGCTTTTGGTTGGCCCTGTAGGAGTAGGGAAAAAAATGCTTATTCATGCTCTGTGCACGGAAACAGGAGCCAACCTGTTCAATTTATCTGCAGCAAATATTTCTGGTAAATATCCTGGCAAGGCTGGTCTTCAGTTGATGCTACATATGGTTTTTAAGGTAGGGTCCAGAAATATTTCATTAATATTCACCTACAATAATAATGTTCAAGATTTTAGTAGACAATTTATTATGCACTACTTCTATTTAATTATGAGAATGAATAATTATAACAATGAAAATCTAGACTATTAAAATAGTTTGTTAGCACTCAGTGTTTCTTGTCTTTCCAAAAAAAATTTACATTAGTGTATACATTTTGAAATCTTCTTTTCTTTGACTGATTTAATCTTCAATCCTATAGACTTTGGGCAATAAAGATTTGTAGTTTTCCAGATGGTGAGAACATTTTGACCTCAGAAACGTTGTTTTGGCTCTTGTGGAAAACTGAAAATAGTTGCTTTTGTGCTGCTAACAAAGAAAAATGAACTGCAAGACAGCGTCCAGCACTTCTGCAAACCAGTTACTAATCTATGCCAGATTAAGAGCTAGACTCAGTTAATTGCACTCATTGGTTTCAATGGAAGTAAGTTATATAGGAAAAATGGGCAGGAAAGAATGTCTGGGAAAATAAAAAATGTGAGGACAGAAATGCTTCCTTGCTTTTGTCTTGGAGATAGCAGTGTTCCAATATTTAAGGGGCTGCCACAAAGAAGATTTACCAAAGCACCAGAAGGCAGGACAAGAGGCAGCAATGGATGGAAACCAATCTAGGAGAAAACCAACCTAGAACTAAGGAGAAATTTTCTGACAGTGAGAACAATAAACCCATGGGACAGCTTGCCTTCGGAAGTTGTGGGAGCTTCATCACTGGAAGCTTTCAAGAAGAGACTGGACTGCCATTTGTCAGAAATGGTGTAGGGTCTCCTGCTTGAGCAGGGGGTTGGACTAGTTGACCTACAAGTTCCCTTCCAACTCTTTCTACTCTACTCTACTCTACTCTATACACTTGCAAGAAAACAACATTCGTCCTCTCCACAATGATATTATGGAGGGGTGTATATTGATCACTAGAAGAAAAAAATTCTGTAAGATTCTGTCTTTAGAGATAATTCCCAAAGACTTTCATATTGCCAACCCTTGGGGTGGGATTGAGCATCATCCCTTCCCACACATTATTCATTCACATGAATAATGTGAATTCACATGCACACAGAAATAAACACAAAGATTGTGAGGTCCAAGCCATAAAATACAGAATATCTAATAGCTAAGTTGGAATGGACCTTGGCGGTCTTCTATTCCAACCCCCTGCTTGAGCAGGGGATACTATACCATTCTGGACAAATGGTAGTCCAATATTTTCTTGAAAACATCCAGTAATGGAGCACCCACAAATTCTGGAGGCAAGTTTTTAATTGTTCTCATTGACAGTAAGTTTCTCTTTAATTCTAGGCTGGATCTCTCTTTCTTAAGCTTCCATCCATTGCTTCTTTTCCTGCCTTCTGGTGTTTTAGAACACTCCTCTCTGTGGCAGCCCCTCAAATATTGGAGCACTGCTATCATGTCTTCGCTAGTCTTTCTTTTCACTAGGTTAGAACATAATCAATTCCTGCAACCGTTCATCATATGCTTTATCCACCAGTGCGTAATCATCATTGTTGCTCTTCTCTGCACTCATTTAAAGCCTTAGTATCTTCTTTGCATTGTGGTGGCCAAAACCGGACACAGTATTCTAAATATAGTCTTACCAGTGCAGTATAAAGCTATACTAAAACTTCACATGATCTTGATACTTGATATTAACTTATTCTATACCTGTGCATTTGTTTTTTCTTGCATAAGGTTCAAACTTTTTTCTATGTTTTTAATAGGTAATGACTATCTCTTTGCATTATAGCTAGAAATTTTCTGATGACCATTGCCAGTAGGTCTCAATTAGCACACTTAATGTATTGCACAAAATGATTTGTCACATTATTGGAATTTACACTATTCTAATTGGTATTTCTATGGAAAATACAATAATTGTTTCCATCTCCAAATATAAATTTTATATGTTTATTAATGAAATAAATGTTTAAAAGAATATAATAATTTCAGTTTATTTTTAACAGTCAGAGTATTTTTATTTTACATAAAGTAAAATATTTTACATAAAGTAAAATAAAAACAAAAACATCTTAATATCATTCCTATCTTCTAGATAGATAGATTGCATAAATGTTTAAGATAGATAGATAGATAGATAGATAGATAGATAGATAGATAGATGATAGATAGATAGATAGATAGATGATAGATAGATAGATAGATAGATAGATAGATGATAGATAGATAGATAGATAGATAGATAGATAGATAGATAGATAGATAGATAGATAGATAGATAGATAGATAGATGAGGGAGGGAGGGAGGAAGGAAGGAAGGAAGGAAGGACGGACAAGCTGGAGGATAAACCCATACCCAAAGTGTATCTGCTATCTTAATCATCATCATCATCAGAGTTGGAAGGGACCTTGAAGGTCTACTAGTTCAACCCCTTGCTCAAGCAGCAGACCCTCAACCAGTGGAACAGCTGAGAATATATTTCCTATATTCTGTTGTAATTCTTCAAAATTAGCCTTTTCTTTTTTGAGCTTTTCTGAAGGAGGGAACTGAATCTTCCTTTTCTCCATTTAGTGCACAAAGCAATGTCTAAAACACAGATGGCAAATGCATATATGTTTGCCTCAACTGTATGCCTGATGATTTCACATTAATTGAATTTTGGCTCACATTAAATGCGATCTGGTATCAATTTGTAATTTGTACTTATTCAATATCACACTATTCAAATTTGCGCTGATCACAATCTTCCTGTATCAGTGGCTTCCTGCCAAACCTATTATGGCTGGTTAATAAATGAGCAGATACATTCTGGACCAACAATACAGGTAATCATTGCTTAACAACCATTCATTCAGCAACTGTTCAAAGTTACAACAGCACTGAATGATGATAGTTACTTCTTGAATTACAGCCATTCCAGCACCCCAATGGTCATGTGAACCAAAATTGGACATTTGGCAGACCACCCACATTTACACAGCTGTTCTGACCCAGTTCCCCAACACGACAAACCCTCTGAAGTTAAATCAATGATTCATTTATTAGGAGTATCAGCAGCCCCAGCAAAAAGTTTCTCTCACTGCAGGCTAACAAGTCTGTCCAGCAGGGAGATGAATAGTTGTCTGCCACATCTATTCAGCTCCCTCCCTGCCTTTTATCCCCAGAGCTAGGGTGGGGCTTCACTAGCAGTGGTGGCTCTTCCGTCCCAAGGATCAGCCCATAGATTTCCATTCCTCTCCTCTCCTCTGCCTTCTGCGCATCCATGCATCAGGCACTGGTGCCAGCTGTTCCATCTCTTCCTCATCAGCTACCTCCAGACCTGGGGGCTGTTGACTCTCATCTGAAGGCTGACGGAAAGCCCAGGCTCTGCCTCTGTATCTCTCTCTCTGACAGCTCCATTCCCTCCTCCCACTCAAAGCTCTCAGGTTGCCTGATGCTGACCATGACTCCCACGCCGCCTCCTCATCTGATTCAACTGCTGGAGGGCAGCATATGCTTCAACTCCCCCCATTACTGGTCTTTTGGCTGCCCTGCACTTCAGCAACAGGAGAAGGCTGCCCTGCCTCAGCAACAGGAGAAAAAAAACAAGCAAGTCAGCTTAACACAGTTGGAAGGATATAGGTTAACACTACTATCTTTGAGAAATCTAACTTTCCTTGTATGAAGACTGGCACTCAAATAGTTCTAAACTGATGTGTACAGTATTATTAATTAAGAAATTTAAGTGGACAAAAATTATAAATAGCAGGACTGTTATACCTACACATAATCATTTCATTTCAGAGGGTAATACTATACTACTCAGTTTCTAATCAAAATAAAAACAAGATAAAAAGTTTTGCTAACAAACATTAAAGCCTAATGTAAACCATCACCCAAAATACAATCTAGATCGGGGTGTCAAACTCACGTCGTCACTTCATTGTCACGTAACATATCACAACTTTTCCCCCTTTGCTAAACTGGGGTGGGCATGGCCAGTATGTGACACATCCAGTCTGCAGGCCGCGAGTTTGACACCCCCTGACAAAGATAGTTGAAGAAAATATTTTTCAATTATTTTGAAATACCTTAACTATCATAACTTAAAGTAGTAAAGCTAAGGAGCCATCTGCTGGTGACTTAAAAAATGAACAACAAATGATCAACATAATAAAAAATCAATTATAAATTGATTACATAGTTCATTTATTTATTCATAGAATACTACCTATTCCTGGTTCATTCAAATGAAGTATTCATAGCATATCAATACATGGTCTGTTACATATTCACTAGCAATTCCAATTAGATACCAATGAATTATGTGTGTCTCTGTTGGTTAAAAAAAAGAAATAGCAATCGTCTGACCACATTTAGATATGCTGCACTAAATAATATTCTTTGCTGTATAGATAAATCTGTTCCTTCACAGACATTCATATTAAAATATTATCAGAAAGTTAGTATAAATAAGTTGGGATTTGACCCTGTTTTCTTCATAATACCAATTGCTAATTTAACTGCAAACCACAAGAGCTTTTTTTCTTCTCTTCCAGAAAAACATAAAATGAGACTAATATTCTAGCATCTGCAATTAACTATCTTGGTAGTATTGTACAGCAGATGATTTCTTGCAGAGAAAAATATGTATACTTCAAAAGCTTCTCAGAAGTCATATAATTTATTAACAAAGAAATGTCTCCCAAGGAGTATGTTCAATCAATTCCAGCTGGGGGTATTTAAATAATTGAAGATTAATAACTGAATTTATTCTATACTGTTAAATTTTTGCACTTTCTTTAATCTTCTTTCAGTAACAGTGCTATCGAAGTCCCTAATTATATTGGATTATTTTTCAAACACTGTCTTGATATATCTACAAGTTGATATTTATGAAGTCTATTATATCATTTCCATGTGGGCAATAAGAATCATGCAGAAAAACAACAATGACAACAGTTTCTTGTGTCCATTCCCTGTGTTTTTAATTTATGTTCCCTTGTTTAAATTGGCATATTTTCAGAATAAGATTTATTTTAGGATGTGATATATTATTGTTTGCTGCTTTTATATCCAATCCCAGTTTTTCTGTAGGACTCAAGTGATTTTCATTTAGATTTCCATTTATTTATTTATTTATTTATTTATTTATTTATTTATTTATTTATTTATTTATTTGATTTCTATACCGCCCTTCTCCCGAAGGACTCAGGGCGGTGTACAGGCAAGAATAAAACAAACGGTGCAATATACAAATTTAAAATGCAGTTAAAAAACTTATTTTAAAATTGGCCTGAGAAATAAAATATATAATAAGCTAAAAAACCCCATTTAAAATTAATTTCTAAGAATTTAAAAATTTGTTAAAATCAATTTAAGCCAGCCCCGCGCGAATAAAAAGATGTGTCTTCAGTTCGTGACGGAATGTCCGAAGGTCAGGTATTTGGCGTAAACCCAGGGGAAGTTCGTTCCAGAGGGTGGGAGCCCCCACAGAGAAGGACCTTCCCCTAGGGGCCGCCAGCCGACATTGCTTGGCGGACGGCACCCTGAGAAGTCCCTCTCTGTGAGGCGTCTGGTCGGTGGGAGGCATGTGGTAACAGCAGGCGGTCCCGTAAGTACCCAGGCCCTAAGCCATGGGCGCTTTAAAGGTAGTAACCAACACCTTAAAGTGCACTCGAAGGCCACAGGTAGCCAGTGCAGTCTGCGCGGGAGGCGGTGTTATATGGGAGCTACGGAGCTCCTTCTATCACCAGCGCAGCTGCATTCTGGACTAACTGAAGCCTCCGAGTGCACTTCAAGGGAGCCCCATGTGAGAGCATTACAATAATCCAAGCGAGAGGTAACGAGCGCATGAGTGACCGTGCACAAGGCATCCCGATCAAGGAAGGGGCGCAACTGCCAAACCAGGCGAACCTGGTGGAAGGCCCCCCTGGAGACGGCGGTCAAATGATCTTCAAACGACAGCCGTTCATCCAGGAGGACACCTAAGTTGCGCACCCTATCCTTTGGGGCCAATAACTCGCCTCCAACAGTCAGCCGCGGCTGCAGCTGACTGAATCGGGGTGCCGGCATCCACAGCCACTCCGTCTTGGAGGGATTAAGCTTGAGCCTGTTTCTCCCCATCCAGACCCGTACGGCTTCCACACACCGGGACAGCACTTCAACAGCTTCATTGGGGTGGCCTGGGGTGGAGAAATACAGCTGGGTGTCATCAGCGTACAGCTGGTATCTCACCCCAAAGCCACTGATGATCTCACCCAACGGCTTCATATAGATTTTATCCTCACCATATCCCTGTGATGTACATTGGACTAAGGGAAAGTGAGTAACCTACCCTGTGTGTTTCAATGCTATGCTGTGTCAGCGTTCCAGAAAAAAACCCCAAGTATCCCCAAATCCTCTGACGCAAGGATCTTTCAAAGTTCTATTTACTAGGATAGGTAAACTGGCATATCTGGGAAACCCCGAATCTGAGAGGTCAGGGTTTTCCCTCAGTAAATCAAAGCCCCCAAAACCATTCCCTGACTTCGCAGTCGATCACATGCTCCAATCGCCAACCGTCCCATCTCGAGACAGCACTCCTTCTCCAGATGCAGGATCGGCCTGACCTGTGGGCCTTGACCGACAGGAAGAATGCTATTATTATCTAAAGACATTTCCTCTACTAAATCCCTCCTCCTAGTTTCCCCCACATGAGAAAGTTGCCGCACAGAAGCTTCCGGCCTAATATGGCTTCCAAAGCTGACAAGCGATCCCCCACCCTGCAGAAAAAAACATACCCTGAAAAATAAAACAGACAAAACACAAAAGATGGGGTTAACGACTTGTACATAACCTCTTAACACCATCCCCCCTCCCCTCCAAGAGGACCCTTAGGTTTCTCAGGGAATTTTTGATGAAACTGCTTCACTAGAGCATCAGCATTCACATCCCAACTTTTCACCCAAGTAGCTTCAGATAACAGGTACTCTTTCCAGTGTACCAAATACTGTAAACGACCCCTGTATAGTCTAGAGTCAAGGATCTTCTTAACTTCGTAATGAGTCTCACCTTGTACTACCAAAAGAGGGGGGTGAGCAGCTGGTAAGGGCCTTAAGGTAGATCCTCTTGCTGGTTTCAATAACCTACTGTGAAAAACTGGGTGCACTTTCCCTAATATTCGAGGGAGGCTAAGTTGGACAGTCATTGGGTTAATCACTTTCACTATAGGGAAGAGAACCTATGAATTTGGGTCCAAACTTCTTGCTAGGTAACCTCAATCTTAGGTATTTGGTTGACAAATAAACCTTATTTATTTTTATTTATTTATTTTGTCACAACATCATACAAAAAGATTATATAGTATATACACATATAAACATATATAGGAAGAAGAAAAGAAAAACAATAGGACAGGAACGGTAGGCACGTTTGTGCGCTTATGCACGCCCCTTATGGTCCTCTTAAGAATGGGGTGAGGTCGATAGTAGAAAGTTTTTGGTTAAAGCTTTTAGGATTATGGGAAGGATTATCTCCTATTCGGAAAGGTAGTTGGTCGGCCTGGGCCTTATATTTTTCCGCTGACTCAGCCAAAGTTTTCTTAGTATTCTCCCATCCCTTTTTTTAATGAGGTCATCCATTCTGTTAGGGACATGGAAGTGGGTGGCTCTCTTGGCAACTCAGGCATCGGCACAAAATCCATGCCTGTAATTATTTGAAAAGGAGTCAACCCTGTACTACTGTGTACTGCATTATTATAAGCCACTTCTGCAAACGGTAATAACTCCACCCAGTTTTCTTGTTGATAATTTACATAACATAACTCCCTCCATTTCTGGTCTTTTGGCTCCCCTGCACTTCAGTGCTACGTATACCTCTACCACCCCACCTGAGGTGTGCCTCAGCAACAGGAGAAAAAAGACAAGCAGATCAGCTTACACAGTTGGAAGGATATAGGTTAACACTACTATCTTTGAGAAATCTAACTTTCCTTGTATGAAGACTGGCACTTAAATAGTTCTAAACTGATGTATTCAGTATTATTAATTAAGAAATTTAAATAGAAAAGGTTTATAAATAGCAAGACTGTTATACCTATACATAATCATTTCATTTCAGAGGGTAATACTATACTACTCAGTTTCTAACCAAATAAAAACAAGATAAAAAGTTTTGCTAACAAACATCAAAGTGTGAACCATCACACAAAATACAATCTAGATCAGGGGTGTCAAACTCACGTCATCACATCGTCGTCATGTGACATATCACAGCTCTTCCCCCTTCACTAAATGGGTGGGCGTGGCCAGCATGTGCCACATCCAGCCTGTGGGCTGCGAGTTTGACACTCCCTGACCAAGACAGTTGAAGAAATATTTTTCAATTATTTTGAAATACCTTAACTATCATAATTTAAAGTGGTAAGGCTAAGGAGCCATCTGCTGGTGACTTTAAAAAATGAACAACATAGCTCTGTTCATAAAGAATCAGTTATATCTAGGAGTCTCTGGAGGCTGGGGACAGCAAAAAACGTCCAACTGTCCTGTCCAACCAGAAGTTTGTAAACGGGCAGCTTCTAGCCTCCGGAGGGCCTCCAGGGGCATGGGGAAAGCCATTTTCACCCTCCCCAGACTCATAGAGTGGGTCTGGAGCCAGGTGAGAGAGAAAATCAGGCCTACTGGGCCATCATGTGGCAGGAGTTGGGGGGGAGGGAGGAGGGGGCGGGGATCATACAATTATGGGTGTGGGCACACGTGTGTGTGATTCCCCCCCACCTCCCTCCTCCTGGCACGTAATGGCAAAAAGGCTAGCCATCACTGGTATAGAGTGTGTGTAGGCACACAAAAAGATACATTATCTATTACATATACTGTATGTATACGCACACGCAGAGAAAGAGAGGGTTCTTCTAAAACTATACACATTTAACCTCACTGCATTTGGAAAAACACACCCAGAGTCCACTTTCTGCCACATATTTAACTGTAACTTCAGTACATTAGAATATTACACACACCTTCAGATGTTCTTCCCTAGCATGCACATGACTGTTAGAGCCAGGAGATGTCATGGATTGAGTAAAATGTGGTGAAACTCACTTAGCAACCAAAACTTTGGGCTCAGTTGTGGTCATAGGTCAAGGACTATCTCTGCCTTCTTCTGCATGGCAGTCTTGTCCTAGTAAACTCCTTCTCCTTTCTGGCAATTTTCCTGTCTGTTAGAGGCCCAAAATAATTCAGACGATGTAAGGTTTTTTGCTGCAGCAGGGGGTTGGATTAGAAGACCTCCGAGATGACTTCCAACCGTAGATTGCTGTCCTGTTTCAAAGCATCTTCAGAAGCCACATCTAGTGCCAGGGTTTGTGGTGCTTCCTTCCTCTTCTTTCTCTCTCTCTCTCCCTTC